>NC_135528.1:6642500-7260000 GCF_051989575.1 Stigmatopora nigra | reverse complement strand
GTTAATTCTACAATATTTGGACATTCTTTAAAAGTGAAATTGAGCAAAAAAAACAAAAAAAAGACCCCGTGACCCATTTATCAAACCCCTCGCTGCATATTTATTTAGCTGAGAACATCCTGCCCATCACTGTCATGACCTTCCATTTTGCCGCGTGGCCAAGTTGGACTTTTTTTTTCTTTTTTTATCGGGTTGGAAAAACAGCAAAGCCAATCAGTGTCAATATTCCCTCACTTGTGGTCATTTGCCACAAAAGGGCGCAGATAGGGCAACGCGTGTTTCGTTTTGGGAGGCCAAAAAACGCAGGATTTTCCGAGCAGACCACCATTTTAATCGTGGGGAGGAGCTGCCCTTTTGGGACCTGAATGCCACTCTACTAAAACTTGGAAAGGGCCGAAAACAGGGAAGGATTATCTTGGCGGTTTGTTTGTTGTTTTAAGGAGATAGAAGTTGACTGAGGAAGACTAAAAGGAAGGATAAAAAATAAAAACAGCCATTCCATACCTGTCAAACTTAGCCTCATTAAGTAATAAAACCATACAAATGCAACATATTTACTCACACTGGGTCTACTAGAAAGTCTAAAATTGCCTTTTTGTATAATGCTGGGAACATTGCTTGCTGACACGCTATATTTGTATAGTGAAAACCAGTGGCACAGACCAATTTGGGGTAGAAAAATATTAATATTAATATTAAAAAAATGGTCTAAAAATTCAAAAACACTTTAAAAATACCTCAAACTTAATAAAACAATCAATTAAAAATGAAAAATGAAATTAACATTAGCAAAGTTGCTCTAAATTAATGTAAACTTGCACCATTTGAAAAACTACCAATGAAACACAAATATTTAAGACTAAAATTGCAAAATATGAATTAATGGAAGCCATAGACAGAAATGGACATCAAATCCATTTCAACTGGAAGAGTTATTACATAAAAATACACTGAAAAAAAAGTGCATTATGACAACAAATGATATGAAAATCCAAAATAAAGTAGACTAAATAGTACCAACAACAACTAAAATATTGATATGTGATATATCAAGAAGAAAGAGTCTCATAAAAGATATCAACGTGGAAATGAGACAAACAAAAGGAAGAGTGAGAAAGTCAAATCTTGATTGTGAAGGAAGAAAACAATGAGTTTCTTTTTTTTTTGTTGGTGCGCACGTGCTGGAAGAAGCCAAAGCCACGATTGAAATCAGGACATTTCTTATCTGTCATTTTCTGACAGGCTTATCCAGCATTCTTCATCTGGGCCTGATCTCAATGTGGACCGGATCGGACCAGACCGCCCACCGTCTGGTTTTACACGGCCGCCGCCGCCGCCGTCTCGCAACGTCCGTACGTGACGGCTAATATTTACTTTTGAAATTCCCCTTTGAAGGCCGACTTTTTTCCCGCTTCCACTTTGCGCGCGTACAGACGTTGTCAGTCAGATCCGATGGCATTAACCTATGACCCGAGGACAAGTACTTCCAGGTGGTTCTTTTCGTCTCGGGTCACCGGACAGCGTCGTCGTGCATGCACGCGAGGTCATTCGAAACTAGATACAAAATGTCTTAAATGCAAAAACTAATAAAATAATCGAGATTTTTCACTTAATGAACATTTCTGGAGTCGTCAACGATGGCAGAAATCAAATTATTTACTGTTTTCCCCTTCAAAATAAAAGGGAGAATTTGTATTACTTTTTTCGGTAGAGCAAAATAATAGTTTTTTTAAATATGTAAAAATGTCAAATAAAATAGAAAACATTTTTTTTAAAATCCAATTTTGATTTTTTTGCCTATTTTAAATACAACTAATAAAGAAAATCAAGTAAAGGTTTCCAATAAAAGACTAAGGGAATATTTACAGATTTTAAAAAAATAAATATAATAAAATTAGATATTTTTTTACTATTTTTTATTTAAAGTAAAAAATAATAGTGTATTTTTCCAATCGCACCTGAGTATAAGACGCACTAGGCAAACATAATAAATAAAATAATAAGTAAAAGTCAAATCAAGTGAAGGTTCCCAATAAAAGCTAAAGGGAATATAGAGATTATTTAGAGATTTTTTTAGTTTTTTTTATATAAAGAAAAAAAGAATACCATCTTTTTCAGACTATAAGTCGCAGCCGATTATACCAGTACCAGTCAAACAATGCACAATATAGAACAATGCACAATATAGAAGAAAAATTACAAGTCACATTTTAGGGACGATTTTAGGGGCAATTTTTCATTTGATAAAAAAACCAAGAACAAACTAAAAGTGAAATCTGTTAACATAACATTTCCAGATTTGAAGCGACTATCCAAAATGAATGAGGGCAGCCCAAAAGGTTAAAAAAAAAAAAAAACCCAAAGCAAAGCACAACACGTCTGAGTTTCCCACCCTGAGCTTAAAAGCTCATCAAGTTTTTGAAACCAAATCTTCTTCTTGTGTGGTGACGATCCAACATTTGATCTGGCGCTTGGGAATGTTTCTCTTCTGAGAAGAACCCACACTTTTCCCAATTCCAATTCCTAACAGGTGCCTGCGAGCATAACTTCCTCTCCCAGTAATCTTCCCCAAGGAGACTTTCGGCGGCTAACCTAGCACGCCAGTCTCAGTTATGTCATCTTTCGCCACTTCCCCCCCGCCAATCCCTCCCAGGTGGTCTCGTGAAACAATCTACCTCGACCAATCACGTGATCGGAATCTTAACCGTCAATAAAAATGGCCACGCCGTTTGTCGGATAGCTCGACTTTTTGCAACTTTTGGCGGCGAATTCCAGTCGGACGTACACGCAAGAGAATTGGAATTTGGTGGGGATTCTGTGGACTTGAGTCGTCCGGCGCCGACGACTGAACGATGCCAGGTGCTACACGAGGGAGACGGACCCCACAAGCGGCGGCGGCGGCCTACTTCCATCCTGTTTATTCTTTTCTTCCCTCGCAATATACTTATTGGCCGGCGTTAGCTAATTTCAGACATGCGATGTTAGCTTTACTGGATTCTGCATGGAGTTTTTCAAGGGAAAAATCCATTGTAACGATGCTAGATGTCCAATTACTTTCCAATTGGAGGGTCGGATGAACAAATATGTCCATCCATCAAAAGTTGTCTACTCTTAATGGCAGGGAATGAGTTAAATACTATGAAATTTAGAGTTTTTTTTTTTTTTTTTTTTAAAACATAGCTATACACAGTGCAAAAAAATCAGTTTTATCATGAATATAAGTCTAGGCTATAATTTTCAGTAAAATATGAAGGATGATTTTTGGAAGATTTTCTAACTAGTTTTTTTTTACTTGAAAAGTAACATTGAAAAAAAAACATTTTTAAGTGGATTTTATTCCAGCATAGTTATTCATTGACATTTTTTTTGCTATTATTATTCATTTTAGTGCGCGTATAAGCTTTTTTTGCGACAAATATGGCGTAAATGTGAGAAAATACAGTAATCGAAGGTTTTTTTTTTTTTTTAGCAAGATTTTTTACTACAAAAGTGTCCAATTTTTTTATCTGAATTTCTCAAGCCGGCTCAGGTGATTTCCCCGAATTTCAGTAAAATTCCCAAACTCCTCCGCCTGTGTATTCCCCTTGGGAGGTCACGACATTTTTCCCAAATCCGAGCATGGCCACTTTTTCTGTTATTTTTCTCCCAAAAAGTCACGATTCAAGCAAGGTCAACGTAGCTATTTAGTCTATGGAACGTCGTCTCCTCATAACATCAACGGGGGGCTTTGCGGCTTTGCGCTTATCAAGGCATGCCAGACATTCCCCTTTCACGCGTGTTTGTGTGCGATTGAACGCGGCGTGGAAACGTCGGCCGGCGCGTGCATGCTCCGACCTGAGCTCAGACGTGAGCGTAAACACGTGAATTCAACCCCTCGACATTCCAAACACTTGTAGCGCCCGTCGAGCAAAACAAGGGCTCGTTTTCCTGTTTTGTTCTTTTATTTTGGGGGGAGCGGAAAAATTGAGACTCCCCCTTATTCCAGCATACGCCTAACGATTCTCTTCTGGTCCTTTGACTCCACCCCCTCCCCAAAAAAATAAAAACCTCCCAGGTAATCGTCAAGTACTTTTCCATTTTAAGATTAGCCGTCTTTTGTGTGTTATCTTGTTTTTTTGGACGGGCAACTTACCAATAACAGCGTGGCTTCCTGTTGTTGCCTTCAAAACTTTCCAAAGTGCAAGTGGTGCTGAAATCCTTCAGGGAGGGGGGGCTTCATCTCAAATTGGCGTTGGACCTTCAAAATAAGAGGATAGATTAGTCTCGGATGAAACAAAAATGGGGCTAATGCTGCTAGCTCGCTTTGGCTGACAAAACTTAGCATTAGCTGTAGCTTGAAGCTCTTTATTGTTATTTTATACATACTTATGTATCATTTTATTATAGGTCACAATAATATTACATTTTGAAGTCAAGTAGGGGGCCGCAAATATCATCCTGCGGGCCTCAATTGCCCCCCAAGCCGCATGTTTGCAAACCCTAATGTAACCTATGCAATTTTTTCCTCCTTTGCATATTTGTGGTTTGATAAATCCACCAAAAAATTGAAGAAGTGAAAAATAATCTATCAGAAATCCCTAAATACAAAAATATAACCAAATAACATAGATATGCACTCTATTCAGAAACATATTTGACAAAAAAATGCTCCCCACTTTATGACTTAACACCAAAATCAAACAAAAAACTATGAATCAAATCATACCAAAAACATTGAAACATCATTAAAAATCCATCACTGATAACACAATCAACAAATAGCCCATTTAAAGCCTCACCTATAAAAACAAGGTCACGAACCTTGCACCTTTCGATTTGTCACCATATTTTCCGTTCCCCGACAAATAACAAAAACATTTTTGTCCCATTAAAACCGCCACTCGACGTATGAACAGTTTGTGTTGTTCTTTACATCCATTCATGGCGTGCGTGTATGCACTCGGGGCGTTCACGCTAAAGGATTTAACGCCAGACGGCATTCCGGGAGTCGTTGTCATACGTTTTCCGTCACATCAAAGCAGACGACGACCTTGTCCATTTTCCTAAGCGGACCACCATAGTCGTATCGAGTGGCGAATTGACGGCGCTGGAGTATTATTAGCTCAATTACAACTTTTATGAGGCCTTTGCGTCCATATTAAATGTGGTTCTTATCTGTGGAGTTGCAGAGACCAATGTGCGGTTCCTGTTATTGGCGTCCCTCAAAATTGCGGCCTGGAATTTTCAAATTGTTTGAGTTCGAGACGGCGAGAAAAGAAAAAAAAAAGAAAAAGGATTGTTTGTTATCACAATGCCCTTCCACAGCAACTTGAGCGTGTGTTGTTATGACTCAGAGACCAATCAGCTGTGCTCGTATTTACACGATTGGGTGGCTGTCAATCAAAAAATGGATTGGACGTCCGTTGTTGTCAATGGCAAACATTGATTTTATCTTTTGAGTTGAGTTTATTTGATGGAGGAAATATTTTGGAATGAAGTTTTATATAAATTAAAGGTCGATTCTAATTATTGATTGGTCGATTAGTTGCAATTAATTGAGGTTAATGCCCATTCAAAAAGGATTGGACGCCAATGGCAGCTAATAATCAATAATATTAGTTGTATATCAAATAAAACTCCTTAAAATTTTAGTCTGAAGTTTAAAACAATTGATTTTTTAAGCAACTTATCCTCACAAGGGTGGAAATTATAAAATTGCGATTTCAACTTACTGAATTCGATTGACTTAAAATATTTCCAAAAAAAACTTTTGTTGATTTTCCCTGCGAAATTTCATGAAAGCACATTTTAAGGGAATAACAGAAGCATCATTGATTGTCTGCGAATGGAATTGTTTTCAAATAACCCAATGAATCATAATGTTGTAATATGTAAGATAACATATTATTTGTTCTTTTGACAATGATGATAGTAGATTAAAACCAAAACATAACATGATGTCATGCATCAGAAAGTTGAAACTACTTGACTTCCTGCTCCAGTTCATTCATTGACCAAAATCTGTAAACATGGACGTACGTAAGTAGGAATGTTCTGCTCTGACTTTTATTCCGGAATGTAGCATCATCCATCAAAGTGGAATGTTATACATTCTTGCAAACAATAGTTTATTCAATGACCCCGACGTCTTTAGCATGGCTTAGACCTGAGTCAGAAAAAAAACGCTCATATCTCTTAAAAAAAAGATGCGGGTCTTTATGACTCTTTAGTATCGATATGACCAATCCCCTATTTTGTCCCTGGTGTTAGATTTCACAGCCTTGGGAGATTAGATGGCACACCGGATGCCGATGATTATCGGCGTTACCCCCATGTGACTACGGTAAACAGATGCTAACAAAGCTACGTTGTTTTTGCGGCGTAATCTTTAAAAACGGAGACGTAAAAGTTGTAAAATGGAGAAGGGGGAAATTGATTGACAGATTGTTTTAAGAACCTTTCTTTCTCAGATGGTTAAGTTATTCAAAGCTTGTCAAAACGTCACTGAAATATGTATTTAGACGCCAAGGGTGGTTTCTTAAGGAAACCTCCGATACGTAATACTTATGACATTCATCAAAAAAGAGGGTTATTATTGTTGTAATTGTATCATAAATGGCATTTTTGGGGGTTTTTTGGTAATTGATGTCAATGTTGGCCAAAAAAAATCATTCAAAATATTTAATTTGTTGCCATTGACAGTAATAAATGTCCAATCTATTTGCTTTTAGAGTTCGTCTCAACTAATCAAAATAAATATATAAATGGATTACATTTTTCAAAACCAAGTGTTATCAAATCAATAGAAATAAATAAGAGTCATAAAATGAAGTCTTCTAATACCCAATTGAGTATATTGGAATATATTCCCAAGCAATGATAACTTTTAAGTCCATTTTGCTAGTAATTCTATTCCCTATAAACACACGACAATATGAACAATTTAAGAATAAACTCAACTCCTAAACCTTCTTGCCCAGTCCAAAAAGGATGGGACGTCCCTAAAACCAACGGCAGGCCAAGACTCGCCCATAGTGTCGCCCAATACTAAACGAAAGATTGCAAAACAGGAGAAACGGGAAGTGTCGCTCTCCTGTTGCATAAATGACTCACCTGCAACACGATAAGCGTTCTTGCTTAGTGGCAGCCATTTTGGAGCAACTGATATTGATTAACATTGCCAAATACCTATCACGCAATCATAACCACCTACTTGGAACCACCTAAACGGAATTGAAATTCACTATTCATCGGCTAGGCTTGGTTTACTTGGAAAGAAGTCATTTTTAATGGCTTCCTCGGAACAGGTTTTTTTTTGGGGGGGGGGGGTTGTTGTCTTTGCTGGCTGGGGAACACCTCTGGAGGAGTGGTGGGAATGCTGCTCTAGTTCTGGCACGGAACTCAAAGTCCTCGGGGCACGCCAGTTCATGGAGATTAAATTCCCTCAAATGACACGGCAGGTGATTGGACGCGTTTGCGAAAAAGTTTGCGCACTTTCGTGGGCTTGCATTCTTTCAAACGCTTGACATGAATTGGAGGGAATTTGCTTTTTTAAATGGTTTGCGCAGCGTTTTGGTTGGTTGGTTGGTGAGGTTCAACCACAAAATTAAACACCATACAAAATAAGTCATTATGGCTGTCAATCAAATCTGACACAATTTGATGTCATTTAACCCGATGAACCTTTTAGGCTAAAAACGGTTAGCTATCAGAAACTGTAAATTTAAACACTATAAAAGATATTAAATACATTTGTTTTTCCTTGTCTAATTAAAAAAATATATTGTCTTACTAATTCAGAAATAGATATTGAAATGTGGCTAATTCGCTTTGGCTGACAAAACTTAGCATTAGCTATACCTTGTATCTTTTTAGTATTATTTTATACATACTGTTATGTATCATTTTTTATAGCCCAAAGCAAAAATATAAGGTTAGAATAATATTGCATTTTGAAGTCAAGTATAGGGCCGCAAATATCATCCTGTGGGCCTCAATTGGCCCCCAAGCCGCATGTTTGAAAACACTAAGGTAGCCTATACAATTTTATTCTCCCTTGCTTTTTGTGGTTTCAAATATCCACCAAAAAAATCGAAAAAACGTGAAAAATAACTTGGAGAAATGTGGAAAAAACGTACTATTAACCTAGTTGAAATTAAAAGGATGTCTTGTCACGATAAACTCGCGATTGGACGCCGACGGCGCTGACTGAAAAACCGTTTCACGCTATAGTACCTCTCAAATAAATCATTATCTTTGTCCAAACTTGCAATACTTTAATCATTACTTGTTTTACGATTTTACCTTACTGTGATAAATGAAAAAAATGGGATGATTGACATCCAAATTCTTTTTAGCGTTAGCAAGCTTGAACTTGTCGTCGTGTGTCTATTTTTTGTTTCCATTTTTTGTCGGCGCTTCGCTGGCTAATCGTCCGATTACGCAAGCGCTGTTAGGAGCGTTTAAAACAATTAAAGCACGTTTAAAAGGTCTTGAAGTGCAAGTTGGTGCAAACCACAAACATGTTGCAAAAAGATTCATTTTGCTTTTGATGACTTCGACACACGTTTGACAACAAAAAGCTTTTTGGACTGCTTGGCTACACTTGAGCAAAATAGAAAAAAAATAGCCCTAAGCGCAGATTAATTTCTTTTTTTTTTTTAAATGTCTGAAGGAAAATAAAACTAACATCGATTAAACATGAAATTAGATGAAATATAACATGCGAGTCACAAATGAGTTGAGATTATTCAAAAAATAGGCATTAAAATATATATATATTTAGATTTTAGGGATATTAAACAAAGATTAGCTGATTATAAAATAAAGTTTTGATTTAAAATAAAATAGAAGATAAATATTTTCCTTTAAAAACACTAAATAAACTAATTTTCAAATGGAAAAACTGGTCTTGCCATATCAAGACAGATTGAAAAGTAAATTATAATACTAATAAAATATTTTTTTTACTTTAAAAAAATAGAATATCATAATATAAAACAACATAAAGGCTAATCACTGCTATTAAAATACAATATTAAAACAATAATTTCTGTCAAGTATAATATATTTCAATACAAATGATTCTACATAATTAGATTATCATTAAAAATGTCTGTTTTTCAATATCATGGCAAATGAGTTATGATTTTTTTTTCTTTTTAGAAAATTGTAGCGATCTTTTAACTATAATTTGAAGTTCAACCAGATTTCATATTTATATTCACCTTTAAAAAAAAAACAAGTTAAGTCATTCATTGCCATTGACGTTACTAGACGCCCAATTCATTTGGACAGGGAGGGACGAACGAATGTTCTATTACTGTCAATAGGAGCCAACAATGTTAACCGCCCTGACTCTTTCCTGGAAACAACTTAAATTGTACACAATGTGGCTCACTAGCAACCAAACAAAACATGGCTCACATGTCAAAAGCAATCATATTCTCCACCATCATCATCACCATCATCATCATCTTCACTTGCTACAGCATGCAAACATTGCCCTAACAAACTACTCATTACCTAACATCTTTCCTTTCCCAAAAAGATTGGACCACAACAGTTACGCTGCGGTGCGGTCCAGGCCGCCGCCGCCACCACCGCGTTGGCGGGAAGTGCTGCGCGGACAACAGGATGTGCCCTGGCTCCGCTGTCGAGGGTCGAAGAATTCTAGGAAGTTATTGTACTTTGCGGAATGGGCTCAGGATAGATGTCTGTCTTTTTTTTGGGGGGGGGGGGGGGGTAAATTAGGCCTGAGTCATATCACGTCGGGGGGTGACGGACTTTGAAGATAATGTGTCCTGTTAGTTAATGTTTGTGCTCACTCACTTCCACATTCCACTTGACGGAATAAAAAAAAAAATAGGGTAATTCAAGGTTCATTTATAGTTCGCATATTATCGGAATGGCCTATTTTAAAGTTTGTTTCATATATAAGGCGCACTTGATTATAAGACGCGGCATTAGTAGTCGTAGGGGATTTTGTTATACAGTAGTACTGCGTAGGAGTCGTTATATATCAACTAGATGGAGCTGTGCTAATAGGAATTTCATATAATGATTAACTAATTTAATACATATACAGTCATACCTCTACTTACAAATGCATTTAGGTATGACATTTTCAGGTTGCAAAATCTTTTGGGAGGTGAATCATTGCCTCCAGAAATGAATAAAAATCCAAGTTACGAAAACGTCAATACCTTTCCTATATCTGCTATTTTATTTTGAAATTTTCACCGATGCACTGCTTCTTGCTTGACAGTTTCTCTACAATCTACTGGGCTCTCATTGGCTGTCTTATAAAAAAACCCACCATGTTTCTTTGACCGCCATTGCCTGCTTAACTGTGGCATGAATTAAAGTATTTACATATAAAGTGCCACTCTACTTACAATATTTTCAAACTTAGGAAAAAAGCCAATTAATTTCGTTGTATCACTGCATCAGAGTATTAAGCCCATGTATAATAATAATAATAATAATAATTCCATATACATATATAATGAACTAATTCCCTGCAATTCAACCCATTTTGACTTCAGCCTGTCGAAACCAATAAGACGTTTATTGCCATCGTGCATTAAATAACAATTTTAGAATCCCAGTACTTAACTCTACTTTGTCACTTCTCACCTTGTTACCACACAAATATTTATATTTTATCCCCTTGCGCCATTTGTTTTTTTACGACTGTAATTAGGATCGATAAAACGCCGGCTGACTTTGGCCCCCGAGCACTTCTCTCTCCCCACTCGACGTATCCGGTGGCCTAACATTCTTGCCTCTTCGGCTCTCTTTTTGATCAGTGGAGGACGTTTCCGCCGTGACGGGCCTTCTCCCCGACGCGTGGATGGGTCAGGGAGCAGCGGGGTCATGGGTTAACACCACGGGCGGCGCTTTAGCAACAAACAAGTGCTCCCATAATCCCCCAACGGCGCTGAAAGGCGTCACTCTGCGTCTTTATAAATGCCGACACCCGGAAAACAAAGATCTCCAAAGGCGGCGTTTTAAATCTGGGCCGTATACATGTGGCGGTTGTGGTTATAAATCACGTCTTGAAACGCGTGGAAGCTTAATGGAGGTAAGGATCAGTGGGTTGATCCTCCCGCCGGATCAAATGTTTGCCGCGTGTTGACAGCTAGATTTGGCCTGCGGCATTAGGATGTGTGTTTGTATGGCTAAAGGTGGGGAGGACACCCCCCCTGATGATGTGTTCGTCAATGTAGGGGTTAACAGGTTTGACCCCGAGCCCCCCCAAAACAGGCAGAAGTCAATGACAGAAAGGTTGGATAAAATTATGCCTTTGTAGTGTTAATGACTGGAAAGCTACTTTAAAAAGTCAATGGCAGTGAATGAGCTAAAAGTGGGATTTTTTTTGACTTTACAGCATTAATTATGATTAAAAAAGGAATTAACCAATTATATGATGCATATATTAGCCTAGCTGACAGCTAGTAAGAAAAGAGCTAATTAAATAATCATATTTCATTGAAAAAGATACATTGATTTGTACAAATGCAGTATATTTTGCACATTATCATTCTTAATATTATTAATCCAAAAAATTATTACCTTAAAAATATTACATATTTTTTTGCTAACTTGACTTAGTCTGTATTGTATGCACTTTTTTAATTTTTTTAACCTTTTAAATTTTTCAAAATGCCACGACACAATTGTTTTCTAAAGTTTAGTTTTAAGAAAACATGTTACAAATATTACTTTTGGACAAAAGGACGGAATTGATTCATTCATAAAACATTTGTTTTAACAATTTTAACTAAACAAGTGTGGCTAAAAAATGCTATTTTTTTAAGTTGATTTAGAGCACCCTCCAGTGGCAAAACTGTAAAGTACGAAAATACCATATTTTTACATTCCACTAGATGACGAGATTGCTGCATAAATGCCAACAGATACCAGACTACATTTGCATCATGATATTGAAAAACAGACTATGACAAGATGTTAATATAATTTTAAGGAAGAAATATAAAAAAATTGGATATTAATGTAATTCAGTTGTATTAATAAAGCTAGTTTTTTTAGTTGTTCTGACCACTACTCTTGATAATAACAGTAACTTCATTTTGCAGAATTCCTTTTTTTTGCCTCTACTCTAATTAATCACAAATACTATGTTCATCAAACAATAACCATAATATTTTTTTACAAACAGTGGGAGCATTTTTGTTTAGTTACGTTTGCTGTTCAACCACGAATTTGAAAACTAGGGCAAACACAGATGAATGTGTTCTTTTTTGTCGTTTTGTTTTTTTGTGCAGGAATGACGTTTGTCCGGAGGTTACTAAAGTCACGCGGTATAAATAGGCACACTTACTGTTTTTAATGTGATTTACAAATTTGACCTAGATATTGTGAAATGCGGGAATTTGGTGAAAGGTAATGCTTTCTTTACGGGTCTTAACTAGAAGATTGGATATTTTGACTTCTACAACCTTAATTTAGACTCCTTACCTTTTTTTCCAACGACTGCAGATCACAATTTTCTGTTCTGTGATGTTTTTTTGCCGTTTTTTGTTTTCAAAGAGCTTTGGATGACATCATGTTCACGGTCCGCTGCTGTAAATAAACATAACAACTGTGAATGAAATGTGAAATGACAGAGGATGAAAAGAACATTTTATCTGAGAGCTGTATTACATATTCACATGCACAAAATGGGTATACTTACATTTTTTTAAACTGTACGACAGCCAAGAGAAATGTTTGTCTCCTTTTGTGACATTGACTAAAAATGTGCAGTAAAAATAATGCAGGAATGCAACTCACCTGGATTTTTACTGCAGTTTTTTTTCACAATAAGCAACACTGCACTATTGCATTACAAACAGGGTTTTCTGGTGCACAATTTGCAAAAGGATGAAAAGAAGTATTCTGTATACGTAGAGAGAAAATATTACATTAAAAGTCAAATAAGTGCAATGCATCGTCTTATGTGTATTTAGGTCAGCAACACATTTTAAAAAACGATTTCATAAACATCAATAAATTAGCAATCAATTAACACGACAACTAAATGAAATACTCCTAAAGAAATGTACATTAATGGAAACGTTCAGAACTTACCGTAGAGTTTATAAATATAAAATGTTTGGGACGTATAGTGTTGATTTGGCGACCAGCGCCATGTTGGCTTGATTAGTTTTGACTGAGCAGCTGCGAACAACAGGTTAGTTTTTTTTTTGCGAGGGCTAGCATAACACGCGCACACAAACATTACCAAATTAAAAATGTTAAACCTTGTAAATATTAAAAAAGGAAAAAAAACATTCAAAAGTTTTGGAATATAATCGAATTGTTTTAACACGTGACCAACAACCTTTGACGTCACATGTCCATTGACGTCGAATGTTGTTTTCATATTAATATCCACATTTGATTTTCAACTGTTGTTTTCAAACATAATTGGGAATTAGACGACAAACGACATCACGGGACTTGACTCTTTGGCCCTTTTGTGCGTGTGTACATCCTTTATCAGTTACTAACAAGAGTTCTTTTCATAGCTGGCAATGTATCCGGGTCAGCTAGGCAAGAGTTGTCCTGCAGCTGTCTGACCATCTAAAGAAATAACAAACCAAGTCAATGTACTAAATACACAGTGATGATTTGTATTAATGTATCTGAAACTAAAAAAAAAAAAAACTCAACTCAATTACAACAAGCCAAACAATGATAAATTCAAAGCTCTAAATATCTCATCCTACATATGTATTTACTAATTCTCATTATGCATGAAAAAAAATTAGAGCAATCAAAGTGCAAAAACTTTTTTTGGGTCAAAAATGTTGACAAAAGCGAATGGGGAGAAAGGGGACTCGAAAAAGGCTTAAAATCTCTCAAATCAATAGGCTCCAGCACCCCCACGAGCCTTGTGCAGATAAATAGTAGAATATTGAAAAAACGAATACATGTAAATAGGGATTTTTGACTGCAATTGATGTAAGTAGGACAGTTTGTGTTTTGATAACCAAGTGAAGTGTCAGCCAATGGGAATGAGCGAATCGGGTTTTCCGTTCGGCCACGGATGACCTCAGAGTCGGGGGGCGGGGCTACGAACCTGAAGAATCGGACTACGTATTACAAATATGCCCGAGAGTTGGTTCGCTTCATAGGTCCGTCAGTCGGGAAGGTCTGTGCGCTAGATTCGGACAATTTCATGAGGGATCTGGACCAATTCGGATGCGCTAAATCTGGGGAAACTCATGGAAGAAGCTTCCAGAGGAGGTGCGCATCTTCTTAACATGGAGAGACGTTTGAAGGCGACGGGCTTCTAAAAAGGTGCGGAGGAGGAGAAGGAGGAGGATGACAACCGCATCCCGTCCTGTTGCGTCTGGGAAAAGCGCTTCCAAGTGTCTTTAGGGTTGACATCAGTGCAGAACTCTTGGTCGCCATCATTTTCAGATCTGAAATCAGCCTGGATTTTAATTGTTTCACTCAGGTGAGCATCTTTTTTATATTTTATAGTTTAGGTTCAAAGTAGAAACATTTTTAGGCAGGCAGTCATTTAAAAAAAGGCACTGTAAATTGTTACTCTGAGCTAAGATAAGTGCAAATATATTATATTCATATCGGACTAGGATTTGGATGTTGGGTTGAATATAAAAAACATTAATCTGCTGTAATGTAAATATATTTGAAAATTTGTTGACTTAATGAATTTTTGTGATAAATAGTTACCCTAGTAAGCAATATAGATTAGGAAATTGACTTTTGAGCTAGAAGGCAGGGTTGGCAAACGTAGCTCTCGAGCCTCATACGGCTCCAGGACTGAACTCTGGCTATTTTTAACTGCCATTTTCTCCCTCCAGTTTGTCAACTCCCCACCGCCATCATGGGCGCCGTGCTCTCCCTCTCCCCATCTTCCCGTAAGAACAGTTACTACGACAACCGTCCCGGCTCTTTGGGCCACTACCCTAGCCTGAGTAGCCGTTCCCTCAACAATCCAAAAGATCGCAATCTAAAACGCGGCCAATCCATCTTCCTACCGGCCCTCACATGGAAACGCTTGGTAGCATCCACCAAAAAGAAGGGCGCCGGCAAAAAATCAGGCCTGGCCGACCCCCCAAACAACAACAACATCTACCAAAAAGACGCCATACTGCACCTCAACTACGAAAACACCAGAAAGTCGCTATCATGCGCTAACCTGAGCAGCTACGACATCCCTCCACGTTGGGGTTATGGCGGCTTGAAATCCCATCAGATTTCTTCGACCAAAAGAGCCTCGCAGGGGACCCTAAACTCCTCCCCCAAGCGGGTTATCGTCCAGGCGTCGACTAGCGAGCTACTACGTTGTTTAGGCGAGTTCCTACGATGTCGATGCTACCGTCTGAAGCATTTGTCGGCGTCCGATCCGGTGGTGTGGTTGCGAGCCGTGGATCGGTCGCTTCTCCTCCAAGGCTGGCAGGACCAAGCCTTCGTCACCCCTGCGAACGTGGTCTTTGTCTACATGCTGTGTCGAGATGTGGTGGATGGCGACCTAGTGGCGTCGGAGCATGAGTTGCAAGCCATTTTGCTCACCTGTCTCTACTTGTCTTACTCGTACATGGGCAACGAAATCTCCTACCCGCTCAAGCCTTTCCTGGTGGAGGCGGGGAAAGAGGCCTTCTGGGACCGCTGCCTGGCTATCATCGACGCCACAAGCGGGAAGATGCTGCGGATCAATGCCGACCCTCACTTTTTCACGCAAGTCTTTGCCGAACTGAAAAGTGAAGGAGGGTATGAGTATACCCGCGGTCTGGATCGGTGAGGGACTTGAGTTTCTTGTGAAAAAAAAAAGGTCCCGTCCATTTTGTTGCTGCTGAAAATGGCTATTTATTGACGTATTTCTTTACGTGGGTTGCCAGGTCTTAACATGGATCTGGAAAAAGAATAGAACTGAACAGAACTTGGAACTCATCATGCACTTCATTATTTTGAAAAGAATACCATCACAAAGTTAGCATTTCAAAGTTGTTTTTTTTTTTTTTTACTGGTACGCTTGCCATGTATTTCGAATCATTGGAATCTTGATGTGAAACTTTCTGAGGTGAGAGTTTATTCAAGAGCTAAATGTAATCAGAAAAAAACACAACTCATATTTATATATAATAATCGCTATATGGATCTGTTTTGATTAGAAACTCTGGCAGGAATCATTTCAAACTGTGAAACTTTCACGGGTGAGAGTTTATTCTTTATTCACACCGGAGATTCTAAACACTGTATTTCAAGATTCATATCAAACAGGACTAACTAGCAAATAAATAAATAACTGGGCGGCATCTATCGCCTTCAATGGCAATGAAGCAACATCCCTCCATGCCAGCCATCCCAGTTCAAATGAATTTGACATCTAACACTGTCTATAGCTTAGCTACTTTTGTATCAAATTGAAAACAAACTGGACATCTACCACCTTAAATTTCCCGATTTTTTTCAAAAGTATCATTTGTGTTGTTTACTTCCAAATCCTGCTTTTGTTTACTTGAATTAAAAAAGCCATTTGTTCCACCTGTTCCTTGAAAACAGCACGTGTCGCCTTCCCGGTTGTCGGAACTCGCCCTCAGCGACCATTCCGTTGGCGCATTTCCGTTCCGGATTGACGTTTTTAATCAGGGACTGAAAAACAAACAAAAAAACAACAATGGCATAAAGCAAAACAGCTGCATGTGTGTTTTTGTGGGTCATCCGGCCTGAGGGGAGGACACTTGCCTATTTTTACTCCAATCAAAATTGACCGGTGATCTTTTTAGCGTCGTGGGACTTTCCTAGCATGAATTAGCACGTGAGCCTTCACTCGCGTGACCGAATTGTAGCGTGGACGTCCGCCAGGGTCGTGTTCCGATGTCGCTGGAGTATTAATTAGATTATCGGATTACGGCGGGTCCGCCCCCTTCCCTTCCCTCCGCCCCTATTGTCGTCCACTCGATAAACCGTAAACCCGGGTCTTTAAATGCCTCTTATTGGGAATAGACGCACGTGCGCTGGGTGAGGTCCAATAAAACTCTTAATGTGGATCAGTGTGTAATGAGTCTGTTGAATGCAGGCTTCTTAAAACTGTGAGTTCATTAGTGGAATTAGTTCAAGTGTAGTAGTAGTAGTAGTAGTAGTAGTTGTCACTGGGATGAACTAATGGCCCTACAGACTTAAATACCAAATGTGCTAATTTATAACATGTCTATCAGTTTTACTAGTTTTGGTTTTAGGACACTCAAAACATCAAATTTTAAAGTTAAAATACAAGTTCAAGTTATTTTAAGTGGATTGTTTTTCGAAATATTTTGGTCTTTTTAAAATGTGTGTTTTTAAGAAAACTATCAGGTTAAAAATGCCTAGTAATGCTTTAGCTGTCCATTTTTCCTACCAAATTCTCTAAAATAAGTTTGAAAAAAATGTCTTAAAGCTCCCAAAACACATTTATAGTATCAATCATTTGAGAATTTTGGCAATATACATTTTTTTAAATCCAAAAAATAACATTCAAATCACTACGACTCATCTACGAAATTACACAATTCAATACCATTGTTTTTTTTAGAATTGACTTAAATCAACCTTCCAATCAACTATTTCCTGAAATCCAAACAATTATTGAGATAACTAATGACCCACAATCCATCCAACAGTGGTTTTCCTGCTCCTCAAGTCATATGACGAGATTTCCAATTTGACCTTAACGCACATCAACAAAGCGCATCCCTTGAATGGGTAATCCAGCACTAATCCTCCCGCCCAATCAGATGGAGAGCTAGCTAGGGACGTTGCCACGAGGCGGCGGGGGGACTCAGTTGAGAGATTTGCCGTTTTTTTGACCCCCGGGCTGCCCGAGTGTTCAAATCCTCCATTCTAGGCTTCCGACGGCAGCCATTTTGGGGCTTATTGCGGTTCCGCAAGGACACTCGCGTGTCTCTCGGTCCCCGCAGACTCAGCTGTTCATTAAATTTGACGCCCCCAACGCCGCCTGCCTTTGTCAGCGCAATGAAAGGGCAAAATTATTGGCATGGGGGTCTGTCATATTTGCTTTTACTTAATGAGATTGCAGGTTAAAAGGTCATGTAAAAGCAGATGGCAAACAATGTCATGGGACAATTTATCCTAATGAACTTGAAGTTTTAAAAGCGTCATTATGTAGGGACATACCTGTCAATTTATAAGTTTTACCTATACTTTATACTGTTTTGAATCATTTCAAATTGTAACGATTTTTGTACAGGATTTTTCAAGTGCATTTTTATGTAATTGTCCTGAGAAAACTCTTAAAAACGCATGCTAACTAGCTAGCTAGCTTAGAAACATTTTGTTCTATTTTTTTTACCCATTTGGCTTTATATACATCCTAAATTCCCATTTTATTATTTTATGATTAATCTGCTCCTAAAAATGTTTGTTGACATCCATTTCAACCTCCAAGAGAAAAGCTGCAAAGTATTAACGACTTTTAAGATAAATTATAATGATTTGAGCAGTTTAAAGGCAAACAATTGATAAAGTCTGTAGCTATTCAAGTCTTTCTCCATCCTCGGCACAAAGACGCCTTTTGTACCCGCTGGTGTTTGTCGCTGGCAGCTCTGAGTTGCATGGCGTCCTCACAGATCGCACCCAACGAATTCGTGTAAAAAAAAAAAAAGCGAGATAAACACGCAACAATGACAGTTAGGATTAGCAACAAAAATGCAATGAAACTTTCCCAAAGCAGGACGAAAAACCCTAAAACAGCTTCCCTTATTTTTCACAAAGAATGTTTACTATGTGTTTTATTTCCTAAATTATGAATCTGAGTCAAACTAATGAAAATGAAACAACTACATATACAAAAAAACTGTATTCTTAACATCCCCACTAATTCCGCTTGAGCCCAAAATGAAGCCCAATCGTCGTTTTTCTGTCTTCCCTTCAAACATCTCGCTTTAATCTAATTGATCGGACCAGTCCGATTGTCGATGCAATCACTTAAAACGCCCCGCAATTCCATTACGCCGCCCGCTCCGCCTCTCGTTCGGGATTAGCGTCCACGCAGCCGGGATTTCGTAATGACTCGGAGAGGATTTGGCATAATATGTGTTCCCGGGAGCTGTGTGTTTTTCTTTTTTTTTTTTTTTTTGCTCCTAAATCCTCTCAGAGGGCGGACGCACCGCACCGGGTTTGTCCAGCGTCTCTCGCCATTATCCAATCCCGGTTGAGGTCACGTGGCCGGGATTACGCCACCGTGATTGAAACGACATGCTAATAGCGGCCTGGCAAAAGTGAGAGAGGCGGTGGAAAAGTTCCAATGGCTTTGATTTGTGGTTTTTTGGAACGCCAAAATACCTTTTGGTCCGCTTTTATTTGGGTCCGAACCTCCAAGATGGGACGGATAGCTATCGCCATCAATTAAATTAAATCATAGTAAACATTCATCAAGAAAAATAAAAGGGAAACTAATATTTGTCTTAAGATTTTTTGTTCCACTTTGGTAAAGTTTCATTCCAATTAACTTACTTTTTTGAGTGGACGCAACGCTGTAAAAAGTCTATGCCTGTTATTGACGGTGATAAAAGTCCAGTCCATTTCAACCGCTAACAAGTAGCGACACGCTAACTTCCCTGTCAAGTGGTTCGCAGCCAAAAAGTCAGTGAGGTCACACTATTGTGCCGAGTGTTACCAAAGCGAGGTGCGAATTGATGTCTGAGTGTCCCGAAAAGGATGTCGGGTTGGTTTTTACATAACGCTGTTAAGTCTTTGAGAGTCAAATTCAACCTTTTTTGGTGTTTGGAAGCAAGAATAGGGGAGTTTATACTTGGGTAACTCTTGCTGTTTTTGCACTTGATCTCAAATAGTGTGACGGTTTCCTGCAAGAATTTTTGATCTGATTCCGAGGACACCAAAGGGACAAGACAGGAAATAATTTAGTTAGCTTGATGGCGTCTTTTCAGCGGATGTTTTGGATTCAAGATAGATAGATCAAGTGTTTTTTGGGGAGCTAAAAGGGAGAATATTGTAACGGAGCGGCTTGTATCTACAAACATACTTCAACTGGAATTCACTGGTAAACATCTGATGATTTAAAAGATATTTAAATTCAGTTTAAGACTAAACTACATGTGCAAAACTAAAGGCCTAATCTGTTTTCAACCAGTTTTGAATGCTTGAGTAAAAACAAAAAAGTCTAAAGATTCTCAATCGACATTAAAATCTTACTTATGGATGGTGATAGACATCCATTTGCAGTGGGAGGAGCCTCCATTTATACTGGGAGGAGCCTCCATTTGCACTGGGATGTCAACGGTACTAAAAGTGACTAGTCATTGGCTCACCTGGTCGGCAGCAAGAGTACAAAACCATCTTTGCTCTTCTTGAAATCAGCATTCATTTGTCCCTCCTTGGTTTCCACGGTAACCGTCTTTGGCTTGCCTCGCATGTGCAGTCGGACGGCCGAAGGGCAAACCTTCACGGTCAACGCCATTTTTCGGTCTCTGAAAAAGAAACATGGGAATAAATAATTCTTCAACATCATTGGTTAAAACCCCATTTGAAGTAGAAATGTTTTTTTTTTTGTTTGTTTAGGTCAGGCAGGCACGAGACGCCTGATTGGCAGCTTGACAAAATGAATTCATTCATAACTAATAAGACACAATGTGACTGTTGCACATGAGAGGCGGTGAATCATAGCAAATGAGACACTTCTGGGAAAACAAGTTCCCTCAAGCAAAAGCAAATGGCACGTGGATTAACATTTCATCAATTGGAATTTTAACACTTCCCATTGGTGCTTTTCGACAGCTTTCTCAAAGTGATCAAAAAGATGAGATTCATTCCAAACCTATTAAAAGAAAGACAAAAGCGACATGTACATGTGAGCTAACCTGCGACTCAAGAGTTCTCCTTGAAAACCTTGCTGTAAACAACTCTGCACTTGAATAATTCATGGCTTCCCACATATTCAGGGTAGAACGTCAGACCTCCCGTCAGACTACCTCCACTTTGATTCTCACCCTTCTGGCAATCGGCCTCCATCTTTGTCCCCGTCACCGCCTCTGGGAAATGAGCTGAAGCTAATGCAATGTGAACATGTGCCCGTAGCGCCTCCATTACGGAGGAATCACTCCCATTTTGTTTTATTACCGTAGCCACTGAGCGCTAAATGTTAATTATTGTCGTTTGTCTGATGGTAGGCCAATCAAATCAAGATGACCCTTTTTGTGGATTTGGTTAAAAATCATTCATTTTTCCGCGACTGCATTTTCTAAACGCGCACGAGCGACTAAGCAAAAAGTAGGTCAGCGTCTCCACATTATTTACTTCCACCTGAGTTGAAAGCGTTGGCTGTAGTTAGCCCCCTCCATATGACCGAACCCGCATTACCGCTGATCCTAAGCCATCGAATCAAAAGTTGGGATGCGACACAGGGATACGGGGGCGACGTGAACGCTGGCACCGGCAGCCAAAGGAACGAACGCATCGAGGACGGCCGCCCGGGGAGGAAAAAAAGAGGAGGGCGGTAGAGGAATCTATTTCAGGACGGGAGGGAACGCCGCTCACGGCCTAAAAAGATCATTTTGTCTGACTGACTGCACAAGAAGGGCGGGTGGGCCGACCGGGTCAGACGTCAACAAGTGAGAGAGCGTACGCTTAGATTCTGTTTGACGCTGCGACAGGGAAAGGAGGGTGACCTAGAAGAAGAAGAAGAGACTGAATTTACAAGCATCAAGGATTTTGCCCAGTTCATAAATGATAACTCAAAATACTTTTTGACAGTTTCACACAGTGCTCGGACGTTTCGTCGCCAGTCTTTTGGTCCTTTTTGGTCGCCGGTCAAATGGTGACAGAGAGTTTACTGTTGAAACCAGCTCTCAAAATTATATTTATGAGAGAGAGAGTTTAAAATCTAAGTACTGTTTAATATCTAAGTACTGTTTAGTATTTAAGTACTGTTTAGTATACAAGTACTGTTTAGTATCTAAGTACTGTTTAGTATCTAAGTACTGTTTAATATCTAAGTACTGTTTAGTATCTAAGTACTGTTTAGTATCTAAGTACTGTTTAATATCGAAGTACTGTTTAGTATCTAAGTACTGTTTAGTATCTAAGTACTGTTTAGTATCTAAGTACTGTTGAGTATCTAAGTACTGTTAAGTATCCAAGTACTGTTTAGTATCTAAGTACTGTTTAATATATAAGTACTGTTTAATATATAAGTACTGTTTAATATCGAAGTACTGTTTAATATCGAAGTACTGTTTAATATCTAAGTACTGTGACCAAATGCCTGGTCACGGTTTCCCACCTGGGATGGAGCTTTGGCTCTTTCGTTTTATAAAATTTGGGTGAAGTAGCTTATGTTAAGTGGCAAAAGTTGTAGATTCAATAACAGACAGGCGGGGAAATGAGCATACCGGGGAAGTTGACGGGATGACTCCAATCCCAAAATCACCTTTTAAAAGAAGCGAGTCGGAGCGGCGCAGATCATAGCCTAAATCCCGCCTTGAGCCCACTCATACTCCTCCAGCTGTCCCAGCAGATGGTCCACAAGTTCAACCCCCACCACAACACACACTCACACACACACACACACACACACACACAAAAGTCTCCAGCAAGTAGACACACATCAGACATACCGACGCACAGATGCCATGTTTGGGTCGCAAAACGCGTCGTCTGTGGGATTTCCGAAATACCATCAGACCCTTCCTTAAGCTTCCTTTTTAAGCACATACTAGATCATCAACGGCACAGTCGTCGCATTATCGTTATCTACCAGCCTTTTTAGTCAAGTTAATTTAGAAAAAAAAATACTAAAAGTACTATAACGCACTTCACCTGCTGTCACCCCTGACTTTTCTTTCATAAGTTTTCTTTTGCCGAACAGCCTGGTGGAGAGGTCACGACCTCCTCCATTCACCACAGATGGTGCCAAAATAACAAGGGAGCGAGGGGGAAGGAGTTGAACCCGAGTCCCAATGGGTGCCGGCCGGGCAGCTGCCGCGTTGCAAAAATGGATGTTATATAGAAGTATTAAAACTGACAGGCCGGTGACATGCTTTTCAGATTTTTTGTCTCTCTTTTGGGATGGATTTGCGTCCAAAAATATGTTTTGCTATTTAAAAGTCACTTGCTGAAGTATTTTAAAGCACTTTTAAACCATGCAAGACGCAATAGATCCGTGAATATTTGGGCAGTATTTCAATCCGAATACTACAATGAATACTACGACTACTTTTTGTTTCTGTCAGTGTGCAATATTTTTGGGACAACACTGCATAAAAAATGTATACTGTATTATTTTGGCAAGTTGTAAAAACACACCATGTGCAACTTAAATAAATAAATGTTTCGACGTGGGATGGCATCTATAAACGTCTTTCACGTGCGAGTGATGAATAAGATAAATGTCAACCCGCCTGATTCATGCCCCAGCGTTAATTCACAGCAGGTGTGCAAACGCACACGCTGCGATTGTGCCAAATGCCAAGAATAGCATTTGCATATTTCTCATGGGACTTTAAGACTTTTTGTTGTTGTTGTTAAGGTCTTTGGAACATTAACAATAAAAAATAAAAAAATTGGACTAACCGTATAAAATGGTCCGCCAAGGTCCCCACCAACTCTCCCACGCGGTCCTGGTTTGGACAGAGTTCTCCACTTTGAAGGTACAATAGAAGGTCATCCCGGGAGGATGTGTGCAACGCCACCATCTGGTCGATTCCACTTGTTACGCTCAGTCCGGTAAGCTGTGAAGAAAAAGGGGATTTAATTGTGTGGAGGAGGTCATAAACTAGGGGTCGGGAACCTTTTTTGACCATGAGATCCATAAACAATTGATATTTTCAAACATTATTCCTTGAGAGCCATACTCAGAATTTAAAAGGAAAAATACATGAAAATGTGAGCATTTATTATTCATTTCACCACTTTGTGGTGATTTCTGAACTCCAACATTGTGATTTAATACTCACGGCGTCCAAAGAAGTTTTCTTCAGGATCTTGAATTGTTTCAAGGGATCTAGTTTGTAGAAGAACTTGTCGGTGATTAGCATGCAGCGGTCTGTGCTTTTGTTAAATCTGTTGATCTAGAAAAAGAGTCCAAAAAAAATACACAATTAGTGTATTGGCTCACCAAAGCAAACGGCACAAAAAGAATACTGTGAATATTTTAAAGTGATGATTTATATGGGCTGCATTCTCCATTGTCCTTGATATGAAAATTGCGGACGTTATCATCCACTGGGAGATGAGAAGAGCAAATTCAGCTAAAAAATATAGAAGCAGGGCTTTGTCTGCATTCTGTTTCGGGACTTTAATGGATTTGTCTTTGATTTTTTTTCTACTAAATGTATTCTGTTTTGTGACATAGCTGTCATGTGTGTAGTGTGTTTGTGTGCTTCACCTTCCGACAGAAGCCCGAAAAGAGGACTTGAGAGTACTGGTCTTTGTTCCGAAGCTCCCTGGAGAAGCGAGCAAAGCCGGAACTGCTTTGTGGGCAGTCTCGTACCTGCGAGAATCAAACACTTTGTATTATTTGCAGGAAAACACCTTAAAGGGAAGTATCTGTACAGCAATTGTTCAAATATATTTAAGGAAAAAATGGCTTTGATAGAAAAATATCGGATTTTAACAAATTTTAGCAAAGGATTGACTTTTGCCTTGAAAAATGATATTCAACTCCCTCAACTCATTGGCGACCATTGACATAAACAAATGTCCAATCCATATTTCATATCAACTTTTCACTGCCGGCCCAGAATATTTCCATTTTCCCTGTAATACCAATCACGTGAAAATGGGCATCCAAACACATGCGTGTCGGAAAGCCAGCGGCCGACAAACAAGCCGAGATTAGCTCGGAAAAGAACACTGAGTGGGATTCATTAAAGGGGCCTACGAGGCTCACAAGTGGCGCAGTCACATTGTTTGCTTCTTTTCACGTGCCTATACATTCACAGACGGATAACAACAATTTCATGTTGTTTAACTGGACGCGTTTGAGTGCTGGATTCTTACATTGGCGAGGTAGTCTCTTTCCCAAGCTCGATGGCAACCCCAGTCTTTTCTTTCCCCGCCAAGAGCGGTCAAGGCGGCAACTTTAGCTCGAATTTCCGGCATGTCGGATGGCGGGATTTTCTTCACCACCTGTCTCGCCCACCACCTAAAAAAATGAAAGATTGTGAATTCCATATACCTGTCAATGCCGGTTTAATACTCAAGGTTAGCTTATGTTCTTCTGCAATGACCTGTGATGTAGCGTGACCGTGATGGCGTGAAACCCGGCGAGGGAAGCCGGCGGTTTGGGCCACACGATGCTTTTCCCGTAGTCGACCATGTTCCTAACATTGGCAAAGCGTTGCTCCACTTTCCAGAAGTGTGCCTTGACCTTGTAGCGCTTAAAGCAGCCCATGATGGCGTAGATGGCCCTCATTCGCCGGCACCTCATTCGAGCCAGAGACCCCCGCCATACCTGTGTGAATTTTAAAAGGGTGAACTTTCATATCCAACTACCCTATTTTCTCGCATATTAGTTGCTTATACGGCGTATATGCGAGAAAATATGGTAAGTGATTGCGCTCTACATTGCTGAAAAATACCTGACCGGACCTTTTGGATAAAAAGAACCAGGATGGGAATGAGGGCGGTTCTCTCCTGCTCCAATGTGAAGAGAGATCGTGGCGTTCGCACGAAAAGCTTGGTGTGACCGTACGCCACGTCATCTTGGAATCCGTGCTGTTTGACGATGGCTTCGACCGCTTCCCGGTCCGATTCCATCAAGTGGTTGGGCCAAGTGTACTCGCAAGTCATTTTATAGCTAAGGAAGCACGAGTAAAAACAGATGAATGTTCGGAACAATCGACTTTGCGTCGTTCAAACGGCATATTTCTTACCGTTGTAAGAAACGAGCGTAGGGCTGCCGGTAGGCGAAACCGGCTCGGCGCACCATGACGTTCTCCAAGAGGCCCAGATAAGCTACCTGATGTCGACAGCGGGCGTCATCAAAAAGCAGCGGGGACTTGACCTCATTGGGTTTGATGCATCTGACGTAAAACGGCTCCTGAAGACATTGACGGAGGATGCGTACAAAGCGCCGTAAGCGATGGGCTCGGTAAATAAGGGCTGATGGACAAATGTGGATTGTTAACAGTAAATGACAGACACGTTGTAAAAGTGACATGTGGAAGTGTGAAGCAGCTGAGGCTAGTAGAGCTTTTCAGGTTATTTAAAGCGCATTAAAATGGAGTGGAGTAGCTGACAAATGCCTTCACATCAACACGGATTGGAGAAGTAAACACTATCTAGTTACCCAACAGCCATGCTAGCTAGCACAACAAAGCAGAGCACTCGGAATTGAATTGCAACTCTTGCTTAGTTGTTTGACTCATTTCAGTCAACTCAGTTTGAATATTGTTCTTTTCTCTTTTCTGCCTACTTGTTTATAAATGTAAACCTCCCTTTTTCCCACCCATTTTTTTCCCTTTTCCTATCTAAATCTATTTTTTTTTTCTTAGAACTAACCTTGCAAGCCAATTTTTCCACCAATGCCACAATGGAGTTTTTGAAGAGGGTAGCTGCTGTAAGGGGTCGCTTGGTGACCTCCGTGATGCCAAGTTGACCGTCTGGCCACATTTCCTTCATCACTGGGTTGGAGCTTTGAAGCAGACCAATAGAAAAGGTGGATGACATATTATTAATAAGACATTAGAGGCTTGATTTGTTACTGAAGCGCTACAAGAATAGCGGCGTCTTTGGTACCTGTTGTACATGAGGCGCTTGAAATCTTGGAAAAGCTGGTCTCTGTTCTTGTCCAAAAAGCCCTCCACGGAATATCTGTAATAGGTGGAGAGAATTTATAGCCAATAAAGAGGACAGAAAGTCACATTGTTACACGGTCAATGATTTCATTGTTGCTTCCAAAGGAGTAAAACATTGCTGCTTTGAAGATATACAAAACGTTAACACAGTTCAAGTTTGCAGTGGCAAAAAAATAGGCTGCTGTCTATAAATATTGGATGCAAAATTACAATATTTATGACAGCTTTCACTTCACTTTGACTTATTATTTACTAAACCTGTTAGAAGTGTTAAATGCCTCACAATTTGACATAGCATGAGGAAAAGCATATACTAATACTTGACTTTTATCTATTGGACCATTCCGGCCGGGAGAAATGCTGCAGAGAATTCCAAAGGATTGGTTCGATATGAAAACGGGCAAAGTAGGTCAAAGCCTGCTGTGTTTTTTAGACGGTGGTGCTGGGGTTTGAAGGCTCCTTTTTTTCTCTGAGGGGGTGGGCGTTATATTTAGACATAGTGCAGCTCGGCTCAGATGAGATGAGATGCGACGGAGGGTGCGCGGCACCAGCCAGGAAGAGTGACATCTCACGGGGAGTGACCTGGACACGCGTCCCTGACATTGTTGACGGAGACAGAGATGCATCACCCACGCATTCCAGTGGCCCATAATAATAATGCCTGTCAGAAACTGGAGTTGATTCAAATTGGGTATGTTTGTCTGCCATTGATAGCAAATGGCATCCAGTTCAATTGGATTTTTTTTTTAAAACAATATTTATGTTAATAAATGACACACTGGTTACAATGTGAATATTCACTGGTCCAGGGGTGGGCAAACTTTTGGACCCGGGGGCCGCATTGACTTTAAAAATTTGACAGATGGGTCAGCACAAGATACGATACATATAAAAAAGTGCATCCGTTAAGAGTACATATGAAACATGAACAGAAAAAAAAGGGACTTAAGTATTAATATACTCATCACTCATCATTAAAGTAAAAAGGAATGTATTAAGAAATATTAAAATGTAATTGATTTAATCATTGACGTCAATAGACATCCAATCAAATTTTACTATTCGGTCTGCCACCCATAATTAAATCGCCTTATGCATTAACTTTCTCACCAAAATACCCCAATTTGACATTTGAAAATACAGTGCAAAGCACTGAAAAGTGGACTAAACCGTTTCTGCTGCAAATGTCCTAAACTAACCTCTTAATAGGATCATATGGATTACACGGCAGAAACCTGCCACTTTTTCAGCCCCAACAAAAACGAGTAAAAATACTCTAAATGGGCGACTCACGTGACGTCTCCGGCATAGTGGCGGATTCGGAAGTGCTTATGGAAGTCCATGGTTTTGTCGGCAGGGATGAGCTGAAGAGTGAAGAAAAAATTAAGTGATGGGACAAAAACTTGATAATTTTTCTACGGTAAATGTCAATAGAAACTATGGAAAGGCTAAACAGAAAAAAAGTCGTTTGGAGTCCAAATGAGGGGATTACAGTAAGGAAACGATGCCCTCTGCTGGTAGGAACTCACATTAAAATATTGCAGTACAGTAATCAAAACACAGTCAATGGCAGCAAACTTGTTAAAAATTTCACCTGGCGGGATGTATAGTGAGGATGTTGCGCCATTTTGATGTCCATGCTTTCCAGGCAAACCGTGTCTGTGACTTTCCCGACAGTAAGACAAGCTTCATCCAAAATGGAGATGATCCCTTTGTGCTGCTGCTCCACCAAATCGACGATGATTTGATTGTCAAAGTAGTCGATCTGCACACATGTCGCCATCATTATTTCATACTCCCAAATTCATCCATTTGGTCCGTTCTTTTACTTACATGCTGCCACTGGATCCCCTCTCGATTGTATTCATCTTGCTCCTGTTGGAGGATCAGCTCGATGAAAAGTTGCTGGAGCTTTTCATTGCAGTAGTTGATGCAAAACTGTTCAAAACTGGAAAGAAAAATAGTGTATAGTCTATGCTATAAATTCATCAACTCCAATGTAAATAGGGATGACTTAAGCTAACCTGTTGTTGTCAAAGATCTCAAATCCGTAGATATCCAAGACTCCGATAACCGTATTTTTCCCATGAAGCACCGGGTTGTAGTCTTTGACCTCAATGACGTTATTGATGCGGCCTACGATCCAGCCGAAAAGTCTCTCATAGAGAGCCTGCATTCAGAGAGTAGGAAATAAAAAGGATGTCCATCATGAATAAGATCAGCAATATTTTCCATACCTTGGAAAAAGCATCTCGGCCAAAACAGGCTTCTTCTTCCGTGTGCCCCTTTTCGATGATTTCGCCCCCTCCGGTGGCCACGGTGCGGTACAGCAAACTCTTGGCGACGCTTTCGGAGTCGGTGTTGGTTAACTCGGAGATGTACTCCACAATTTTCAGGTCCGAAATTTCAACATTCTCACCGTCGCTCCAAAACTCAATACCACCCTAAAAAAGAAGCATAAAAATAAATACTTTTGAATAGTATTCTAATGAATTATGGCAAAGATGAATACGGAAACTTACAAGATGTAGGATGGATGCGAGAATTTGATAAATGGTATCAATTTCCTCTTTGGAGAAGCCAATGACTTTCAGTGCGTGAAGCACAGCTTTGTGGCTTGACTGATCATTGTTGCAAGTCTAAACAAGGAGGAAAAAGTTGAAATTCCTTAGAAAAGTATTTTCTTCTTTTCTTATTTTTACAAATGACATAAATATACAGAGCATCTGTAGGCAAAGCGCAGTGAACGGATGTAAAAGAGACAACATGGAAAATATGAATAAGTGATGAGACACATTAGCACTTTGGATCTAGCTCTTGGCTTATTGCTGACTGACATGCTATACAAGTAAAGAGCAACAAAATAATAATATCTAATTAATGTGGAAAATAATGAGTAGTAGTAGTAGTGGTGGTGGTAGTAGTAGTAGTGGTGGTAGTAGTAACAGTAGTAACAGAAACAGTAGTAACAGTAACAGTAGTAGTAGTAACAGTAGTAGTAGTAACAGTAGTAGTAGTAACAGTAGTAGTAGTAACAGCAGTAACAGTAGTAGTAGTAACAGTAGTAGTAGTAACAGTAGTAGTAGTTGTAGTAGTAGTAGTCATTGTAAAATAGAAACCACTCACCGTAGCTGCAGCTCCCTCTTTAGTATAGACGTAGAAACTTGGATCACTTTGTAGGTGAAAGGATGTGATGGTCTCATCCGCTGCTCCTCGTAAAAACTGCAAAAGCATGACGATTAACTAAAGTTCTGACAAATATTCACTTTATTAAAAACAAGTGTTCAGAGCAAAATGACTGCCATTTTACCTGGTAAAAAGAATGAAAGTTCCTCTCCCCGTCTTGCTGGTGAACCACTCTGGACTTCAAATCCACAACAAGAAGAGAAAAAGTGTTGAAAACCAAATAGAAACATTGTTGAAAAGTTGAAGGCTCACCTTTTCTAACAAGTAGTTGTTGATGTGTCCTCCCATAGGATCGCCATTAAAATTAAAGTTGATGTCCATGTACTTCCCAAAGCGGCTGGAGTTGTCATTCCGATTGGTTTTGGCGTTCCCGAAAGCCTCCAGAACGCAGTTGGACTTTAGGAGTACGTTCTTCACGCTGATTGGAGTACACAAGATCACGTTAATAACTGTGTATTTCCACAATCAGTCTAAAATCTGCAGTACCTTTCGACATCCTCTCTCTGACTCGGGTTGGTTATTGCGGCGATGTAGTGCATGATGTATTTGCTTGCTTCTGTTTTCCCAGCACCACTTTCACCTAAAAAAAACAAAAACAAGCAAATCCGCCAAGTGAGTACTATAATTTTCATAATAAAAGGAATACTAGAAGTTGCATAATTTAGGGAGCAATTTTTGTATCCAGAAAAGAAAGCATTTTCTAGAAACAGTTAAAGGGAAGCGACCTGAAATGACGATACAAGTGTCTCTAGCTCGTCTTTTCATGGCCTGGTAGGCGGCATCAGATATGGCGTAGAGGTGAGGCGGGTTTTCGTACAGTTCACGTCCACGGTACTGGTTGATGACGTCTTTGCCGTAGATGTCCATTTGTTTGTAGGGATTGACAGAGACCACCACATCGCCAATGTAGGTGTAGATACGACCTTTTTCGAACCTGTTGTAGACAAAAGAGGAAAATTAATGTCCAATTGGCAACAAAGTATTTGGAGTTGGTACTGTACTGAGGTTTGCTATTGACCCTATGTTTCAAATTCTGAGACTTAAAACGAGTATATATATATTCAATTTGATTTGATACATAAGAAGGCTCTTTGTATGCATGTTGGATAGTATATAATTTTAATTTTAATAATTTCAAGTCCCGGTAAAGAAGCATTAAACCTTGTTTTTTGGAGTCTTTTTAACACTGTCACTAAAAGACTGAAGTGAACTGTCAATGAATTGCCAGGAAATGGCACAACAGTGACTACTGAGTAAAAACAGGAAATGAAAGCGGCGGGTTAGTTAGGTTGATTTAACAATTATTACTTAGTTGAATAACTATGAAAAAGAGTGTTTTCATTGAGTTATTTTAAAAGGAAAAATCTGCTTTAGCTGTTTGTAAACATAATCTCGTAGGTATTGTAAAAATATTTGAATGTAAAATCTTGACTTAAACATTAATAGCAAGGTTTTTCCGGATCTATTTTGACTCAGAATGATAGCTATCTAGAGAAGTAATGAACATTTTGACATTTTCTCATTGAGTACCTCATTTTAAGATTCTCCATAAAGTGCTCCATGGTGACCTCATCCAGAAGCACAAAATCGGACTTGCCGAACTCCAGGCCCTCCATCTCCGCCATCCTTTTGGGCCGATGAGACCAGGCGAGTATGGAACAGAAAGTGGAATCAAGAAATGGAATGAACTGAGTGAGAGTAGACGGCAAGAGGTCGATCGGTCGGGTGTGGTGTAAGGCGCGTTACTCACGGGGGGCGGTAGACAAGCGGCAGCACGTCATTTTGTCTTGTCAGTCAGACAGTTGCATCACAAGCAGATCTGGAAATATTAACTCTCTCCTCCTCCACTGGCAGGCCAGGTATGTGCTGTGATAATAAGAGGGAAATTATTAATAAATTCAAAGTTTAAATATGAGGTCAGAAGATTTATAATACAATGCAATAAAATTCCCAGAAGCAAATGTGAGATACAAATTGCTCTTTTCATATGGTCACTTGTTTTAATTTTAAATTTGATTTAAAATTATTTTTCATTACTCATGGCTTCTTTAAGTTTTTTTTTAAATGAATTAGTATTCTGAACATATATTCCAATTCCCATGTTTTGTTTTTTTCCATTGTAAAGCTTCAAAAAAAAATTAATTACAAAACACTTTTATTTTTTTAGCGATGACTATTCAAATATTATCTTTTTAAAATAGAACCATTCCTTCAACTTAACTAAAAAACGTTTCTATTGCAAGTGGTAAAACAAAGCCTATAATTGATACTGCAATTTTAAGACCCACCCTACATATTGAAATAACCTTTTTTTTTTATTCAGGGTTATAAGAGTAAGAAGAGCTCACTACAATGGAAAAATACCCTGATGGAAAGAAACCCAATAAACTGGTATGAAAGAGATTGACTTACCTTTTTTTGGGACATTTTAAAAGGGATAATCAGATCTTTTTATTCAAGAAAATTCAAGTGTTGGGTAATTGTCTGTGATTTTGTTGTAAAATTACCACATGATTTCCATTTTAGTTAAGGTCTTGAAGTTATTTTACCTGCCACAAATTGTACACATTTTAGGAGTCTGCAAACATTTTGTTGGTGTAATAATTCAAAATGCAACCATGATTATGTTGAAAGGAATCCCACTCATCTAGATGTGGATTAGAACAGAAAACAGCATTTGTATTTGTTTTACCAAACAATTTTATCCAGTTTCAAGCAATTAGTGTACAGAAAAATACATTCAGAACACCAGTTCAATGAGAAATCTCCATTGGGTTGAAGTCACTTGGAAAAAAAAATGACATGGTTAAACTCAATATATTACATAAAAACAAGCAATGTATGACACAAAAATATTGCATAAACAGTTAAAAAGACTTTTTGATGAGTTGGTCCAGTGGCAGGATTTTCTGAGGATGAAAAACAAAAATATTTTATATACAAAGTATTATAGATTTGCCAGTAGATAGCATTACACTAAAAACAAACAGTATGTGCTAGTGTAGACCAGTTTCCACTTTCTTAGGTATTAATGAAGTAATAAAAGTAGTACTTTACGGTTTATAACATTTTGTTGGAAGCATACCTATAACTCCGCCATGTAAAAAGCACAGCGCAGCCTCAAACAGCCTCACATTTTTCTAGCAGACACGTAAGCAAAGAACAGAACCAGTGGGGGCTAAGTCCTGAAGGTGGTCTGCAGTATTTATTTGATCCATACAAAAAAAATAACATTTAGTATTATTCAATTTAAAAAAAATACAAACCTGACTTCAAAAATGTTGTTCCCATGCCATTGTGCTCATTATTGGGGTGCAAACCTTGTTAATCCTGTAAAATATTATATGATCAGTGATTTTATTTAGATTTTAACAGAAGCCTAATGGAAAAACTGAATTTCTACATTTTGGTTCAAATTCTGGTCGAGTCCCACAAGTCGGCCTTTGAATCATGTGACAACCCTGAAAAATAGAGTACAATTAGTTAATACATGTGATGTAATTAAACACGAAAAATACAGGATTTATTTATAAAAATTGTATAGCAAAATACAATATTTATAGGAGGTTTACGTTTAACCTTAACAGACAGCTTTAAAAAGCTATTTTCTATCAGGCACTTTTTGGAAGGACCAGCGAATGCAAGCTATTTTCTAGCTAGAAAGTTATGCTAACCTTATTTGTATTTTATCAATACTGTATTAAGTTTAATCCAACATATGTGATGATTCTAAATTGAATTCAAACAATAAAAACGTCTTACCGTTTCATGTTGGGTTCAATTTTCAGTCCATTGTGGAAAATAAAGACTCAACATGTGCAGGCATAGTGCCGGCAAGCATTATAAATAGATAAACTTAAGCTTTAACATGACAAAATTACAACTAGAACGCATTATCCGAGCATATATGTACTTCGAAAACGTAAAAGAAGGTAATATAAATCATTAAAAGTGGATGGCAGTGGATTCGTCAGCATGTCATGTCGCCCTCGTTGAGTATAAAACGGAAGTATAAACTAGCAGGATATGACGTATATAAAATTGTGCTCTGTAATACGACCAGCAGGGGGCAGTCAAATAATACAGCTGTCAAATAATACAACTTTTAAAGCGGCGAGTGTAAACAAAAGTGACTGCAAAGCAGAAAAGTTGGTTTTGTGCTTACATTAGAAATAAAGTCATAGTAACAACGCAACAAAACATAGTTACAGCACAAAAAAATCTACAGGATTAATACAAAATTTCATCCAACCACAGTATATTAGTAAATTATAATCATTAATGGTTGAGAACAACATCTGCAATTGACAAGTCACTTCATTTTACACAAATCAAGGCCTTCAGGTGACCTTTTACGACAGGTGTGGTCTGCAAACATGTTTTTTTTTTCCAATGCCTACCTGTACAAAGTCTTAAATTATGTAATTGGGTTTCGTGTCCATGCAGGTATTATTCGGTGTACTTGCATGCAACCAATTTGTCTTTAAGATCACTCACTGGCCTTTGATTCAGATTTCAGGGATAACGAGTACTTAATCCCTTTCACCTGATCCCCGCCCGCGAGAATGAAGTGGAAAATTCCTTCAACCTCAAATTGTGTGCAGGATTTTTTTTCTTATAAATTGATTAAAAGAACTGGATTAAAATCCCTGAATATTCAATTTTTTATAGATCTAAAACAATGTTTATTTTAGCTTTTTATATATATTTTTTTTAGATTTTACAAAATGATTTTTGAACTAAAAACAGAAAAAAAGATTAAAAAATGACAATTATTGATTTAAAAAGGGGAATATCAGGAGATTTAATATATATCTATAATCTACATCTTAATTTGATCCTAAAACAGAAAGTCGGCACTCATGATTGACTTTCCTAAACCACACAAAATGTGGCGGTCCAGATTTGACCCTCTGGTCAACATTGGCCTTTTACAGCACTCAAAAAAAATGGAAAATCAATTAATTGTTGTAACGGTCCCAGAAAGAACTTTCCATGGATGGATTTAATCTTTATACAGTATATTGGTTGTAGTGGCAGCACCATCAGAAAGAACATACAAGCCAACATTTACCATAGTCATGAAAGTACTATCAAATTCCAATGGGAGAATGTGAATATCCACAAAGGCTAATTTTAAAGAGGCATCCAAGGCTGCACTAAGATGGCTTTAAATCCATTAACTGAATCCTAAACCGCACGGAATTAGCTTCTTAGTCACAAATGAGTTACTTCCTAGTTTTTATGCCACCATAGTGCTTTTTTTTGTACTTGTCCCTTGTTTCTGCTTTAAGGCTGAGAACATTGTTTGTTGTTTTTATCCACTAATGTGGAAATTTAAGTTTGTTCTACTAATTCAGCCATTCAAAACACTAATTTTGATGAAATATTGCTACCAGTTCTAAAAGATCAGACATCTATCAGCGCCAGTGGCGTTAAAATGTCCTGACTTCCCGTCCTTAATCGAAAATTCGATTCAACAACATTTGCTTCCATTCATTCATGATGTCAGCCTAAGCTTTTAAGTCCCTGCTGCACTTCTATCATCCGTCCATTTCGACACTTCATCTGCCGTTTAAGCTTCCCGATGAAGGGGATTTTATGCCCCCAATTCCACGGATACTCAACTTATCCCAATTACGTATGCAAAGACTTAATCTAGCCTTTTCCACCCAGCTGTTGAGGTTGGGGACAAAATGTGGGCCAAAACCTACAGACCTATTTGACTCATTTTAAGCACTATTGCATTGTCCAGCCAATGGCATATAGTGCTAGTGTAAGGTTACATTAAATTTATTTTTGAGTGTTTTGCATCGTCATCCAAGTTCATTTAAATTATTTTGTTATGTTACGAGCGCGTTACCATGCAAAAAGTCCCCTCCGTGAAATCCATCTAATTTTAGTACTATTAAACCTCTAATTATTTTTACTATGTTAATAGATGGCGAATTAGAACAAATAAAAATGTTTTTTTGCAATCCAATATCCTGTTTTGTGTGTTTTTTTTTCAGAGGGTTGGAATGAATTAATTAGTTTTTAGTTCATTTCTATGGGAAACAAAAAGAAATCGACATATGAGCTCAGTCCCATCACATATTAAACTCGTATCTCGAGGTACCACTTACTGTACCTCATTTTTAACACTATGCTCTAATCCACCATGTTGTCTACGATTCTACAGTGTATTGACCCAAAAAGGTCACCTGGCTGGGCCTTCCTAAAAAGGTTAGACGAAATTACGGGGGAGGATAAAGTGGGGGGGGGGGGGGGGGGGTCCTGGTCCAGTTATGTAACAATTTCAAGATGTCAACATTAAGTCGCCTCACGTGGCTTAAACAAGAATGTTCAAGTCTTCCCATGTGTAGAAACATCAAGGGTGCAAAACTACTAAGTCATATGACGGGGGGGAACGTGAATGGTGCTGGTCCAAGTATTTTGGTGTCTTATGAGTGAGCTGGGAACATCATGTGATAGCACGTGAAGACCATTTTGTATCATGATAAAAGTTGCAAAAGTGGCAAAAGTTGCTTCATGGATAAAACAAAGATATGTGACTGTGACTTGGCCTTAAAAAAATATAAAACACTCACCCAACGTGAAATCTCGTGCGGCATATTAGGTGAAAGTTAAGGTCGCTTTGTCCTTCTTTGGTAAGAAAACTGCTTTAATCAAGCAGCTGTTAGCTGTCAAGCTACAAACTTCAGAATCTTCTTAAATGATTTCATCTACAAGTCAAAAAAACACAAAAAATAGAAGTCATTTGCCATACAAAAAGGTTAAAGGTCTTACATGTTAACTTTTGTGTACCTGAAAGGGTTAATATGCCAAATTATGAAGTAGTTGACATAAAAATAATGGTTTAAATGTGAGCAAATGACTTAAGAGGTAAACAATATTGAAGAAACATGCACGTGCATGCAAACAAGCCGCAGTGGTGTTTTCAAACAGATGTAATAATATTCTGTAGTGTACAAAAGCTGTTCTCCACAGGAGAAAAGCCAACGGAAAATTCCTCGTCATAGGACAAACAAACAGCGTGGGTGCTCACAAGACGCTTGGACAAACTTGGCATTGTTGGGAGAAGAAGTGTTTTGCCATTGGAATCTCGGAGCTACAAGGAAGTAAAAGGGCAAATAAAAAGTTAGAGTTATTTATTAGGGCGTATGGAGTAATGCTACATGAAGCTAAGCTAGCCAAAAGTTATCCAAAACGTTGATTTGAACAGAAACTGTTGTCTGATGTTATTTAGTTATATTTATGTTAATATTTCTCTAATGCATAGTTTTTGTTGATTTAGCTTTCCAGAATAATTTAAAAATAAAACAACAATAACAAAGAAAATAAACGGGAATGTGTATAATTTAGATCATAGGTCACACTTCAAAATATATTCTTATTGTTTCTTCTATTAAAAGTTATAAATGAGTTAAAACGGTACTACTACTAATAATAAAAAGCAATAGTTAATGATTTACCCCCTTTTAGTCTTTGTCTTTTATTTAAAAATGTGAATCAGTCAAGAGATAAAAAAATTAATAGATTTTTTTAATGTAAGAAATAAAACCACCACTATTTTGTTTAATAAAAAGAATTAAATAAACACAAACAATATTGCTAATAAGAGGCTCAAAATAGAAGATTTTACCAATTTTCTCTTAGAGATTTTGCTAAATAATTCTTAAAATTCATTATATATCCAAATAATCAATAGTGATAATGATAATTATATAATGTCCTTGAGTTCCTGTTAACGCCACCTAGCATAAACCATCAACAGTGTGACAACATGCATTAAATAATATCAATAAACAACTTCCAAACCATGCACAAGCACTTAGAATAACACATACTAATGGAACTCATGCCAGAACACTTCACCCGATATATTGCATAAATAAAATTCAATTAGTCGACTGGCGCAGTTACATAAGATGCAATGTGGCAGGAGGACATGACACTCAGATAATGTCACTGGCCCTTTAATGACATATTACGGGATCGTAAAATAATGTTCTTTCTGATAACAAACTGGATCATAAATTTACAGAAGTGATCCAAATATTATTTGAAGACATTCTAAACTTCAAACACTGTTTGTAAATAATATAAAGGCCGTCTTGGGTTTCTGTAACTGATCTACAGATTAGTTGAAGGCTATTAGGATAAACTCAAGTTGAGCTTGCGTAACATGGACGTAATGTGATATCTATCTAACTGTGATTGTCCATACTAGGGTTGCTAAAATAAATCAATTAATTGACACATAATAAAATGAGAAATACTATAATAGGCAATCGTTTTGACTTTTTTTTTTACCTTTTTTTGGGAAGTTAATTTTAGTTGAGGAAAATAATGTAGTTTAGGGGTCGTTGCGGGCACATATTTCCATTCATGTCCCAAGTACATGGTACTTCATGCTCTAGTAACATTAACCCTGAGAAGGAGCATTGACTGCAAGATAATAGTCGACTTGTTATGCAACAGCCTCTTCCCGCAGCGTATACGTTGGACAAAGAACGAGTTTGAATGAGCAGTGTTTAAAAAGGTTTTCAAAATGATGTCCCTAACTGTCAATGGCAGTGAATGGGCTCCAAGCAATATGTGAATACAATGGTATAATTCCATTTTTTAAAAAGTTACAACAAAGTAAGCTGTCTCGATTCATTATTTTTATTTTAAAAACCGAAGCAGCCATTTAATTCAGTTATTTTAAATTCTCGTTTAAATACTACTTGTGAAGCCAATTGGTACAGAAAAGCAAAAAAAAAATCATATAACAATGCTAATTACATCATTGTCAATATTTTTTTTTTAAAAATCGCATGTCTACTTCCGTATTTGATGAGATCACTTTTATTACATAACAAAACGTCTTGAGTGTCCAATTTCTGGTACTAATTTTAACTGTATTACCATGATTGGAAATTTCCAAAAGTTTGTAGCAGTACAATTTTTAACTTTTTTATCACTGTTAGGCCACGAGACAGCCGTGTGCTTCCATGTGCACCCTGAAGACCGCTTTTGTTTTAAAAAGGGCAAGAATGTAGAAGGTCAAAGATAGACTATAAGAATATAATATAGTGTTATAAGAAAATCTTCAAATTTCTCATCTGATTCCGCATGACTTATCAGCATTAAGGCACGAGGTAAACTCTATTTCCACCTTCAAACAATGCTCACACACAGTCTGCACCTGCAGCTCCGGCACCCCCTCCCACTGGCTTCCTTCTCATTTTCTAGCTGTTACATAACCGAGTCTATGTTGGTAGCAAAGAGAGCCCTAAATCGTGACTTTAAATAAAAATCGTAATTAATCATTACATAGTCTTAGTGGAGGGTTATGTCATAAGATCGTGGTCCTAAATCTCATGTCAGTAATCACAAATTCGGTAATGATGTCACAGGATACGTAACAGTACAGCTGGATTAAGCTGCTCCGCATGGTGTTTGGATTAGGTCAATCCCAGCCACATCATTTGGACTTCTTTTTCTTATGTTTGTGAGTAGAAACAATAAGAAACTGATGTGGAATTGCACCAAAAATAATCTGAAGTCAACTTAATTGCCTCAAAGAATAAAACAGGGGTTTCCAAGCTAAAACAATGTCCAAAAACTAATCCTAAATCCAATAAAAAGTATTTTTCATCTAATTTCTTGGCTTTTTATCTATGCTTGACCTTGCAAATACATAAATGTGATGGCTCTTAATTCCTCCAATGAACTCATGCACCTATTTCCCTACTAAAGCCCTGCTGCCCCCACTTGTGCTAGCATTAGGTAAGATTAGGTGTTGTATAAGCTTTCAAGCACAGTGTTGCTACATGCTAATGAGCTATTGAAACCCTCACAAGCTAGCAACATCAACATTTTTGGCGTAACACTCATAAATTTTGCTATTCTGATTAAAAAACAAGAAGTAAATGTACTTAGGGTCTCATTTTAACTGGCTTGTGTTGAAATTTCCATCTTTTCTTTTCCACAGGCCAAAAAAAATAACTTTTTTTCCCATAAGAGACATGAAAAATACTCAGCTGCCAGATCTAAACCCAACATGACTGAGTGCTAATCAGGTTAACGTTAGCTACCAAGGGGAGTTGGGACTCTGACCTACTGTACAGACGGTATGAACTCAATCCCTGGCGTCCACTCTCAAGCGCGCACAGACGTCGTCTTTGTCCTCTTTAACACTTTGCGTCTTGGTGGAGATGACCTGATTGGACAAGACAGAGGAAAGGGCATGTCAATATTATGAAAAGGTGCTTACAAATGAATATTTTTCATCTACATTAACACCAATGGGAAAATCACATCAGTAGGATAATGGTAAAAGCCTGTCAAGGCCTGCCACTTGCCACAAAATGGCAGGTTGCCCGGCAACTGGCAAATGAGTGGAAAAACATTTTTTTTTTATAGGCGGAGATGGCAATTAATATGATTGCAAGAAAAATATATATCTTGAATGTTAAGTCGAGTATAAACAATGTGAAATGTGACTCATCCATGGCCGTCAATAATATTGAAATCTGCAGACATCATTTCAAGGAAGTTGTTGATCACCTTTCCTGCTTTTTGCTAAACAACGGTTAAAATATCCAACTTCAAGCCATGACATAATATTACTGTCATGCAAATGTCATCTCTGTAGAATAGCATAACATAACTGTTAAATGTTACAAAACAATGTCAAGTTCAGAAAGGGAAACCTGGGTTATGGATAAATGTGATAACCCTGATCCAAACCCCATTGAATACCTTGTGAGGTCATAAACTTCATTTATCAGAAAAATACAATCAATAAACAATATCCAGTCATCCATTCAACTCTAAATTCAAAACAAGCCGAAAAATCCAGCGCATCCTTCACATTTAATGAGATTTGCCTCCATTTTCTTGCAGTAAATTCAAGTCATTTCCTCTCACAATTATTCATACTATGCTTCTTATTGCTCCAAATTAAAGTCCACATAGCTTTTTTGCTCATTTGTTTCCATGAACATATTTTCCATCTTGCTTAAAAACATCAACACTCCAATTTTCAGACAAGTCCTCACTTGTTTTTTTTCTTCTCCAATTAAGCTAGCAAACTGTATTATATAATATCAAAACACACCCATGCTTTTAGATGTAAGCAACTGTAGCCAATTAAAATCCTCAGTCATGGAAACTGGGGTTCCCCTGGGACCCCCTCCTCCCCTAGTCGTGGGAGCAGTAACCGAACACCTGCTTTTTGTTTTGCTCCCGGATTTTTTTGGGGGGACGTGAAGCACGACCTAAAAAGACGTTTACCTTTAAATCTGGGATTTTTCAGGTCCGAGCCATTGAAAGGAGACGGATGTACACGCACTGCAGTCACAGGTATTTGGATGTGGACGCTGTGTCGCAGATAAAATATTCCACCAAATGCTGAGTCATAGAAGGAGCCCATTTTGCGCTGCAGGGAAGATGAAGACAGGCAAGAAATCTATTATAGGTAGGTTGACATTTATATTAAATTGTTCCACTAGGCACCTGAATGGGTAACTTTATTTATAAAAACGTCGACGGCATTTTTCTGTCCTGTTGCTTTAAATTTGGCATCTCATTTGATTCATGTCTTGAAAATGTTGCTGGCATGAATGTGGTTTTGAAGCATCGTTGGAGACAGATCATACAACAACAAGTGGCCATGTGAACAAATTATGATGTAAGCAGGAAAAACAAGTGTGTGTGCATGCAAAGTGGATGGCTTTGAATTTGAATTGGAAATTTTAGGATGCTTACAGTGAATTATGTTGGCATTTTGGACCAAAATTGAAAGAAAAAGATATTCCAGTCTATGTTATGATTAACTTCAATATTCATTATTCATTTACATTTAGCCTACACAGAAAAATGTTCAACCCAGATCGACCTAAAAACTACACTGATCTCCCATTAACAGCAATAGACATTTTGGTTAAATTTCAAGCCCTTTTTCTCATGTCCTGTCAACTATTTTTCATGTCAAAGTGCAGCGTGGCAAGCCTAATCAAATCAGTTAAGCGGGCTTATAAACATTTACTTTCCCCATGGAAATGTGGGAATGAAAATAAATGATTTCCTGCCCGGAAATTAAGCGTGGAAGGAAACGGTGTGATTCCAGTCACGTCTCTGACTCTTGACTGCAGCGCTCCGGCTCGCCAGCTCTCGAAAATATGATTTGCTGGCCGCTGACGGCCAATGTGAAAAGAAGAGACTCAAATTCAGTAGTCGTGACTGCGTGGGTGTCAAACGTGTTCCAACCAAACAGAATACGAAATGCCCCACGTAGTTATTAGTTAGCAGCTTGCATGGGTTCGCCTGGGTGACTCATTCTTACACCTTATGTCTCTCAAAACCACAACAATAGGATTCAAATGTAAAAATCTGGTGTACAGTGTAATTTGGCTTCTTTGATGCAGTACTTTTGGTGGTGGGGCTATGTTGTATATTGGAGTGTGCTGTATACTTTTTGTATTCTTTTTGTTGACTTTTTTGGTGGGTATATTGTGTTATGCTACCATGACGCCCTATTGACACAGTTAGCGAGCACCACGCCTTGTGGTTGGCATCTTTAAAAGAGAAACGCATATGCAAACTAGCTCAGCTTTTGTTACCCATCCCATTGAAAACATTGATGCCTCCCCACAATCTATAATGACAACATCCCATGTGAATAATTGAGAAGAACCAGGTGAAGAAATCCAAGCTGGATCAGTGTCACCACTGACGTGTTTCTTTTGGGTAAAACAAACTTTCCGAGTGTTTGCTGCAAGTATCATTTTTTGGAACGAAGATTGTTGGAAGCGAGAGAAAATAAATATAGAATTTATTGTCAGTCTAAAACTTTAACAGCAACCATTTGAGATATAATATTTAGATTTTTTAAATTTAATAAATGGATTAAAAGAACAGGATTAAAATCCAGTATTATATATTACAATATCTATTTTAGCTTTTTTAAAAGATATTTTTAGATTTTACAAAATGATTTTTGAACTAAAAACACAGAAAATGGATTAGAAAATTACAATTATTGATTTAAACAGGGGAAAAATCAGGTAATTTAATATACATCTAAAGTCTTCATTTGAATTTGATCCTAAAACAGAAAGTCGGCCCTCATGATTGACTTTCCCGGGCCAGATTTGGCCCCCGGGCCGCCACTTTGACAAAGAATGGTCTAAAGCGAACCCAGCTGCCAAGGAAAAAAGTCAAATCATTCCCAGTCTAGTTTGTTATGCAGATCCGTCATTCATTCCGCCTCCAGCTCAGGGACACATTTGCATAATGGCACGGTTATGTAACGTAGAAGGTTAGTGGACCACGTCCACAACAGATGGACCGATCGTTGGCGCAGCTTGCCCGCCGATGACATCACATCTCATTTCTTTGAATTCATTTAATAACCCTAGTACTGCAAAGTCACCTTGACCTTTTTGTCTTTTCGAAACTCTTGAACTAGCAGTGTTCTGCTTTTTTTCCGACGTCATTTAAAGGTCTTGTATGGTCAAATATGGCCAATTTATTTCCTAACCCATCCATCGCTAATTCTATTCCTATATGGCTAGATAATTCATTCATTAGTTACCATTAAACAAAACTGAACATTCCCCGGATGCTTTGTTTTGGATGGAATAACTAGGAATTGTTAACAGATAGCTGGATTTCAGTGCCAAATTTTGTTCTCTAACGCAAAATACTTCATTTTTATTCTTTATAAGAGCAGCATTTGGTTTATTTTTGCAAATGTTTCCATTTGGAATGCGGAGGAATCCATCCTCACACTCCCACGCACGCCTCTGCAGTGAGATCGTCATCATCACAACCTAAGGGACAAATCGGGGTGCAGTGGAATCCCGTGACGTATACACCCCGCCTCCCTCCTCCGGTTGTTATGGTAACAGTCGTGACGTTAGTGGGCGGAAACAACGACACCACGTGGTTTATATATAAACAACGGCTGCCCCGCTTCAACATTCGCCAAGTAGGAGCTGGAGCGTCTTCACTTTAGCTTTGAATTCCCAAAATACGAAGAATTAAACCGGCGATTTCCCGATCGGAATTATTTAAAAGGCACTTGATTTTTTCCCCTTTGAAAAATGGCTGTGACCGAAGCTGGATGTGATCTGACTTACTGCAAAATGCGAGGAATTGTGGCTGTTTTAACCGGTGAGCGAACCCCAAATCCAAACTATCCCCACCTTACATATTTTTTAACCATTCCTACTGAAAAAAAACTTCTCCATACGAACGCATTATTCTTAACACGCATGTTAAAAGTTGACGTTTTAATATTTAAAAAAAGTCAATTTCTAGTCACGACTGACGTCTTGAATGAATGACTGACCCGACTGGTTGCGTAATCATTAAACCTGCAGTATTAAGTTTCACCCAAAAAAACGCAAATCTAAAAGGATTTTTTTTGATTAATTAATGCACTTGATTATTTTTTACTCTGTCCATTGATTCATTTAGAAAAAAAACATTTTTTGGTCATGCACTCACTCACCTGTATGTCAATTTCTTCCATTTGCAGCTTTCATCAAAGAGAGAAAAATGGGGTTGAATGACTTCATCCAGAAACTGGTATCCACACCTCATATCTGCCAACAGTAAGTCATCATATTCAATTTATAGACAAGATTACTCATTTAATATCACCCAGGGCGATCGGCATCCCATCCATTTGAACCCTTGCGGGTTTAAACGAATTGGACGTCAATAGCCGTGAATGGCAGGGCAACATAAGCATGAATGAAAAGTCTATTTATGAGTTAATCTGCCACCTAGAACATTCTGTGAAAAGCTTAATCTGGGTCCAAGAAGGCCGAGGGGTAAGAATAGGTCTTTTATGATAGCCTGGAACAGTGTAGTACTTCTTAATCACCTTTACACAATCCCCCGTGTTCAGTGGGTAAACCTATAAGCAAATTAAAACCACCAAAAAAAAAAGAGTTTGGGAACTAAGGTGTTGCCGGGTAGAGAGGGTTTTTTTTTTTTTTATGTCTTGCTATGGGAGTGACAAAATGTATTTATTTAAACTCTAACTTCAATACTCCAACTATTCACTTACATTTTTATAGCTATCACTGTCATTTTTTTATATTTCAAAAGTGGGTCCATCATTTATTGACATTATTATGGTTTTAAATGATTTTTTTTAGTTTTATTTGAGCATTAATCTATTCCCCTTCTATTTTTTTCCACTTGCATTATTTTTGATTAGATTGAAATTTCCATCTTTTTATATACATGACTCCAACATTGAGTTATTTATGTTTTGATTTATTTTTTTTTACTCCCCTCAATCTTTTCCGCCCTTCAAACGTCTCAATGCCGTCCTGCCTTGTCATGAGTCAGACACTTAAGCTTTTACTCAGACGGGTTGACCTGTCTACAGGTGTCAGTGGGTTCATTCCCTCTACTTAACTTACTCTCCTTAACAAAGTCTGCTTTATCTGTATTTCAGTGTGGAAGTCAACAATTTCCTGAAAATTGATGAAAATCAGAATGAAGACGTTGAAAACAACCTATCTGAAAAAAGGGTAAACATAACTACCAAGCCTCGTATTTATTCTACTTATTTTAGTTGATTTATACTTATATATGCTCATTTGGTTTTTCAGATGTTCTTAAATTCACAAACTTCTCTAGCCGAGGACACACAGTGAGTACAAAAAAATGGACAAAATCCCATTTTGGCAAATGACGTGATCATAATTAATCGTGATTTCTTGGCAGAATCAAACCCTGCGATTTCGACTATCTCAAAATCATCGGCAGAGGCAGTTTTGGAAAAGTTCTACTGGCCCGACACAAGGAGTCCACCAAATATTATGCTGTCAAAGTACTCCAGAAAAAAATCATCCTCAAAAAGAAAGAGGTAAGGGATTTTAACATTTCTAGTTTAAATGCCAGTTAGTTCCAATCAATAACATATTTTTTATAACATATTTTTCTTCCAGCAAAAGCATATCATGGCTGAACGCAGTGTACTCATGAAAAACATCAAACATCCCTTCCTGGTAGGACTACATTACTCCTTCCAAACTACTGACAAGCTGTACTTTGTCCTGGACTACGTCAACGGTGGCGAGGTACGCTTCAAAAATCATACAATTAGCAATTTTTTAAAACAATCTCCACGCGAATTTAAAGCAAATTTTGTTCTCTCCAGTTGTTCTACCATCTTCAGAGAGAAAGAATCTTTCTAGAACCTCGTGCCAGATTTTATACTGCTGAAATAGCCAGTGCACTGGGTTATCTTCACTCCCTGCATATTGTGTACAGGTAGGCATAGGAAAACTCGCCCTCTAGCGGACGCTTGTAAGTAAGCATGACGTCTCATTTTTGACCTTTTTTTTGACAAAAGGGACCTGAAGCCTGAGAATATTCTGTTGGACTCCCAAGGACATATTGTGCTAACGGATTTTGGTCTCTGCAAAGAAGGACTTGAAGCTAATGGCACGACAACAACCTTCTGTGGGACGCCTGAGGTAGAAATACATTTCAGTTTTAATTTTTTTTGCATGATTAAATAGCTAGTTTTTTTGTTTTTCCTCAAAATTTAAAATACATAATTTTAAGTCAAGAATGTACTATTTAAATTTGCTAATCAAGTGGTCTATTTATCATGACTGCTATAACTAGCATATATATTGGTAACCATAACTAGGAATTTGGGAGATGATTCCTATCTTTTTTATTTCCTCCCTACAGTATTTGGCTCCCGAGGTCCTCCAGAAGCAAGCGTACGACCGAACAGTGGACTGGTGGTGTTTGGGTTCCGTACTCTACGAAATGCTTTACGGACTCGTAAGTTCAACTGATACTATAAAACCTTACTAAACCCATAACAAACAGACGATAAATGAATTAACTCTTACTTTTTTGGATGGCGCAGCCTCCTTTCTACAGCCGCAACACGGCGGAGATGTACAACAACATCTTGCACAAGGTTCCGGTGCTCAAACCCAACGTATCCAACGCGGGAAGGGAGCTGCTCGAGGGTCTCCTGCAGAAGGATCGCAGCCAGAGGCTGGGGGTGAAAGATGACTTTGTAAGTACACAGTGATGTATTCGGCCATACTTGACATGGAAGATGTATTGAATTGTAATATTTCTTACTGCAGCTGGAACTGAAGTACCATTCGTTCTTCTCGCCAATTAACTGGGATGACCTGATGGCCAAGAAGATCACGCCACCTTTCATCCCCTCTGTGGTAGGTTTAAAATTTCTAGCAGGGATAAGAAGATAAATACATTAGTCGATAGCCAAAAGCTACTTTTATATTTGAGATAAACAAAAAGGGCACAAACAAAACTACACAATAGTAACAAATAACTATTTTAAATTGCACATGGGTGATTAGCACAGTCACATTTTTGATTCCAATAACACATTTGAATGTTCAAAATAGGAGTTTTCACCTCAAACATAGTTTTGGAGTAAATCAATACTTACAAAAGATAAAGTTTGTACACGTTTGTGTCAATCTTGTTTTGATTGCAAAGTAAAAACAGCTTGGCGTCAAAGATCGTCTATTGGCAAACAACGCTTTTTGGTGGTTTGAAAATGTTCACTGAAGAGGTCTCACTCTTGATTATTTTAACCTAAACGTGCAAAACATTGATTTTATTTATATTTATCAACAAGGAATAGCTTCATGTATAGTTTTTTTAAAGTACATACAACTCTTGGACATGACAATTTCCAAAATAGAAGCCATCTTACTATTTAGAACTGCATTTTTTCATACTTGGAAGCATTTATAGTATATTTTGACATGATAAAGTATCAATATTAATACAATTTCCCACTTGAATTTGCAGAGTGGTCCCACAGATTTACGCCATTTCGACCCAGAATTCACCCACCTCCCCGTGTCATCGTCCCTGTGCAACGACACATTCAGCGTGACCAGCAGTATAAAAGAAGCGGCTGGGGCATTCCCTGGATTTTCCTACGGGCCTCCCGCTGAATATTCATTTTTGTAAATTCCGGCCGGGTATCATCATTTCATATTTTTTTCCCAAGACTGTCCAGACTCTGGATTGAGCTTTCTTTCGACGGGGACCACAAGGCAGCCGCGGGATCTTAGGTCACGACATATAATTGATCCTGTACTTCTGCCTCTAAAAAGCGTGCCAATTCCGGGATCATGCAACATTACATAGTGCTCCCTGATTGGACGAAGAGAAGTGCCTGATGTTTCAAAAGTGACAATTTGTCCGGTTTGCGAGCTGAAACGGCGTCAAAGTGTGTTATGCAAGTCAATATGGGTCAAGACAATTGACAGTGTTGTCATATCTGTATAGTTTTGTTTCATTCTTTGGACCAAATGACTGAAATCTATTTTTTTTAAAGTACTTTTCCCCGATAACGATACAATATTGATTCTTTGCACGATATATTTTGCAATTTTGTGATATTATGTAGATGTTTAACATAGTTACATTTCACCTAAAGCAATGTACATTTTAAATTATAAATAGAAAAGTGTCTTTTTAAAGACTTATTTATTTTCATTTTGCTGTTATTTTTTTTAAATAAAAAAGGGTAAGACTAAATTATCTTTGCGTTTGACGGTGGTGACTGAAATATTTTTTATAAATCAAATGTATTTTATTTTTTTCTAACAAAACTGCATGTCCAAAACAATAACAATGATTTAATTGGATGATTGATGAACCAATCACAAGGATCGATTCATTTATCCTCACTCCACTTGTATATATATGCAATATATATTCATAAATACAACATAACCTCTTTTCATTGAATGACAATAATTTCAATCACTGTTAATGGCAGTCATTTAAACGGCAACAATAATTTTCAACACTACAATCTATAAGCATCATTTAGGGAGAAAAAAATGAATGTTTTGTGCCTGTCCAGGACAGCCTGACCCTTGTATCTTGTGTGTACAGTACATATCTTGTATTCCAAAACCTGTTGTTTCTTCCTGTAGATATCTTAAATTGATATATAAGTGCTTAATTAACTTGATGAAGGACAACAGGATGGAGCAGGATTTGGCATTAGCCACAAGCTTAATAGGGTTTCTTAAATGTGCAATAAAATCCCTTTGGCTCAGACAGAGATTTATCGACGGGAGTAATAATGTATAAAGTTGCGTTAAAGAACGGAAACGGATCATTTATTGCTAAGACAAATGAAAAGTGATGCATGTAAGAAGTGCATTTTTTTACCCTGCTGAAAAAAAACAATCCATATTTGGAAGTGCTTTTTTCCCAGATTGCATTTATTTTATTTTTCCTTATGTTGTTACTGTATGAAGATTTGAGTTGTTTAATTAAAGACAATAAATGAAATAGGAATAAAATGTGTTAGCTGGAAATGAAAATAAAGTTGTGTTTTGCACACACAAAAATTAACAATTCATTTTGTTTTGGGGGGTAAATAAAAACAAAAAACAACAATAATAACTGAATAATAAAGATACCTGCATTTGTATTTATAAATATATTCATTATTATTATTATTATTGTTTTTAACTAGTAGAGGGCAAATAAGACAACATCCATGCACGTTTTCCGGATTAAAATGAGATGGACGACTATCACTATCAAGGGAAGACAATAAGTGCACTATAGATATATAATATAATGATAATAAACACTCCTTTTGACATAAAAGCATGGAAAATGTTTTCGCGCAAGCGCAGGCGAGGCTGCAACGCAAACTTCCTGCAAAATAGTGTTCCCTATCAACAGACAAAGCTTTCCGTTTTGGAATCAAATGAAGATGGTTAAATGTTAACATTGTGACTTCCCAACTTCCATGGTAAGACTGCTCTAATGCTCACGGTGCGTCCGGAACGTCTTTTCGTCAAATTGAGCATCGGGCAATTTTTGCTGCGGCAGCAGTAGTCAGATGCTTCGTATGTTGCCATTTCAGCACCCGCTCCTATGGCGGCCGACCCCGACTAATATCTGGAGCAGAAAACTTTTATACCCGTGCCAAGCTCACGATCGCAATGCCAGTCTGACTATATTATGGCCTTTTAACTCATTTTATCTGGGATTAATTCACGCAAAATGTCAATAAAAAGGACGTCTGCTTTAGATGTGTGGTAAACTTTAAGTAGCCTGGAGTAAACAGCTAACAACACCGTTGAAGTCCGCAGCGCGGGGTGCTATACATACCAGCCTGTGCGCTGTTAATAAACCGTGAATAAGTGGCTATAAAACTGAAATGTAAACAAAAATGATTGCGTTGTTTCTTTTGCCTTAATCGATCGCGTTGTTGGATTTCAGGAATTAGACGGGTGTCACTCACCTTCAGAGACTGCTTGCTCGTCGGCTGGACTATTTGCTGGTGTCTGCTAATATATCGGGGGGAGGCTATTTCCAGGTGGAATTGATGTAGAATTGCTGCTCCTTTTAAAAAGGTTTATTTTCACTTGGAATAAAGTAGAAACGATGAGGTGATGTAGATCCTACCCGGATCTAAAAAAACAAAACAAATAGGAAATTGGGTCAGAAAGCGATGAAGGATAATAACAGTTTATAAGTGTCAGAATAATTATTATCATAATTGCAGTTAATGAAACACTTGAAAACCTTGAAAATGAGACAATCTGTACAGACTAGCTATGAGTTAAGTCTATATATAAATTTATATACATATATTTTTAAAAGGGATATTCAAGTATAGGTCAATATAAGTGTGTCAATCGATTGAAGGGTTTTGTAAGTGGCTTATAACATCTTGTATAAGCCAACATGTGCTGAAAAGAGCCAGAAGTGGCACACTTCCATGGCGGAACGTGCCGTTGTTTTCGGCCTCACGCTCCGACGCGGTGTCCAATTTGCCGTCTGACCTATTTCCTCCACCTAGTGGCTTCACATTATGTCAGATGCATGTTCCCCGGCCGGCCCCCACGGAATGAGGTTAGATTTGATCCCCCGGGATATGGTCGCAACGGGCGGCGTCCACCTGAGCCAGAATGTTTTTCTTTCACGTTAGTGAGGTCACATGTAAGGCGGCACGATTCCTTAATCCCACGCCGGCGGGCGATCTGTCCACGTCACTCCCACCTGCCTCACCTGTGGGTCTCGTGCGGGATGCGCGACCCAGAAGCCCCACTTCCTGTGGCTCGTGCGTTGACGTGACAAGGGGGAGGAGGGACTTGTTTTTTGGGTACGTCGGAATACTACATAAGGAGTCACTCGGGTATGTTTTTTTGCAATTTGTCTGCCGAGCAGGGTCGGCCACGACTCCCCGGGTCTAGAGAGTAGACTGTGACGTGACGGGCTGCTGTCTTGTCGGGGGTTCTCTCAAGATGGATGGCTCGCGGGAGCTGCCGGTAAGTACCACCTTTGATTGGAATGACTATTGATTTTTGAAATGCTTGACTCACTGGTTCCCGTCATTTTTCAGGCGAAGAAAGCTAAACTTGACGTGGAGCGAGAACTGGACAAAGAGCAAAAGTGAGTGGAAAAGTATTTGTACACTTTATACAGGAGTAAATATAGTCATTAGAAAAAAAAGTAACCCCCTAAAAAATCTTATTAGTAGTAGTAAAAATAGTAGTAGTAGTAATAGTAGTAGTAATAGTAGTAGTAGTAATAGTAGTAGTAATAGTAGTAGTAGTAATAGTAGTAGTAATAGTAGTAGTAGTAAGTAGTAGTAGTAATAGTAGTAATAGTAGTAGTAGTAATAGTAGTAGTAGTAATAGTAGTAATAGTAATAGTAGTAATAGTAATAGTAGTAATAGTAGTAGTAATAGTAGTAGTAGTAATAGTAGTAGTAGTAATAGTAGTAGTAATAGTAGTAGTAGTAATAGCAGTAGTAGCAATAGTAGTAGTAGTAGTAATAGTAGTAGTAGTAATGGTAGTAGTAGCAATAGTAATAGTAGTAGTAGTAGAGGGGGAGTGAATGATTGTGTTCCATTTTGACTGGAAGAATGAAGTAATATTCCCATTCCAGTCAAAATGGATTGGACGCCAATGCGTGCTAATGTCCAAAATGTTGTTGCTGTTGTAGTCATTTGGGAGAGGATGAAAGCCCGACTACCGTCCTCGTTCCACCGGAGCAAGGAAGCTCGTACGCCACCATGTCCATCCCACAACTTGGTACACGTGAGTAGAAAATATGAGGGGAACAGAGAATTAATAGAGAGGCTGAATAATGGACATTTATCTGATTTCAGGGGATGGGGAAGCGGAAGGAGAGATAGGAGCAGCACCCCAGTTGAACTCTTTTGCGCATTCTGGTATGGACATAATATTACTGATCTTGAAAATATATATATATATTTTTTTTGGGTGGGGGTAACATTTCTATTTTTTTTTTTATCATAGGAATCTGTTATGGGAAAAAACAAAGTACTTTGTATTCACATGCGAAGTCAATATTAACATACATTTTTAAATTAGACTTCTATATTTCTATTGACCAAGTATATCAGCTTAATATTACAACAATAATCATTAAATGACAGTATATTAAAGTGTTTTTTTTTATGTCTTGCCAGCCTCCGATACAACGGCCGGGTCCGAATACACACAGCAAGTATATGAAGAAAGCAAGTGAGTGAAACAAAACAAATAAATATAAATAAATCTTGTCAAGAGGCACTAAGCATACTCCTTTTTTTTTTCCCCCTCGCCAGCCCAGCGGTGACATCATACGCCAGCCCCGCGTCCTTCCCCCTGGCTCAATCCGCCGTCTACTCGTCTTTCCCGCAATCCGGCCAAACCTACGGCCTGCCGCCTTTCGGTTAGTCCCAACATTCTTTTCTTTCTTCCACTTTCTGCTAACTAAAACCACCGCATCACCTCTTTTTTTGTTTTTTAATCACTTGGCTTCGGTCGCCGCACTCTGCTTACGCACTATGGAATCGATCCTTTTGGGTTTATTTGATTTTTTCACGCTCCAAAACACACGACGCTATCTCTGTTAACTCCCTTGCTGGCCTCTTTTTTTTGCTTTTTTTCTTCTATTGCTGTCTGTCATCTTTAGGTGCTATGTGGCCAGGCATAAAAACAGAGACAGGTCTGCCAGAGACGCCCTCTGGTGGCCAGCCTGGGTTTCTCAGCTTCAGCACCACATATACCTCAAGCCAGCCAAGCCAGCTGCACTACTCATACCCGAGCCAAGGCAAGCTGCCATTTTCCTCACCCTGTGCTAGCCCCCACATGCCCCCCACATGTCCCCCTCCACCTTAAACACCCCCCCCCCCCTCTCCAGGCTCCAGTTTCACAACATCCAGCGTCTACTCCAACGTCCCACCCGCGACAGCCGCGACCACAGTCTCCAACGCGGCGGCGCTACAAGTAAGGCGTCGTTACTTTTCGTGCCTAGGCGGGGGAAATAAAATAAATAAAATGGATTGTTGCTTTGTCACAGGAATTTAGCGGCTACAACTCGCTAGGACAGAGCCAGTTTTCGCAGTATTACAGCCTGCCTTCCAGTTACGCGCCCGCCGGTTTGCCCAGCGGCGACGACCACGGAGGAGCGGCGTACTCGGCGGTGAAGTCTGAAGAGGCCGCGTCGGCTGGGTTGCCTCCTAGAGGTGAGTTCACTTTAATCGGATTTTTCGGACTACAAAAAATGTGATAATCCTACTTTATTTTAACCATTCTTTTTTGTTCTTTTAAGATGCGTCCCCGCCCGAAAACCTCCCAGCCGGAGCAGCCCTCCCCACCAGCGTGACTCAAGCATCCGGAGCCCGAGACCAAGACGAAGTCGGACGCAGGAACTCCATGGGAAAGTCCAAAGGAAAGGCTAAAAAGTGCGATAGCACTCCGCCCACTGAAAATGATTTGGAGGTAATTTTAGTATCGACGCGGATAGTAAACGGCATTAAGATATTTATTGATGGAGATTTTTCTTTGCTTGTTTTTAAGCGCATCTTTCTGTGGGATCTGGATGAGACTATTATCATATTCCACTCGTTGCTTACGGGCTCTTTTGCGCAAAAGTTTGGCAAGGTAGGAGGAAAAAAACAGTTAATTTCAGTCATTTTTTTTATTTGTTTTGTTTAGTCATGATTAATTTAGCCTGTAATGTACACTTTAAACTTTACTTATGTTACTGAAGTACTTTAAATGGACATTTTCCTATCTATGTTGTAATGAGGACCCTGCGACCATGCTGAATTTGGGCTTGCAAATGGAGGAATTCATCTTTGAATTAGCTGACAACCACTTATTCTTCAACGATTTGGAGGTGAAACTAACACACACTGACCAATACATCCTTTGTGTGTAATTCTTAAAATTTTTGGTGCTTTTAGGAATGTGACCAAGTCCACGTTGAGGACGTGGCGTCAGATGACAATGGCCAAGATCTAAGGTACACAATTTGCCATTGGAATTATTTTTTTGTAAACCTAGAGAAAACTTTCCCCTTGTGTTCTTTCATTAGCAACTACAACTTCCTGGCGGATGGATTTAACGGCCCCAGCGGCGGAGGGGGGGCCGCCGGGGCCACTACGGGGGTCCAAGGCGGCGTGGAGTGGATGCGGAAACTAGCTTTTCGCTACCGTCGTCTAAAAGAGATTTACAACAGCTATAAAGGAAATGTCGGAGGTTAATTAGACTTTATACTTTTCCAAATGCAAGATAAGTAATTTAAAAAGAACATTTTACATATTAATGTTGTACTCTTGCAGGACTTTTGAGTCCAGTGAAACGAGAGCTGCTTTTACGGCTTCAATCCGACATTGAGAACGTTACAGATTTGTGGCTCAGCACGGCGCTTAAGTCTCTAATGCTCATCCAGACCAGGTTTGCTAAGCGGTGACATTTTGGACTGCCATTGATGTTAAAAATAATGATAATTCTTTGCCCTTTTTTATTGTTTGACTAACAGAGGAAAGTGTGTCAATGTCCTGGTCACCACCACTCAACTGGTACCAGCACTGGCTAAAGTTTTGCTTTATGGATTAGGAGATGTCTTCCCCATAGAGAACATCTACAGCGCTACAAAAATTGGTACAAAACATTCATTTCATGTACAAAATGCATTATTTACATCGCATTAAATGTGTAGTTTGGAACTTTTGGACTATCATTTTTATTTCATCAATACTATATTGGTTTATATATATATGAAACATTTAAAGACTTTTTCCCCATTTGTTGTTTTTGACAAATACATATTTTTCATTTGGAAAATATTAAATTGTCATAATAATTTTTTATTGAAGTTGCCAGCTGAATTTTCAAATAGAAATTTGACGATTTTCACTTTTTTACTTATAAATTTGATTTATTTTCTTTTAAAAATAGATGAATAAATAAGATTAACTGTTTTCCCCTTTTCAATAAGTTTTAAATGAACCCATTTTTTTTTATTGTAGGTAAAGAAAGTTGCTTCGAGAGGATCGTGTCTCGCTTCGGGAAGAAAGTCACTTACGTGGTCATCGGCGACGGGCGCGATGAAGAGTTTGCAGCCAAACAGGTAAGTTCAACTTTGAAACTCATGATTATTTACTCATTCAAATGATACCATACTATTGATTTTTTTTTTTTTTGGCGTCCCCATGCAGCACAACATGCCTTTTTGGCGAATCACCGCACACGGCGACCTGGTGTCCCTGCACCAAGCCCTGGAACTGGACTTCTTGTAAAAACAAAAACTAAGAGGCGACGAAGGTACGATTTACAGACAGACGTCTATGGAGGTGGAACGAAACGCTTTCAAGCACTCCCTATTCTTTGGCAGCTAAGCTAGTCTAGTCTGGCCACGCTTCGAATTTGGACTCGTTTGGACACAGAAGGGGAAGACAGGACTTTTTTGTTTTGTTTGTTTTTAGAAGAAACATTTCAAATTACCAAAGGGCCTCCTTTACTTTGCGTGTGGGTTTTCGTTATGGTTTGTTTTTTGGGCTCATTTGCACTCGTTCTGTTTGCACTCATTTTCAACGCATTCGTAAAAGTAGTATCTTCAACCCCATTGGCTACCGGTGACAATCTGTATTTGGAACTAATTTGAATGGATTTAAATTTATTATGGTAGTTTAAGGATAAATTTGAGTGAGTTTGAATTTACGAGGATTTATGAGCAACTTTTTGGAGGATTTAAGCAAATATTTAATACAATTAGAGCTAAAACATTAACTGAATTCTGCTGTCAAAATATGGATGTTGAATTTTGAATGTTTACTTTATGGTTTATTAAAAAAAAAAGTTTCTTCCCAAGATTGGCTTCCCCATAAAGCACAAGCCCAAGTGTCCTTTAAGAGTAGTTAAAATACTTTTTTTTTTGCCCACAATTAGACAATAAGGTGACTCTTGTAAATATCGATTTAAGTCATATTTAAATTTTTTTTGGTTTGAATTTTGTGGCAACCTGACTTCACTCCCGCAATTTTTCCCCTTGAGAAACATAGCAGAAAAAAATAATCAGTCTAATTAGCAAATTAGCTTGTAAAATGACTCACCGGTCGCATTAAGTGTTTAAGTGAATACATACACGGAATGTCTAAAGGAATTGTTACCAAAAAAACTACAAAAATGTCTGCTTTCTTACCAAATTCTGGATTTTGAATTCTGGGAAATGTTGGAAAACTTAAGCGGTACTAAAGCGGTATTAGGGCTAAGCAAAGAATGGAAAATAAAATTGTACTACAACATACAAGTCACAGTATTAGTACGAGATTAAAGACGGATGGCAATTTTCCGTTAACTAAAATCAACAAAAACAAACCCGAAAATCAACATTGAATTGAATTTACAACTAAAAATGTATTCTCAGCATAATACAACATTTTTCTCATACTAATACTACGACATTAATCTACTTTTTCTCTTTTTTTGGCACTAATACTACATCGTACTAAAGAGATGGCGACCGTGCAATACAATTTTCAAAATAAAAGCGTTTGGGTGGACTTTCCTGTCACGACTGAACAATCTACAGCTTTTGGACCGTTAAGAATGTGTATTTGTGTTTTTTTTTATTTTAATTGGTTTGCATATTTATATTGTGCCTTTTAATCATCTGTATGTAATCTCAAAAGGGAAATGTTTTTGTTTAGTTGTCGTAATGCTATGTTATGCTATGTGTTTTGTTTTGAAATGCTGCTTTAGTTGATTTTTTTTGCTCACTTTAGATGTCAGCATTCATGGAAAAATGATATTTTGAAATAGATGTGGAGTTGCTGTGACAAACTGGCAAAGAGACAATCAATAAATTGTGAGGTTTAAAAAAAAAAAGCTAATTGAACAGTACTTATATTTTAGGACGCTTTATTTTTATTTTTTTTATCATCTCATGGTCAAAAGTCTCGTGCGGGTCGTCGCAACCACTTTTACTGTTTTGGAGCGTATTAAAAACTGGTAGGATTTTGTGTTTATCAGATAAATATGTTGTAAATAGACAAGGAAGTGTCTTTGTTTTTCTTGAAATAATTGTTCAAAATATGAAGAAAAAATAAATGGAATCAAGATCCATTGATGTTGATGACACAAGTGAATGGGATAATTACATTATTAAAAATCACTATCTAAACTAACTTTAAATTTGTAAAAGGCAGTTTTATTGTTTTTAGTAGATTTTTTAGAAAATAAAACGGAAAGCATCCATACTACACATTTCTTAGTTTTTAACTGAAATTGAATGAAACATCTGCATGTCGCCTAATTAAGTTTTACTTTCTTCCTGAAATTAAATACAACATCCCCCTAAAATGTAAAAAAATGACAAAATTTTCACCATCTAAACAATAACTTTGTAAAAGACCATTTTATTCTGTGTTACTGCATAGCTTGCAAAGCGACCTAGCATCCTAATATTTTACAATAAATCATATAAGCACAGTCCTTAAACATGAAAGAAGCAAACACTGTCCGTAACACATTAAAAGTAGCATAAGAAGATCCACGTGGAGATTGGAGAAGTGTTCCCTCGTGACTTCAAGTGACATCTGCATCAATTCCAACGTCCGAGTCACCCGAGTGCAGTGGCGTCGCAACTCACGAGTAAAAATTAGCCGCTAGCTTCCTCATCCTCTTATTGTGAAGCCTCTCGTCGCCATCCACCTCGTCTCCGTAGGGTAAACCTCTCGGCCCAGTTGCCTTGTATAATTTGGGGGAACCTGTGTGGTCCGAAATTGGGCCCGGGTCTAAAACCGTCCCCTCGTCTTTGGGTTCGTCGATATTTGGATGGAAGTACTCGTAGTAAACTATTTTGAGCATCAGGCCCAAAACGTAGACCATAATGACGCCGAGGACGGCGGCGAGTGCGTAGAAGGAATTGGGCATGTGGATCGTCCACCACCAGGAGACGCTCAAGAGGCAAATGTCCAGCAGCATCAGGCAGTGATAGATCCCCGTGTTGTATCGGCTCATTCCTTCCGACACGTTGAACCAGGTGAAATACCAAATGAGCCCCACCGTGGCTCGGTAAAGCCACTCCCCCCCCGGGCTGTCCATCATGGTGGTCTTGGAGCGCCAGGCGCAGTAGAAGAGGAGCATCCAGGAGCAAAACAAATGAGGGAAGACCAAGCAGGGGTGAATGGAGGCAAACAGGGCCATGGCCGACAAGCGGGAGGAGATGAGGAGAAGGTTCCAGACGAAGTAGACCACCGACGACCCCACGCGCTGCTTTGCTTTTTCGGGCACGAAGGAACGGAGGCAGCGGTGGTACCTGGTGACGGTCAGGGCGATGGCGGATGCCGAGCCCAACGCCTTCAACGCTGAAGGCCACATTCAAAGTCGTTTGGCGCCATTGTCAGCGGAATTGACTCATTCGTGGCCGCGGAGTTAACTTAGAGTTAGTTAGTTTAGTTAGCCAAGAGTGTGTTAATTCGCAAGGCGTTTGCTCGTTCGGCAAGCTTGACTTAACTCTTTTCCAGAGTGAGTTAATTCCTTTGAGTCTAGTGAATCAACTCATTTAGGACTCATTTAGTGAAGAGTTAACTCGTTCTGCGACTGAGTTAGGAGTTAGTTTAAGCATTTGCGTCAGCGCTTTTACCACGGTTGAGTTGGCGTATTTGCGGAAAGAGAGTTAACTTGTTTAGTGAATGGGTTGGTTGACCTGTTCAAATTTCGGAGTTAATTCCTCTAGGAAAATTAACTCATTTAAGATAGGTAAGTTAAACCATTCATGACAAGTTAACTTGCTCTGCTAGTGAGTTAAGAGTTAGTCAGGCAACTTTTTTGCCACGGTTGAGTTAAATTATTTTTTGATGAGTGAGCGGGTTAGTATTGAAAAAATGAGTTGACCTATTTTTAAAATGAGTGAGTTAACTTGTTTAAGGAAGGTGACATGACCCATTTATGACAAGTTAACACATAAGCAAAGTGTAAGTTAGAACATGTTTAACTTGTTAGTCGCCACTGAGTTTGTGAGTCATTTTAATAATAATACAAATAAACATGTCAACTTGGAGTTAACCCATTCAAGACAAGATAACTCAAAAGAGTTAATTCGTTCACAAAGATTCAATTCATTTCAATTGATTTTGACTTGTAAGTCATTGATTGTCGCTCCTTACCTGTCAGATAATGGAATTCTTCTCTCTGTAGTATGATGGTGAGCATGAGAACCAGTTGTGGCGCGCTCTGGGAAAAAGCCTCAAAGAGGCAGAGCAGGCTCAGATCGTGGATGGCGTAGACCGCCAGGTCTTTTGGAATTGGTCCTTTGGTAATGCAGCTGTGAGTCGTCAAGTCCACCACCGTGGCTCGCCTGATGTACAACCAAAGTGAAGTACACTATTACATCATGTAGTATTTTTTTTCCCGTTGTTAAGAAAGGATATGACTAATGCAAGGCTAGGAGAAAAGGACATTTCTAAATATCAGACACTGAGAAGTTGAATTTTTTAACACATTTCAATCAATTATAGCCATGTTGACTACTACTACTAATTATTATTTGTGTAATTATTGAAGGCCACTCTTTATCATGTTGACTATTTATTACTTCTTTATTGTTATGTATTACTTCTTCATCTATTTATAATTATTTTTTTATTATTTGTTTGTTGTTGCTATTTGTGCACTTCGTGGTGACGCAGTAAATCTCATTATACTTGTATGATAGAATAAAAGCATTCAATTCAATTATTGAATTCATTGTTCATTCTTTCTTTAACATTTTTAAAATGAAAGTGAGCTGTTTTTTTTTAACAATTGTGCGTTATTATCCTCACATTTTTGACTCTAAAAAGTAGTGGTAGCATCATAATTATCATACACAAGCCAGTCAAATTTTGATTTTGTACAATGTAGTACTATAATACACACATATTACAGGAGTATTGTATAGTAAATGGGTTGAATGGAAAACTCAAGTGGACTTACCTAAGAAAGACCCCCAATTGTAGAATGTGGACCACCTTGAGCTGACACGGACGGAGATGTTTTTGAACTTTTGTCACCATTTCCCCGTTTTCGTCATACGAGTACCAAAGCCAGCTGTAAATTTGACCCAGAAGCGACGACCCCACGAGCAACACGACCGAAACGCCTAGATAAACGTACTCCCCCTCTTGGTAGAAGGCCACGACGGTCAAAACGTCCAAAACTATGTCCAAGAGAAGAAACACTAAGCCCACATAAGTGAGAAAACAGTCTAATTTGGAGAACTGGAAAACGGTCATATTTGCTCGCGCATGTTGCTTCTTCGCTTGCGGTACGTTTTTTTTGTGTGTTTCACTTGTCGTGAACAAGTGTGTCACTCCTTCTTCCTAATTAATCTCCCCACTTAAAGGGATAGCGAAGAAGAAAAAGAAAAGAAAAAAACTCGACTCGTTTCCATTTTTTGTTGTGTCTTTGGTTTTGTGCTGTGGTGATTATATTAAAAAGTTTAAAAAATAAAAATATTTGTTTTGTGTGTGTTTGTATTTTGTTGTGATTTGAATGTTTAAGCTACCAAAAGCCCGCCCAAAATTGCTCCACAAATATCACTTCCTTCCTGTCCAGTTCTATAAACAAACTTTGCTGGGTGCGTTGGTAGATTAGAAAATTGAATTGAAAAAATATCTTTGCATTGTATATTTTTAAATCCCAAATATAACAATTTTCAGAATTAGTTAAATTAGTTTTTCAATGTATTAATTTGATTTCAATATTCCCATTGTTATTTCTATTAGTTTTTTATTTTAAAAAAGTCATCTTTTTATGTATTCACGTCATTTATTTTTATGTAAATAATTATATCTTTGTTTTTCAGCATTTAGCTATGAAATCATTTTGTTTTTGTGTGTATTATATAAACTTGATTCATTAGTTAGTAAAACATATGTATAAACCCTCACATCAGAAACTTTCACCAAGTTCCAAGTTGATGTCCAATTTATATAAAACTGGGAGGGTTGGCAGGGGATGAACCGTCAATATCAGCGCTAAAATGAATGCTGCGCTAAAATCACGGATCCAGCGTCTCTAATCCTTGGCGTAAAATAGCGCAGCGTTGTGCGCCATCCTTTTATTGAGCCACTGGCATGACGGCGTCACCCCCTGAGTGTCAAATTCTCGAAAGTCCACTTCGGAACGGGGCGCGTCGACCGGCGGCCGTCTCGCCGGCCTCCACAGTTTGGGATGAAAACAACAATAGTAGACGCACTTGAAAAGCAAACCTAGCAAATACGTGAGCGGTAGCGTGATGAGCAAGGGCAAGGCGTACGCCCGCGAGCCCACTGGGTCGCGGTAGCACCACCAAGTGGTCAGGAGGATCCCCCCGTCGACGGCCGCAAAAGTGTGGTATATGACGCTCCTGCCGCGAGTCCGTCCTTCGGCGACGTTGAACCAGCTGAAGTACCAGATGAGGCCGACGGTGGCCCGGTAGAGCCACTCCCCGCCCGCACTCTCCATGAAGTTTGTCCTTTGTTGCCACGCCCACGTGACCATGCAGGACCAGAGTAGGGCAAAGTGGGCGAGCAAGTAGGCGGGCAGCACAGAGGCGAAGAGGGCAAGGGCGGCCACCCGGGGGGAGATGAGAAGAAGGTTCCAGAGGAAGTAGACTGAGGAGGAACCCCAGCCCTGCTTGGCTTTGTCTGGCAAGAAGGAGCGGAGTGAGCGGTGGTAGTCCAACACTGTCCAGGCGATGGACGTCGTGGAGGCTGCGATGCTAATGACTGCAAAGAAAAAACAAAATATTACAAAAAAATTAAAAATACATTTTCCATTACTTGGAAAAGAAAAGCCACTTTTGCATTTTGTAAGATCTAAAAATAATAAATAGATATGTTCTGTTTTCCACTTTCATATTGAACATAATCAAAAAATAGATTTTGTTTCCATTTCAAAAGGAAGCAAAATCTATTTTTTAATTATGTTAAAAAAGTAGTGGGCTACAGGTACATATTAATGGTCAAATTGTATGCTAGTCAGGTCCATTTTGTGTGTGTATTTTATGGTAGATGACGTCAAAACCACTTTTGAGTGTGCGTGCATCTCACATTGGACAGTCTTGGCTTTATTGGAGCGCAGCACCACGTAGATCATGAGCGTGAGTTGAGGGGCGCTCTCGCAGAAAGTCTCAATGAGCCGCAGCATACTCAGGTCATGTGTCAGGTAGACGGCATACTCGGAGCCTTCCCCTTTGCGCCGCCACACTCGGAAGCCTTGCCGGATGGCCGAGACGTGCCTGCGTGAAGACAGTGCGTGACTTGAAGTTGACGCTTGGGTTACGAGGAAGAAAATAGCTATGGAATGTGACAGGATGTTTTGTTGGTATGTTATGTGTCGCCGCCACACCTGAACTTGAGGTTTATGGTCATGACACATGTCAAATGTAATTACACGATTTTAAGTGCAGATATCCGAACAATGCATTGCTGTGAAAACTTGACAACAAAATGACTATGCGTGTTGGCAGCAGAAGTAAGAATCAGGAATGTTGTGACGATAATTTGTCAATTCCAAGTAACTTTGGGATGCAAACTAATTTCACACCGCTGGATACACCCATAGAAATGATAATTGGTGGTAAATGAGTATGATAAATTAATATGAACTAGGCATTTATAATGGTAAAGGGAAGTTAGTTTGTTTTTTTGAACACACATTTTCAATCACGTGTTTACCTGAACAGGAAACCCAGCTGCAGCACATGCAACAAGCAACTGATCTTGACTTTGTCCTCGAAGAACACCATTTCGGATCCAATGTCGCTTCGGAACCCGGGCACGTTTCGGTCATATTTTAACCAGAACCAGCTGAACATTTGCAGAACTGCAGACGACAGAACCATGAGGGATACCAGAGTCCCGAACCATAAAAAGTCCCCATGGCAGTAAAACTCGACGGCGACCCACAAATCGGAGGCCCAGTCCAGCAAAAAAGTAGAAACTCCAATGACTGAAAAGACAAAATCAATCCAGGAGTATTTTGAAAAAGTCCCGTTCTCCATAATAACTTATATCAAGTTGGCTAGCCTAGCGGCTAGCTGCTTAGCTCACATTCGGCTGGCACAGCGTCCCGTTATAATGAGAAGTCCCTTTCCTTTCTACTTAAAAAGTACTTATTATTGATGAACAAAAACGATGAACGTGAACAAATATATAAAAGCTCCACGCCACCGTTAAAACTCAACATAAGAGTCAAAAAGTACTCTCACCATCAAGACGTAAACAACTTACTGAGTGATTATTTACAGAAAAACAATCCCCTCAATGTATATAACCACGCCCACATATGGCCCGACGCCACCCAATTGGTCGAAAGATATCAAGTAATGCTTCAATTAGAATTTATATTGCATATCTATTTTATGTGCTTTTAGGTAAAACCAAAGAAATTAAAAAGGTCTTTCTACTTTTACATATTCATTTAATTGTATTTTTGCAAAGGAGCGCTGTTTTGGATTTTCTTAATGTTCCATTTCTTTCCAAAAGGTGACGCTGTGGAAGTATTTTTAAATGACCACCAAAGAAGAAAGTAACTGTCCATTGTGCGGATAAAACTGCGCTCCTCTCTCTGCTTTCCTTTCCTCTGACCCCTTTGTCGAATTTTGAGCTTCAGAATTCGACAAAATGCCGAGGGTGTATATCGGAAGATTGAGTTATCGGGCCAGGGAAAAGGATGTCGAGAGGTTTTTTAAGAGCTACGGGAAGATACTGGAAGTCGATTTGAAAAACGGGTAACATTTCGGCGGTTTTCTCCATGGTGCTGATCACAAGCTAACATGCTAGAGGCCTTGACAGTTATTGCGGCATATAGTCTTTATTTTAAGATATCTAAACTACTAGCGCGTTATAAATGAATGCATTTAAAATTAAAGTGTATTTATTTTTTTAAATTACTTATTCCACTTCATATTAGTTGAATTCGCCAAAGCTAAACGCGGCAATGTCATGACTTGTATGTGCATTTATATTTCTTATTGCAGTGATTTATATTTGCATGAATTTTGCGATCGTGCACTTTTTTAAAAATGTGATTTCTTTTGCAGGTACGGTTTCGTTGAATTTGATGACCCCCGAGACGCAGACGACGCAGTTTACGATCTGAATGGGAAGGAGCTTTGTGGAGAGCGAGTGATTGTGGAGCATACCAAAGGACCCCGACGAGATGGGAGTTACAGTGGAGGAGGTGGCGGTGGAGGAGGAGGTGGTGGAGGAGGAGGAAGGAGTAAGTAAACAGACGAAAATGCTTTAGTTTTACATTAATAGTAATATATATTTGACTGTAATTTGAAATGACTGCCGCTAATTGTTGAACTTGGTGGCTTGTGTGTACTCACTAACGGGAACGCCCCCCTGCGAAAATAATCTTGGTTTGACCCACCTCGAATGTTTTTAATCTTGTATTCGTAAATGTAAATTGTGTTGATAATTTTTAGTCTTTGGTTCAAGTAAAATTATTACTGGTTTGATATTAATTCAGAACCAATCAGAGATTAATTCCTTAATGAACAGAGCTATCAGGTACAACTAATTTGATACTAATCTGTGCCGATTTATTCAAAAGATGAGGGGCGGCAATCTATGAGCGAATTGAGATTAATTTACAATTGATCTGAAATTAACTCTTTGAAAAAAATATTGACTAATGGACGAAAATGTCAATTTCCCCCTTGCGTTTAAATACACTCAAGCCACCAACGACTAGTCAAATGAATGCAATTTGTTCAAAAAGAATTTGATAATTGTAAAATGAATATTGTTGTGACTGTTGTCATTTTGATTAAAATTGAATGTCAATGTTAAAAGGTAAAGATTTAACAAAGAACCTCAATGTTTCAATTGAAAGAGTCCATTGGCGACTGCCCGCCCTATTGCTGGCCATGGTGTCCCCCCTTTCCAAGCGTGTGGTTTGACCATTCTGGGGTTCCCTGGGCAGACCAAAAAAGGGAGCCATTGTGAATGAAGACCGCTATTGCCATTAGGCCAAGCCCAGACCGGGTGGTGAGGATGCCATGGGGTTTTAGGAACAGATGTGGGTGCAGCCTCAAAAAAAGAATATTTCTTTTTCTAACACTCAGTTCTGCTTAACGATAGTTTACAAAACCCAACTGATCACTTTTGATATATAGCTTTTAAATATCAGTTATAATGTTTGCTTACTTTCCATAGACTTTTTTTTCCATGTAAAGACAATCATAGCTTGTTTACTTGATCACTTTTAATGAATGTACATGCATAGATTTGCTTAAATGTAAACATTTACAGTGATTTTACATTTTAGAATTACAATTAGAAGCCAATCTACTTTGGCACGGTACTTATTTTGTTTTTGTTTTTTTTAATCCTCCCTTACTCTGAAAGGTGGTTACGGGGGGCGTTGGAGCCGAGACCGCTATGGTCCGCCTATTAGGACAGATTATCGGCTCATTGTTGAGAATCTGTCCAGCCGGTGCAGCTGGCAGGATTTAAAGGTACGTTTTAAGGATCTCCAAAAAATAAGTGTCTAAAATGGGCCTTTTTACAAATATGCTATATGAATTTTCAGGATTACATGAGGCAAGCGGGCGAGGTGACTTATGCCGACACCCATAAGGGCCGTAAGAACGAAGGCGTGATCGAGTTTAGGCTCTACGCCGACATGAAACGAGCTCTGGAAAAGCTGGACGGAACGGAAGTCAATGGCCGAAAGATCCGGCTAATTGAAGACCGCCCCGGTGCTAAACGCCGACGTTCCTATTCACGCAGCCGGAGTCGATCTAGGTATGATACCATCGTGTGGGCGGAGTCAACGGTCCTTTTATACTTAAGAGTTTTTCTTACCCTAGGTCCCGCTCCAGAAGCCGTCGTTCCCGGAAGAGCAGGAGTCGCAGTGAAAGTAGCAGCCGAAGTCGTTCTCGCTCCAGGTGAGACGTCCGTGATCGTCTAGGAATGTCCAATGGTTGTTTTCCGGGAACTGGACATCACAACATAGATCAGACATGGGTCAACTATGGCCCGCTAGGCATTATAATCCAGCCCGCCGACGTTGTACATAGATTAATTAGAATTTTAGTGGACGAAAATACTGCACCTGTTCTAAACTGTTTGGCCTCCAATTTGACTTTCTTTTTTTGTCCACAGGGCGGCGTCACGTTCCCGCAGTCACTCCACCAGCAGGAGGAGTAGAGGAAAGGGCAGAAAAGATGAACGCAGCAACGGCGACCAGAAAGACAAAGACCAAAGCAGGAGTCGCAGCCCTAAGAACAAGAAAGACGGAAAAAAGAGCAAGGACGAGTCCAGGTCTAGGTCTCGGTCCAGATCCAGGTCCAGGTCCAGGTCTCGATCCCGCTCCCGTTCCGTCTCCAGAAAGTCGCTCTCCAAAGGTCGCGACGCACCCAAGAGTGACGACGAGGTGGGCGAACGAGAGCGAGGCTCTCGTTCTCGCTCCTGCTCGCCCGCCGACTCCAAAGCCAGAGCCGGGTCCAAATCAAAGTCCAAGTCCCGTTCGCCTCCCCCCGTCAAAGACCGCTCGCGTTCCGCCTCCCGTTCAGTGTCACGTTCTAAATCCCGTTCCCGTTCTCGATCATAGTGAAAGATTTTGGGGATTGTTAACAGTCCTAATAGTATATGTAAAACCCTCCTCGACCCATTTTTTTTACCCCACTTTTTTTAAAAATAAGTAGCTGTACAACACAGATGCTTGCTCTTGATGTTTTATGCATATTTACGTTGCTTTTACATTTTTTTTTCCTTCATGTAGGATTTTTTGTTGTTGTTGTTGTTGCCCAAATTGTGGTCTTAAGTTTTAGCCCTTAAAGTCTAAATGTACTATTTTGCTTGGTTGGAATTGGTGTATGATTTATCTTTGAAAATCGTGAACATTTTATTTCAAAATAAAAAAATTTAAAACTATTGATTGGGTCTGTGCTCTGTTTTGATCTTTCAGAATTTGAAAGCTAATCTGTAACATTTTTTAATATGTTACATTGGTATTCTATCTTTTGAAACAGTCAACCTAAAAACTGAAACTGAAAAAGTCCACCTAAATTGAAGTCAAGTCAGTCCTCATCGTCCTCTTCAGAAGACGATCTCGCCGTCCCGCCGCTGTCGTCCCGATATTTCCGAGCCAACTGCCGCAATTGCTCCAAAGCTTCGCTATAATCTTCCATTTCGGGGCCCTGGGAAAGAAAACTGGGTGCCAGGCGACGAATGTCCAACGCGCTAACGCTACGGTGCAACTCGGACAACCACGGGTCCATGGTGGGTGCGGATTGGAGGGACGTCAGGATTGGTGGGGTCACTGGAGGAAAAAAAATGCCAGTCCTCGTTAAGGTTAAAAAATAAATAATAAAACTTACCTTGATCAGGGAGGGACGGATTAAATATTTGAGGGAATGGTGGCGTCAATTTACAGGGACTGGACACCAACTGCACAGCCCTAAAAAAAAAAAGCACAAAAAAATCTTAGAAAAAAACATCTGTCAAAATGTAAATACTATTAGCCTTACAGTGGAGCCGCAGGATTGAACGACCTCACATAAGATGCTAGAACATCTTCTCCGGAGTGCAGGTTGTAAAGAGGAGATGGTGTTTCCGTCTCCATAGAAACAGAACTAAAAGAGAATTTAAAAAAAATACTTTTTGCTTCAAAATCTTCCCTATGTTTCCCACAAAAAAAATACCTTGTGAGTTTTTGTCCTCCCGAGCCTTTGAGCGTCACAAACTGTCCGTAGCATCGCCCGTCGTCCGCTACGGCGCACGTTGATAGCGGTTTCCATGGCGGCGAGTCAGCATGGGCGCTAAGGGCTTCGGGAAGCGAGCTTCCGGGTAGTATGGGAAACGGTATGGCGCCGTAAGCTGTCACCACCTAGAATGATATCGTCTTAACCAATGTTTCCCCTAATTTTTAGTTGGCCTGGGCGCACCGAGTACCAGTGTGAGTGACATCATCATTGCTCGTCGCTATGGGCACACCAATAAGCCAAAAAAAGAAGTCACCTTTCGACCAGAAGAAGCTAGCGAGTCGGCTAGCTGCCACATGGGGATGCTGTTATTCCTCAGCCTATACGGCGCCGTGAGCGTATCCAGGGCGAGAGACAAGACAGAACTGGAGTGGTACCAAAGTGACGGCTGAAAAGGCAAACGCAGCGTTAACATTTTTGCCGTGATTAATGGCAGCGAGAAAACAAAAACATACGTCGTAGTTGAGGTGAGGGAAGCTAACGGGAGACGTCGGTCGTAGGCCGAATCCGCTTTGTAGCGTCAGGGGACAGAGGAAAGAGCTGTGATTGGCCATGTGGATCATCCCCAAGGCGCAGTTTAATAGGTGGTAGACGTCTTTGATTGGAGTCTGCTTGGATTCGGAGAAAAAATATGATTAAAAAAATCAGTTGGCGTCCTCCACGTTCATTTTGGTTCGACTCAAACTCACCGAATTGCGGTGAGTGATGGGAACGGTTCCATATGTGAGGATGCCTCGACCACCATAGGCATCCTGGAGCATTTCAGTGACCTTTGACCCCAGACCCGCGAAGCCGTCGGCTAGGTCGCAAAGTACCTGGAAGCCCTGAAAGTAAAAAACAAATGCTATATAAAATGCCAGCTATCAAAACTCATTGACAAAGATAATCATCCAATTCATTTTGACTGACATGGCACAATAGTAGAATAAACAAATCGTCAAATTTAAAAACAAACCTGAAAGTAGTCACACTCCTCCACAAAAAAATGCAGTTTGTCATCCAGTTCCTCCAGTACCGACCCTCCCAGAAGCGCTTCTCCTTGGCCAAAAGCCTCCAGTCGATCTGCCTCTCTGGATAAAAAAAATTATGGAAATGCTATTTAAAATGTCTATAAAATAAATCATCGGGTAAAAATCATAACACTCACCCGTCATGGTTGTACCGGTGGATGACCGAGATAGTACGCGGGTGCAAGTGGATGCGCAGGAAATCTGACCAGACTTTAACACTGCCCTCCAATCTGTATTTCGTCTGTACTCGAGCCAACTGATTATTAACTGTCTCCACTTTAAGGGAATTTGCATCGTGTGTACGTTTGCCGTACGCACTCTTAAAGTGATTTCGGGAGCTGGTAGAAAAATCAGCCTCGGCCAAGATATCTCCACGCTAATAATAAAAAAAATGGAAACTAATGAACATTTTTGCACATAATTTCAGTTTTTTTATATTGAAAAAACTCACCTCCAATTTGTCCAGATCTTCAAGAAATACGTTTTTGGGAGGTGGATTTTCCTCATGAACCATCATGCTTCCATCCCTGTTATTTATAGAAGATTTTGATTGGATCATATTATGAAAAATAAACATTTGGTATGACTTTTTTTAAAACTACCAGGAAATAGCTGATGTGTCTCCACTGTTATCATAAAGACTTCCTTCCTGCCGAAGAGTCTGTAGACTTCCTACATAACAAATACATCATGTTATTTGAGTTTTTTTAATGTATAAGATTGAATTTAAAAGAAAATGTTACCTTTGAGATCCATGGCAATAAGGCGTGGGGTATAAGTGATGTTGCCACCAAGAGTTTGGCCTTCACGAAACAAGACATCACTCTGGATTTCTCCAGGTGGAATATCAGGGTCGTATGACAGTGATGCATCCTACCCCCAAAAAACATATTTAATGTACCGTTTTTATACATATTTTTTTCAATTACGAATTGGTTTTGATACGTGCTTTTTAAAGTACAAACCGGTTTTCAATAGCGTAGCGTAAAATGTACAACTGTAAAGTTAAAGGGGATTCTCATTGTTGTTGGAACAAACTTTAGCAACGTCATAGAATATATAATATATAAAGAAGTAGCACTGTTCAGTACATGTGAAGCTAACAATTGCAAGTTCGCACAATGTTTTTTACCTGTAAATTCCACCAATGGGTGCCCACGAAGTTGGAATAATGTCCCAGTTGAAGCGTGATGACCTCTCTACAAATTTTACTCATTGTGAAATAGAGAAAATGTTATATTGATAAAAGAAACGGTTGCATTTTGGAAAGGCGAGACATGTTTCCGAATGACAACATGGATCAGCGGCACACTAACTTCGTGGTATAACGGCTTCTGATTGGCTAAAAAAATAATTAGGGAAAATACCATTGGATCCTGAAATGACGTTGTATAGTTTGGTTTCACGGTGCCGTGGACGCACATGTGGTTAATCATTCTTGTTTATTATAATTTTATTTTCTTTTTTTTTTATTTTTAGCAATGTTACCGTTATTAATATTTTGTATTTAAATGATTAAAACATGACATTAATTGAGCAACGTTTAAGGGAACCAAATATTTAACTTTAGAGTATAACTTGATTGACAATTGATATTGTACAGTATTTTACGAGATTAAACATGTTTTTGAGTTTTCTTGTTCACCTGTAATGCTTATAAGAATCTTTTAAAGCGTATATTTAGTTTTATCAATAAACCTTGACAAACCTCTTAATGAAGTAAAGCAATTATCTTCATTTAAATTTCACCACGTTAAAAGAAAAAGGCCAGATTATTTTGGAGTGACTGTCCTTTATTTTGACAGTGTTACATGTAAGGCTGGAAGAAGGCGACGTAAGGCTGGAACCAGTCGCCCAGATCCTCGATCGTCTCCTGCACGGTGGAGAAGATTTCATCTGAGGTCTTCTTGCAGCGTTTAGTGACGGCGTTGGCCGTGCTCTCGATGGCGTCCTTCATATTCTCCATTTGGGATTTGAGCAGGTCATTCAAGGTGCTGATCTTGGCTTGGGTGTTGTCACGGACTTGAGTGAAATACGGATCCAGAAGTTGTCTAAATTCCTCCACGTTCTTAGATGTGCGGCTATGCATTTTCTCCAAGTAGTTGTACACTTGACTGTAAAAAAAAGGACAACAATCACAATTCAAATGGACTGCACGTCTATGGTGGTCAATGAGTTAAGATCACAGAAATGAAAAGCATCATTACATTTTAGATCTTATAATTTATTTAATAAGATAATAATGAGTTCTATCTTTTTGCCAGGATTGTATATTCCGATCCTAATGACATTAGGCACTCACATTTGAATCTCCGTAGCTTCCTTGTTGAGGCGTTTTTTCATCTTGCGAACGTACGTGGCGGCCCGCACTCTGACGTCGTCCGAGTTCTGCTCCACCATGGTCCTCAATTCCTGCCCATACTTGTCCATCTGCTCCCTGACGTTGTTCATGCGCTCACTGACGATTTCCGCCATTCCCTGAAGATCTCCGCCGAGACGCCCGATCGCTTGCTTAGTGTACGGAGCCAGCTTGGTCTCCAGGTCGGAACGGTAGACGGTCAGCTCGGCCACGCTGTCTTGGATCAGCGTGCTGAGATGGTTGGGAAACGTATCGGGTTGTTACAAAGGAAGGAAAGAAGGAAAAGGTGGGGTCAGGCGAGGGAAACCTACTCCAGTTCTCGGCCGATCTGGGAGGTCTTGATGTCCTCCACCATTTGGTCGGCTTTCAGGTTTAGCGCCGTCATGTATTCTTGGATGTATTCCTCCCAGGTTGCACTGGGGTCGTCATTGTAGAAACTCTTGGCCTGGCAGCCTAGTTTTTAAATAAAAGACATGTTTTGAACAATTAAATGATGGCATAATAGCCAAAAATGTGATTTTTGAGATGTCAGTAGTATGTTAGTGTCGTGAAGAGAGAATTTGAATGGATAAGGAAAGTTAATAGGAGGCTTTTTTGTCTAAAACAATTATCAACAGTGATTTTGTGTAAGTTCGAGTCAAATAGAGCAAAATTAATATTGATTTTGTGGGTCAAAGTGTGTCTTCAATGGGAGCCAATGAGGATTTATGTTTTTTTTTAATTTAAATAGGAGTTCCATACTAAGATACTAAATGTTGACAATTCTAATCTGAATGTTTTTCATTAAAATCTAGACCAAAATGTAAGTGGACTCACCTGAAAAGACGGCCAAAGCGACAATGACAAGAAACACCTTCATGATGGGATGGCAGCAGACAACTAAAGTGAAAAAAAAAAACAGAAATATTAAGATTAAGACATTATTTGAGTTCATAGTATGAAAACTTACCGAGTACTCGTAGGTGAGCGACAAGGAACACTGAGCAGGCGTCCGGTCTTTTATAGACAGACGCTAGCCGGTGGTGATGTCACAAGCGGCGTTCGAAGTTCCCGTGGTGGTGCGCGTTGTCAACTTTTATTGCTGTGCGTGTTATTTTGGCGCCACGTTGCACTCGGACGCGTCGACACGGGTCACAGTTTGAAAGCCGAGGACTGTTTGGGAAGGCAGCGTCGTCATTCACGGAAATAAAAGAGGTCTTGACCTTTGTCGCCGTTGAACTTTGACCTTTTGCGGGCTGCCATTGAATTGATGTATTGTTTTCACAATGGATTATTTTAAGAATACATTTTTATGTAAACTTGTAAAATGAATGTTGATGTGACATTGTGTTTTTTAACCCATTTTTAATCACTAAAGATTAATGGCAAATTTAGTCAAAAATTTAACCCATTGATTATATTATTTGGATGATAGATTAAACTCAAAAATTACATTGAAAATTATAATCTTGCTTTATTTTCCAAAAATATGAACCTATAATTAACACAAGGAATCTTTTGCCATTGACAGGAAAAGTCGACCAATCAATTTTGACAGACAACACCCCAATGTAAACAATACCTGATTGACAGCCAATGACAGTGATCCTATCCATTTGTACTTGAAGTCCTGGCATCCAATAATCCATCCTGATTGGATCCTTTAAATATAATTAAAAAATATGATTAAAAAAAGTATTTTCCATTTGAAATATTGAATATTGATTAAAAACAACTCACTATCAAATGTCCATTCAATGTAGATTACCCATGGAAATCTATAGATGAATTAAAAAAATGGAAAACTGATGATGGTCAAGACATGCATAAAAACAACAAAAACAGCAAAAAAAAATACATGGAAATCTTTTATTTGGGCGACAGTCAAAAACTGAGGTAGAAATGAATATTACACTTTAGACGAGTCCAACTCGTCAACTTTTACTGCGGTTTTGGCAAAGGAATCCCAGAGAGCGACCAGTCGCTCCCGAAGGTTCCGGGAGTCCAGGTCCAACTTGGCCCGGATCTCCTCTCCGTAGGGTCCCAGTTTCTCTCGGATCTCCGTCAGCCCGCCGTGAAAGCCTTCCAAGCCGACCTCCAACTTGCGGGCCAACTCCTCGGCGTAAGGAACCATCTGACCCTTCAGCAGGTCCAGACGCGTCTTCAGTTCTCGGCCATTTTGCAACAGGACGGACTTGAGAGCTTCCGAGTCGACGCTGTCGGCGTAAGACGACGCCTCCTTTTTCAGTTGCTCCAACTCCTGGCGGAGTTGAGCGGCCCACTCGTCGGCGTAAGGTCGCAAGTGGGCGGCGACCGACTCCAAGTCCTTCTCCAGACTGGTTTTCAGGAGCCGGGCTTCTTCCGAGAAGCCCGACGAGAAGTCGGGGCTCATGTGGGAACGGAGGATGGCGGTCAATCGGGTGACGGCGTCGCCGCTGCTGGCGATCAAAGTGCTGGGGGAGGGGGGACCAAATCACTGGCGGGTTACTCGCGTCTGGATTTGACATTTTTGGGCCGTAATTGCAAAATTGAGGCTTTTTTTCCCAAATCAATTGAAGATTCATGACAAGATCATCATTCATTTTTAGTGAGGATTGTAGAAATCGGAAAAAATATTCATTTTTTAAAATGTTTCCCTTTTGATTTAGAATCTACAGATGATGGATTAAATTATAATCGCAAATTTAACACATGCTTATAAAACGCCCAATCCCAGTCGATGGTTGGCACTTCATTTGATCGATTTGTTATCCGAGTCGGTTTAAAACTGAGATTTTTTACAAGGTAAAGTGGCCAAATTCTTACTTGATTTCCTTCCCAAAATCCGACTGTTTAATCGTCGCCAGTGAATCTTCCGCTGTTGACGTCGCCTTGGCGACATAGTCCCAAAAGGCATCTTTCACCGTGTCCAGTTGCAGCTGGCTTTGCTTCTCCACATTAGCATTGCAACCTAAAAAAATAATAAAAATACAACACCATCTTGAAAAAAAAATCAAATAAAAATTCACTAAAATAAAAAAAAATAATGAACTTACCAGCCAAGAAGGCCAAAATGACCACCAAGTAGAACTTCATAATTGCCACTGTTGGTGAAAAAAAGGTCAAGTGATACTAGAATTTTTTGGGGTGTTTTAGATCTAAAATATGCATTTTTTTTTTAACTTACCTCTGTGGATGGGTTGAATTCAGTTATGGCGGCTCTTGAGAGTTCTGTGGAGTTTATATTGGGGCAACGGCGGAACAAAGTCCAACTGAAAAATGTTCAGTTGTGACCTCCGAGCGGCCCCCTTTAGAGCAGCCATGTCACTAAAAGACCCCTTGATAGCATCACTCTACTCTAAATTAAAGTAAAGTTTTATCATTGACATGGTGATTGGCTTTATAGGATTTGCCTTTTTTGACCAAAAATCAATAAATTCAATAAATAGAAAAGTGGAAAACCAGTAAATATGTTGTTTTTTTAGCTTGTTTGAATTTTTGTATGAAATCAAATATATATTTTAACTTAAAAAGACCAGTTTGAAATTATCTATCTTCTATTTACAAATATTGAATGAAAAAAAAAAACAGTTAATACATTTTTTTGGGCCTGATTTTAAATTGAATCTTAATAATTTACATTTTAAAAATCATTTTAGCCTTGCGAGTACATCGTTTTTTTTGCTACATCCCATAAACATGCATGGCAGGCTAACTGAAGGCTAGGTTCCAGCACCCCCACACCCCTACGAGGGAAGATGAATGAATGAACAACAATTGTGACCAGATAAAGGTCACTGAGTCACATGTCGCAGTGACTTGTGACAATACTTCAATGTGTAAGATAACAGCGTACTGATATGACTAAATACATCATTTCTATGTACCTGTAGTAAAATTGATTGTGCATAATCGAATGTTGTCAAATTCAAAGAAGAAAACAGCGACTGATATGGAAAAGATCAGCACTGGTTGCTAAAAAAAAAAGGCATATGCTGTTAACAAAGTGTATTTGCTCCACTTTCTAATAAGTCTACGTTTCATATATGCTTGTTCACATGTACACAACATAAAAAAAGGCCAACTACGTGAGAAATAATTGAAAAGAAAACAAGAAATTTGGGCCAACTTACTCAAATCTGAGGTGTACAATGAGTTTTGACTAGAAAAAGAACATTAAAACATTGTATGGTCCATTAAAGCATGAATTTATCAACGTTAAAATGATAAATATTCACATAGTGTACGAGCGAGTTTATCTTACAGGGTTCCTTTTACCCGATGGTAACGCCAAAACCGCACTGGAACTTGTTCTTGTTATGGTTGAGGAAAGAGCAGAGAACCAATGAGAGTGGCAAGGGGAGTAACTTCTTTTCCAGAGTTGCACCAACCACCCAGTTTGTGTCTAATGAACCTAAAAGAAGCAAATTATTTTGTTTACTCGACAACAAGCACCCAAAAAAAAGCATAGGATACCTTTAAATTGCAAATTAGCTTTGGGTACATCCAGCTGATAGCCCAACGACACGCTAGTATCTTGCATGCGAGTGCTAGCGTCAAACTCCACGCCGAGTTGCAACTAAAAAAAAGCAGAGGGTGGGAAAAAAAGGTTTAACAAAGTTAGGACTGCTTTGTAATGCTACTACTAGTCATGTAGCATCAACGCTAAAGGGTTTTGCTAACCGTTTCGTTGGCTTTGTGGTAGTAGGAGGCGTGAGCGCCCGCCGAACCCAGCGTTAGTGTGGCGATGTAGTTGTTGCCTGAAAAAAATAATAATTAAAAATAAAATGACCCATCATATTCAGACTATAGCTCACGACATTTCAATCCTGCGATTTATAGTCCAGTGAGACTAATTTATAGAATTTACATTACAACTAATTTAAGTTGACCATTTATTTATATTGACTACTTAATAATGATGACTACTTAATTATGTGGACTACTTATGTGTATTACTTATGTGTACTACTGATGTGTACTACTGATGTGTACTACTGATGTGTACTACTGATGTGTACTACTGATGTGTACTACTTGTGTACTACTTGTGTACTACTTGTGTACTACTTGTGTACTACTTGTGTACTACTTGTGTACTACTTGTGTACTACGTGTGTACTACGTGTGTACTACGTGTGTACTACGTGTGTACTACGTGTGTACTACTTGTGTACTACTTGTGTACTACTTGTGTACTACTTGTGTACTACTTGTGTACTACTTGTGTACTACTTGTGTACTACTTGTGTACTACTTGTGTACTACTTGTGTACTACTTGTGTACTACTTGTGTACTACGTGTGTACTACGTGTGTACTACGTGTGTACTACGTGTGTACTACGTGTGTACTACGTGTGTACTACGTGTGTACTACGTGTGTACTACGTGTGTACTACGTGTGTACTACGTGTGTACTACGTGTGTACTACGTGTGTACTACTTGTGTACTACTTGTGTACTACTTGTGTACTACTTGTGTACTACTTGTGTACTACTTGTGTACTACTTGTGTACTACTTGTGTACTACTTGTGTACTACTTGTGTACTACTTGTGTACTACTTGTGTACTACTTGTGTACTACGTGTGTACTACGTGTGTACTACGTGTGTACTACGTGTGTACTACGTGTGTACTACGTGTGTACTACGTGTGTACTACGTGTGTACTACGTGTGTACTACGTGTGTACTACTTGTGTACTACTTGTGTACTACTTGTGTACTACTTGTGTACTACTTGTGTACTACTTGTGTACTACTTGTGTACTACTTGTGTACTACTTGTGTACTACTTGTGTACTACTTGTGTACTACTTGTGTACTACTTGTGTACTACTTGTGTACTACTTGTGTACTACTTGTGTACTACTTGTGTACTACTTGTGTACTACTTGTGTACTACTTGTGTACTACTTGTGTACTACTTGTGTACTACTTGTGTACTACTTGTGTACTACTTGTGTACTACTTGTGTACTACTTGTGTACTACTTGTGTACTACTTGTGTACTACTTGTGTACTACTTGTGTACTACTTGTGTACTACTTGTGTACTACTTGTGTACTACTTGTGTACTACTTGTGTACTACTTGTGTACTACTTGTGTACTACTTGTGTACTACTTGTGTACTACTTGTGTACTACCTATGTTGACTACTTATTATGATGACTACTTATTTTGATGACTACTTGTTATGATACTATTTATAGTTATTATTTTTACTACTTTTTTATTTGACTTATTTATTGGTATTATTTATTGTTTATTTATTTGTCTGTTGTTCTTGTTTGTGCATTTTGAGGTGAAGCTTTAAATCTCATTATACTTGCAAAATGACAATAACAATCCAATACTATTTTGATATGATCACAACCTGCTCCTGATGCCAATCCACTTAAACGGCTTAGTTGTAATGTACGGGCAGCCTACCCGCGTACTCACCCGTGTACCTGCCGACTAACGACATGACGGCGCCTTCTTCTGACGGCTTGCGATGGTACACCAGCTCACCTCCTAGCGCCAGAGCTGGCGTAAGCGCCTGGAGGTAGTGCGCTACAACGATGCCTAAGAGTTGCAAGAAAAATATTGAAATAAGTACATTGGAAATGATACATTAAGAATGGAAATTGACACGTGACCCACCACACCCGACAAGGACATCCGGGTTTCCAAAAGTGACGGTCGCAGTGAAATCTTTCCCTCGGAATTCAGTATCGCCTTGCCAGTTGACGAACTTGTGTTCTTGTGTCTGGAAAACAGTTGAATTTATTGTTATAGTTCATTAAATTTCATCAAAATTGGCCATTAGTTGATATGTAGAGAAAAAATAGAATAACATATGCTAGCTTAGCATTATACTGTGATGTTAACTGTTTAGGTTATGATGTTTCTTACAAAGCTTGGCCGATATATATAGGCTATTTATTGGAATACTTTTGGTTGTTGAAATTTGGAAAGTGGGAATATGCGCCTACTAGTGGCCAGAAGAAGAAAAGTATTTAACATTAACATTTTGGGGGATTTTCTGGAAATGGTATGATTTTTTTCTTGGTTGTGTATAGGCCTATGAAAATCCAACATAACTTTTATTAATAATGAATATTTGACAAACCTGGAAGGCCATTTTGGATCGTATGCTATCGCTAATCTGGTGGATGATTTGCGCGTTAAGACTCCCCGAGTTGTCCATGTCTCCCACCATGACTGGAAAAAACTGAGCACAAATGTTTGAAAGTTTTAATATTTTTAATACAGAAATGGACGTCTTATCTATTCTCAAATGGTCTACTAATGTTAACCTCTTCTAACAGCAGAGAATTGAATAAAATAAAACTTCATACCTCTGCCGGACCCGTCTGCTTTAGCCCAACATACGTAGCACCAAATCTGTAGCTAGAATCCCCCAAGGTGCTTAGCGACAGTGTATGGTTGATCTGAATTTTCACAAAATAAATTAGTTTACTGTAAATGCGCACAGTGCGTCTCACATTTAAATAGTCAGTGAACCAACCTGAAAATGGTTGCTAAGACCCTTATTGATGGTTAACCTGACGCCCTCCATCTGCATCGGGAAAACCTCTGAGAAGGGACAACTGTTATACTATATTCGACTGTATTATATACGGTTTGAGTAGTTTATTTACCTTTGCACTTGCGATGACACTCGTCAAATGCACCTGGGTTAGGTAAAAGGGTGGCCGCTTCCTGGGGTTCCATTGAAATTGGCACGGAAGACACGGGGGGCATCCCGAAACCTGGTGGCATCGTCAAACTGGGACTAGCCACAACAGAGGATGGTGGTGGGGGGCTAGGGGAGCTAGCTGCTAACACACTCCCCATTCTGGAAGATAGCATTGGAAAAGGTCAAAGGTTACTGCCAGTTTGTTTGCCAGTACATGCAAGTGGGCATTACTTTGTATTATTCCTGAATATCTGTGTAAAATGACATGGAAAACAAAGAATATAAAAGTGACTACATACATTTTTATGCGTCATACCAAGTGCTGACTATTGCGGTAATTCGAATATCCATTATAAATGAATGGGCAGCGAAATTAGCTCATATATGTGTGAGGCAAACGGACGGGAGCAAATGATGGCAAACAATTTACAGCTTCTTATCCTAACTTTTGTTTCATAACCGCTATCTTTATTAGACCACGTAATAGAAATTGTAACAACATTTGTATGGACGAAATGTACTCACGTTGCAATTTCAGAGGACAAGGCAATAGGAAGTCGGAACACGTTCGTGTGGGGAGAACACGTGATAAGATGCAATCATTTGATTGGATAAGAGGGCGAACGCGTCGAAAGTCATTGGTTTGGATGGAAATTGCAGGCGCATGGTTGTGACGTCATTATAATTGTGAGCCATCATGTATGTAATTAGCAGGTGGCAGTTTTAAGCGTTAGATTTTTTTTAGGAAATTGCGTTCCATTAAAATAAAATATACAATCAAAAAGGGGCCGGATCCTTTAGTTTAGTCAGTCTAGCAAAAAGAACAAAACGTCAAGGTCAAATGGTTGCCATATTTTCAACTCCTCCTTTCAACAACAATAAACGGACCTTACTTTATGTATTATCTACATCTATGTCCAAGGTTATTATTCGTTTTATAAATGTAAATAAACAGGTACAATAACTGAATCCAGGAAAAAAGAAAGCACACAATAGATAGAAAATTTCAGTTGAGTTTATTGAATTTCACAAACCCTGGATGTACTTCCAAATTACAACAGTAGAGGACACTTTTTGCTTAACATATTGCTGGATAACTTACCAAAAACTCCCAATAACTTCTAATTGAAATGCATTTTATAACAAGAAAACAGGAATAATGGAGTGAAAACAAATATTCCAAACCCCAAGTTGGTCTCTGAGGGGAAGTTTGTCATTTTTTTTCCAAACCAAACAGTACAACTTGAATTTAGCACTATAGGAACTGATGATGGGATTTATCCTAAAAAAAATACTCTTTGAAAGTGTCAAAATGAACATCAGTAGTACACGAGGGTTTTCCTGAATATATTTTAAATTTTGTTGGAGCCATATTTTAATTTTAGTGCTTCAACAGATGAAAAACTTCCGAATTCACAGCCAATTATGTAATTAAACATGAAGCAGTATTTCCAAATTGCAATTTTGTGCCTGTTTTTTAATTCACTTTTTTAAATTTTTACGTTATCCGTTACCAAACAGGCAAATGTAAAGGCTTATAAACACTTGGTTGCAGACATACACAAAGAAAAGTTTTTAACAGATGAATTAAAGCAACAAAACAAAAAAAAACAGAATTCAATTTGACGTCCATTTTAACCCGAAACCTCAATTTAAAGCCAAATTTCCACCTGAAAAATGACTTGGAAAGTAGGGCAAATTTGGGGTTAAAAGGAATGTCATGGAATGAAAACAGATAAAAGGGAAAGATGTCATTTGCCTTTAAGGTTTGAAAAGTCAGGTTTGCGCAATCTTTTACTCCAATTTAAGACGTTGTGTATCACCAACAAAAAACGGGGGAAAATACGAAAGGCATTTGAATGCAGCATCAAAAGTCACCAGACCTGTATCATTTTTGAAATTTGTTGTTGTTGTTGAGAAATTGTTAGCAAATGAGAAAATGACATTGAGCCAAGTTGACTTGAAGCTGCATGCAAATGACGCCAATTCAAACCAGAGAATTCACTTTGTTTTGGTTTTGCTTCAGTGTAAACTGAAAATGTGTTCTAACAAAAAAAATAATAAAAGGAAATAAAATTGTCTTCCCATTGAATGAAACAATTATTGTACTTTTGTTTTCTCGGGGGAATTGTGATGTTAACTCATTGGCTGAAACACAATTGAGGAATGGACATTTATCGCCATCTTTGGCAGCCGATAATTGAAATTCCACATGTGCGGAATAGAAAAAAAAAGACCAAATTACAAACAGATTTTGTTTTAAAACATCTTTTTTTTCATTAGCTTTTAGTTCGGGAAGGTAAAAGTGACAGCTGCCGCTTCAGAAAATGCTACAATTTTGCTTTTAAACAAGAAAAGAAAGATAACCCTTTATTAAACAGAACTTGCCACAAAAGCCTAAAAAAAAAAAAGTTGAATGCAACTACGTTGGTAAAAACAAACAAAAAACAGCAAAACAAAATGGCCGCCCATAATTTCCATAGCATATTGACCAGTTTCAATGAGCCAAATCAGTGTATAATAACTAATGAATTGCCCTTCGGCTGCCATTGATGGCGATAGACGTCCAATCGATTTGAACTAGGTAGTGGCGAATTATCTGGTTTCAGTTGCTGACCAAATCAATGGCAGCCAATGGAGTTTTCTTGCATACTGTAAATGTAACTCAAATGTGCGTGGCAGGAAGTAAGGCACTTAAGTGGCGAGTGGAGCAACGACAGCTGGTATTTGGTCGCTCGTTTCAAAACACAATTGCTTATAATTCGCCAAAATCCAAGGGAGACGAGAGTAGGAAACTCAAAACGGAGGACGAGTAAAGATTTGGTTGTCGGGTTAGCCTTTGTTGTAGCCGTGAAAACAAAAAGGAGGAGATAGGGGAGGAGGAGGTGGATGTTTAAGCTAACGTGATGCTAGCTTTGCGCTCACCGCCTGCCTTCAGGTGCTGTCCTGATGGAGTCCCGATTTTTCTTGGACTTCCTCCACCTCGCAGTCGCCGCTGGACGAGTGGAACTCGGCCACGTAGAGACTCTTGTCGATGCTGCCGGGGATGGGTTTGATGTCCGTCACCAGTTGGTCTTCGATGGTCTTTAGGTTGAAGCGGTCTTCGGATGTGATCAGGTTGATGGCCAGGCCGAAATGGCCGAATCTCCCTGAATAGGATCAAAAGAAACCTCATGTCAGTTCCGTGGGTGCATGTCAATGTTTCCTTTAATTTTTCATGTAAAACATGCTGTAAAACACGAAAAACATAAGAGTGGACAGAGCTACTGCCATTGGCTGGCGGGTAAACTGCACCATCATGGGGAAAGGTTAAAAAAAAAAAAAAAAAAAGTAGTGCCAAGTGCAGCTTAGAGGGAACATTGATGAGGACATATTGGTTGAGAGCGGTTACCTGATCTCCCAATGCGATGGAGATACGTTTCAGCATTTTTCGGGAAGTCAAAGTTGATGACCACATTGACAGCTTGGATGTCGATACCCCTGGTGAAAAGGTCTGTTGGAAAAAATGGGAAACAAGGAGACTGCATTACAAAATAGACTTTTTGTCAGGACTACTTTGCAATGTTAATTCCATAAGATCCGTAAAATACGGTATTTGGCGAGTTGACCACTTACCAGTGCACACCAGATTCCTGCAAAGTCCGTTTCTGAAGTCATGGAAAACCCGGTTTCTATATTCCTACAAAAACAAAAACACAATTTTAATTTGTTTTTAAAGTGACATGAGAAGACTTCTGTAAAATGTTCCCTATTTCAAACTACGACTGACCTGCATCATTTTAGCGTGAATGTAAAAGCACGAGTAGCCCAGTTGCGTAATCTTCTTGGCTAACAGCTCCACCCTTTGAGTGGAGTTACAGAAGATGATGGACTGGTTGATCTGGAGCTGAAAAAGGAAAAACAAAGGAATGATTGGTTGAAAACCAAAAAGAAAAAAGTGTGTGTGTGTGTGTACTCACCCTGGAGAAGAGAGTGTTAAGACAGTGCACTTTTTGTCTCTCTGTCACGTAGGCATAGTACTGAGTAATACCCTTCAGTGTCAGTTCCTCCATTAGGTTGATCTCGTAAGGTTTCTGCAAGTGCTTGGCCTATGGCAAATTTGGGAATGTTACATTTTAAAATTCAAGCATAAAAACAAAACATGCTTTAGTCTCTTTCTCTTTGTCATGAGTCACTTCCGAAAAGATTTTCAGGGACTTCCCTTTGGGGCACGTTCAATTCATAAGAGAGGTAAACAAGATCTGGCTCAAAAAGGAGTGAACAGCTTGATTTTTTTTTTTTTTTTTTTAAAAGCAAAAACAATGAGCGCCAGCTGGCAGTGGGCCCAAAAAAAAAATGTCGCAACCGAGGACTCACCATGAATTTTTGTACGCTAATGGGGAAGGTTGCAGAGTAGAGCAGGATCTGCCTGTTCTTGGCCAGGAAACTGATAATATCTTCGATGAGCACCACAAAATCCTGAGACAGCAATTTGTCGGCCTGTCGGAAAAGAAACAACATTGTTACAATTTTTCATGAGTCTTAAAATCAGTTATACTATATTAATTTGTATCTATATAATTCCTGTCACGTTACCTCATCCATCACCATCATCTGGACTCGATCCACCTTTGCCACGCCTTTTTTAATCAAGTCGAGAATCCTACCGGGGGTTGCTATGACCACGTGCACTAAACAAAGAGAAAAGTTACAATACACCGCACAGCGAATCATTGCCATATTAAGAAGGTAAAAAAAATGGCTGACCAGTTTCATCCAGTCGCATGATGTCATCTCGTAAATTGGTTCCCCCGGTGGTGGCCATGACTTTAACTCCTCCCAGGTGTTTGCTGATCTGAATGCAAATCTGGCTCACCTGCAGTGCTAACTCTCGGGTTGGTACCACTACCATAGCTAGGTGGAGGAAAAAACAGAAAGAAAATGGTATGTAAAAAATAAAATACAGTATTTTCACATATGTAAAGCACACTGGATTAGAAGGCACCATGTCTATATAGGAGAAAATTTAAGACTTTTAAGTGCGCCTTATAGTCCTGAAAATACGTTAAGTTTTTTTTTTTTAAAATGTATAAATCATACCTTGTATATAACTCTTTTTAAGGTCAATCCTTTCCAGCAGTGGTATGAGATAGGCTCCGCTTTTTCCCGTTCCATTCTTAGCCCGGGCTAAAATATCCCTTCCTGACAGGGCAATTGGGATACTCTCCTCCTGCAAAGAGTTGCAAACTTATCATGAAATCTATTCATTCATTTATTTGGCTGCCAATAGAGCTGATACGAAATGTGCTGATTTTTTGTTGTTGTTTTTTTAAAGCCTACCTGGACAGGAGATGGTTTCTCCCAACCCATCTCAAAAATGCCCATCAAAAGTTCTCTTTTCAGACAGTAATCTTCAAATTCATTGCCCTTAGTAGACGTCACATCCTAGGCAAGAAAAAACAATTATTAACTTATTTTTTGACATGCAGAAAAGGTTACGGATAATTCTTGTCTGACTTACTGAGGTTCTAATCCTGGTGTCTTTTGGAGGAAGCTTCAGGCTTTTTTTCCAGTCATCCCCAAACTTGATGCCTCCACTTTCTTGAGAAGCAGCGCCCACTTTCTGGGAGGCGCCCAACCCTTTTCCTTGAGTGGCAGTTGCGGCTTGAACAGAAGCCGCTTTGGTCTGTCCTCGGAGCTGCCCGTTCTGCTTGTTGTTCAGTCCCATGGCGAGCGGGCCGACATTTTCGGTTCTAGCCGTAGCCATTTTGGAAATGTTCTTTTCTTCCAAAGTCGTCCTGCGCTCGATTCTTTTTCAAGCAATAAAGCAATATAACAAAACAATATTTTCTTTGAAGTCCACAGCTTTTTTTTTTTACATAAGCAACCAACCCACGCTATTTACATATACACAAATATGTGCAGTTTGGTACCCTTTTAACAAGAGTGGCCCACGTACAAGAAAAAAAAACTTTTACACACAAGAAACTCTTCAAAACGAAGAGATATTTGCATTAATATACTTGCTCACAATATAGAAAATTATATGTGAACAAGTATCGAATGTGGCTCAAGTCCTGAAATAGAACAACTAAGGCAATCTCGGAACTTGGGTGATATTTTCTTCCAAATAATTTGAGTTCAATATTTTTTTTTCTTTCTCCCCGACACCAAACAGTGTTTTTCCTGCTTTCTCGTCAGTGCAAGAGATTCAATGGATGTCCTTCTAGGAAGAAAATGATGGTCAACTCTGTACAAATCTTTTCCCCCAAATTATATACTCCCAGGATATTTCCAGCTTGTTTCACAAGGGGAATCAAGTCCAAAGCCGGAAAGCTTTTTACCCCTTTCAGCCCACAGTTTAATGCTTGGACACTGAAAGTCTGGAGGTCGAGTGGGGGAATTTAATTGTGATCAAGGGACTTCCCACTTAATGCGAGCCAATGGCTCAAATGCGGCACCTGAAAAAGGGAACAAACACAAGGTTTTTGGTGTGAAAGTACATTAACATCCTCATCAAGAGAAAAATAGGTTCAGAAGATGTATTTTTTTAACCAGTGAAAAAGAACATTAACATAAATACTTTTATGATAACCCTTGATGCAGAATGTCGCAAATTTGTGTCATTCCAATTAAGTATTTTAGATTTCCAATTAACTATTAAAGATTTTTGCCTTTTTAATACAAATGTATGAAGCTTGAAAACGACAACATTTAGGTAAACAGTTACATTTTAAGAGTACATGACTATAATTATCGATTATAGTAACCTTTTTTGGCTATTTGATCCAATGACTTGTTTTTATCACAGAAACGAAACCAAACTCAAACGAAACCGAACTCAAACGAAACAGAACTCAAACGAAACAGAACTCAAACGAAAACTTTTTAATCTTAATTTTAACACAATGAAGCCATTATTACATTTTACAACGAGGAAAAGACCAAAACTTGATAGACAAGTAACGTTCGGTGACCCAAACCAACGCAAATGTAATCACAGCAAAAATTAAGCTTTTAAAAACAGACTTCGCGGAGATAAGTGCTAAAACACAATTTTCAATAACGTTGTAGATTCGTGAAAAGCTACACGGTTAACTAATTCAAATTGATAGTGTTTGTCACCTCATTTCACACCGAGCGCTAAAGTTAGCCTCGAGCTAACAAGCTCGCAACAACTGATGTTTTTGTAGGAAATAGATCATAAATAGAAAACGTCACTTACCCTAGTTCACTGTTATATTTAAAACGCACAGAACATTTTCCTTAACTCCTGATTAACGATATAGTCAACACTTTTACTAACTGGAATATACTTGAAATAAATCGCGTCTATTGTTTTTTTCTCCTTTAAATCAACATGGTCGCCTTCTTCTTCGTCGTTGTTGTAGTCGTCTCTTCTTCTTGGTTTCCCCTTAGCTTCTGTATATCTTAGGGGAAGCATAATGACGTTTCTGACATCCACTGGCTAGGTAGAGTACTGCAAAAGAAAACATCAAAAAACAAACGTGTTAGTAATTATTAATCAGGACGTTCAATTGAACACCGTCCTACGTGTGGTAGTTATTTCAGTTTATAAAATCATTATATTAAAAAAATATACTGTAAACACATACAACTAAATGATACAGCAGCAATGTTTAATTCATAAGTCTTTAAATATTACACTGTAATAAATATTAAGATATATTTACAGTACGCTAAGTAAATACACAACCACTGCAAAAATACAAGCTGGATGTTACTGTTATTTATATTACATAACTATCAATAGGTAAAACATTAACCTTAAAACCTTTGGAAGCCAGACTTGGATTTCAGTAGTGTACATAGATAAAATAGCTTGAAGGCACTTAAACGTTTAACAACATCAACTCGTGTGCAATACTTAACATGAAAAAACAATGTCTTGTCAGTGTTGATCAAATTAAAGTTTCTAACAGAGAAACATTTTCCAAAAATGACAAAATTCCAAAGATGATTAATCTCTTCTCGTGTTTTCAGAACAGTTTTTGGTCTTTTCTTGTTGAAAAATCTCCCGTATTTTCTCCAAGCAGATACCCGCGGCCACTTCCGTCTCTTTGGAGAGCTGCAATAGGCTGAGGAAGCCATGCGGCAGGTCCTCCACCACCGTCAAGCTAATGGGTTGGCCCAAGTCTCGTAGCTTCTTAGCAAACATCACAGAGTCATCTAGTAGAGCGTCGAGAGCGGGGGCCTGCGTAGAGACAAAAAAGTCAGGAAATTGGCATAATTTAAACGTTTTCTCCAAAGAATCACAGAATACGTGTGCGCAAAAGTTGTTATACAGCGTACACGATTTGAAACAATCAAGTTGATAGATATACGTTTGTGTTAAGGCCATGTTATATATTGACTAGAAATTCTTGGATGATCTCACCACGAGGTGAATAGGCGGTAAACCACGTAGAAGGCTATCAGGCGCTAGCAGCGGTGACACAAATGGGTTCCTGATGATAGGACAAGATGTCGGCTGAACAACCGCAAGGCACTGAGACCGCAGTGGCTGGAAGCCGTCTGGATAATCCACGTGACATTGGAGGTTTGGGGGTGACGTATGGTTTGGGTCCCTGTCCGTGCTTTGTGACCCTGTTTCTGTCTGCGAAGGAATTCTGCTTGTAGGCCTCAGGAAAGACTGGATCCAAGTGGAGGCTCCCTGAGTGAGCTGACTTAGTAGGACAGTGGTGTCTCTGCCTAGAGCTCTTAGACTGTTGCTACCCACAGCAGGTTGTACGACTTGAGACTCCACACCTTGCACGTGAGAGAAGATTGGACAAAAAAATGTTACATCATTGCCCTTATTCATCTCAGTTGTACAGCAAGCCCACATGATCCAGTTTGCACACAAATACTTTGTTCATTTTGTTTTAAGACATCATTATTAAGTTCTCTGGGACTAAATGAGGTGTGAAAGGACATAGGTCCAGTGTTGTTGCGCTGACCTACCCGCGTAGGCATTGAGGCACTTGGCAAGAACACCCAAAGGTAGCAGTGGGTCAAGGAGCGTTAGCAAACGGGAGGGCGAGGCATCAGTGGTGAGCAAAGTGGCCGGATAGGCGGCCATGATGCCGTCGGGGACCCGGACGCCGCAGGACATGGCTTTCATAGAGACGGTGATGCATAGGTTGCCCCCGGCGCTGTCTCCGGCAAGGCAGACCCGGTCTGCTGTGGAACCTGGGATCCAAAACAAAAAAACAGTTGGAAAAATTAATAAATAAATCATGGGACTTTCAATTGAAATTTGCTACACCAACCGAGCAAATGGCAGTTTTTCAAGGCCCAACAGTAAGCATAGAAACACTCCTCAAGAGCTCGGGGAAAAGGTGCTTCGGGTGCTAGAGAGTAGTCGACGGAGAGAACGGGAACATTCAACTGCTTGGACCAGCTTCGCAGATAATTCTGGGAGAAAAGAAGCCATGAAAACATGAGCCCCGTGGTTAAGGAATGGAAGGAAACTGTGTTCTGAGGCACCTCATGTGATCTTGAAGTTTGAGCCACAAAGCCTCCTCCGTGGAAATGGATGAGCAAGCACGGGGATGGTGGTTGCTTCTGAAGTCCCATGAGATATGATGGAGATGGAGGGGGTGGATTTCCATCGGAAAGCGCCATCAGTTCCTCACTGTCCTACCAATTTAAACATATGTTGGTCAAAGTGTCTGTGGAGCAAAAAGCCCTCCTGGACAGCTTTGCCCACCCCAAAATTTGAACCCTAATAACAAAGTAGATGCCAGAAAGTTGGGTCAATGAAAATTAGCTCTTGAAGCAAAACACGAACCTGTCCTTCTCGAATTTGGTGGGAGATAAGCCGCATATGAACAGGGCCGGGACCCCAATGCGCCAGTGGAGGTGATACAGAAGTGGATAGACTAGAGTCCGAAGCCAAAGGTAGTCGTAATGGAACCGGAGGGATGGATAACGTGAGGTTCAACTGCACAGGATATGAGGCTATTCTGCTGAAACCCTGAGGATAGAACCAACATAATAACAGATCACATTTAAACCAATTAAAAAAAAGCCTAGGCTTGATGAGACAAAGGACAATCCAAAGTTGAACACTTGACCATGCCTACTGTTAAAAGCTCGGACTCTGTGATATTCCAGAAGGACTTCCAGAACTGCAAGTCCAGGTTCTGAGTGATGCGCTCGAACTCTGCGCCACGCAATTCCGGATCCATTACATACTTTCCCGATGTGAGGAGCGACAAGGCAGCCAAACCTGATAAAAAAAAAAAAACTGATTAGATGACAAATTTTAACTGTAAACATTCCAGATCAGAAGGAAAAATTACCTAGCCCAGACTGGTGTTTACCATAAGTCTCCCCAAATGAGATCATGCTTATGACAATAGTCTGGAGGAACGGACGAAGACTTGGCGAGAACTGTCCAAGGGGGAAAAAAATGGTAGGGTTTTGCCTCAAATGGGACCTAAATCTGGTCATTCTTTACATCTTCAGTATTGTCAGACCTGAAATCCCAGACATCGCCCATAGAAACAGGCTTTGTGCAAAGAGCTGTACTCCTGCACATATTTATGGCTCAGGTCCAGATCGTGCAACGAGTACAGTTGGCCGAAATCATTGTCGTTGATTAGCCTCTTGGCTAAGTAGAGTAGCGCTCGAAGCTGACGCAAAGCGCTGCAGTAAGCCTCCATTTCGGAAACGTTGTGATCTGCCCGGAAGAACGTGCTTGTGTGATTTGTGGCAATGTAGCAACCCTTGTGGAGGATGTGTAGAAGACAAGAGTGGAGCACCTGAAGATCACACGAGGATAAATGAGAATTATCAGCCAAGGACAGGGAAGGTAGATCTGACCTGTCTGAACTCTGAAGAGAGAAGGGGAAAAAAACAAAGTCGCTCAAGGCATACCTTAATTAGAGTGCGATACCCGTTTCCTGGTGTCTCAGCGTCAAAGTCATAATGGTGGTAGACCGCCGTGAAGCTAGCAACCGTCGGCTCCAGAGCCCGACCGTGTTCCTGAATCTGCTTCATGCAATCCATCAAACGTTGGTTAACGACGCCATCGGCCAGAGCAGAAGATCCAGAAAAAGTGGAAATATTTTCTTCACAGACAGTCTCCAAGGCTGAAAATACAACCTCGAGATCCATGCGTGAGCCTGGAGGGGGGTCAAAGAGAGACAAAAAAAAGCAACTCTTAAAACTTTTTATCTCTTTTACAGATGTCTCTGAAGCTTGAAGTTACGTCATGTGATTGCTGTTGTTTCTTTGAGAGGGAACGTTAACCTCTGGGTAATCAGGCGCAATGTTAATGATCTTTTTGACTGCAACTTAAAGTCATTTCCAGACTTCAACAACAGACTCGTTATCTATCAGGAGATAGCACTTTGGAACGGAGCCATTATTTGCTAAACCAAAGGGGGTCACAATTTGTATTAAATGGAGTGTCAAGTGAGTGATTTGTTGTGATTAAGAATGAATTTTTGAACAATACGGGGGGGGGGGTATCATTGTGCATTAAATAAAATTAAAATGAGTTCATCACTTGGAGACGATTGCAAATTTACATAAATTCGATACTTTTTCAAATAAACATGATACCCATTTTCAACATTGCGGCATCAATACTTTTGGGAACCCTCATAAAATGAAAGTAAAACAAATAAAACTCAAGAATAAGAGGTTTTGTGATCAAAACATGATATTGTGATGAAGAACTACAACTGTCAATAACAAGCCTACAACTTGAGATTACTTGTTGAATCTTTCCAACTAAATCCAACTAGTTAAAACTCGTATTACTACCCTGCCGGAGTTTCAGGTTTTTACTAGTTCACACGAAACCCCACATAAGATAAATTATTTACGGCTAGCCCTTTTGTCCACGCAATTTACCGACCAAACCTGTTGAGGTACCACGTTCATAGCTAAAACTTGACCGACAACTTCCTACATTTCGAAGGCAGTAAAACCAAAGCCTAAACGATTCCCCGTCTACAAAAAAAAACACATTTCTAAATGTTTTGTCTAGAATTAAGCTCAGGTTTGCATTGACTTACCTGTTGCTATAGGCATCGCCGCTTCTTCCTGAGCGGGGCGTGGGTGGAAAGCAACCCGCCCAGAGGCAGGGAATTCTGGGTAACGTCATGTGAGCTGAGCCGCCTCCCTCCGGACTAGCATAACAAACCGCAAAGCTAAAGCAAGGGGAAAAATGATTTATATATAAATAAGACATTTCAATCGATTCGTATGTGTAGCAAAACGTGTATTATTACACATAAATCATGTAACAATGTATTCGTTATTAGAAGTTTCATATTTTTACACTAAAATAAACAGCAAGGCTATTGTTACCCAACATAATAGTTTACAGATACACTATACATATTTTGAGATTAATCTAATATCATTCTTAGTTTCATTTAACGTTAAATAAAAATTTTAACAAGGAAATTCTTGACAAATTACCTTATTTAAAACTGACTGTGATAGAGTGCCAATCATTTTGACTGGGCGGGGTTAGCAAAGTCAATCAATATGATTGGACGACAATCGCCATCATTTCCAGTGAAAAGAGATCCTTATTTTCCGGCCTATATATGCTGTCATTAATTTGACCTAAAGACTAAGTTTGAGGAAAAGGATCAAGTTTTTAAATGATATCAGATAGTGTGCATTTCAAAGGTCACCTTAATGGCCTTTATGTTGCTTCAACACGAGAATAACTGAAACTGTCAACTTGTAAACACAGGCCTCCATTTCTCCACGCCGTCCATAAGGGTGGCAGCTCGCTTCACAAATGCCACTCTGGAATTTGACATGGTTAACAAAATAAGGGAGACCTTTTCTCATGTCTGACACAAAGGTGTGGAGGAAATATCTTATTATTCCCTGAAGCCCTGAACTCATCACGTTTAAAGATTAACAGTAACGACAGTGATTAAAAATGGTGGGATAAAATACAAATCATACATTTTGTGCTAAACTGTAAATGAATTACAGATACAGGAAGAAATTTTTCAGAATAAGGGGACTCCCGCGGATAATCTTCGGATTTTAGAAACAGTAGTGGACTGTATATTGAATTGGGTTGGCACGGTGACTCAGTGATTATCGTATTGTAGCAAGAGATATAGTCACCAGGGTCGTGGGGGGGTGCTGGAGCAAATCTCAGCCAACTATTGAATTGCTTGCTAGCCAATTCCAGGGCACAGGGAAAGAAACAACCATATATAGAAACAATTTAGTGTTTAACCAGCTTACCATGCATGTTTTGGGGGATGTGGGAGGAAACCAGATTACCCAGGGAAAACCCACACAGACACGGGGGAATCCAAACTTGATTTTTTCTGGTTTGATGTACATTTCTTATTTCCAGTTGAAGTTTCACCTGAAAGGTTAAAGCAAATACCTAATGAACTTTGACATACCGAAGATAGACATTTTCTGCGGGTGTTTTAGTACTGGTATTCCAGTATGAATCATTTTCTTAACTATCTATTTAGCCCTATTTTTTTCCTCTGGAACGAAAGGACACTGACCCAAACTTGTAAGTTGTAAATCAGAGTAATAGGTTGCCGGGAAAATATATATACTGTAGTCGTAAACATTATATGATGGTATTTTGGCACGCAAAGTTAGCTTTGATTGAATCGTTGCACCTGAGCCTCATCAGGAAATGTTTCGATATTGATTGACCTCAAAAGCAACTTTAAGGAAATAAACGCACATTTTATTGTTCGTTAAGAAAGCTGTTAAAATTTTAGAGCATATCAAAGTACACGTAAAAAATTAAGCCAAATGACACAGTAATTATGCGTCATAATAATTCACGTGTGGACGAATACATGAATTCTTATAATTTTCCCCAAAAAAAAGTTAACGCTGAGTTCACTCAATTAAGAGGGTTCATTATTTTATTTTGAAATTTCTCATTGTTTCCTATGGTGGTGCAAATCGAATAAGAAGTTTCTTAATTCAACTTTTATATCCTATGTGAATAAAACGTGTTAAATCGAAATAAATCTCATGCAATTAAAATCCGCCTCCAAAATATTCTCGTTCAATTCCACATTAGCAACAATGGAAATTACGCACTTGCTTCAAAGTCCAATTGAAATTAGGTTACACAGTCATCTTCACAAATTGCTCATGAAACGAGTGATATAAACCATCCATGGCAATAAAGGAGTGATGGAGGCACCATTGAAGAATACACTTGACAAACTAGCTAAGCCAAAAAGAAAGTAGGAGGGGCCAAAACAAGCATCAAGATGGGCTGAGCCTCACCTGTTGTATAAAAAAACCTTGCATCCTTCACTGACTGGTGATCCACAAACCGGCGAAAGCTAACAAAGAAGACAAAAGAGACAAAATTAGTGGCTTTGCATCGCTTTAAAAACATTTTTTTTGTCAGGTTGAAACGGGGTTTTGCAGCCATGTGGCGGTTATCACTTTTATTTTGCGTGGTTTTGATTGTTACCCAAGTTTGGAGCTTCCCCAACGTGACCCGATCTGAACATGATGGTGATGAAGTGACCTCAAGTCCGATTGGTGTGGAGGAACCCGGCCATGGTGAGGAGGAAGGTCACGGTGATGGTCATGGAGGCAAACCTCTTACCACGTTGCCCATCGTGTCTTGGCATTGGAGCCATGTTTCCGTTCCGTACTTGGTGGCGCTCTGGGTTTTGGTCTCCTGGATCTGCAAAATCAGTGAGTAGTACATTGGAATGTCAGCAAAGTGAAGAAAACATTTGGAAAATAGAAAAATGTACAAAAAAACTGGGATACATATACTATTCCTAATATTGGGATGGAACTATATTAGATTTACTTGTTTTGTTCACCCTTTAGTCCAAAAAAGGAAACCTATCAATATCATTTGGGATTTGATTGATTGAGCATTTGTATTATTAGGCTAAAAAATTTGAAGTTCAAGAAACTCAAAAAACATTTCAAATTTAGCACTAAAACAAATTAGAACAAGCCAGGTATATTAAAATAATAATAATAATAAGTAATATTTTAACCTCCAAAAACCATTTAAGAATTGTCAAATTGACAAATATTTCTTTGCTAATTTGTTGATTTTAATCAAGATTACTCACAGTTAAAATTATCATTATTTTGAGATTATAATCCAACAATACATTTGAAAACAGTATTTGATTGCACATTGATGCCATCATATTATTGACCAATTATTTTTCTTATGAATTCATTTACCGCCACTGACAGTGACGGACGTCCAATCTTTGTCTCCCAGTCAAAATGGATTGGACATCTATCATCATCAACGCATTGATCCTTTGACCTTTTCTTGCCGTAATCAGAAATTATCCATCCAAATCATCCCAAAACTTCTGTAATCTCGTGATGAGACTCTCTATTTTTGAACTCCATATTTATTTTGTACACACAACAAAATGCAAAGTCACTGTGGACACTGTAAATGACTGTAGATGTCCTTACATCCATGTTTGTGTAGGATTGACCATACAAAATATGGGACTCTGGTCTGAGGACTAGAAAAAATTTAAGCAGGTCAACATAGGCATTTTGGAATGATCTTAACTTGTGATTTTTGAACCATGGGGGTGGGGGGGTGAGTTTAATGGATTTGGATATGACTGCATTATCTTTAAAGGAACTACAAAGTGGAAATAAAGTAAATGACGTCCGTACGGTAAAGACAAACACTTATGTGCACACCTTTAGTGTTGACTTAAACACTCATTGAGGGTAAGGGGGGGGAAGAAAATCCGGACAATGAAACAAATTTTCCCAGATCTAGTTTCCTGCTTTGGGATTTACAATGCTTGCTTTCTTCATTTATTTATTTTTTTAACCTTGCAGCCCAGTCATGACAGCTTGTTTTTTTCAAGGACAATGGATCATGATAGAAGTGTATTGCTATCATGTGGATTCAAAAAAAATACTTACGTTGTTTATTTTGGGAGAATATTTTGAAAATATATATTTTTGTGAGGTTTTAAAACCAAAGAACCAATGAACTAGTATAAAGTCTAAAATAAAACACACACTGAGAAACAGACAGAGAATAGAAAACAATTCAAAATATATATTAGAGACAAATAAATGCACAAATACAACAAAGAAACAGGTGATTCCAGTACATTATATTGCTGTATTTTTGCTTTAAATGCCATTGACAGTAATCCAATAGCTCATTTTGTCAATCTAATAAGAATCTAATTAGCCAAAATAGAACAATTCATTTAAACTGGGAGGTGACAGCGATGGCAGCCAATGAGATACGAGATTATGTCATGAATTCCACACCTGCTCACATGTCTAACGATCAAACGTTGCCGACAAAGCTAGCAAAAAACGAAAAAGGCAGATTACGTAGCGTTGGTTTATCTTCATTTTAAAAGACGTGTACATGACTTTTTCTAGTAAAAGAACATGGAAGGTACATTTTGTTTTAGTTTTCACCCAATAAACTCACTCGCTAACTTATTCCGTTCGCCAATTGCCGAGTGTAAACAGAGTCCATCGTTTTATCTTCTGATTGTGCGTGTTTTTGTGATTTTAAAATGCTTTAAAAATGGTTAAAACGGCTCAAATTTGATATTAAAATTCAGTGCTAAACACGTTTCTTAAGGTAGACTACCAAAAAAAAAAACAGATTTTATTTTTGCGACCTAAGACTTAAAGAAGTACGTCCATTTTTTTGACTTGAACTCAAGATTGCACAAGCGCGACGTCAATCATTACTCAGCAAAAACGTAACCAAACAACATCTCCGGAGCTATTCATTGAACGTCCATCAAATTTCTCGTAACTCTTTACTTATCACTTAATCCTCCACCCCCCAAAGCGTCGCGCCAAAACGTCGGCGCTTGCGTTGAAGGCAGGATGCCTTTTCTGGACATCCGTTTAAAAAAAAAAAAAAAAAGACGAGTATAAAAAGGACGAGTCTGGTGTTCTACCTGAACGCACATGATGACGGGAATTTGTTCCGACTAAAAAATAAATTCAGCTTTACTTTAAAGGATTTTGTGCTGTTTTTCAGTTGATGATTTTTAGATTTTTTTGGTCCAAATGGCAAAAGGACATGAGCGAATTTGGCTTTTAGCGTCAATCTTGCTGATTTTTGTCATTCCTGGGGTCACGGTGGATAACGGGGACCCTCACGAAGACCACATTTCCACCATCAACGGGATTCCCATCGTGTCTTTTAAGTGGCATCATGTGGAGACACCGTACCAAATTGCATTATGGGTCTTGGTTGCTTTTTTATCCAAAATGGGTATGTAAAAAGACAATTGTTTTGACAAAATACTTGAAATTGAAATTGCACCAAGCGCATTATGATACACACAATCCATTTGGCATTAATAGACATCCAATCCATTTACCATTAACTTTTTGGAATTTATGACTGAATAATACTATTAATAATTATACCTGCAACAATGACTATACCTAGACCAATTTTTCAATTAAAAAAAACATTTGTATCCAGCATAATTGAATGTACTCCAGAAAAATGCGATAAATAATAAAGGTGGCCTAAGTATTTTGTTTTCAACATTTGTTATTATTACAGTCACAGTAAAATCTGATCTAATTACAGTGAAAAATACATTATAAAAAATTGTATCTGACAATGGATGTATTTGTTTATCTTGAGCTACTGCTTAATCTGACAAAACAAATTTAAGGGGGGAAAAACGAAAACAAAAAATTGGAAAAAGACTAAATATATAAACTCATCTAACAAACAAGCTAAGTGGTTTATCTCCTTTAATCATTTTACTGTTATATGAGGTCTAATCATGCCTTGTGTCTGCACTCTGCAACTGAGGCCCTCATCTGAACTATACATTAAACAGAATAGATTTGTTCTTTTGTAAAAGTCATTTGCGAATCTTTCAAATTAGGGTTCAATGTCTTCTTTCCCAGATGGTTACAGTGAATGAATGCTAAGGAGCACCAAATAATTAGCCAGGCAAGCTAACCTGATTTTGGCCATTTAATTGCATGGAATTCATTTAGGTGAGCCTAATACAAAAAAAAAAAAAAAAAATGACCAATCACTCATGTGTGAGATATAGTGGAAAGTATTTATGCTCATGCAACACCTCGAGACAACATAAATCAGCATTTGTTGCTTTTTGACCGCTTGACTTTGTTTGATTATTAAGCCATAAAGTCAAGCGACCTTTACCAAATGTCCGTTTAGTTATGCAAAGTTCTTTTCTGGCCATTTATATATGACGGTTAATGATACGCCAAGGACAATGAGTTCAAAAGTAGATCATTTGCAAGCACTTTGGTGGTTAAGATGTATAAATTTCGACTAAACCCTCACCTCAAAGAGTTGCGTTCATTGCCAACAATGTTATTTGTGGTCCTCATTTTTTTTAAAACTTTTTTTCCCTATTTCTTCGCAGTCATCGAAGCCAATCATCACGTCACAAATATCATCCCAGAAAGCGCCCTCCTCATCTGTTTCGGCTTCATCCTGGGTGGCATGATTTGGGGTGCCGACAAGGTGCAGACCTTTAAGTTGACCCCGACTGTTTTCTTCTTCTACCTGTTGCCTCAAGTCATCTTAGATGCGGGTTACTTCATGCCCAATAAGTTGTTCTTTGGCAACCTGGGGACCATTCTGGTCTATGCTATCATCGGGACTTGTTGGAACGCTGCTAGCGTGGGGCTATCGCTTTGGGGGTGCCATAAGGGGGGAGCCATGGGTAAGGATGAAAAGACACTTTGAATTTTTGAACTAAGAGCAAGTGAATTTTAGATTCTGTGTTTTTCTTAGGTGATTTAGACATCGGGCTACTGCAATATCTGTTGTTCGGGAGTCTGATTGCGGCGGTGGATCCGGTAGCGGTTCTGGCCGTCTTTGAGCAGGTTCACGTCAATGAGGTGCTCTTCATTCTAGTGTTTGGAGAGTCGCTGCTAAACGATGGTGTGACTGTGGTAAGTTGTGTTTCGGGGCTAAAACGTGCTATTATGTGTTTCACCGGCATTAAAATGTCCTTCTCAAGTGATTGACATTAGGTGTATCCCAAAGGCTTGATGCTAATACCCTTCTTTTTGCAATTCTCTTTCTTTTTAGGTCCTCTTCAATGTTTTCGATTCATTTGTCTCCCTTAAAGGAACCCAAATCGATGCAGTGGAGATAATCAAGGGAATAAGTAAGTAGTAGTACTAGGAAAATGCTACCATAAAAATGCTGGCATAAAATTGCTGGCATAAAATTGCTGGCATAAAAATGCTGGCATAAAAATGCTATCTTAAAAATGCTATCTTAAAAATGCTGGCATAAAATTGCTAGCCTAAAATTGCTAGCATCATAATGCTGGCATCAAATTGCTAGCATCATAATGCTAGGCATACGACGAAGTATTGAAGCTAATAAAAGAAAGAAAAAAACAGAACTACGAAATTAAAGTCTAGTGTTAATACAGGATTGAAGTGGTGATATTACGAGATTAAAGTAACAGTATTAATACAAAAAAAAAAACGTCAAAATATGAGGTATTAAATGTATAAATGCAGCGCAGCTAGGTACTTTACAATATCTTATCCGAGCTTGGAGCTACGATAACATGTCATTTTTTCTAACTCTTTGTCATCATTTGCAGTTTCCTTCTTCGTGGTTGCTTTTGGCGGATCCCTACTGGGCATGGTCTTTGGTTTGCTTCTCTCTCTTCTAACCAGATGCACTAAGAACATTCAAATAATTGAGGCCGGCTTCATTTTCGTGTTGGGGTATCTCTCCTACCTCACTGCTGAGATGCTATCGCTCTCTGCTATCCTAGCGTAAGCATTACTATTTGAAATGAATTAGCTTACAAACTAACTTGTTGGTGATCCAAAAGTGTCTTGTTTTTTTTCCGCTGTAGAATTGTCTTTTGCGGAGTCAGCTGCCAAAAGTACATCAACGCAAACATGGACGAAAAGTCCGTCACGACAGTCCGATACGCCATGAAGGTGCTAGCTAACGGATCGGAAACTATCATATTTGTTTTCCTGGGGATCTCCGCGGTCGATAAGGAGCTGTGGGTGTGGAATACAGGTTTTATTCTTCTCACGCTGCTCTTCATTTTTATCTATCGTTTTATTGGTAAGATTTTTTTCTTTGTTTAGTATTGAAATGTCCTAATGTGATAGCTAAAGAAGTTTAATTTGTGATCTAGGTGTCTTTTTCCTAACGTGGGTCATGAACAAGTACCGATTGGTCCCATTGGAGTTTATCGATCAGATTATAATGAGTTACGGCGGACTACGAGGAGCGGTCGCTTATGGACTGGCGGTCATGCTGGATCAAAGCAAGATTACGGAGAAGAATTTGATGGTTTCCACAACTTTGATTGTAGTATATTTCACTGTCATTCTTCAGGTAATGGTTTAGTTTCTGAGCCATTTGATTTGTATATATATGTATGTATATATTGTATATGTTTTTGTTTTCAGGGTATAACGATGAAACCGCTTGTCACTTGGCTCAAAGTGAAGAGAGCGGCAGTTTGCGATGTGGCGCTTATCGAAAAAGTGCAGAGCAAGGTCAATTTCAAGCCATTTTAGTGCTTTGGTCAAGTTCAAATGTTGGAAATGTATCAAATTTGTTTTGCTTTAGGTTTTTGATCACATGCTTGTTGCCATCGAAGATATATCCGGGCAAATTGGGCACAACTACATGCGAGACAAGTATGTACACGCTCAAAACACCTAACAAAGATGGCTGCCTTTTATGCCGATATATATGTCCAAAATGCTATTGTTAGACTTCTAATGTTTTTGGACTGTGAAGGAACTGTTACTGAACAAAACGCTCTTTACTTTCCATGAAGGTGGAGTCATTTTGAGGAGAAATACATGTCGAAAATCTTTATGAAACCATCCGCCAGGAAAAATCGCGACTACGTCTTCAAAATTTTCCATCGTCTGAACCTGAAGGATGCTATGAGCTACGTGACTGAAGTAAGTACTTCAATCCTCAACTCCACAATTTAAAGGAAATTGGAAAACAATTGTTTTTTTTAGGGTGAACGCAGAGGATCCTTAGAGTTTATCCGCAACGAATCGGCATTTGTCGACTTTAAGAAGAAATACGAGAGAAAATTCTCCGAGGCTATGCCGGACATCATGGCCGAAATGGCAGGTGAAATAAGCACTACGTCCTCCATGGGGTAAGCAAAACGCACCACTAAAAAATTCATGTTTTTTACTATAAAAAGCAAACTAACCTTTTTTTGTAATTTTACAGAAGAGATCCCGTTCCATCCGTTAGCTTGGAGATGCACGAGCAGTCTATAAAAGGCGTAAGAGAAGCAGAAGACATAAGTAGCCACCACTTGTTGCAGCAACACTTGTACAAAGGCAGGAAACAGGTACAGTTTTCAAAACATGGCAAAGACAAATCGGAGAGTAAACACACGGCTAATGCCCCATTTTAACATTCCAGCACCGGCATAGGTACAGGCGCAGCCATTTTGAGATTAACAGAGAAAATGAGGTACAAGAGATCTTCCAGAGGACCATGAGAAGCCGCTTGGAGTCCTTCAAGTCAGCCAAAATGGGAGTTGCACCACCAAAGACCATAACTAAGCACCCAAAAAAAGATCAGCAACAAAAGGTCAGGTAGCTTTGGGGTGCAGACTCCACATTTCCTAGTCAATATAGATTGGGTTATTAAGCTATAGTTGCGATTCAGGGTATCCAGGATAGCCTCCAACAAAGTTTTTATTTTTTTAATGTGGTATGAAAGCATAATATTTTTCTTGTGTTACAGACATCTTTTGGAAAGTCATCTGAAAAAATTAAAAACTCCCATTCTGGCGATGAAGGTTTGTTTCAAAAAGCTACATATTGAATTTAATGCTTTTTATTGTCAATATACAAGTATAATGAGATTTATTTATCATCTATCAACCTTCTAACTTTTCTACCATATTCTCTTCCAGATTTCGAGTTCTCCGAAGCAGACAGCGCATCTGGTAATGAAGCCTCAAGAGATTCGCTAGCTATGCGGCTAAACTACACCGTAGGAGGTATTGCAAAAATGAACCAGTCAAAATTGAATTTATCTCAAACAAATTCCTCATTTTCTAGCCGGGATTGAGAATCCAGCCTTTATGCCGGAACTGGATTTGACGGCACCAATGCAAATCCCGCCTTGGTTAGAAGAAATCGAGCTAGATAGCGCCACGGTGGCCCCATCGCAACGTGCCCAAGTCCGACTTCCGTGGACGCCCAGCAACTTGCGGCGCCTAGCGCCGTTACGTATTAGCACACGCTCTACGGACTCCTTCATGCAAGCCGACGAGCCAGTTTCAGAAGAACCAGACAAAGACTCCAAGCAGGAATCAAGACCGTAACTTTTGTTTTTTGTCTCTTCAGTTAACCTAGAACATTACCTCAAAGTTTGCACTGTTTTTCCAGTCAAACTCACTTGACCTGTTGACCCTTGTGCTAACATTTTCGCAGAAAAAATTTGGTCAAGACAATTTTCAAGATATGCAGTATGTACAGATTTTTATTTATATATTCATAATCCAGTAAGGTGAGGCTACAGTGTAGCATGAAATATTTTTTGTCAGTGTTGTTGAGAACACACGAGCCAGAGTAAAACTTGAAAAGGATGAAGCCGTGTTTTTGTTGTTGTTGTTGTTGTAAATATATAGAAGAAATAATGTTAAATTTTTGGTTTTTAGTCCAAATGCACTTGCAATGTTAAATATTAGACTAATAAGACACTGTTATTAATACTCAGAAATAAAAACAGAAGAAAATGTATAATGTTCCATGATTTTTGATGGATTGTTTTGTCATTTTTCATCACAAATAGTCCATTTCTGATGTTTCAATATGTTTAGTAATATAATCTAAGATTATACCTTCATTTTCAGGATCCTTAAGGTAGAAATGTGAGCCATTCAGCATCCTGATGTTGAAATCTCCTGTTGTTATTTCTTTCCATGCTGTTGACAAAAATGTTTTTAATTATAATTAGATGCTATGAAGGGATATGGAGAACAAACACATTAGAAAATCTAAATTTTGGGTTTTGGAAAAAAAGATTAAGGATTGTTAAGATAACTGTCAATTATTTAATGCATCTATATTATTTACTAACCTTTCAAATCATGAGGAATATCATCCTTCCCATCAAAACATGAAATAGGACATGTGAGGAATGGAATTACTGGCTTGTTACACCTGAACAAAATCAAGGTAACAAGAATTATACATAATATATTAATGTGAGTTTTTACAGACTTATTTTACCCACTTGTAATTCTCAACAAGATGGAGGTCAGCCTTAAGCGGGGGAAGGATGAGTTTCAGTACTTCGGCGTTCGCTAGTAATTCTGGCGGCGTTCCTCCAATCGAAATCAGCCACTTGAGAAAATCGTCGTCCTTTAAATCACTTCTCTTTGGAGCTTGGAGGCGAGTTTCTGACTTTAAAAGTGAAGAAAATCATCTTTTTTTTGTATTGCAAAAGGACTGAAAAATGTCTTATTAGGACTCTTACGTATGGGGCAGATGCACCAGAAAGGAAAATGTGAAGTGGTTCAATGTTGTGGAGTTTCTTCAAGGCTTCTGCAACAGCATAGCTTGTGTAGGCACCAAAACTACAAGAAAAAAAATGACTTACTATACATTCCACATAATATTGTTTTATCGTTATACCTGTGGCCAAAGAGAGCAAATGGCTTCTCTCTGAGAAGTGGTAGTAACACATAAAGAACTTCATCCACAATCTGCTGCATGCTCTCAAAGAAAGGTTCTTTGGTTCTACTTTCTCGTCCTGGTAGTTTGACAGCAAACACTAAAGTGAAAAGAATAATAATTAAGGGTTCTAAACAATATTATGAGTAAACTGTACCTTCTATGGGACTATTAAAGACGGTCCCCCATCGTGCATAATGAAGGGAGCCTCCACCTGCCCACGGGAAGCAGATTAGCCTAGCAACAGCATCTGGCCGTTTCTTGAAACAGTTTATCAACTTTTCCATGGCTAATTTAGCAATTGTTAATACCAAAAAGTGTTTATGTCAGTGTTCCGCGAGGAATAAGCGAAAGTAGAAAAACAAAAATGACAATAAATTAACAAAAGTAGGATCTATTTCACAATATTAATGCATGCCGGACATTCCCGCGCATTTCCGTGATGTCTTCTTCTACGTTTTCTTTTTCCTGCCTTCGTTGTGACAAGTGGAGACATGCTGCGTTCAAGTGGTGTCGTAGTTATAGTAAATACACTTTGTGGATTCGGAAATCTCAAGTGAACACCCCACCAAGTCGTATTTACTACTGAAGAATGGTTTATTCATCTATTTTAATATCCAAAAGAAAACATTTAATTCTGCATGAAAACCCTCTCGATGCATCCTCTTCTTGTTGTAGTTGATGAATTAATAGCAAAGAAAAACGTCTGGTGCTCATGAACACAACATAGTCTGCTGCCCATACTATAAAAGTGTAGTTAACTTGCTATTGTACTTTTTGGTGTCAAATTACTGAAATTGGCGCAATTGGTGGTCTTGTAGGAAAACGAAATTGATCAGTTTCTAAATTTAAATTGATAAATTGTGAGGATATGACGTTTTCTTTACGCTTGGTATTTCCTTACGGAATTCCCTAGGTGGCAGCAGTAGCCTGATTCCTGTGTCAAGTTTTGTCTATAACCAATATAGAGAACCGGACGCAGTCATCTTTTATTTTGTAATTGAAGCTAAATACTCTTGTATTAAAAATTAATGCACACTTGAGATTTAAAAAATGTCAATTAACATTTTCCACATTTGTTTTTCATTTATATACAATTATAGCTCCGAAATATGATGATATCTGTAAATGGCAGCCAGAATATAATGTTATTTTGAAAGGGTTTTCGGAAATATACCTTTGAGTTTGTTAGGAATTTTGACCTAAGGGCAGATTCAGGGCGACGCATATACATTTCACTCACCGGGCTAAATGTCGCTTCTGTCGAGGCAAATTTCTGGATAGTTAAACGTTAATACCACCTGATAATTACGCAAAATAACAAGAGGACGGCATTATATATTTGGTAAATATTCACATGAACTCTGTCTGTCGTGTTGTCACGCTTTCTTAATGCTACCGTAGTTTGTTGAAGGTTAGCGGCTAACATTTAGTCAGCCATATCGAAAAAAAACTTCGTTTAAACGTCGTCGAAAGATTGAGAGAATATTAACTCTTTTTTTTCAAATTGAGTCGGAAAAAATGTAAAAAAAATAACTAAGTTGTGGAATTGTCTTCGACTTTTGTCTTACTTAGGGAGAATTATCGGGTGAGTGAACCCACCTCTGACCCAGGGGCCCGGTTCCACATAAACCGGGGCGACCGGGAGGCAGCGTTTGGACCCTCCGGGGAAGGCGTTCTCTGAGCGGGGAGGATTGGTCACTGGGTGCCGGGTAATCCGGGAAGAGAACTCATGAATGGAAAGCGGAACAACAGGTGGGTTGACACGAATTATTGAAAACATATATATAGAAATTATGGTTCTGGTCAAATTTGAGCCACAAATTAAGAAACATTAAAAAGTATTATATTATATAATACTTTTTAATGTTTCTTAATTTGTGGCTCAAATTAAGGAGGGCATAACAAGTTACACTGGAGTATAAATATGTGATTTAGAGTCGAGAAAATATGGTATATATATAATATATATACCATATTTTCTCGACTCTAAATCACATATTTATACTCCAGTGTAACTTGTTATGCCCTCCTTCATTGTATATATTTAATTTATTCAATTTATAGTAACAGTTACTAAAATAAACTCATTTAGAAGCTGCCTTTACCGTAAAATGTGATGTATAATAAAACACCTGCTTTTTTTCTAATGTGATTTTATGTCCACATGATGTATTTTATTGTACAATAATAAGATAAGTGATGCAGTAAAGTTAAACATTGACATTTGATTCATAGGATCTGAATCATTTTAAACAACCATCAATACGAAAGGTGACATTTCATCCAACTAGAGCAGGCCTAAACCAGTTTTTCCATGTTGTCTGTCGAAGGCAGGTGTCATGAACTCCTCAGGTGTGCCTGATTGCTCCGACTGGTTTTGACAGCTGTGCATGTGTGGCTTTCACATATTGCCATAGCAACCCAAACGATCAAATAAGGGTCCGTTATCTAAACTAAGTTTGTCATTTGTTTTGATGTCGCAGAAGAAGCTAGTGCCCAAGCCATTTTCTCGTTGCCGCAGCGACCCGGCTATGGCACCGTCGGAAAACCCATCAAGCTTCTGGCAAACTGCTTCCAGGTTGACATACCCAAGATCGACGTCTACCTCTACGAGGTTGACATTAAACCCGACAAATGTCCTCGCAGAGTCAACAGGTAACACAACAGTCATTCATTTTGTCTTTGTTGGATACTACCCTTATTCTATTTACTATATACAGACCATATTTCCTCTACATACTCCACTTATTATCCTTTCTCTCATTTCTTTATTTACTGTACTTACTTTTTATTTACTCTCCCTACTCCACATACTCGGGTTACATTACATGCTAACTTTGCTCCAGATACTCCAACCTACTATTTTGACTCTTATTCTCACTTTCCACAGAGAAGTGGTGGACTCCATGGTCAAACATTTCAAGGTGACCATCTTTGGTGACCACCTTCCCGTGTACGATGGGAAGAGAAGCCTCTACACAGCTAATCCACTTCCTGTCGCAACTAGTGGGGTAAGAGAAGCCCCTCTGTACTGTACTATTTACGACATGTGTCAAAGTGGCGGCCCGGGGGCCAAATCTGGCCCGCCGCATCATTTTGTGTGGCCCAGGGAAAGTAAATCATGACTTTCTGAAATCAAGTTGACGTTAAAGCGACCCGCGAACCCCTTGATGTACGACATTCATCTTGCGTTTTTTTTGTTTTTGTTCCCTCTCCCCCCCAGGTGGATTTGGACGTCACCCTCCCGGGCGAGGGCGGTAAAGACCGCCCCTTCAAGGTCACCGTGAGGTTCGTATCATCGGTCAGCTGGCACCTGCTGCACGACGTCCTCATGGGACTTGCCACGGACCAACCGTTGGACCTGGAGAAACCCGTCAGCACCAACCCGGTTCATGCCGTGGATGTGGTTCTTCGTCACTTACCCTCCATGAAGTAGGAGAAACACATAAACCTCTAGTGCTGTTTCCTCTCTAACAATGTGACTTTTTAAAATCAGGTACACCCCCGTCGGACGTTCCTTCTTCTCCTCCCCGGAAGGTTACGACCACCCGCTGGGCGGGGGGCGAGAGGTCTGGTTTGGCTTCCATCAGTCTGTACGACCAGCTATGTGGAAGATGATGCTTAATATTGACGGTCAGGCCACATAACGTTTGAAAAAAAAATTCCCTAGCCTCTGTCAAAGTCATTTTAACATTCTTCTACTCTGATTCCAGTGTCCGCCACAGCATTTTATAAAGCCCAACCGGTCATTCAGTTCATGTGCGAGGTTCTGGACATTCACAACATTGACGAGCAGCCACGCCCACTCACTGATTCGCACAGGGTTAAATTTACCAAAGAAATTAAAGGTACATACGGACCATCATGTGGCTCTTTTAACATTCCCAAGCAAATTTCAATGAGATATTCATTAGTAGAAAATGCCAACAAAGTCATTTTTATGTGTATTTCAAGGTCTAAAAGTGGAGGTGACGCACTGCGGAACCATGCGAAGAAAGTATCGAGTTTGCAATGTGACACGACGCCCCGCAAGCCTTCAAACGTATGAGTTGAAATTTCCAACACCCAAGTTGTTGAACCACCCTTATTTACTATACTAAGTCTATTTTTGCTCGGAATTTACAGTTTTCCTTTGCAACTGGAGAACGGACAGACTATTGAACGTACAGTGGCGCAATACTTCCGGGAGAAGTACAACTTACATCTTAAGTATCCCCACCTGCCTTGTCTACAAGTAGGGCAAGAACAAAAACACACCTACCTGCCACTTGAGGTTAGTTAGTACTCATAAAAGTTTAACTGTGGGAATCCTCTGAGAAAGTCACTTTTTTTTACCCAGAGAAATTCCAATTACATTTTTAACCCAGCACAAAAACTGACCCTTCATTTTTTTTCCTTCCAGGTATGCAACATTGTTGCTGGTCAACGCTGTATCAAAAAACTAACCGATAACCAAACATCCACCATGATAAAAGCAACAGCCCGTTCTGCTCCAGACCGACAAGAAGAAATAAGCAGACTGGTGAATATCGTTTTAATCCGCAATGCCACGCCATTTTCTCAATGGCAGCCAATGTAAATGTAACCTTTTCCGCCATCAGGTGCGCAGCGCCAATTACAGCGCCGACCCATTTGTCCACGAGTTCCAGTTCCACATCCGCGATGAGATGGCTCAGGTCACCGGCCGCGTCCTGCCGGCCCCCATGCTGCAATATGGCGGCAGGGTGAGCTCTGAACCCTACATGGTACTTACCCCACATCCTTTTGCATGTGGTTCTTTCTATTCACTTTGCGCACTAACAATACGATATTGATTTGAGCATGCGCCTCATTTGGAGTGAGCCTTTGCAGATTTCCCTAATCGAGCTTTCACCTTGTGTTCACCCCGTATTGTCATTTGTCAGAACCGCACGGTGGCCACGCCCAGTCATGGGGTGTGGGACATGAGGGGTAAGCAGTTCCATACAGGAGTGGAGATCAAGATATGGGCTATTGCCTGTTTCGCCACCCAGAGGCAGTGTCGGGAAGAGAATCTGAAGTGAGTTTACTGAAGGATTATACTTCAATTGGGGTGTTTTCCTCATTTTACAGTAATCCCTTGAATATCACGGATAATGAAGAGTAGAATTAGCCGCGATAATCGAAAAAAAGGCAAAGTAGGGACTTAAAAAAGTTCCCTGTGTCTTCAGATTGGACATCTATCACTGTTAATAGTTGCCATTGCATTGACATTGTTCCCTCCTCTCGTCCTCAGGAGCTTTACCGATCAACTTCGGAAAATCTCCAAAGATGCTGGCATGCCAATACTGGGTCAGCCGTGTTTCTGTAAATACGCTCAAGGTGCCGACAGTGTTGAGCCCATGTTCCGACATTTGAAGAACACGTACTTGGGCCTGCAGCTTATCATTGTAATCCTCCCTGGGAAAACACCCGTCTATGGTAGAAATGCCAACAACTTTTTTTCAAAATACGTAAACAAATAAAAAAAATCTGGCTGTTGTCTCACATAAAAATCCCTTTTGTCTTCCACAGCTGAAGTGAAACGGGTTGGCGACACCCTTCTCGGCATGGCCACTCAGTGTGTCCAGGTAAAGAACGTAGTCAAGACCTCACCTCAAACGCTGTCCAATCTCTGCCTAAAAATCAACGTCAAACTCGGAGGCATCAACAACATCTTGGTCCCTCACCAACGGTAAAGACTGTTTATGGTGGATTTGAGCATAGAATTCAGATGTTGTTGTTTTTTAACTCCTCTTGTGGGTTCTGTTGTTTATTGTGCTAAAGTAGAGTTTTTCTTATTTTCATTATTTTTTTTCCTTCGTCCACTTTTTTTGTTTTCTGTCCGGTCCACTATGAACATTCACAAGGAGTTCCCGGGTTTCGGCACCAAAATTAGTGTCCTTGTATTTTAATGATTACGTTAATCTTGTGTGTTTTATCTACCCAGCCCATCCGTTTTCCAGCAGCCTATCATCTTCCTTGGAGCTGATGTCACTCACCCTCCGGCGGGAGATGGGAAAAAGCCGTCAATCGCGGCGGTGAGGGAGATAAACGTTCAATTGATTTTGACTGGGCGGTGTCTGAACCAAATCTATGACATTCAGGTTGTGGGCAGCATGGACGCTCATCCCAGCCGATACTGCGCTACCGTTCGAGTCCAGAGGCCCAGACAAGAAGTCATCCAAGACTTGGCCTCTATGGTGCGAGAACTCCTGATCCAGTTCTACAAATCGACACGCTATAAGCCAACGAGAATCATATTCTACAGAGACGGCGTGTCCGAAGGACAGTTCAGACAAGTAAGCATGACTAACTAAATATAGAGTACCACTTAGTAGCTAACATATTTCTCTTATAGGTGTTGTACTACGAACTATTGGCAATCAGAGAGGCATGCATCAGCTTGGAGAAGGAATACCAGCCGGGAATTACGTACATTGTTGTGCAAAAACGTCATCACACGCGGCTCTTCTGCGCCGATCGCAACGAACGGGTGGGAAGAAGTGGAAACATTCCCGCGGGAACCACGGTGGATACTGATATCACCCACCCTCATGAGTTTGACTTTTACCTCTGCAGTCATGCTGGAATACAGGTGAGGTACTAGTCCTACCCGAAATTAAGTGCAATAAGATGTAGGGAAAATACACTTATCGGCCTATGAAAATCCTCAATGCTAACGGCTGTCAGTGCTAGTATTAGCGTAGCTGTTTCGTTTATTTGTTTTTTTTTTAGTGCACTTGTTTTTGAACAATGTTATGCTAGCAATAGCTTGTTCAGAAGTAGCGTCATAGTGCCTAACAAACCTTTTTGAAAAACAGCCATAAATAATTCCTATTTTGAAATGTTATTCTTTGAGAGCTCACAATTTAAAAGTAAAAATACATGATGTCATCTTTTAGCCATTTTACCACTTTTAAAGTACAAAATGAATTCTTTTGACAATGTTGTTACACTGTTGCTAATCAATGAGCTCGTTTTTTTCAGGGCACAAGCCGTCCGTCTCACTACCACGTATTATGGGACGACAATTGTTTCACTGCCGACGAGTTCCAGCTCCTCACCTATCAGCTATGCCACACTTATGTGCGCTGTACCCGTTCCGTCTCCATCCCCGCGCCCGCCTACTACGCTCACCTGGTGGCCTTCCGTGCACGCTATCACTTGGTGGACAAAGAACACGACAGGTAAAGATTGCATTCCGACATTTATTCGGTTCACGGAATTAATATCTTTTTCCCTAGCGCGGAGGGCAGCCACATCTCAGGACAGAGTAACGGCAGGGATCCCATGGCGTTAGCCAAGGCCGTCCAGATCCACCATGACACGCTGACGACCATGTACTTTGCCTGAATGCACCTCAAGGTTGAAGGTTAAGGTTGGCAATATGGAAACCCAAAGCGCCTAATTATAATCCGTCTTCCACAATTGGGACTAATAAGTCCATCTCATTATGCTGACGGTTTTACATATTTTTTTTTGTGTTTTAAGGTTTGTATGTGTCTGAAGTAAATGGTAGCCTGCCTTAATATGGAAGTCAAATGTGAGGACTCGATTTATAGCCTTACTGTGAAGTGCAGAAAGTTGGACTGTTTTTATCTGCGAAATACTTAAGTTAGCGCGCTAAATTAGCATGTCATCGTGCAGTTTTTCCCATTTTCACTCGTTACCGCAAGCAATTCTATTCGTCGTCCTACTAGCTTACGTCAAAGAGTCCTTGGGTGCAATAACAATCCATAATTATCTTTATTTCCCCCCTTTTTTTGATATTTTCGGGTTAGCTCGAGAGAATTATGGATGCTATTTAAGTGCCTGAACGGATTAGAAAGTGCAATGTTTGCTTGGAAACTAGGTTTGGAATATAAGTGGGGTTTTTGAAACGTTGTTAGCATCACCACGACTCTGTTTTAGCTGCTAGATTAAGAACGATGTTGTATTCTAATATTATAGACTATATATTAATACAGAGGGACTCGAAGCTGCACTTAAGGGATGATTACCCGCATTTAAAGAATCCTTAGACATGTAAATAGTTTCACATTTCACAATGAGACGTTAACACTCGTTGAGTTTACTTGAAGAACGGTCCATCTTGCACGTTTTTTTGGGGGGAAAAAAGCCTTAATGGACAACTACATTTATCCTCTCAAGTAAGTCCAAAGATGGAGGCGTATTTATATTTTAAGATATTAGTTTATTTTAATAAGATGATCACTTCTCAAATTGTGAAATCTCTAAACTCTGGTGGAAAATTTGTCCTTTGTGCCTTTTTGTGGTGGTGCTTTACAAAAAAAAAACTAAAAAAGGCAGAAAATCTATTCATCACTATACTGTAAAATGTGTTTTTGTACTTTGTGCCTCTGTCGTATGCCAAGAACAACAAAATATGCAGAATTTTTGGGGGGCGCTCATGGGACCAAAAAATACAAAGTACTACATAACTCATGGTAAAACCTCATATGGTGATAAGTTGACATTAAAACTGTGCATGTTTTTTGAACAGCAATAATAAAGGAGTACGGCAGGTGTTTGGGAAGGACTCCATCTTATCCAAATTCATAATTTTAATTATCATGTGATTTTGAGACGTTTACAGTCAGAAGTCTCCCTACAAAACAAAAAAGAAGATGACTCCAATACAAACCTGTTTTTCATTGCATGTTTCACCTCATTGAAATTTGATTTATCTTAACACTTGCCCGCTCCTAATTTAAGCCTTTTATTTTAGTTTTGGTATTTAATTTTTGTAAAAAAAATAAAATTGTTGCCTGGCAGCAAATGTGTGTTTTTGGTGGTGAAACTTGCTGAATGCAATAAAAAAATGTGATCTTTAAAATGGACTTGTTTTTTTTTGCTGCATTATTATAATTAAACTTCAAAGATTAAAAAGGAAAAAAATCCCCAAATTAACCAGATAAAATATTCTCAAATTGGCATCCGACTTCAACCCTATAGAACACAATAGGGAATAAAGTCTGTCAAATTTCATCAAACCGTCCCTCCTAATTGAGACGGATTGGACACTAAACAAAAGAATTTAACCCGGATCCTCAGCCACATTTGAGGATATGCATCTTCGCCACCACGTTCCTCAAGTAGCGTTTGAGCACGCTCCTGACGGCGGCCGAGGAAAAGTAGAAAATCAGCGGGTCCAGGCACGCGTTGAGGGTGCTGGAGAGCAACGCCACGTTCCTCCAGTGCTCGCTCTCGTGGCGCACGAAGCCCACCACGTGCGAGACGTTGTAAGGGCCGAAGCAGACGGCGAAAACCACCAGCGTACCCAACGCCAGCCCCATAGCCCTCAGCCTCTTCCGCCTGCCGATTCTGGGGAGACGCCACAGGACCAGGAGGAAATTCACATAGCAGAAGCAGCAGATGACAAAAGGGACGCAGAAGAGGACCAAGAAGAGCTCCAGGCGGACCCGGAGAATGATCTCCAGCTCGGATTCCGTGAAATTCAAGTAGCAGGTGGACGGCGGCTCGGCGGCGATGTCGCCCCACTGGGCGTACGGCATGATGTAGACCACGCTGAGGTTCAGGGAGGTCACCGCCCAGAAGAGGACGCAGGCCACCACGGCGTAGCGGGGTCGGCGGCAGAGAGCGTAGCGAAAGGGGTGGACCACGCCCAGGTAGCGCTCCACGCCCACGGCGGTCAGCAGTAAGGTGCTGTTGTAGATGGTGACGTAGAAGACGAAACCGCTCAAGGGGCAGAGAGGGAAGGGGAGGAGCCATTGCATGTGGTCCGAGGCCTCCTTCATCTTGAAGGGCAGGAAGGCCAAGAAGATCAGGTCAGAGATGGTCAGGTTGAGGAGGAGGACGTCGATGGGTGCGGCGCGGGTGCGAACCTTGCGGCAGAAGGTGCGCAAGGCCAGCACGTTGGCGGGGACACCCGCCAGGAAGGTCAAGATGTAGACAGCGAGTAGAAGGAGGTGCATTGCTCACTGGAGAGAACACAATGGACTCGCTCGTTAATTATGCAGATTGATTGATTGATCATTTAGCTCTTATTTGTGCAGTTGCCAACTTATTTATCTTGTTGACTAGATATTATTTTGACTACCTTTTTATCTTGTTGACTATGTATAATGTTGTTGACTAGTTGTTATCTTGACTACCTGTATATTTTGTCGACTACTTATTATCTTGATTACCTGTTTATCTTGTTGACTACTTATTATGTTGTTGACTAGTACTCATAATTCTGTTGACTACTTATTATGTTGTTGACTAGTACTCATAATTTTGTTGACTACTTATTATCTTGACCACCAGTTTATCTTGTTGACTACTTATTTATTGATGATTTATTTGTCTGTCTGTTGTTTTTATTTGTGGATTTTGTGGTGAACCTTGACATCTCAGTATAGTTGTATAATGACAATAAAAACATTAAATCCAATTTAATTATTTTTTTAACTGGGAGAAGGCGAATGAACCTTTGAAATGAATTGGACGCCCACCGTCGTCAATGGAAATAAAACGTCATTATTGCCAGGAAATAAAAACGAATAAGAATTTCTGATTAAAACTTTTTAGATTAATCACAGTCTAATATGTCGAATAATTGACTGGTTATGTGATTCCCTCACACGTTCAACAATCCAAACTATTGAAACACTAATTTTCTTGATTATTCAGGTGCGCTTGTTTGTGCAACAGTAAGCCTCAAACTGTTCACTAAGACATCTCCGCACGATTTAATCGACGACTAACGCTCATATTATTAATATTATAATATTAATATTAGTCTTCCTCCTCCAACGATGAATAATATATGACTGTGAGTATTATTTTAATTTCTTTAGACGTTTTTTATGGCGTTAATACCATCAAGTACAGACGCAAATTAGCATTAGCCTTAAGATAACGGAAATAGATAATACATACAATATATTGTGATTTTAATAACAATATCGATCTCTTTTATTGTATCTTTATTTGACAGAAAAACTGAATTGGAATAAGAATATTCGTCGTTGAAGAATTGATGTCCTGCATTATGTGAGGTAAGCATTTTATTTATTTATTTATATATTTATTTTACAAAATATTAGGAATCGATTCAAAATAATTACATTTATTCACCCAGTTACAAACCGAAAGTTGTCTTATTAAAATACTACGTTTTTAAAAAATAATGACAGACAAAAAAAGTTATAACAAAAAAAAAAAACGTTTTTCAAACCAGAGAATGTTACTAAGTTGTCAATAGACATTAAAACACAGCACAATAATTCTAAACCTGGATATAAAACAACATTTAAAGTAATTTAGTCTCAGGATGCCAGCATATAAAGACATTTTTGACAAAATGGCATTTATCTACCACATTATTTTACAATTGTTACAGTAATTGAATGATATATTTTTTTTAATACATAAATGTATTCTTACCTGACACTGTCAAACATGCCACGATAATTTATCTCTCCATAACTGTGTTGTTCCAACACTCTCAACAGACAATGTGTCTTAGATCCATCACAAGAAATACATCACAATATCAATATCTCCTATCTCGCTTTCACTGGGGAAAATTTAATAAATTTTATGACACAATATTTGTTGTTCGCACTTTTCAAACATCATCACCCCGCAACCGCTTGTACACTCAAAATGTTACAGGGAAGTGTTTCATAATTGTTATGTACCAAAGGTTACTTACAAGAACCAGTAAACACAGAAAAAGTCAGATTTTTGTTATTGCCTTAATGTTTTTGTGTGGTTATGAGCTGCTGTCTAAGTATGAAATGTCTTATTACAGTTTTTTTGGTGATTTATTTTTTTCTGGGTATGATGAGGGCATTTTTTCATGTTAATTTTTCCATTTTTTTTTTCATTTGTTCATTCACCCTTCCCCATCAGAAAGGGATTGGACGTCTAGTGACGTCATTGGCAGCCATTGATAACCCTGTAACAACTAAAAGTAGAAAAAAATCTTATTTTGTGTTTTTTTTAATCCCTGCCAGTACTTTTTATCTTTAAAGAAATGTTCACTATAATAGTACAAAAGGTTTCATAGTCATTCCCGACTGAGTTTGGGCACATGGGCGCCATCTTGGCTCCTCTCGGTAACAGTAGCCGGCGACCCGTTATTAGCTCCAGTGTTAGGAGTGACGTATCGATGGCGAAAACCGTCAGTGCGACTGAATCTGCTTTGCGCGGCGCAAATTTTTCCCACAATCCCCCTGGACGTGGCCGGCGACAGCATCAACATGACGACGGGTTCCAGAAAAACGTTACAGGAACTGCTCAACATGGCGTAGGATCTCCACTCCACGTTCTCCCCTGCCACAAAACCCACCACATGCGATGCGTTGTAGGGAGCGTAGCACACGACGAACACCGCCAGCGTAGATAGCGCCACCCCCAGGACTCTCCGCTTCCCCGCCGGACGTAGATTGGACCGCCACACCAGCGCCACGCAGCGTAGCGTGCAGAAAGACGAAGCCGTCAACGGCAGGAGGAAAAGAACCACGGCCATTTCCAGACGTAGAGGTAGCAGCACGGCTAGCTGCGAGGCATCAAAATGCTCGTAGCATGCTAGCGCGTCGTCCTCCGCCGAGACGAAATTGGCGCCGCCTTCCGCTATCAAACCCACGCCGAGGTGAAGCAGGACAAGCGCCCATAACGCCGCGCTGACTGAGCAGGAAATCCGAGTACGCCGGTACCGTTTATAGACCAACGGGAAAGCGATACTCAAGTAGCGTCCCGTCGTCACGACGGCGATGAACAAGCAACTCCCGTAGAGCGAAGCGAAGAGGAAGAAGCTGTAAACCGGGCACAACGGCGCCGGGAGTCTCCAATCTTGGAGCAAAGTCTCCAGAGCCTTGACGGGCAACCAGGCTACCAACGCCAGATTAGCCAGGCAGAGATTCAGGGCGTAGACCACGTTGGGGGTGGCGCCACGTTTCCGGGCTTTGCGGACGTACGCCAACAGAACCAGAAGGTTAGCGGGTAGGCCCAACACAAACGTGAAGGAGTAGACCAAAAGAGCCACGCAGTCCTTGATGGCGTCCATGTTGATGATACAAAAAGAGGCCAAAAACTAGCATTAGCTTGGAAGATCCAGTACCCATTTAGAAAAAGGAAGACTCTTGTCCAACGGGAGACCGTCCAGACTGATTGAGCGGCGTTGTACGTCGCCCGGTTGGCAACAGATATCCTATCAGATGTGGGCACTCATGTGGAAGTAGTGGACATTTAGCGGGCGGGCGCTAGCTTGTCGTAATGGGGGGAAAGCATCTGGAGCTTGAAGTGAAATGATTCAGAATAATCGAAGGTTGTGCAAGGTCATATTTTTTTTAAGGTTTACTAGGCTAATAACTTTGTTGTGGGATTGGTTTTGCAAAGACAAAATGGATTTGGACATCTTAAATTGACCTTGAAAGTCTAACAAAAAGATAAATAACAGTCCATAGGACTAAAAAGGTCAATGTTAGCGACTGGCTTTTATGATGCGTAGGCGTGTCACGCAAAAAGCTTACATTGAAAATAAACGGAGCGGAAAATGCGTTACTTTGTTGTGGAGGCATTTTATTGGAGCGGAATGGAAGATAAGACATGTTTTTTTCTCCAAGAGGGCGATTCATAACAAGCTTGTTGCTATTCAACGCAAAGGGATCACAAACAAAAATGGAGGTCCTAAAATAGTCCATCATTCAGATAGTTTGGGAATAATTGTATAGATTTGAGGGGGTCTATTGCGTTTCCAGATGAGCTACACTCCTCCCACTGGAGCTGGTGAGTAGAAGAAGAGGCACCGGGGTTTCGTCACTGTACAAAATGGGGACCAGGCGCTCGCGGATTTTGATGCAACGTTGCTCCAAGGCTAAAGCTTCACGTTTCCTAGCGTGGTCCTGCATCAGTTGGTTGTGATGGAATTTCAGTCTTTGTAACGAGTGCCTGAAACAGAAGAATGTCCAACAAATTTGGGGCTTTTGGGACTATGCTACGATTGGTAACATACTGAGCTTCAGCTAGCTTCTCCTTCAGGAAGGCAATTGTAGCTTGGAGCTGGTTGACTTCATCCACAAGGCAACGTTGCGCCTAAAAATGGCAAGGAAAGAGATTTAGGAAAGATTGAGATTATTGAGGATTTTGGTCTTTACCTCATCTCTGCACAGATCCATTCCAGGTCGGGCGGTTCGGTTCTCCAGTCTAGTGTGAGCTAGCTTCATGGGGGCAGTTTTTGCTTGGAGATCCGCATCCAGATTGAATATGTCCCTCTCCATGGACGCGATCTCATCTTCCGTCTATGAGAAAAGCAATATGTTGTGTAATCTGTGACGACGGCGTTCATTTGGTTAAACTGACATTTTTCAACTGCCACTCCAGCTCACGACACGCTTGTTGCTCGTCGTGGTTGCGTTTACGTAGCGCAAACTCCGTGGCCCTCTGCTGGTTTTTCAACTCGTTTTGGAGCTGTGATAGTTGAGAAAATGCGGGAAATGAGTCGGGGGTGGAGGGAAATGAGTCGGGGCGAGGGTGGGACGTACGTTGACTCGGGTGAGACTCATGTCCTCCCTCATTTGCTCGGACATTTGCATTGCTTCGCGGGCTCGTGCGAGATTTAACTGGGTGAATTGGATCCAATCGTGGGGAGTGCATGTTCTAGAGGGAATGAGAAGGGTGCTTTAGTAAATCATCGGTTGTCTCGGTGGGACAAACAGTCTATCGCTTGGTCAGGTTGGGTTGACTGTCTGTGAGGATGACAATTTGTCTCTTGGATAGACTTTCTTTACTCTCTGTGGTTTGTACAGATGAGATTGTACCCTCCATTCAGTTATAATGTTTTTCCATCGACAAATATGGCCAATATGCGAGAAAATACAGTACTTTTTCCCCCAAAAATGTGTCTGATCTGTAAATACTTCATAATCTGACAGATTACCCTGCCGGTATCCGGGTAGGATTTGGCTTCAGGGAGATTTGTGGTGAAGTAATAGTTAGTTCCAGACAAGTATTGTCAATATTCAACGTTTCCATCTTGTTTTGAATGTCTGCCGTCAGCTGCTGTCGCAGTTTCTGCAAAATACTGGAAAGAAACGTCCAACAAGGCATTTCAGCGACGCTCCATCGACATTAAGAGGAACAAATGTGTTTTATAGAATTTACACGAGCTGTTCAAATGCCTGATCTATATGCAGCTGGAGAACTTTCTGCACTTTTTCAATGACGTGAATCTCCTTTTTTAACTCCTTTTCCACCGGGTCGTTCACCAGCTCAAATCCACGCCGACCCTCCCTCAGGGTAAGACTCTCCGTGGTGACCTCGTGGGGAACAGCCGTGGCGGCCAAGGTCTCCTCAGTCCTCGTTTTGTTCTGTGAACCACCCCAAAAAAACAAATAAAACACATGCTGATCTTTCTTTGGCACCCATTTACAGATAAAATTAACCTAAATGAGATTACCAGAGTTAACGCTTCAATTTCGTCGTCAACTTTCTGCGCACAGGTCACCAGGAGGTCCTTACATCTCGTTACCTCCCAAATTCTATCCCTCAACATGCGAGCGGTGTCGCTTTTGTCCCAGTCGGTCTGCAAAGACAACATGGTAACCATTTTGTTTTGTAATGGCGAGGTTAGTAAAGACTTACTTGACAGGATGTTTCATTGCGGAGGACGCTGCTCTCTTGGCGGATCACGTTGGAAATATATCGCTCGATTACTGCCGTGGCAGACAGTTTTTCATTGTTTTTGGTCCATTCCGGCACACCATAGTGCACGATGGGTTTCTCGGGATGTTTGGCCATGGTGGGGCTGCAATCTTAAAAAAATATTTAGTCATTTTTTGTATTACAGATTATTGCAATTGACATTAATCAGCATATGACCTGAAATGACCTAAAACTAACTAACTATTGACTTCAATAAATAACGACCCTTTCGATAAAATCAATAAATAATACTTAAAAAATCGTTAGTGCAAGTACTTTTCAATTTGGGGTAAAAATGTAGCATGGAACTCTCATGATGTTTTTGAAAAAAAAAAAATAATAATGTATTTCCCTACCGTGAATCAACTTGATTGCGTAAAACACCCCTATTGGCAATAAATAATCTAAATTAATTACTCTCCGCGGATGTGTTCGATTGGGGGGGGTCGTAAATCTTTTATGCTTCTTTGTGACGAATCTGCGGATCGTGACGTAAGCAAACAGGTGTCACCGTTTTAGCTCGAAACCCGACTTGAATTAAACTTATTTACAAACTCGAAATAGAACCTTTAAAATCAAAGTAGGAATTTGTTAAAGTACAGGATTAGAACATTTTGGTTTCAATTTTAGAATCTACGTAAATTTAATGCCAACTTTTTGTTAGTGCTAGGCAAATGACTAAGAAGCCTCAAAATAAATAGAAAAAACAATATAATTTAATTATTTAGCTAACCATTTTTATTTAAAAACATTTGTAGCTTCTTTGCAAAGTCAATAGAAACTTCCGACATAATTAAAATGGTTTATTCAATATTAATTCGATACAATTGTTCTATATTTGAAACTCACCTCAACTTCTTAAAATGAATACGAAACTTATTTTAAAATATGACTCACCTTAGTTATTAAATGAGCAATTACGCAGTTGGTTGTCTTCTCCTTGTTGAATGGTTTCCATAGCAACAGTCGTCCTTGGCAACACAATGCCCGTCTCAGATAAACGTGACGTAGTTTCGCAAGTATCTCATTTACTTCAATCTTAAACGAAAACTATAAAACATTAAATAAACTTTTCCTTAAATACATGTAATTAGTTTGTAATTCATATCTTAATATGAATTTATGTTCATTTATCATAGCATCACAATTTCCATACTGTTGAAGCAAAAACATATTTTTCATATTCATAGTTTATTGCCTTCAAATAGCAACTGTCCCAAACATCAGTTTGCCCGCCCCCCCAAAAAGACCCCACATTCACTGTTCTACCAACTACTAGGCAATGCCTGATAAAACCTGATCCTATGATGCAAATTATTCAAAAAAAAATTAAATCCCCCCCCCCCCCCCGAAAAAATAAAATCTATGTAAAATTTGAGAACCAGATGCCAGTGCACTACCCTAAAATACCTGAGCTAGGTTTACACCTCATTTAGGTCTTGCACTCCAATAAAAAGCAACACATCAGAGCTGTTTTTTTTTTACTAATGAATTGCCTGACTAACAACCCTTAAAGATGCCCAATTTGGACTTATAAATTAAAAAGGACGATATAAAAATAGTGATATTCAGACTCATTCGCTGCCATCGATGCTGATAGACAAAACAAATCTGCTTTTGAAAATGAAGTGGTTTAAAATGAACCAAATTTTGCACCCAAATTAAAAAGAAACAGATCATGAAATGTTCTAGTTTTTTTCACCTTCCAAGTTAAATTAACATTTATTTTGAAAGGCAGTAAATTAATAGAAGACTAAAAATTATTTGCCAAGTTATTCAAAAGATGAACTCAAGTGTAAATGTCAATGTCAAACTTTATGGACTTTATGAATCTATCCAATCCCTCACTAAATGTAAAACAGATTGTCAGATGTCAATCATTCAATGGCAGCCATTTTAGTAATTCCTATGACATTTGGTAGCTTGAAAAAGAGAAAATACACAAAAATAAAGTTAAGAAATCGGTAGCTGTGGCAGGATTGTAAATGACGGTAAAGCTTTGTGCAAGAGTGGTGCGTCGAGGTGTTTTTTTTTTCATTTTTTTCTCTTCCTTAAAGCAGGTTTTGGCGAGTTTCATTGGGCTACTCAGTAAATGTCCGCCATTGACCAGCAGCATATGAAGGGAGGCATTGTCTGTCAGCAGTCCTTCACTTTTTTTTGCTTCGTGTTCATGTTGTCTGGTGGCGGCGTCCTGTGGTTGTTCCTTTCCTGCTATTGTTCACGTTAGCGACTGTCCTCGACTTATCACTGCGGCGTGGCGCTGCCGTTGACTTCCACGCCGTGCTGCTGTAGCTGCGCCCGAAGAAGCGCGTTGTCGCTCTTGAGTTCTTCAAGCTAAGAATATGAAAAAGACATGAAGGGACGTCTCATTTCACCGCGCGATTGGCCGCCGTTTACCTGTTGGCGAAGGACTTCGTTGTCCACTTCCAGTCGTTCCACTTCTTTGTAGCTTTCCTGCAACCGCTGATTGTTTTGACGAAGCTCTCGGATGTAGTCACAGGCTTTGGATAGGATTCCTCCTTTACTCTGAAAAGGGTAGACATCTTTTATGTTGCAGCTAGGAGATTGTAATGAAAAAAAAAATGGAATTGAGAAGACTTACAGCACCAGTTCTACTGTCAATATTACAGTCGGGGATGATTTTGGAAAGAGTGACAATCCAGTTGTTGATTTTGTCTCTTCTTCTTCTCTCCACTAGGGAAAAAAATAGTAGTTCTGAAAATTAGCATTGGTAAGGAAACAATGAATTAGCAAGTAGCTTTTAATGCTACCTTCGTTGTGTTGTGCTCTTCTTCTTTCGTCCCTCGGTGCTCGTGGACCGTCCACTTTCCTTTTAAGGACACCAAAAGAAAGTGGACAGTGTGGAAAAATGTTCAAAAAGACAACTTAAAACTATGAACTTGTAATGAGTGTATTGGCTTGCTGTGAATATGTTAGCTTACTTGCTGCTAATGCTAGCAGCATTACTTTGAATGTAAAAGTTGTCCTCACCAGTTTGTGCTGGCATGCTGCAACATCTCGCTTTCACCGAGGTCTCTGGGGATGGCAGGCAAGTAGGACAGTGTGGTTTTTAGGATGGATAGCAATCGGACCTTTTCTTGCATTTTGACTTGCACAAGCCAAATTCAAAGACTGAATACCTCATGGGAAGTTGGATGGAAAATACTTTTTTCTTAAGTAGGACTATTGCCATATGTAATGAGTACAACTTTTGGATTTTTCCAACTTGTAAAACAGCGTTTTTTTTTTACTTACGCGGGATACGTATGCGTGCGAGGCGCGATGGTCCGTTGGGCCGCCGATTGAAGCACATCGGGAGGGGTCATCATGACGTAGAACTGACCTAAATGCCAATTAGGGATGAATTTATTCACAATACCAAGATTTTATTTGCATGTCTTTTAAGTGATGCTCACCGGCCCCTTGCGCGATTGTCGGGTCAGCGGCGGTTTGCACCGACACTGCCGCGGCCGTCCCGTCACTGACGGTAGCGGCGGGGAAGTAAGCGAAACGCGTCTCTCCTCCGACCGTTTCCCCAGCTGGACTTCCCCCGTTACTGAAAGGGTTCTGGATTACAGCCTGGATTTAAAAAAACAATGGCCTATTATATAATAGGTGTAGCTAACAAACGTATGACACTTCCTTATTTGTTTTTGTGGAATTAATAAACACACCTGCGGCGCGGCCGTGAACGCCGCGGCGGAGACGACGCTCACGGCTCCGGCGGCCGACGCGTTGACGTTGTCGTCCGTCACTTGTACGACTCGATATGTAACCTAGAAGAAGCGGAAACATGTTGATGTTAAAAAAAATAAGGGACATCTAACCGGGGACCAAAAGTCCGGTCACGGTACTGCAGAATAACATAACAATTTTGCTAGGTTGATAGTTTTTACCTGTCCGCCGCTGTTATCTGTGCCAAACTGGTACTGGACATTGTGGTCAGCAAACGTAGCTTGTGAGACGGCGGAAATTGTGCCAGTTGACTGATCCTCTGCTTCTCCTGTCAAAACAATTGAATTCAATATTTTTAATCTAATTTATAGAATACAAAAATAACTTATGTAGTTGCAGTACATGGCTGATCAATTAGTTGGAAATAAAATCATTCCTACCTTCCTGTAATTGCTCAATTTCGTCGGGTTCCTGTTTATGACTGCAACAAAGAAAGAAAAATTCATCTTATTAAAATAATTGAAATATTTCATGCATAATAGCAGACAACTGGAGAATATTTCATTTGTTATCCAATTTCTGTAATAGCGTGTATGTTTATGATAACCAATGTGAAAGCAATTCTAATTTTGGGGACAAAAATGTTGAAATAGTATAAATAAATACTAATAAACTTTAAATTATTATTAATAAAATGATGTAATGTATTTTTTAAAAGGCATCAAATACTACCACAACACATTCTGTTATAACAGTTAATAACTCTTGAATAAATTATTATTATTATATTATTACCACTCTTAAGTTTGAACAGTAAGTGGTCTGTTTATGTTTCCTTAGTTTTAGTGTACATTGTAATATAACTAAGTTATAAAGAGATCCATTTGAAAAAAAGTTCAATTTTAAAGTACCTCCAATCAGCCTGTATAATAACAAACTCCTCATTTAAGCCTAGTTGCTGGTCAGCTACAGTTTTAGGTCAAAAATCAGTACTAAAGTGTGCTGAAAATTAATATAATGTATTTTCAACGTTATACTATGAATAGCTAACTAAAACTCAAAACGTCTAGGTCAATGACAGCTTCTAAAAAAATGACCTTAGCACTTCACAAAGTAGCGCCCATGACTATTAATGTATTTATATCCGCTAAAAGGTGCACAAGGTTACATTTTATGACCACATATTTCCCAAAAAAAGGCCAATAATTTTATGTTTAACGTTCGGCAAACATATACAAACAAAATTGAAAATTACAACCTAGCTCGAGTACTTAAACGCACCACCACAGTCGGGCCAAAGTACCGAAGTGTCCCGAAAAAAATACCACTACAAAGCGATTAAATAAGTAAATAAATAAAAAGTAAGCCCGCCCGGTCAAATAGTTTAAAGACATAAAGAAGATTCTAAACTATGGAGGCCTCGCTCAGGGTGACGGGGCTAAGCGATGGAAAAGCTCACCTCCCCGAGCTATCCGCACTCTGCTCCAGCAAATCCATGAAGACTCGGTCGGGGTGGGAACGAGCGACGGCTACAACGCAGATCCACCGAGGTGGAGGGAGGCTGCCGTGATCACGGGGACAAACACACGGGTCATGTGAGGCACGCAGGCCGGGACACGTGAGGCGTCGAGCGGCCAAAGAAGCTAAAATGGAGGCTTCCGCTTCGTCTCCGCTCGAGCTGCCGGGTTGCCAGATTGGGAAGGCCGATAATAGGCATCATGGGAAATGTAGTTATTTTTGACAAGAGCTCCATTGTTTTGCTTTCAATCCATAAAATAAAGAATAATTCGAAATATAAACAATATTGATACTATTTTACAGAGCCAATTGAATTATTTTATTGTCAGTATAATGAGATTTAAAGCTTCACCAACTACTTACATGCAATAGTGTTCTATTTTACTCAATGACTTAATATTTGGTATCTTATTAAACAGTGGTAAAAGTTGACAACCTCCTTGTAATGTAATGATTGGAATTGCCACTTTTTAAAAAACTTTGCCTTGACTGTACATATATATATTTTTAGATATTTATACACCATGTGGATTCAGTCGGTACCAACAGCTAAACAAATAGAAGGGGACAAGGTTAAGGCAGTTATGCAATGTTGGAATCCCTTTTAAAGTGATAAAGATAATAATCACACATCTGCATGTTCCCATGGACAGAACAGAACACACACTTCTCACATGTCCTCATTAAATATCTTTCTCATAGTATAAAGATACATTAATAGTGTAAAGTTGGAAAAAGTAGAGGCAACTCTGTTCTTTGAATTAAATTTGAATATAGTATTCAATTCGTTTGACAAACAATAATTGTAAAAACAATCATTGAAGAAAGCATTACCGAGAACAAATATTCGGAATGGCTGAGAGCTCAAAAGCAGGGGGTGATGAATAGGCCACACACACTCGCATACACACATATACACATATGCACACACACACACACACACACACACTAGACAGGCCCCTCACCTCACTATAGCGTTGTCATCTGCTCAGCTATGCTTGATTCCCACAATAATCTCATGGCAGTGTCCACTTGGGCGCCCGACTGAAACGAGGCCGATCACCTCTCCCAATTTCAGGTATGAATTTTATCATCATTATTATTATGTTTTCATCAACAGAGCTGACATAGCAAGTGTGTTATAGAAACTCTAAACCTGCTTTTAAAAAGGTCCATCACACACATCTGAGGTTTCTTTTATTCAGATTGAATGTTGGTTGGCTAGTTTAATGCCTGTTAGTAATTCTTTGAACTCACTCTTTGCAATTTGCACTCCTGTTAAAGTTATATTTGGTTAAAAGAGGGTGAGTCATTATAATTATGTTGTATTTCAATAAATATCATCAACAAATGGAATGTTTTTGTATGACGGAGTAGTCTTCTTGTGCCCTGAAATCGCCAAAAATGAATAAATAAATGTTAGTTGCGGTCAAAAGTTGGATGGTATAGATGACTATATTACATGTACTGTAGTATCACTTAATCACATGTAATGTATCTTTTTCTGCAGCACTGGAAAAGAACTGGGACTATGTGGTGGCTTCTGATTCTTGTGGGGTGAGTCCTGTTTAAGACTGGTTTCTGATTTATTGATAAACAAAATTTTCACCCACAATGTAAATTTCACTTATTGATCATGATTAAATCTATTATTGAAGAAAATACTTCAAATCTACTGTTAAGGCCCATTTGTGTTTTCTCTGTTAATTGAGCCATCAAAGTCTCAGTTATTTTTTTTCCCATTTTCAGCGTCAGCGGTCAGGTTCGGGGAGCCATACAGGGTCCGGACTACGACGACACGCCCTCCCCAGAGTTCCTCAACCCATCCTGGATGTCCACCATCCCGGACGAGCGTCTCCTATCCGAACTCAGCATTCCCGGCACCCATGACACTATGTCTCTGTTTGGCGGCGTCTACGCCGAGTGCCAAACCTGGCCCCTGGCGCTCCAATTGCGCGCCGGCGTCCGCTTCCTGGACATACGCGTCCGCCACGTAGAGGGCAACCTCACCATCCACCACGGCGTGGTATACCAGAACGCCCACTTTGGCGACGTACTGGACTCAGTACGGGATTTTCTGGCCAGTTACCCAAGTGAGACGATACTGATGCGAGTCAAAGAGGAGTTCAGCGAGACCAACAACATCTACTCGGCGGTGGTCGAACACATACACCGTTACGCCAGTTGGGAGATGCTGTGGCACAGTCGTTTGGTGCCCACTATGGGCCAGGCAAGAGGTAAGCTCATCATCTTACAGAACTTCTACGGGCCGGACTTGGGGATGCGCTACGCCTCCATGGACATCGCAGATCACTGGAAGGTAAGTTCAGATGGAATTTCATATGTGATAGCGGCCATTGCTATGCTTTTTTTGGTCATTAGAGGTCACGTGGCTCGCATTCTTCCAGGTTCCCACGCTTCAGCACTTGGAGAAGAAGTGGCAGAGTGTCTACGAGCACTTGGAGGCGGCACCCCATGGGGACAAGGACCGGATGTTCCTCACCTATAGCAGTGGGAGTGGTATTTTTGCCTTCCCCAAAACGGTGGCGCAATTGGTCAATCCTCAGTTGCATGAGTACCTTAAGGCCAAACGTGATCTGAACCAACGACTCGGTATCATTTGCATGGACTTTCCTGCTGCGCCGTTGATCCAGACCATCATTGGTTTCCAACTCAAAGCCACAGTAAGCAAGCCCACCCAATTCTCGAAATGCATTCAACCTCATTGTAACTTGGTATAGAAAAAATATTCCTTACTTGTTTTAATCAACAATTAGGGCTAAAGCAGATCCATATATTTGAGTTTAAATCTCAATTTAATTGTATAAGGACAATTAAGGCATTCAATTCGAATTATTGTAGAGATGAATGTAAAATATTAGTTTGAGATGATTTCTTCATAAAATGTATTAGTGGTACGAGCCAATAAAGCCTTGCACAAATGCATTTTGTTTGGCCTTCCAATCAGATGCAGTGACACATTGTGACCACAAGACGTCGCTGTCAAACTTATTTCAACTAGTCTAATCTCAAAAACAGCTTCAAACATTAGTTTTTAGTAGCATTTTGCACACAAGTAGGCATTGCTTACTCGAAAAAAAATCAATTACTTATATGAATGAACAAATTAATTATGTTGTGTTTTCAACGGAAAAAGATTTATAGGAACCTACTTTCATCTCTTCTCATTCTGGAATTTGAAATGTGCTAATAATTAAAGTGAGTCTTTCTTTTTTTAAGGTGGGGAGAAAACATGTCCTAAATGTTCTTAATATCAGAATAACTACTATTATTTGCAAACTTTTTTCTTGAGTATGAAATATGCAGGGTAGCATTGTTTCCCTCTAGCGTGAGTAAAGTGTCAATGCATCCAGTCTAAAATGCACCACTATAATTTTATTTTTGCACCATAACCGATTTCTTATCATGTATTTAACGACTTCAGAGCTCAGAAGGCCAGAAAAACTGGAGCATATGCAAACACGCGCACACGCAACACGGTCCCTGGGAGTGCGTGTGCGCGTGCACATCTCTACTACTGGTACTTTTTTTGTTTCTTTTTTTTGTTTTGCCTCGCGTGTGTGCATGAGTAGTCGTGTCACTCTGCTGCGTGCTCGCCGCGTGAACTTGCCGCGCCTCTGTGACGGTCACGCCGGTGGTGGGGGCCGGCAGCCCGCCAGCCGCAGACATCAGCAGGCGGGGAGGGGAGCGACAGCCGCGCTTTCCGCCCTCCAGCCCCGGAGCACAAGCCAGCGCACGCGAGGGGGGGTGGCGAAGCTTGCCAGGCCAGCCGAGCCTAGCCGAGTCTAGCCGAGCCTAGCCGAGCCCAGCCGAGTCTAGCCGATCCTGGCCGAACCCAGCGGAGCCCAGCGGAGTCTACCGGAGGACGACGCGGAGGAGAGAGGAAAAGCACCCGGAACCCACTGCCTGCCCGACCGCTGTCGTCGTCGTCAATGACAGTAAGCCCCCACACACTCCCTCGTCACACTCGTTCGCCTCGGTGGGGCAAAGTTGAGAGCTCCGGCGCTACCGGCGTTCCACGCGCTTCATAGCCGAACGCCGAGCGTCTGAACCCGGCTTGCCGGCTCTCTCAACTGCGCCACTCCTTCCGCTTACTTTCTCTTTCTTTTTAAGCCTTTTTAACACTCTTATCCTCATTTAAAGTACTTCTAATCACATTGACGTTGTGTAACTGCGTGTTTGCGTTTATTTGTTCACATTTTGGGGCTTTTTTGGGGGTTAAAATAACTGCGTTTCACCATCGCGGAAGTGTGGACATGCGAGGCGAGCAGCTGATTCCAATCCGGGCTTGATGAGTCGCCATCTCTCCGGGCGTGTACGCTTTTAGTATACTGTAATGTACTACGACTACTATTACTACTACTACTACTACTTACTATATAGCACGGTCTTTTTTTGTTACAAAGGACGCACTGGCTTTGTGATTGCGAAACTATCCGTGATGTCATTCATCCCAGCTCGGGCCATTATATAACGGCACTGTGGGGAAGCCTGTGATAGCAGAGAGGCTATTTTTACTCTGTTTATACTCGTCGACCGCCCCCCATCCTCCTCGTCCTCCCCCAACCAATACTGCACTACTCCGGGTCCCGAGTGATGGCCCATCTCTCACATTGTCACTTTAAAAAAAAAAAACTACAATCCGTGCATTGTACTAGTTTTGTTAGTGGGGTTGCAGAAGTTGTCATTTGTTGACTTGTTAACCAACTGACTATTTTCGGGCATTTAAAAGAGTCCTTTCTGAAAAATGACATTTCATGAAATAGTCCAAAAGTCATAAAAAAATATTGGACATACTTTTACCACAGTTCACTGTGGTTCTAGCTAAGTTCTTCCATTTTGTTTAAAAGTTGACTGTAGCTAGTTTGAGTTGTATTTGTTTTGATTCTGTGTTTATATGGGATGCCCCGCCTATCTGTCAGATATCAGCCAATGACAAGATCTATCAAGTCAAGAATGTCAAATATGTCATGTCCAAATCAGACCAGAATACCCATCGAAATACGCCGTCTTGTCACTCAAACGACGTTGTCAACGCCATTGTTTGATGCCGTGTTTGTTTGGCAGATGACACGTGTAACGCAAAATTTCCACCCGGGGGGTTGACATACTCAATATTTCAATATTTGTATCCATATTAAACAAATTGCCATTTTGGATCGCACCACTACATTGAGTGTGGCCAGAGGCAGAATTACCTTGAATATAGATCAATCCATGACTGCCAACTCTCCCAGTCCAAACTAATTGGACGCCTAGCGCTGTCAGTGGCAACAAATACGTTAAAAGTCACCATAAATGCTTTAAAAGTAACAAGAATTCCCCAAAATATCTGTACAGAATTCTTCCAGAAATGCCATTTTATGTGTTTTTTTAAATTCTATGTGTTCGATGTAAACATTGAGTTCCTGTCATGCTTACCTGCCCTCATTTTCATAACTAAAGGCCAACATTTTCAACGGAATGGTCATGTAGCAACCTAGTTATTATAAGTACTCAGCCCTGAATCTTTATTGCTTAGTAGCAATCCACCATTGTATGTTGAGAGGCCATATTGTGGCTTTAAGCGATACCTAGCTCGCCGAGTAGCGAAAGGCTTTGTGCGAGGACAAAACTGGCAACGACGCTAACGACAGGCAATTAGAGGCCAATGTGTCAAAATCACAAGCCATTCAACTTCAACTCGCTCTTATTGGACGCAACCATTTTGTAACAGAAATAGGTGCGCTGATAGAGATTTACGGCCAGGACGAATAATGAAATTGGGTTGTCATATTTTGTTGAATAGACCCACAAAAAATCTCAAGGAAGCATGAAAAAGTACAGGATGGAACAGACATTTTGGCTCGTTTGCACTTTTGAGAATGTTATAAAAAAAAAAATAAAGCCAGCAAGTTAGCCTTGGCAACCTGAAATTTGGTCTAGAAATCTACTTGAATAGTGAAGAAGGGGTGTGTAGACTTTTTCCCTTATTCAAGTTTAGGGATTTGATCTTTTAAGAGTAAATGAGGTGTCTGCGTTCCATGTGATCGCCAAGCCGCATTCATATTTGATCAGCTTCCAGCTCGAAGACCGCCCGCTCTTTTTGAAGCTTGCTGGGGGGGGGGGTGCGTTAGCCCCCCCACGAGTTGAAACGGGGGGCATCCGAGGGGACGTGCCCCTCCAGAACGGAGGCTTTTTACATGGTAAATTTGTCTGTTTCATCTAAAAACGATAAAAAGTGGTTAAAATCATACAGCATTATACTCATAAAATGGAGAGTGAAATTATTGATGTACTTAGGAATGATTACATTCATGCATTTATTGTTTTTATTTTGTTTTTAAGGAATTTAAACCTTAAACAAGTTCAGTATATCAGATTAATTAATTTTTTTGATGGATATATCTTCCCATCTTTATTTTAAAAAAAAGGCAATTGATGAAATAACAACAAGTACCCTCCTTATATGTCCTCTCGTTATCCATTAGCCCGAAAACGCAACCGCCGCAGCATCTCGGTCTCAAAAGACGTCTTCCGGTTTTCAAGCTCGCGTTTTAACCAATACACGAATACCCATTAGCTCAGCCGGAACATTTTCCCTTGAGATGAGTGCTTTTTTTTCCCCCAACTGCCATCCAAATCATGCTGAAAAGATAAAAGTAGCCAATAGCTATGACCACATTTTCAACTTATTGGCTTCTGTTGCTCCATGCGTGGATCCAGTTAAGTTTTGGCGCCGTCGCCATTCGCAATATCGATAAATCTATTCATTTACTCGAGCGGTCGCCAGGACCGTGTGAACTGGGCCGGAAGTCATCTTCGGCGGATTTGTTCTGACAATAGCTGGCTAATCTCGGGCAGATGTTTTGGCGGCTCCTCTGAAATGATTAGGGGGGGGGGGGGTTAGTGGACTGTTTTTATGGCGCCTGGCCTCCTCATCACTCCGTCCGTCCGTCCCCCGAGTAGCCACGGAGAAGAATCTCGCATCCACTACACTGCGCAAACCTCTGATGATGTAATCCCAACAAAGCTTGCACAAGGCTGCTTAGAAGCTGCTGGATTTGCAGCTTTTTATTTCAACTTTTTAGGCAGCGTGAGTATGCTTTTTTTGGGTTATTCTTGGATTGGACATTTTTTTTTCTTCTTCTCCTTCCTCAAAAATGACCTAGTTGTCATTTGCCGGAAATTTTGAAAATACAGCTAGCGAGTGAAGTGGCTCGTAGCATGTAAAATTACCCAATTGGTATTAAATTTAACACCAATTTACCCGATAGATAAACAACGCGAAATTCAGAGACTTTTTCCAAAGAGCCAAACATCCCGACTGACCCCGAAATGAACTCGGCGAGAAGTTTTTCCACTTTAACCCGAGAGCGTGTTGAAATTTAGCGGCGCTAATAGCGCTTTATATTGTTGTTGTTTCCTCCTAATCCTGGAAAAGTGTTTCATAATGCCCGCTTGGAAGTATAGTAAGCCGGCGTTGCGATTTGTGGGAGGGTTAAGCTCGGTTCCATTAGAAACAAACACGAGGCCGATTGACCTCGGGCTGCCGACTCGGGCAAACATTTGTTACTCCCTCCAGACGCGAGAAAGAAGGCAAAAAAAATGGCGAAGATACTGTTGACTTAATCTTATCAAACACGCTATGTTTTTTTTTTTCTTCCACGCTAGACTCTCCCAAACGGTACTCGGTAGACATCTGAACAAACATATTGTGTTTGCTGTCCACGTGCCTCAGGACGGCTTTCCATCTTGAAAGGTTTTTTTTTGTTGGACCTTTTTGAGGTCAAAGGTCAAGGTATTTAAAAGTCGATTTTTTTAATGAGGTTTGAATTTGTTTTTAGCAAATCTTTGTCAAAAATAATTGAGGGATATGAAAGTATGTTGATTTAATGATCATTTAAATCAGAAAAAAATGTTATTTGGAAAAATATCACAAAAAAAAAGCTGAAATTCTCCCAAAAAATGGAATGTAAAAGATGAGTTAAAAATGTGATGAAATGCAAAATCAATTAGTTTGAAATAGAAAAGATTGAAAATTATTATTAAATGATTTTTTAAGGTTTTTTAATACAATTAATTAAAATAATAACCCATTTTGCATTTATAGGTTGCTTATTTCTTTTTATTTAGAAGTCTAATGCCCTACATTCAAAATATTCCGTTTAAAAATATTTAAATATGTGACAGTCTCTTCATTAAATAAATAACAAAATTTCTACGTTATTACAATAAAATCCCTACCATATTTTAATAACTACATACACATTTTGATTTATAATTCAATTGTCTGAAAATACCGTTCCCAAACATGTACCCAAAATATTCTTTAATTTGCCAAATTTAATCTCCAAAACCAGGAATTGAAATGGCGCTCATCTTGGGTGCCACCCATAAAAATAATTGACGCTCTGTGGCGGGGCATGTGGCTTTTTGGGGTGAACTCTGGCGTGTAAATGCGCCCATGAAAGACTCAAAGATCTCTTTGGGGTTGGAAAGTAAAGGTGAAAGCCAGGTTAAGGAAGCCTGCAAAGTTTGCGTCAGGCGTCACTGCAGCGATTTCACACAGCTCGGAGTGTTCGTCTGCCCCACTTTGGCTCTTTTAATCATGCAGACACTCCGCCGTGTGTGAGTTGGCTGACCTGAGACCACCCCAGCCGGTAAAGGGAGGCAGTGCACGGCGCTCGCTCGCTCTGATTCTTCATACTCGCTAACACTTTGCCTCGTGATGACACACACACTCATCCAAAGCCATGTTAAGGAATTAACGTCTGATCTTAATGTCCTTATTTGGACACTTTTGCTTTTTGACGCAAATGTTACATTTGAGTCCCGGTTGTAAATGTCCAATTCCATTCGGACTGGGATTGTCTGACTAATGGTGGATATTGAGTTAACAACATTAAATTTGGTTGTTTCCTATAGCTCGGGAGCTAGATTTAACTTGTATGCTAGCTATCCATATATTTTTAAGATCTTGCATTTTTTTGGGGGGCTCTGGAGAGACTTTTTAGATCAAAAGGCAGAGCATTTTTTTTTCCGTGGGTAGTTGCTACATCTTTTTGTGTGTGTGTGTGGTTTTGCAGAATTCCTCTTCGAACGGCGGCGGCACTTTGGAGACTGGCGCTCATTGACTTCTTTTTTGTACGCCGGCGCACCGCAAGTCCGATTTCTGTTGTGACGTGTTGCCATGGAAACCAACGTCAGAGACACGGAGGAGATTGAAAACTCAGACCAGTTCAATGTCGCATTAAGAAATTTGCTCTATCATTCTTACATGGGCAAAAAAAGTCACTGTTGACATCAAATGCATTTAAATATTGATGTAAAAATTGGAAAATATTTGATTTTAAGAGTCATTAATGCTAATGGACGTCCAATGTCATTTAGAGTTTGATTTTGCAATCTTATCTTTTTGTCCTCTTGCCTCGTGCTTGCATACGTGCACTTTTTTTCCCTCTGAACTTTGAACTTGAAAATATCATTAAGGTCTATTGTGTTAGTTATGCAAGATTTTTTTTTTTTGCATTACAAGACAATTTGACTTAAAACATGTTACACGACACAGCAAAAATCCAACTCTTTTTAAATATACTCTACTTTTCTTTTCTTCCAGTTCCTGACAGTGAAGCCATTCGGACCCTTGGCACAAGCATCATCCTTGGCTACCCGTCTCGCCCCAAAAACTCAGGCTCCGCCTCCTCCTCCACATGCTAGCCCTGTTTCCGGCACTCAGGTATGACAATTTTTTTATTCTAAGCCTTTTTCTAACCGTAGTTACCCAAAATAACATATATATGTGTATATATATATATGTGTATGTGTATATAGTCAACATAAGTAGTCACCAGAATAAGTTGTCAACAATATAAACAAGTAGGAAAGTGCATAAATAACAACACCAAACAAACAGATAAATATATAATACTTCAATATTTGTTTGCGGTGGCCACATGAGTTGAAAAGAATTGAAAGGCAAATAAAAAAACCATCTCAGGTTCCCCATTTTTTTTTTGCACAAGCGCTTTACAACAGGGAACACCGCAGGGATTAATTGGTAATTTGAGATTATTGTAATGGCCGCCCGCCGCAGTCTCAAAGGACAAACCAAAGGAGGGAAGGAAGAAGGAGCGGGCGCCAGCGATTTACACTTCAAATAATCCAAAGAAATGCCTGGCGATCCTCTCTCTTCTTTCTGGCGGCGGCTTTTCGCAGCCCCGTTTGGGAATAAGAAAATCAAAGCAGAGTTTGCAAACACGCCCGGAGGAGGATGGGAGTTTCTTTTTATTTTTAAATTCTCCTCTAGAAATGTCAGCGCTTTAATGAGCCGCTTCAAATGGTGTGAATGCATAAGAAGGAGATTTAAATGAAGGTGAGCAACCCACACAAGTGCTTACTTTTCACTTTTCCCTTGTAAATTAATCAATGAAATTAATTCATTTAAGGCTTTCAGAAAGGAAAAAAGCTACAGTGGATTGCTATTCAAAAGTGGAAACTTATTTTTGATCATTTACATTTTTTTATAGCTATTATTATAAAATAATTAAAATATTTATAGCTCCAAAAATGAAAAAAGATAAGATAGAAATTCGAATAAGTTTGCTCTGTGTGTATTTTATGCAGTGAATTGTATTAGTATTGTTATTTTTTTATGAATACTTTGACTGCAATAGACTTTTTAAGAGATTAGAATTAGCATTACAAATTAGCCACATGCTATCCATTTTAATGTAGTTACCTATACAGTGCGGTCATCAGGTGCATGTGGAATTATTCAGTTTCTTTTGCACTTGAAGGTGTGTGCTTTAGTCTACGTGTGTGTGTGTGTGTGTGTGTGTGTGTGTGTGTGTGTGAGGGAGGGGGCGGAGTCAGGCCACTTAAAATAGCTTCTACTCGCCATGGCAACAACAGCTGACTGCTCGATCGAGCGGAATCTCTCCATCGTATTTACTGCGTGCTTCTTTCTGGCCACTTGTTCTGTTTGGTTGCGTCGCCATGGAAACGCGCACAGCTAAGGCGGATACGGCTCCCGCCCGCTAAGGCCCATGTCCAATGCGTCAGCGCATCACCTCACAGGTTTCTCGGAGGGAGGGAGGAAGACTAAACACCTGCTCCATTCGCTTATTTTCAAAAGTCCAACCTCCACGTTTCTATTGTTTAAAAAACCCACCCGGGATCAAACCCTCGACCACAAAACTGCGAGCCCAATGTGGTAACCGCTCACTCAAACCTACTTTTAAAAGTTACGGTATCCTTAGCAACGGGAAATTCGGTAACACGTCCTATACAAGTAGTCCAGATAAAAAAAATCCTCAAAAACATAAAAGTCGGCCATTTTCTGCTTGTTTGTGAACCACGAGTTGCCCAACATGTCTCTTTGAACTCATTGCGTACATGAACTCTGTAACCCTGCCGACTGTACACTGCGCTGTTACTATTTGTAGCTGCCGTGTGTAGACACACACACACACGTAGACATACATATGTGTGTATGTAGCGAGGTACGGCCGTGGTTTCATCTTGACAGATGGCGGGTGCCGCCCACTCGCTGCCAGTTGTTACACAATATGTATTGTGTAACACATGCGCACACCAAGGCTATAAATTGGAACCGGTTTGGCAGGTCGTACTTTTTCTCGTCTCGTTAATGCAACTCCAAACGCACCCTCGTCGATGTCCGTGACACTTCTTTGCGTTGAAAGAAATTGTACGCTACAGCAATATGGAAAAGAAAATTGTTCAATTTAACTATTCTGAATTTTACAGTGTACCTAAAAATAGCAAATTTTAACAAATATGAAATAAAAAATCTATCAAAAATATAATCATTTACATGACACCGCGAGACGTCCAATAATCATTAAACAGGCCTTGTGACCTTTGACCTTATAACCAAAATAAAATCTCCCCTTCCTAAATTCAAATTGACCTTTGACCTCATGGCCTAAAATGTCTGTTTGTTGTTGTTATTGGTGCACTTTGTATAATGACAATAAAAACGTTCATATCAAAAAAATATAATATATAAAATATAATCCTAAATTCAAATGGACCTTTCTTTAATGTTTGTATGAACTCATCATGTGGTGCGCTCGACTTTGCCCTTGTAAAAAAAAAATGTGTGAGATCACACTCTCCCATAAAGCTGATGACGGGAAGCCCTAGCTTGGACGCCCAGCCAGCGCCCTTCCCTAGTAATGATGTCATAGCTTTTTCTCACGAACTCGCCTGCGGCCGCAACGCCGCTTGGGGTTACTCAAGGTCACGCACAGACAGTGACGGACGTTTCTTTTAGTTTTGTGTTTTTGTCAAAGTATCTACCTCATGTGACTTTACACTGCATTTGCTGTGGTAGATTCAGGTGCTTCTGTTAAAAACGGCGTTCAACAACCCTCCCTTTTTAAGTCGTTTTGTTTTAAAAAAAAAATGCACCATTTTGGGAAAAGAAGAAGTATATTGTGAAATAAGTCAAAATTCTACGTGGTCAATTCTTGCCCAATATAATAAACTTCTGAAAAATAACTATTTTTTTCTCAGACAATAATAATGATAATAAACACTGAGGAATTCATTTGTTTTTGTAGATTAGGAAATGGGCTGATGGGAAAAAAACTCAACACTATAATTCTTGGGGAAAAAAAACGAGTGGCATTTTGTAAACAAAGGAGATGAAGTGTTCTTATGGAGCAAATATTTTTCCAGTGAAAAAGAACGTGGTTTCCTCCTCCTCCCATCGTGGAATGAGAGTAACGTCGAACGAAGTAGGGCTGCGGTGGAGGAAGGCATTTCCTGTATGTTACAACCTCTCTCACACACGGGGTTGCACGCACGCCAAGCAAACAGCTGTCAGACACGACGTCAGCCCACAAAGCCTCGGTGGGGAGAGGGTGACGGGAAAAAGTCCTAGTTTTCCTGAAGGCTCCATTGCCGCTGTTATATTTTCCACTGTGGTGCGTTTAGGGACCTCGTGTTGATTTCACAATTGGAGAGCAAGTGCTTTTATGAATGTAAAGTGTAACATATGACTCATTTTGGTCACTTTATGAAGGCCTTGTGAACGTATGAGTTTATAACTATGAATATTTACTTTTTTATCTTCATTGTGTATTCTTTGGCCGGTGCAATTTATAATAATATAAAAAAATACGATAAATAGTCGAAATTGAAATGAGTATCTCCCGTAGCAGGCTAGCAGCTAACAGATGCTATCACATTGACAAAATAATGTTAATATAGTGATGACTTCACTTTAATTTAAATGCATTGACTTTGATGGGGAAGTTGCCCCTACCAACATGGCCGCCCTTAGGCCTTGTTTGTAAAGAGGAAAGGTTTTTTTCCATACTTCTGCTTTGAGTTGAGCTAACTAATAGACTTCCCGTTCATTTTAAAGTGGTAGGCTGACAGCCAATGGATGAATGTCATCAATGGCGACCAATCCGTTAACTGTTGCCTTCAGTGACGTTTGCTTTGGTTGACATCTGTTATCATTTCCTAGAAGACTCATTTATCCGTTTCTGTTGGTACTTTTTTTGTTGTAGTTTGCATTTTTGGACTGGTGCGTCCTGTCTTTTTTCTCCGCGACCCCCCCGCTGCGTCTCGCCGGCTGACTCAGAGTTGTCCTCGCGTCGAGTTTCTCTCTGGTTCTTCTCCGCTACCATCTGTTTGCCTCCGTTTTGTATTTTTTCCGCTCTCGGTCGCTCCATCTGTCCGGACGGCCACCGTGGCCACCCGTGGCGTCCTCGCCGCTTTTGCTCCCCCCGTCGAGGTTCCCCCTTTTTAGATCTGCCGAGCTTAAAATAAGGAAAAAAAACGTCAACAAAAACGTGCACAGTTATGAGGGGAAAAAAGGACATAATTCATCAAAATGCTTGACTAAAATATAAGGATTGGACATTATTCTTACAATGCTAAAATATGAGCTAAAAACTCAACATTTAATCATTCAGTTAAAGAAAAAAAATATATATAATTAGTTTTTTAAATGCCAGATGAAGTGACACTTCTCTTGTTTTTTTTTCAAGAACCAACGCATTGCATTGTGGGAAAGAAAATCCAGAAGTGCTTCTCAATGGGCCGGAGGACCACCTGCTGACCAAACAAGGGGGGTGTTGAAGGACCTTACATTTAAATGAGGTAACATACTTTATAAAAAGGCTCTATTGCTTTCCATTATATTTAAAAAATTATATTAATTAAACTGGTACTTTTAAGCCAGCTAGCCATAACGCTAAATTTCAAGAGCTGTGGTGCTAGCTTAGGGAGCCATTGACCTGCTTTTACCTCCGTCTCTTTTAATTGTTATTATTCAGTTGCGGGAAAGGCCGCCCCCGCACCTTCCTCCATAACGCTAACGCAAAACAAAACAGTGTGTCTTTGATACCGCAATGGAAATTGCCAACCCCTCGTTAAAAATCAAATCATTTTCTTCCCGTGTGCTGAAAAAAAAGCCAATGAAAAACTAATATTTTGTGGATAGCAACAAGATATTTGCCAGGGACTGAGCTCATGTGTCGATTTACGTGTTTTAAAATGAACTTTCCATGGCCGTCCGTCCGTCACTTCAACCAAAGAGTTTCAACACGATATTTGTTTTCTCTCACTTTTGTACTTTTGTGGCTTTGTTGGGGAAATAGCTCAATTTGTGCAATTTTGCACCGCCAGTTGGCGATAATGGCTATTGACAGCTAGCTATACATGCAAAGGCGTTGACGTGAACACGCCATTGTGTGCCACACGGACGCCTGTTGAGCTCGTACTCGTTTGTTTCTCTCTGGTTGACATTCCATACAATACTGGCAGCCACTCGTTTTGTGTCATTTTTTTGGGGCTTTGCCAATTATGGTCACTGACGACTGGCAAATTCGACGCTTTCTAAACATTGCTTGTTAAACTCTGTTTACAGATGCCTATTTAGCCTGTAGCTAATGTGTGTTTGTTCTTACTTTCTGATAAAATACAAAATTGCCCTTCCAAAAATGCGACTTATACTGCACTGCAATTTATATACATTTTCCATCTTGATAGTGCATTCTTTAGCTCCTATATTACGAAAAATACAGTATTTTGATTTTTACTGATCCAGGAATTGTACCTTTTTTCCCATTTTTTTGCATAAAAACACATTTTTCCCCTCAGTTTTTTGCAGCTGTCAGATTACCCACAAGCTTTCACAAAAGCAACAAAATATTTCCCACTTTTTTCCCACTGTTTAGCCATTAGCGCCTATTCCAAAAAGGCTTGCTTAGTCAATTCCATTGAGAACAAAGGGGAAAAAATGCTATCCCCATGCTATTTCTCCAGATATTTTCGAGCAATGTGCACAAGTTTCCACATTGGTGCATAGGTTATGCTCCTATTGCAATTTTAACCGTCCAAGGGAATGGTGCGCTATTACGAACGGCGCCCGTAATCACTCTATTATGCGGCTTGGCGTGTAAACATTACATAATCCTCCCATCAGGCTGCACTCGCTGAACTGAAGGCCGCAAAACAAGCGGCACTTTTGCTTTTAATTGCTGCCGCTTCGGCGATTTTTTCCTTTTTTTTTCCTAGCGACGGTCGACAGGGGCTACTTGCACAAAGCTCATTCACAAATAGACACACAAATGAGCGCGTAGGAGGATTTGGGAGGGAGTGGAAGGGATGGGCAAATCACCGCTAAGCTCTTCTATTGCTGTATAATCCCTCAGAGTACACACACAAATACACATGTGAAGTAAAGCAGCCATTACACGCGGGCAAACGTCCAGCTCGGTAACATCGCTGGCGTATTTTTGGAAAGACAAACTTGTCCAGAAGTACTATAAGTCTAAAATACTCCATTAATAGGCATTTTCATTTCAAAGATTTTTTTTCCAAATTGCTTCATAGTTAAAAGTTAGTGACCCAAAATTTTTGAGCCAGATGCTTAACTAACAAATAGGAATTTGACTTTTGTTTATTTCCGATCACTTCCTGTCTTAGAAAGAGACATCAAGAGAGTCGTCAAAATAATTGAGAAGATTCACAGGAAGTCTAACAAACATAAACAGGAAGTGTTGATGTTGGTCCTCCTCCAGTGGGAATCCTCTCCGGTGGTCTGAAATTTGCTGCTGTTTATTTGCCTTCCAAATCTCTCGGAAGTGGGTCACTTTACTTTGAAAGGCAAGTGAGCTAAGATGACATCTTGTGGCCAACTGGGGAATTGCGAGAGATTTGAAGCTCATTAATATACAGATTTATTTTTTATTTTTACAGTCGTTATCGTTTGATTGGAATTGTTAAAGCAGATATTCTTAGATTAAAGCTATTCTTTCTTTGTGGTTATTTAAAACAAATATTTGTTCAGAACTTTTTTATTAGTAGTTTTTTAGTTTAAATAAAGTTTTCATAAAAGGCCGACTTAAATATTTTCATTGATTTCGTATTTGTTCTTTTATTCTTCACGTTTATAAAAAAAATTAATTAATAGAAAAATAATTGAAAGCTTTTTAACATAATATTACAATTTTTCTCCTAATATTTAAAAAAAACTAATTCATTTCATTCATTTTGAAAAAGAAAAAAACAATTCCTCTACTCCTTTACATTTCATTGCGTAATTCAAAACTTTATTTAAAACATATTTCCACTCATACCATCAATCCACAACACACTTTACCTTCCTTCCAATTTCCCAATCTCCATCTTTTCTCTTCTTTGTAAGAACCACCATCATTAGCATTCTCCGGGCTTTTCGCCAGCTGGCGTGCATCGTTTTCAGTGCGGGCGTGTATCGGCACCCTTGACATCCCACCCCCTTTTTTCTCTTTTTCTCCACTAGGCCATTTTGCCCACTGTGTGTGTGTGTGTGTGTGTGTGTGTTTATGTGTGTCGGGGCACTCATTCAACCCATTGCGTAAGAGGCTCCGGCACTCAGCGTGCGTGTCTCCCTCCTCATGGGCGTGGGCGACTATGCGCGACCACTTTTTAGTGTGTTTTTTATGTGTGTGTGCGCGAGGGAAAACAAGAGATTACCTGCGTGTTTCATGGCAAGGGAGCTTCCTACCGGGTTGCCAGGATTTAGCTGACTCGCCCTAAAGACGGGTTTGTGTATCAACGCCAACGCCAGCGAGACGCGTAAGAGGAAGCCACGGAACAAGTCTCGCTTGGAATGAGAGAGAGAGTGAGTGGGGGAATCGGAGTTGAGTGGTGAGTACTATGTTCTATGTAGTATTTCAGGCCAACATTTTGGGGGGGGGGGGGGGATTACTCGCTGGATACATGAGTGAGTATGTGTGTGGAATTATTACGCACGTAGTATGTCCGCCGCCCTACTTTCTGCAGCACAATTGTGCTTCTCAGTCGACTTTTTACAGCGTGTTGCCCGAGGCTTAAAAACAATACATGCAAAACAACAACAAAAAAGTGCAAGTCATCCAACTTGTGTTTTTTTTCTTTCTTCACATTTCTGAGAAAGGCTTGTGAGTAGGGTACTTATATTGATATTGTGTACTGCTTTATAAGGGTCGCAGGGGGTGCAGGAGTTTATCTCAGCCAAGTTTTGATAGTCATAAATATTTGACTTTTCATTTTTTTAAAATTCAGTATTCATTTTTACTTTATTTCTTACATGTTTAGATTTCTATTTTGTATTATTTCATGTATTACTTTGGAAAATTCATTCATTCATTACTCTACTACTTATCATGACGGTTGCAGGGGGGGCTGGAGTCTATCCCACCTGCCTTGTTAAAATTCATCTTTAAAAATGATTTAATAAAATTTTAAAAAGCATATTAGCCCCAGGATGCTAATTTGAACCCACTACTCCAAGTGTAAAAACATCCCTCACATCAACCCCAAAATGGCCGACTTTCTATATGTTTCACAGCTATTTTTTGTGCATCTTCTCACCATTAAAAAAAATAAAATTAAAAACTTAATTCAAAGTGGTGTTGGGGTCTGAAATTTCAAAACAAACGCGGCCATATTCTCCCATTTACGACCAAGATTCTTAGAGAAAAAAAAGGTGTTTGTTTTGACATGGGATGGTGGCTTCCACTTGTCCGCTTTCCCTCTCACGCACGCACACCCTTGAGTATTTTGACCTTAGAAGGACAATAGTGTAGTCGTGCGTGAGTGTGCGTTTTTTCATATTTTTTTTCCTCTTTATGCTTGGCTTGCATTCCTTTCTGTCACACACGCCTGAGTCACTTTTGGCTGAGATGTTTGCGTGCGTGAATACACGTGGGAGGGAAATGGAGCACATGGAGGCCAGTCAGCTTAGATTACAGGTTATCTGATAACCGCACGCACGCATGCGCCGATCCTCGCTGCCAAGTCAGCAACTTTCACCCTCAGCCAACGTGGGTGTTGCGTTTCATTGAAGCAAGACTCTCTCTCTTTCTCTAATGTAGGTCACGTCTTAAGACCATTATACTCCGCAGTCTCCACCCGGCTGCGCTCGACCCCTCATTCTCCGCTCGGGTAACACGTCGCTCTCCCTGAAAGTCAGATTAGCCGATTAGCGGTGTCGATGGCGGGTCAAACGGACCGCTTTATACTACCCCGTGGGGCCGGTATTGGCCCTCCAGCTGCGTATTGGACACCATATTTTTAAAGGGATTGCGGTCATGCTAGATGGCAATTTGCATGTGTTTTTAGCACATTTTCTAATAATGATAGATGTTAGGATGGTCATTTTTTGACGCCATTGACAGCCAATGGGTTTTAATTGTTGGTCATTTTTGAAGGAGGCCAAAAAATGCTCAATTTTGTATTATTTTTTTTTCAGGACTGTGAGGCGGGAGTTTCGCAGGGCAATGATTCCGCATGAAACGCCACACACTCGGCCCCCCGTCGTCCTCGGCGGCAGCAGCAGGTGCGGACCCCCCCCGGACACCCCCCCAAAAATCTAACTGTGACTTAACCCCTCTTTCCTCTGGCCCCTTTTAGGTTAGTCAACAAGTAGGAGTGCGGAAAGTCAAAGACAGGAAAAAAAAAACAGGATCAGGAAAGTCTTGGAGGATGAAGTCCAATCATGAACGAAGCAATGAATGTCTACCCCCGAAGAAGAGGGAAATCCCCCCCAGCACGCTCCCCTCAGAAAGCCGTTCCCCGATGCCTCCGCCCCCCACCGTCGCCGCGGAGCCCCCGGCTCCCGAGAACACGTCGTGGGTGGACTCGGGCAGGAACGGGAGCGTCCACCACCGTGGCGCCGCCCAGTACAAGTCCTTGAGCGCCACGGCGTCCGACTCGGTGCGACTGGTCTCGTCCCTCCCCGCCCTCTACACGTCCCCCATCTCCCAAAGCCAGTTGGGGGGTACGGTCCACTACGCCCAGCTTCCCCCCAACCTTCAATTCATCGCCTCGCCGTACAGCGCCCCCTACGCCGGCTACATGGGACCTCACCTTCTCCCGCCCCCTCCTCCGCCGCCGCCCCTCTCCTCCTCCCCCTCCCAGAGGTCGTCGTCACACCCCGAAAGGTCGCCGTCGCCCGCCTGTAAATACGACCAGCGATTGTCCGCCCGCTACGCCGGCGCCATGCCCCCGCCGCCCACCTCCCTGCACCACCATCACTACGCGGATCGAGGGACTTCCAGGAAAGAGGACGCCGTCTCCACCTCCAGGGAGCTTCACAACGGCGGGCTGGAGCGGAGTCGGCGCTCGGGCCCAACCCCGGACAGAGCAGTCAAATTACGCGACCCCTACGAGGCCCGTCGGGCGCTTGACTACGCTCACGACCCAACCAGGACCTCCGTACTTCTCCCACCCGAGGACCGACGAGCTCCGCCCTCCCGTGGCAGCCCCGGGAAGACGCGGCAGGAAAAAGGCGCCCTCCTGGGGAAAGCGTCCAATCAGACGGCTTCGTCGTCCGGCCGCTCGTTCACATTTCCGCCCCCGTTAAGCGTAGACAATCTGAAAGCGGCTATCGGCCCTCTCTCGCCGCAGACCGTGATACAGACCACCCACAATTCCACGGTGGAGTCTCTGGCTAGCGGTATCTACCCTCAATCCCCGGTGATTGGCTACATAGCAGGCGCCGGCGCTAACCAACACGCGCCCATCACGTACCACGCCGGCCTGCAGCAACACGTGCTGATCACAGGAACGCAGCCGGTCATCATCCCGGTGGGCGCCCCGGAGCCCCCCGCGTCGCCCGCCGAGGCCCATCGGGGAGACGCCCCGGACCGACAAACGCGAGCCCAGCTCCACCTGCCGGCGCATCCGCCGCCACCGCCACCGCAGTCTTTGCCGGCGTATTTCGTCAAGGGATCCATCATCCAATTGGCGGATGGCGAGCTGAAGCGTGTGGAGGAACTCAAGACGGAGGATTTCATCCAAAGCGCCGAGATCAGCAGCGAGTTGAAGATCGACTCGTCCACGGTGGAGCGCATCGACGGGAGCCAGGCGTCGCCCGATTTTGCCGTGGTTCAGTTCTCGGTGGGCGAGCACAGATCGCAGGTAAATATGGCGTCCAAACATTTAGGTTCTCGAGTCAATCTCTCTGCCAATGTGACTGGGGTCAGTCAAATTATTATAAAACTTTATTTGGATGTTTTTAAATTTTATTTGGATATTTTTAAATATTATTTGTATATTATAAAACTTTATTTGTATTTTTTAAAATTTTAGTAGTATTTTTTGAAATTTTAGTAGTATTTTTTTAACATTTTATTTGTATATTTAAAAAGACATTTTAAATTATCCAAACAGCCACAACTTGCTTTGATTTTGCTTTAGATTTTTTTGCTAATTATCAAATTTGCCTCATATCTCAAGGCAAATATTTACCAGGGAATTTTTCCACATATCTCTGTTTTCTGTTGGGGCACTCATGTCCATATTCTCACTGAATGTCAATCTATAACGTCCAATTATTTCCCACCCATTCAGGTGAGCGTGGAGGTCTTGACGGAATACCCCTTCTTCGTCTTCGGACAAGGATGGTCGTCGTGTTGTCCGGACCGGACCGGTCGACTCCTGGATCTACCTTGCGCCAAGCTTTCCGTGGGCGACGTCTGTATTTCACTCACCCTCAAAAACCTGAGGAACGGATCCGTCGTCAACAAGACTCACCCCCCCTCGGAGGAGGAGGTCCCCACTTCCTCCTTCACCCCGGATCCGGTGCGCTTTTTCCGAGCCCCCGAAACCGTCGGCGGCGGAATAGGAGTCCGCGGGAACGGCGAGCGGGAGAACGGCGTGGAAAACGGCGACCTGGGGACGGGATCCTTTTTGAGGGCGGACCCCGGGAAAACGTCCGCCTCCAGGAAGCGGAGGTGGTCCGCCCCGGAAGGTCGGCAAGTGGAAAAACCCGAAGAGCCACCTTTGACCTTGCTTAAACCCTCTTTTGTCCCACATGACGTGAAAGTCACCATCGAGGGAAGGTCCAATTTTGGCAAATGAAGAGGAATGGCGATTACCCACAAAAAAGCGGCTATGTCTGCTTTTTTTGGTGGTTTTGTGTGGCCTCCACGACTTTCCCGTGGAGACGGAAAATGTTCTACACGTTGTATCACTCGCAATCTGTGCCGTTTTTTTCCTACACGAAATGCAGCACATGTCGTTAGCTTTTAGCTTTTAGCCTGTTAGGTCCGAGTTTTGATCCGTCACATTCTTCTTCGCTTTGGCCAGGTTTAAATGATTGTCAAAATCGATTCAGGGGTTATTAAAAAAAAAAGTCACGGGTTGGAACTGTGACAGGTCAATATTACTTTTATAAAAAAATAGATATCAAACTTTGTACAAGTGCAAACACACTGGGGATGATGGCGAATGTTTGTGTTTTGGCGATGAAATTTTACTTTATATTTTTGTAACCCGATGGATGGAAAGAGGAGTTTGGCTTTTTTTTTGTGCTTCTTTTTAATGTAGTACTGTACGTTTGTCCAGAAGGGGGCGGAACAAGTAGTAGCAGCAGCAGCACTTTGGCGAGTCGTCTAGGGTTTTTTGTTTTGTTTTTTGTTTTGTTTTTCGTTTTTGGTCCCGCCGATGTGCCTGAAAAAAAAAAGACGGAGAAATTTCGATGACGAAAAGCTCGCGGCGGGGCGAGTTTTGAAGGATGTCTTTGTATTTGTGCGCAAAATGTCTGTCTTTTCCAAACACATCAATTCAAAAGCCATCCCTCTGATTGGATGGATGTACGTACTGTATTTGTGCTGTGGGTGGAGGCGGGGCCTAAAACAACCTATGAGTAATCAAGGAACAATATGTTTTGGTGCGTTTTAGGGGTCCCATTTTGGCTTTTTCGACGTCACGCACACTTGTAGTTGAACAGTACAGTTGCACAGTGCTACGGTATGTGGTGTGTTTGTCTTTGTATACTGTGTATAGACAAATAATACTCATTTCATAATGATAAATATACTGTATATGTTTAGAGAGGAAGAATGAGACAATGTCCAATGTTTCCACTTTGGAATCTTTAAAGAGAATCTTGCAGTTTGCACATTAAGAGGAAAGGAAGCAGATGTTTGGTGGGCTTTTTTGTTGTTGTTGTTGTTTTGGTGGACCCTGTTTCTCAGATCAGACAAACACTGGAGAAATACCCAATTTTTTGGAATTATTAGTGGTCTAGTTACACAGCGGTAACTATGTGCCGACCCAAAATCACCAACAAGGTACTCACGAGTTGCGGCACTCTTTGGCTCCGCCTTTTTTGGCAAGATACTGGTCCGCTTAAAATGGATCTGGATTAAAAGTTGTGAAAATCAGGGTAACATGGAAGAGGCTTAAGGGACTGAACACCAGAAAGATTTTACACAGATTTTGTTGGTTTGGGCTAAAACAATCTACCAGTAATCAAGTAATAACCATTTTATGGCTAAAGGAGGCGACTTTTGGGGACCACCCAGCATATGGTCAATGAGACTTTGCAAGGAGTTCCTGGGGTGAACATTTGGCTTCTGGTAGGGTGTTCTGATTGTCACTTGGACCCACTTTTAACCCTTGCTTTGGGTTTTTTTTAGTAAATAAACAGACATGGTGGATGGCAGGGTAACCTTGTAGTCCTGAGATTAAGGGTTGGAGGGCCTGTATGGAATTTTGTATGTTGTCCCTGTCCTTGGTTGATTTTCTTTGGGTACTCTGGTAGGTTGAGCTTGTAAGGAGATGGATGGAATCATGATGATAGTGTTGACAACAGGTGCCCTGGTGGATGTTGGGTGGTTTTTGTAGGGGTAGACCATATTGCCACTTCAGAAAAAAATAAATCTGACCTAATCAATCAGCCTCTTGGAACTTTTCAGGTTGAAATCACATACAATGTTACTAATGGAGCCAAAGCCAAGTCATGCTAGCGTCGCTATGGTTACCTAAGAAAGCAATATCACGCACTTTGCTTGTTGTGTATGTTATGTCCAAACACACACACACACACACACACACGGAATCATTCCACTGGAGTAGTTGGCAATAAATATTTCATTTTTTTTGATCCTTCAGCAACCAAAATCTTCACCATAAAAAGAATCGGTCGGAATGGTCTTTTTCAGGGATCTGTCCTCGTATATATATGCAGTAAGTCCACGCCACCATTGCAATCACCCTCCTGCAGGGGGCGTGACTTTTAAATCCTCAATAACCATTAGCTACCTTTGCTGTAAGTGGCGTAGCAAGGGGTGGGGAGTGTTTGGGGGGGGGGTGTCTCACTATTGCAGAGAATTTTGATGGTGTCAGTTAAAACAAAATGTTATGAAAACTCGGGGTGACATGGTGCCAAATTTGAGGAAACCTGGGGGCCTGATTGGTGGGGTTTTTTTGGGGGGGCGGTCCTCGCAAGATGCTAGAGGGCGACTTGTGGGTTTTACAAGCTACCCGGGAAATCTTAGGAGTTATCTGGGGGGTCAACAAGAGAGAAACTAGAGGGTAAATAATTGTAATCTTTGAAAAAAAGTACAAGTACAACTTTATCAGGTGTTTTTTTTTCTCCAGTAGTGATATTCAGGGTACTTTTCTGAGATGCTTTTTGTGGGAAGTCAGGAGTAACTTTAAATCTGTAACCGTACTCTGACTTTTGGTCGCCCGGACGTTTGGTCGCCAGGATGTTTGGTCGACCAAAACGTCCCGGCGACCAAACGTCCGGGCGACCAAATGTCCTGTCACCATCTAGAACAATTTGGAAAGATAGGTCAGCGGGGTAACCATGACGCAAGCCAGCATGCTAATAGCATGCTAAACCCTCGCTACGCCACTGCTTTGCCGAGCTACTCGTTTCACTACCTAATCAGTTTAAACCCCGAAGACAGTCGACTGTTTCCGAACGAGCGAGAGGAACCGGGGTAGGGGGGTTTTGACTTTGACGCCCCAAAACCCCCTTCAAAAATGTGTCGTCACGTGCAATATGAGACGAAGTAACGTTCCCCCTTTTTCCTCTGCCGCTTGTGTGCCAAGTCGACGTAGCATGGTGTTAATGGGTAGCGTGCTGGCGGGCCCCCCCGGGGAGGGGGCTTCCTGCTCTCGCGTGCTTCAATGGACAAAACCTTACTGGTGGTTCGGAGTGACAAACCTCATTGCCACAATGGGGACCACACTTTTATATTTAGTCCAAAAAAAACGGAAAAAAACACAAAAATATAACCGACAACATGTCAGCACTTTGGAATCTTAGTTGGGGTGGGGGTGAAAAAAATGGAGGCAAAAACAATGGAATGTAAACCTCTTGTTTTTTGTTGTTTTTTGGTGAAAATGTTGGACAACAGTTTTACTTTTAACTCGTTCACTGCCATTGACAGGGATGGATGTCAAATTTATTTGAACTGGGATGGCTTGCATTGATTGAATGGTCATCTTTTACTTTTCGTGCAAAAACGTGCAATTTTTCCACTTAAATATGCATTTAGCAATGTAAAAAAAATACATTTTTTGAGCAAAATATTTCCTATCACTGTCAATGGCTGTTAGAGTTTTCCCCCTCTTTCTAATTTTGACTTTACAAGTTGAACCAAAAAAACTTGCCAGATTTGGAGATTAAAAAATATATATATATATTTAAATTATATCATAAATTATATTTTTTCCCCATCTCTCTTATTTAAAAAAAACAACATTTTTAGGTGTAGCAGTCTTGGAAAGAGAAGAAATGTGAGAAAAGAATGAGTTTGACCTCGGCTTCTCTTTTATTTTGCACAATTGTCTAGCATTGTCATAGCAAGCAAGCGCCATCTTGGATTTTCTTTTTTTTCCAATGACAAAATGGCACTGACATCGTGTTGTTTTCTGCTGTTTATATGTCTTTGACAACTTGCTAGAAAACCATCAGTATCTTTATTTTTTTTCTCTCCATGACAAGCATCCTCAGCTCAGAGGGTCACTTTGCTCTAATTTGGCGGCCATGTTGGTAGGGTCAATACATTGACAATGGAATGAAGTCAGAACTTGCTTATTTCCCCACTCAAAAACGTCTGTTAATTAACCAGTTTATTTTTTTTTGTTCGTAGCGCTGGATAACCAACTCAGGCAGAAAGGAAATTAAAAAAAAAAAAACATGTATAGACCCACTTTTAAATGTTTGAATCCATTTCCAAGGTGGGCTGTTTGGCTTGCATAAGATGTGTACATTTATGAGAAATAATTTAAGATGACTAACAATTATGATAATGCAGTATGTATGTATGATTCTGGAGATGTCTTTTTCTCCCCAAACCCTCCCACCCGGCCCCCCCTTTTCGCCACTTTTGCACGCCGAAGAACGGGACTTAACGATGGCTGGCAGAGGACAGTGTGGCCAATGGGGGGCGCTGTGGTTCCCACTTTGTACTTTCTTCGCCTTTCTTCTTCTTCTCGTCGTTCTTTCGCCACCAGGAGAACTCGTGGCTGTCTGTATTTGACGTATGTGTACAAATGCACCTCTTTGAAAACAAAATGAAATCTTGACATATCGGAAATAAACGGGCACTTTTGTGTTTGTGGGGCGTTTCCGACGTTCATCTATCTACGCGCCCAACTTATTTCTATTTTTAAAAAGGTTTTTTTTGTCAAAATGTTGTATTTTTAGTGGCCCAAAAGTCTACCGTTACACCCCAAAAAAATTAATTGACGTACTGCCGTACCCAGCAGTTTTGGTTGATTGTAAAGTGACCCAAAAATGCCCCAAAATCAACAGTGACAACCAAATTAATAGTAAGTGACTAAAAAAATGCTAAAATTCTGAAGTTAAAAACCCAAAAATACCACACCAGGATGTCTACATGCTTTTTTATTGCCGAGAAGCAAAAAAACTGACATTTTTTGTTCTCTCATTCAAAAGAGAACTTCACTTATTGACTGCAATAGACTTTTAATTGGACGTCTGTCATGGTCTCGGTTAACAAAAAGAGCCTTTGGTGTTGTATATTTGACAATCATATAGTGACGGCTAATCCTGAGATGATTGACAGCAAAACAGGGCGGGGCTAAGCAAACATATGGCTAGACTGCTGGGTGACGCGGATGAAGGTGGTCCTGCGGCTTAATTCTTTCAACTTGGCGGCGCCCACGTATGTGCACGTGGATCGCACGCCGCCCAGAACGTCGCGGACGGTGTTCTCCACGTCGCCCCGGTACGGCACCTCCACCGTGCGACCTTCCGATGCCCTGAAAATGGAAAAGTTTTTGACCTCACTGTTGACTTTGATTTTTCAGGGGGAACGGAGCAGAGCGCTACCTGTACTCGGCCACGCCACCGACATATTTCTGCATGGCGGTGTCGGAACTCATCCCGTAGAAGAGTTTGAACTTCTTGCCGTTTTTTTCGATGATTTCGCCCGAGCACTGGTCGTGACCCGCCAGCATGCCGCCCATCATCACAAAATCGGCGCCCGCACCTTCAACGGACAAAAAAGTGGTAAATTTAACAGGCGCATATTTCATTGGTTCATTGTATTGCAAACTCGTGTATAAAATACTAAATTACTGCATATGCAATTGGAAGTAAAGTAATTGCTATCATGGCTTGGTTAGCTGATTAACTTATTTTAACGAATTACAATTCTATAAGGAATCATCAGAATTCTTCACGTGACTTACCAAATGCTTTGGCGACGTCTCCAGGGCAACTGCATCCGCCATCCTGAACACGTTGCCAAATAAAAAAAAAATGCAGTCAAGCTTCACCCTGTGCGGAATCGCCCTCTGCTGGTCACAACTCATAACTGATTTTTTTTTCTACTTACAGAGATGATGTGTCCCTTGAGGCCGTGTGCCGAGTCAGCACATTCGATGACGGCGCTCAGTTGCGGGTAACCCACACCCGTCTTGATCCGAGTCGTGCACACTGATCCTGAATTAGTTAGAAAAATATTTCCTTTATGATCAACCCTGACCATTGCATTGGGGCATGACCCCACCGCTAGGTGGCGCTGTTAACATACCTAAACATCAATTGATTAATTAATTTTTACGATAAAAAAAAATGTATGCCCACCTGGTCCGATGCCCACTTTGATGATGTCAGCGCCCGACAAGATGAGCTCCTCCACCATTTCGCCCGTCACCACGTTACCCGCCTGGCGTACAAATTTGACGAGTCAAAGAGGAGACTATATTCTCGAAATACCCAAACGCACTAGAGTGTAGTATTTGTGCTGTGTACCATGATGGTGTGTTTGGGGAACTTTTCCCGCACCGCCTTGACAAAGTGGACAAAGTGCTCGGAGTAACCGTTGGCGACGTCCAAGCAAATGTACTTTAAGGCGGGTACAGCCTCGACGATGGCGCAAAGTTTGTCCATATCGCCACTGCCGCTGCCCGAACTGGCGGCCACGTGCTGCAAACCAAAATAACTATATCATCAAAATAAAACACATTCACATGGTTAAAAGGGTCATAGTATATTCATATACTTCTTCATATATTTAAAGTAATAGTTGGGTTTATTCTAAAATTGTCCATCGATCGTTATCGGTCGATCTGTTGTGAGAATGCCAAAATAATTGGCATTGATACAGAGCCTGCGAGACAGACTATAGGGAATACTTAGCCCTTTGGGTCTGTGCCAATGCGCATGCGCAATCAGTGCAGCTGGGCCAGAGCAAACGTGCCTCGAGGAACTTTGACGACTGCTTTTCGTCAAATGTTTGGTATCTAAGAAAGCAAGTTAAAATGCCAAAACGCAACTTATTTAATTGCATATTTAAAGAATTAATGGTGGATCATGCTAACTTTAAAAGTATCATTCGTGGATTTCATCAAGAAAGCATCTCATCAGCTGCAGGTTTGCAAGTAATTATGAATTGTTTGTTTCTATTCATTGTTTATATGTATCTTTATTAACTTATCAATTATAATACATCGCTTGTTTGCATACTGAGCAACAGAATAGATGCAATATCTATTTGCACAAAACAAAAAAAATGTAAAGATTTTGGAAGTATGGCAAGGTTCCTGATTTTTCAGGTGCACCTTTTTTTTTTTTTTTATTCTGTCCGGACAATACAAACCATTCCTGACTAAATGCAATGCAATGGGTTTTTTTTTTTTTTTTTTTTGCATCTTTGCACGAGAATGAGACTGTTTCTAAATAATTCCCCATGACGTATTTTTCAAAAACATAATTTAAGAATGGATTTATAATTGAATTAATTTAAATTCAAAGCATTGCATTTTCATCTTTTGCACTATTTATCTTCTCATCAGGGTCGTTGTTTTCAAGGAAGAAAGTTAAATTCAAAACAAAAACAGACAATCATAAAATATCTCTGTGTATATGTATGTGCGTCCGGAAACATGCCATTTTTGCATTTGTTTACCTCTATGCACTCGGGGTGTTTGTCAGCAAAGTCCTTCCATTGGTCCAATGTGTAGTGCTTATGGATGGCCGTGAAGAGCGTGTGCTGAAACAAGACATGAACTCATTGCCTGCCATTGATGGTGGTGAACGTCCAATTCTTATAGAAGTGGGAGGACAAATATTCATTCGCTGTCACCCTCCCACTTTAAATAAAATCATTTCAATTCTCTATTTTTTTTGTATGATTTTACTTGACCAATACTTACTTTGCTTAGGGTCTGCGCCATTTGGAAGGTTCCGGTTGTGTCCATGTTGGCTGCAATGACGGGAATCCCCGAATACGTCTGTCCGGAGTTGCGGAATGTGAAAGTCCTCGTCAAGTCCACCTATTAACAAGTAAGATTTGGGTTGAGATTTTTTTTGGGATCGTATATAGTTCTAGGAATGTCCGCCTCATGTTGTAGCGTGTGCATATTGGGAATGTGCCACCTCCTATTTTTAAACGCCGCTTTTTTTCCAGTTGCCCCGCACGTCACGTTTGTCGTCGGTCATCAAGCTAGTATAGCTCAAATATTTTAATGTATATCGGAGTAGTGTATACAAATATATGTACATATAACTGTGTGTTTGTTTGGGTGCTGATTTGCAAACTATTGAACAGCGATAGGGAAGTCTTGAGGCCGATTGTTGTTGTTATTATGGTATTATTAAATTCAGTTTGTCGATACAAATAGGGTGATGGCTGCTGGCCAAAATGTACATTGCAGGAATTGGTCTGTTTGTGGCGATATTTATCGGGAAGCAATTTAGTTAGCTGGGAATTGGAGTAGTTTGAAAAACACTGTTATTATTGTTAGTAAGTCTGAAACAGATGAACAGCATTTTACTATTCATCTCCATAGCAGATGATGATTTGACTCTTACACAGTCATTTTATCTTTAAGTTAATCAAATCCTGATGATTGTGCACCAGAGTGTTTTTCACTTTTGGGGAAGGTCACCATCCCCACTAGCTTGAAAGGTCATCCACCAGCTCAAATCAAACAACAACAACAACTCCCAGCCATATGCAGCACGTTAAATTAAGTTTGCCAAGGCAACAATCTAATGGGATTTCTGGGGCGTGTCTACTTCCCGGATGCGACGGCGTTTACCTCAGAGCGGCTCTTCAGGCTGCTCCTTTTGGGCCGGAAAAGGACATCCTTGAAGTCCAGCTTGAGGTCGGCGTCCACACGAGGCATCCCGAATGATGATGATGATGTAGATGATGATGTAATTCCCTTGAAGAAGGCTACTGCAGCGGCGGCCGTCCCGTGTCCCGAAACCGAACCACCAAATCCGAGCCTGCGGACCGCCAGAGTATTTATAGCCCAGCCCTGCCCCAGCCCCCGTGGCTTTATTTGGGCCTTCAAACCCTCGTCCTCGTCCTCTTCCTCCCTTCCTTCATAACTGGCACGCACGCACACACACTTGGTGCAGTGTGTCGCTGCAGTGCTAAAGAGCACACCCCCTGTCCACTAGGAGCATTGCGAGTATACCGCGGGAAGGGGTTTACCATCAAAGTATCCATACTCAAAGGTTGTTGTGATTTTTGATGGACAAATATGAAGTTATCTGGGTTTTGTTTTTGCATCAGAGATTTTTTTGTCATTTTAGAGTCTGAGTAAAAATGGATTGGATGTCTTGGAGCTGAAAAAACATTATTAGTGTATTGTTGTGAGGGATAGGAGATCATTTTGGGGTGCTTCAGTGGCTCTACCTGTAGGTTTGAGTATTTTGGTACATTTGGGAGCGTATAGAGTAACTCCCAGTACATTTTGGATCGGTTCCTGTTGATATTAGGGAATATCCTGTTGAATTTGAAGCAATTTCTTAAGATTTTGTGTCTATAAAACAACATAGTCCGATTAAATGTAGCACATATAAACACCAAATATTACATCCCAGTTGACTTAAGCAGCTCAATCTTTTAATTTTTTTTAAAGTGAAAAAAGGTCTTCATGTAAACCCGAAGGTTTTATTATTATTTTTACATAAACAATTTTCAGGATTTTTTGTCATACCACAAAACCCTTCGATGGAATTTAACATGTCGCTCAATTGTAACTCCTGCCTTCACCCGCAGAGGGCGGTATAACTCCTTTAAATATAAGTGACCCCATGCCTTACTATTGTTATGACTAAGTGACATATTCAGAATATTACGAGTAGTATTTTATAAACTACAAATACGTGTATGAATAACTTATTCCTTTTTTTCCCTCTCAATTCACCTTTGTACCTCGTAACATGCTCCACCTTTGATAAAATTTCCATTCAGCTTCTTTTTAGCTTTAAAAAATATCTAAATGAGTGAAGTCAAAATATAAAAAAAAACAGTTTTATAGCAGTCCAAATGTTCTTGTGTCTTTTAATGAGACATCTGTTGGCATAATTGAATTCTAGACTGTTCTCAATAGATAAGAAAAAGCTGACGTATGCGTTTTTTTTTCGTACTTGCGTGCCTGGTTGAAGCGTTTCCAAAGAAAAACGCGCCTCGTTTTTTTTTCCCTGATGTGACGTGCTTTCTACAGGTTACATTTTTTTACATGATTAAACATGACAGATTCAATAAATTGCGAAATAACAACAAACCTTTATTGGGTTGCTAAATGACGCATTTTCTTTTTTAATTGGGCCACATAAATGTTAATATTGGGATTTATATGACTAAGATTCTGAAGTAGATTCAATACAAATAGTGTACTTGTTTTAATTGCCCTTCATACTGTACAAATAGTCTGATTTTAAAGAGGAAATAGTTGAATTATTTAGTGGTACAGAGTCATAGTAGTATTATATAATCTGAACTCAACCTTATCAGCCGTACTGTACACATACATGAAGCCACGTTCAGTGGACTTTAGCATTTTAACATAACCATGTATGACCCAATACTTCAAAAAAAAGTACATTTCTTAAATTACAATCAATATATCAAGTGGAGTTTTATTCAAGATGGCTGACTTTTACTCTCTTCTAGTCAATATTTGATCAAAAACATCCGTCTTGACACATTTTTGGGGGAAAAATATCCTGACATGATTAACTTTTATACCTGGTTAAAGCTGGTTAGTTTTTGGTTGATATGCGTGTAAATGTGAGTCAAGGATTCAAGGAAAACAAATTATCAATTTGACAAGAGAGTTAATTTTTAATCTTATTTTTTTGCCGCTAGAATAAAAAAATAAAAATAGGGATATTTACGCAAAAATCCTTTAAGCTCATTTTTTAATGTTTTTCTCTCAGGTTTTACTAATTAATTGTAGATTTTAATACTGCATGTAGCTTCAAATGTGTTTGTACCTGGTGGTTGTAGTTCATTTGAACTTGCTTCACTAGAATTAAAATTTAAAAACAACTTTGCTGGCATTCCATTTTTTAATTGAGGAAGAATACTAATTTATACTATAATATTAGGACTTTTGGCACCTTCAAATTGTTATTTAAAAAAAAAAATCATTAAAAACTAGTTGACAGATATTAACATAATGTAGCCTGTAGCTTATAACATAGAAAAAGTGCCCAAATAAGCATAAACAAACCAAATTAAAATGAAACAAATTGACTCTACAGTTTGTTTACGTGACACATTGTAACCTTCCTGTCAAAAACTTGTCGGTCCGCTTTGAATTTCCCCCACGTGTCCCCATTTTCTTTTCTGTCAACGCCTTAAAAACCACATCAAAATTCCAAATCAAAGCCAAGTCTCTTCATTAAAAAACAAACAATAGCTTTATTAATACTTTGTCAAAAGCAAACAATATCTTACACAGCGTACAATGCTTCAGAAAACAGAAACAAATCGCTATACTTGACAACAAAATGACTTTGTGGCAAGAAAAAACATTAAAATGTTGGAAAAACAAAGATGGCGGCGCTGCTACATTAAGGCCAAAACTCCTTCAACTAAAACAGTGTGGCTGCAGCTTCCTTGTTAAAGTGACAATGTACTTCTTAAATAGTGGACATTTAAATACAAAATTTAAAAAAAAAATTGCACGCATCTTTGTACCCTTTGTGAAAGTTACTCAGAATTTTTTTAGGCTTTGAAAGCACAAGGTGGGCCGCCATTTTGGCTCTGGAAATGTAAGTTTATTCCTTGTTGGTGTCCAATTGGTATGGAATGAAATTGGCATTCTTAAGTTTTTTTTAGGTGTTTGAAAAGAAAAAAAAGGTATAAATTATGATCCAAAAGGGCCCTTGTATAAAAACAAAGTTGCAAAATTACAAAAACTGACTTTAAGGCAAGAGATTTGGACGTTTTGAGCGTTTTTTTAAGACCAAATGCCTGAGGTTGCCCACCTTTTGCTTTTGTGTATTTTTTCCCTATCTGTAGGTAGTTTTGTTTGTGCTGTCCTTTGGCATGGAGTTATTCTTTGTAAATGGCGTGCTCGCAATCAGGTGTTAAAAAAAACGGAGTGTCAGTGAACTCAACGTAAGAGGAGTGTTAGGGCAACACGCACAAAAAATACGCTTAAGTGAGTCAGAATGTTATGAAAATTAAGTCACATGTCGTAATATTATACGATTTAATACATAATATTACGAAATTGAAGTACTTGAAGCTGACACAGCTAATACTACAATGTTAGACAATATGAATCTATTATTGCCATACTTGTATTTCCACGTAAAGCTTATTGTTTCTTTCATAAATTGCAAAAAATACTATTTAGCCATGTTGATGCCATAACATACAAGTACTAACATTATTACTTAAGTGGTTTTTGTCTTTGTGCGGCCCTAAAACTAGTGAAATTCAGATAAAAAAAATACTTAAATAATAGTTTGAGTTCACTTAAAAGTGTGGGAAATTTTTAAAAAGTCAAACCAGTGAAATCGGAATAAAACGCAGACGTCAAACATCAGCCCAATGGAATTTTTCCATGGGGAAAAAAGGCGCTAAAAGCATTCGGCGGCACAAATGCAAGAGAGTTCTGGGTAGCATAAGCGTTGTTTTTCACGTGTGTGTGAAGATTTTGTCGTAGTCGCCGCCCTCGTCCAGGTCGCGGCACATGGGGACGGCGTTGGCTAGGTTGAGGAGGCTGGCGCAGGTGGGCAGGTAGACGCGCTGGACGTGTTCCACTTCTGAGCGGCATACCGGACATGCCTAGGGGGAGGGGGTACCATTATGGTTACGTACCGCCAAAATAAAAGGGGGAGGCGGTCGGTGTAGGTTCACAATTAGCTCGGGGAGCAAAATGTGCTGGGGGGGGCGCTTTATGATGTCAGATTACACTTTAAAAACAAGCACTTTTTGTAAAAAATACTTATTATTTGATTTGCTAGGTGAAAATATAGTCAAATATAATAGTCGACCCTTTGGTTGCCTAATTCTGAAAGAATATCTATGCTTGTGAAAAATTGTATTTTAGTATAGCAGTTTATACCAAAACACTTAAAATGAATTTTGTGTAAAAACGAGATGGGTGTTTTTAAATACAAAATTGTTAATAATCATTTCTATGTGTGATGTCACTTACTGTATTAGAAGCATTTTTAAACAGGCAATTTTGCCAATGCCTAACTTTTAAACAGGCATTTTCCAATTTCTACTAATTGGCCAATTGTTTAGCGAGGATAATGGAAGGTCAGCATTAAGTGCATGCCTGTTCCCCAATGAGCACATTTTGCACCCCGAGCAGATCGTGTAGGGGGCGGAGCCTCACCTGCAGCTGGTCGGCGCACGTCTGGCAGCACACCAGGTGCCCGCAGGGACAAAAGGCGGCGTCGATCTGTTCCTCGCAGCACAGCGTACACAAGAGCGCCTCGCGTACTTTGTGAAGCCTCTCCTGCAGCGCCCGGCTCTCCCGGCAGCTACCGCAGTCGGAGCCGTCGTCGTCGTCCGAGCCGTCGCGTCGACCCGGCGAGCGCTCGCCGGCGGGGAGGGAGGCCGAATCCGAAACGCCGGCGTGGTAGAGGGCACGGCGGGCACTGTCGTAGGCTTCCTTGGAAGTGCGTCTGATGTCAAAGACGTATTTCTTGCCCAGGTTGATGTTTTCGTTGAGGAAGAGCGAGGCCAGGTGACCCTTGAAGTCGCGGCTGTACTGCATCATCACCGCGTTGGTCACTGTGTCGCACCTGGAAGGTCACGGGGGTCAAAATTGTGGCAGGGCGGGCTCGTTTTGTGTCATACATATACATATACATATTTTTGTTATTATTGCGGCTATGTCTGGTCTACATTAACTGCGCTATTCGAGGGATTACTGTATTTCCGAAATGTTTTGACCACAAATGTAATCTAGCATGATTTTAGCCAGGGTTAACTTACCGGTAGAAAGCGTGCGTTTCCGTAATAGCGCGGTAGAGGCCGCTAGCGGCGCGGTTGCTGATCAACTTGAACATAAGTACCACGCTGTCGTTGTTGTCCTTGGTAACCGTCAGGTAAACGGTCTTGCCCGACTGGGTGGCGATCTGGATGACGGGGTAGCTGACTCTGCGCAAAAACAAAAAAAATGATACAAATTCAAAATGGGCCGTATTTAAGAACGACAGCAAATCGAGTTTGGGTCGCACCGATTGATGAGGTCAAAGTCCTCCTTGCAAAAGGCGATGCCTTCGGGTCCCACGCCGATGGCCAAGCGCTGGCCGTTGGCGTCGCGGGCCCAGTGCCACTCCACGCCGTAATGTTCCAGCGAGGAGACTAGCTGCAGGGCTTGGTACTCCACCGAGGCTTGGCTCAAGCCTCGCAAGGCTTTGTGTCTGGATACGATGCTGTCGACCAAAAACAAACATGAACTCGTACAGTAGTCGAGGAAGGCGCTATTGCTTAACTCGAGTCAATATTTGTGAAAAGTGGGGATCAATATTTAAATGGTTTCCATTTTTTACTTTCCAGAGGGTCGTTTCCAGGAAATTCAAAGGATTCAAGGACGATTCAAGGAAAAGAGATCATCTTAAAAGGTATTTATTTTTTAAGGATTTGCTCATTGGCTGCAATTGATAGTGATAGACGTCCAATAGGAGGGAAAATTTGTTTTCATGGTTGAGTATTCTAGTTCAAATAATGGCTTATGGGTGGGTCACTTTGTCAATTTAGTCTTTTCCATTCAAAGGTAAAAGGATGTTGCAAAATATATTTATTAAGTTGACGGATAAAACTGAAACACTATACACTATTTTTCTGAAAATAGATTAGATTAAAATTTCTAGACTTACAGAATTTAGCCACTAGTTTCACAATTAACAAAAATCATCACCCAAACAGTAAACATAACTTCCCATTGTATCATCGGTCTTAAAATATTATATTCACATCTATACCACTAAAACAAAATAGCAAATCCTTACATTTATATCCGTAAAACTGAATACTGTAATTTTAGGCTATTTTTTTACATGTTTTTCGGGGCCAATAGAGTGACCAGATCTACTCAAACAGTGCCACAAAATGTCTGCTGAATTTAAGCTTCTTGTGCAGGCCATATTCAATCAATTGCAATAAAAAGTAGGTTTTCGTACTTGTCGACGGTGGTAGGACAGGGCTCTTCGCCACACAGTTCCGAGTACCAGTACCGGGCCGTGTTTTGGTTGTAGTCACCGAACTCGGCCTGGGCCAGCAGGGCGCTCAATTCTTCCGCCTGTTCCGAGCCCATTCGCAGATGCCCGTTGTGGAGGTCTTCTTTCACGTGGGTGAAAAAGACGTGCCTGGCGGCGACATGGCAACAAAGTTACTCAAAGTTTACTCAATTACACTCAACTGGAACACAAAGAAAACGCCAATGACTCAGTTCTTGCGTTCAATAGCTCGGTGAGAAATACAACCACAACTTCCTGGAAAAAGAGAAGGCCCAAAAAAAAAAAAAAAGAGCGCTCGTAAGTCTCACTTTTACGCGGCTTTCCGGCAATGGCGTTTTGGCTTTGTTTTGGGGGAAATCTATCAGAAGGAGGCGGCCATCCGAGGCAGAGTTGTTTTTTGTTTGGCTAGAACAACGTGACGAGAACACCCAGTTCTGGCGCGGTCAAAGAAAACAGCTAGCACTGAAAAAATAAGTCTTGGCTGGGGGGGGGGACGAGCTGACCATTGTTTGGGATTGGAGATGTAAGGAATTCTTTAGCGGCGGGAGGTAAAAAAACGCTCCGGCGGGTAATTCTGCCGTCATCACTCACATTCTGAACTGTGGTAACCTTGACTTGAAGATTTGTGCCGTTGAATTATGTAGGACACGGTAACCTTACCCATGTCAAAAACATATATATGTATATTGTTTTACATAAAGGATAGGGGTATTAAATATGTGATACACTTTGGATTCCAATTGTATATTAGTTGTTTGCAGATATTTTGCAATGGGCGATAATAACTAAATTTGCCCAAATTAAATGAAGCTTAATGGACAATAGAATAAAAACTATTTGAAATTATTCAATTTTTTTCTATATCCATAAGCCCAAAAAAATTGTTAAATGAAGCCAAATGGACAATAAAATAAACCAATTTGATTTTTTTTTAATCTATAAGCAAAAAAAGCCTAACGAACAATAAAATAAAACTTTTAAATTATTATTTTTTTAAATCCAAAAGAAAAAAAATGGTCAAATGAAGCCTAATGGACAATAACATAAAACAATTGGAAATTATTCTTTTTTTTTAATCCATAACCAAAAAACAATTGTTAAATGAAGCCTTATGAACAATAAAATAAAACTTTTATATTGTTCTTTTCTTTTGTTAAATCTATAAGAAAAAAATAGTGAAAAAACAAGAATAATAATAAGTTTTCCTGTAGTAAACACTACTGGTGTACCCAAATAGAAGCTGTTCTCCCTTTGACGATGGCGCCGGATCACGACCCAACCGGCGTAGGTGTTACAAACGGGGCTTTGATTTTGGTGTCAAACATCCCAATCGGAGCCCCTCCAGCGCACACAACAAACACTGCTCCATTGTGCCGGCCGGGGCCGGCGGGAGTCATGTGACGCAGCGCCGCCGCCGCCGCCGCTTTTGCGGCCTACCTGATGCAAAACAATGACTCGGAGAGAGAGAGAGCGGCGACGGCGGGGTGCTAGCTAGCCTGGGGTTACTATCGGACAAGTTTCCATTCAGGGTTACTACAGTTCAAGAGAAAAAAACTAGTTATTAGCACTCGTTGTCAATGCGCTGAAGCTCGTTTTTGAGAATTAATTGCTTTTAAAATTAAAAAACTAAATTGCCACAAGCAATCATCCTTTTACCTTTGTTTATCCCTTGTAGATGTCCAATCCACTTAAAGTGGGGGAAATGTGTGTCTAGCATTGTCAATGGCAGCCAATGATTACATTGAATTTAAGGAAATGTATTGTGTTTTTATTGTAAAATTGTATTTTTCACATTTACACTGCCATCTAGTGGTGCCAGTGCAGCACTAATATTGTTAAATGAAGTCAATGGCAGCCAATGAATAAGTTAAAGTGAAAAAACAGACAGTAGAGAAAATAAATAGCTACTACTTCCTAGAAATAGTCCGTTTTCAGACATTTTATGACATCGACAGTAGTAGACGCTCAATTAATTTAGTGTTGTGACCTCTATGTCATCCAAAGCTAGCCCGGGGACAAATATTTTCAGAAAAAGAAGCTTTGACAGGGCTTCCAGTCTGACTGACTGCTTTAAAGTGAAACTATGGACTCTCCCACAGATGCTCTACAAAAACAAAACTGCTTCTCATGCCGTTAGTATAAATAAATAACAACTATCCGAGCTGTAAATAGATGGAGCATAACTCCTGCAGGGCTTAGCTAGTACAAGACAGACAAACATTTTTTCTCACAAACTACTTTATGTAATTTAATGACCTAAAATATAGATATGAAATGACCCTACCCCCAAAATAACCTGTAAGTGACCCAAAAATTCTATCAAATCTTCAAAAAATGAATAAGAAATGACCCCAAATTGAAAGTAAACTAGCCAAAACAGACAAGTATCGTTTTAAATAAACATCATTTGAATTTAGGTCTTCCAGAATGAAAGGTCTTAACATGAAGTGAAATCCAACACCGCTGCTTTGAAGCAGCCAATCACGCGCCAGAGTATCCATCCCAAACAATGTGGTTTGTGCTCCAAATGCCGAGGTTACTCGCAGTCAATGAACTTTAGTAAACTCTCGTCAATCCGGCCTGACAAACTGCCGTTTCCATAGTATGCGCGTTGCCATTTTGTGCAAAAACTATGCCATTAATGACATTAAAACCAACTAGTATGCCCACTATTTTTTAAAAAATACAAACCAAGTTTGCCGGTTCCAGGCGAGTGCTCAAGATAGTTAAGATTCCGCCGTAGTTAAACTTTAGCTCAAAGCTAAACAACCCCAAAAAATCTCAAACACAAAAAGGTTAACAGATTAAATCAGATTTTTTTTTGAAGTATTTGCCAAAAGTCCATGCCCCACCGTTGCACCCGACGCATGCCAAATTCAATGAAAGGGTCCGGAAAAAAAGACAATTTAAAAAAAATAACATTGCCTGGAGCGGTAGCTTAAGTTTAACATTTGTTGGACCGTGCAAATGAATGCAAATAAGATGCTCAACTACAAAGGACACACTAAAACAAGCGTTTTATTTGGGGGAGGGCCCCCCCCCCCCCCCCCCCGAGTCTTTACTTTACTGATTCTTGAAGCCCAAAGGTTTATTTCATGCATATCAAAAAGATGGACATTGAAAAGAGGGCTGCTAGTGTACGATAAATAGTCTTAAAGTCTTTGTACCATAGTTACAAACTTATTTTTACATGTGTAAACTATAAACATTGGCTAAAATTAACTATTTTAATTCCTCTTTCAACGAAATAGAACAAATCGGAGAAAAAGCGACATCCCTAAATGACCAATGCTACTATAATAGATAAAAAATAAAAGAAAACAAGTCCAAACCAATACATAACTCGTCGTCAGCCATTAACAACAATAAATATCCAACTGGGAGGTTTAGTAGTGCAAAAACGATGACATTTTAGTGCAAAACATTCAAAACTAACATTAGCCTGAGCTATGCTAGCTTCCTAAATACTAATTAATATCCCTCTAGCCCCCAAAAATCCAATTCATTGCCTACTCCTTAACATTAGACTTTAAATTATCATCTTTCAAAGCCATTGACGGCATTAAATGTCCAATTCCCTTTTGACAGCCACTATAATAAGCAAAAAAACCAAGATTACATATAGTATAACTCTGGTGGGATAATCGCAACGTGGCAGAGGAATGGCAAATTACATAAGTAGCGTACTCAGTGCAGCATGTTATGTAATACAAACGCCATATAAGAAGTAGGAGGGGGTATAGAATCAACATGCTTGGAAGTGAGCGCCCCCTTTTTGAGCTCAGTTGCTGCACAAAAAGCTTACACATGAGCGCTTGATACAATAGCACTTAAAGGCTCCAAAACAGCAGTGTTTTTGGTACGTTAATGTTCTTAAAACACCAGTTGAACATTACCTCTGCACACGCATGATTATCCCACAGCTTTCAACGCGGGTTTTTTTTTTTTGCAGAACGTATAGGAGCGTGCGTAATGGCGAGGCGTGCCTGCATTAAGTGGGTCAGGGGTGACGGAGGCTTGAATGCGAAAAGCTCAAAAAGCTTGTGTCTTGGCAGTTATTTTAAGATGGGGTACATTGATTTTGATGACATTTTTGATGGACTAAAATACTGTTTCTTGGTTGAAACATCTATAAAAAGGCATGTATTTAAGTACTATTAAAAAATAAATAAAATGGTAAATCAACTTTAGTGTTATTAGCCCATAAACTAGGAGTGACTTGGAATTGAACCAAAATCAATAGCAAGTGACCCATACATGACCTCCCTAAAAAAATAGGAAATAACCCACAGAAACTAGCAATGCACAAAATAACTACGAAATAATTCGGTATATACCCCCCACCCCCCAAAAAAAGGAAGAGTCCTACAAAATGCTTCAAAATAAATAAGAATTGACCCATAGGAGTCATTTATATAAATCTTTTGATTCATAGATGAGTACAATAATTGATAAAAAAATATTACAAAAAAATATTTTTCGGACTAAGTCGCACCCGAGTATAAGACGCACTAGGCAAAAAAATGCAAAATTAAAAAGTAAATATATAGTTGCAACAGTTGCATATTTCGGAGGGCATTTTTTTATGTAATCAGAAACCAAGAACAAAAACATACGTCAAAATAAACTAACTATAGTCCCCAAAAATAAGTATATAAGTCGCACTGGAATATCAATCGCAGGCCCAACTGAATACTGAAAAAAAATTGTGAATCATAGTCCAGAAAATACGGTATTTTTTGTTTTCAATGACCAAAAAAAAAACATCTTTTGGGAAAGCCAGTCCTTAGCAACACTTCAAAAGCGTCAAACTAATCAGCCTTGACAAGCAGAGATCCTGACTTAGTGCTTGCCAGTCCCACTTGTAACTATAAATAGACGGATTTAGATGTAGCCCATTCATTCTATCTTACGTCTTTTATTGGGATCCCTTCATTCAAAATACTGATAAACAAAAAAAATATGTGGTTGCCTTTATCAGAGCTTGTCATGACACTAGCTGCAATGTTTTTGGGGAAAAGTAAAAAGGCAATTGGGGATAAGGATAGGTCTTACTCACATAAAAACAGCCTCTAGGGAAAGCATGTGAGGGCCACTTGGCTTCCTGCACTGTGACTTGTGTTAGATTAGCAAAGGGGTTATCAACAGATGGCTAGCGGCGCAAACCAAAATGGGGGCGTGGGGGGGTGTTACGCCATTTCGGGGTGAACAAAGTCAGCTGTGATCATGAGTTAGTTGACAGGCACAACAGGCACGCATGTAAAATGACACCCGAAGGACACTATTACATGCTAGCTTAGCTTTACCCAGCACAATATTTTGTTGTAAATGACAAGTTATGAATTCTAAAATGAAATGTTTTGTGTCAGCATTTCATAATTGGATATAGTTAAGTCAATGGCTGCCATTGATAGTGATAAACAAAACCAGAGTGCATTTAAATATGAAATGTTTTTTTTATATTACAAGTGATGTTAGCATATTAGCCTAAAGCTATCAATCAATCAAGGTTTATTACTCCAATGTTATTTGTTTATTTTTAGTATGTATCTTTTTCCCCTGGCTTTTGTTTTTAGCCAAGTAGCCTTCAAGTAACACTTGAAATCCCCCAACAACCTCGCTGACGGTTAGAATTCTGGGCCTCAGTTGCGCCGTTTCCCCGAGCGGTCACTGCAAAAATGTCAAAGCGCCGTTTTGCGGTCGTCACAAAACGACACTGCACAATGCCCACTGACTTGTGAATTGGGGGAGCTCATTGACAAAAGGTCATGCAAAGACGGGGGTGCCGGGGTAGAGAATTGCTGGCTCAATATCCTGCTGCAAAAAAAAATAACGAACTATAGTAACCCCAGAAGAGCTTAGTGATGGGGTTACTAAAGGTCATTTCCTGCAGTTTAGTTTTTTTTGTTTTGAACTCATTGGATTCTTTTACGCTCAAAAAGGCAGGCACTTATTATAGGATTAAAAAAGAGTATATTTTGAGATAGTACCTAGTTTGTTCCTGTAGAATGAGATGCGGCTCGACAAAGAACTTGACGCGAAGCCGCAACCGGCACGGCGTCACACTGTCCACTTGCTGGCAGATACGATTTCGCAGGTTCATCCACAAATTCTCTCCTTTACTGCCCGTCAACTGTAGCCCAAAGTAGTCCACCTCTATGATCCCCAATTTTCTGCAAACCTGGTTTAAAAGGGGATAAACAAAATTAAGATAGCTGTTACAAATCAACTCATTGACTCATTAACTAGAAAAAATGTTACTAAAACGAGAGCTAATATTTAATATGGCATAACTAGTCTATCTTCATAATTGAATCACTTTTGTTTAATGATGAAGCCAAATACGTGTTGTTTTGGGGGGGTTTTGTTAGGGGGGCGCGGCCCTGTGGTATCCCTCTGACGTTACGCCCCTGCTTTCGCAGGAGTAGAAGCCGGCGGGCTCCAGATTACATAACAGGAGAAAAGTCCTTCGTAGAAGACTTATTTGAATTGGATGAAAAGTTTTCTTTAGGAAAAGTAAGCTCGTTTGAAGTCCCAAATGACAAAATTGCATTGAATCCGAAAAGCAGCCACTTAAAGAGAACATCGTGCTCGACAATGAGAATGAACTCGAGTAACCTTTGCGAGTAGCCTTCCGCAAAAATGTGTATTCGCCTTCACTTTTTTTAATGCATGAGTATTTTTTTAAGAAACTATAATCGGCGTGATGTTCTTTCAAATGTTCTTCATTTAAATAGGAAATTCAACGCCATAGCACACTGTAATTTGAGATCAGATTGAGAGGAGAACAGTCTCCGATCGCTAAATAACATCAAAATATGTCTAAAATATTTAGAATTAGTATCGTTTTAGCAATTAGTTGCGTTTTTAGGTGTCGACAAATACCTTATTCAAGCAGTCTTCTCCATTCGCCTTTGCATCAACTTCCACTTCCATCACCACCGAGTCCGGACGGGTAACGTGGCAAAGCATTTTGGTTAAGGGATCTTTGGTATAGGCGCCACTCAAACGACAACTAAAACCAAATTAATAATTGTTCCGGCTTTCTCGAAGCCCCCCGACATCGATCGAGCCCCTCTTGTCACTTTCTTTTTCCTCCTTCCTTTCTTTCCTTCTCATCCGCTCGCGTCAGTAGTCTCTGTGGTCGGAACTCCGGACTATAGCGACTAAACTCCCGCCGTAAGCACCGCCCTTCTGATCGGATGGCCAATTGCGAACAGCTTTTTATAGGCACTACCGGGATTTAGGCCAATCGGAAGTGTTGTTGCACCCCGAGCGCTTGTGAAGCGTTCAATGCGCCACCGTCTGTTCGGCAGCGAAGTGTCAGTCAACTCACCTGCTCCGAATGGAAAAGACAATTTAGTCGGTTAACTTGACGAAAGGGAGCGATTTAATGGCTTGTGCATCGTTTTACGATGTTTCTTTTAAATTATAAATGGGTACATAGTCTAGAAATAGAGACGGTAATGTAAACTAGGTCATCTCTCCATCTTGGGGTGTTTTTATTTTTTTATGAAAGCCTTTATATGGTATTCACTCCATTTGAATATTATGCAAAATTCATTTTGTTTTTCTAATATTTGAAAATAAATCGTTGTAGAATTTAGTTCAATATGTTCTTTTCATTAAAGAGTAAATGTTTTACAGAAGAGGATTCTTACCTGAAAGTCAGAATTTGAACTATTTTCTCAGTCAGAATTTCTAAATTTAATATTTTTCTCAAAATTCTACTTTAAGATTAGTTATTTTTTTAAGGTCTCAAATATATGATACAAGGGCCAATTGAATTATATGTCAAGATGACCAAAAAAAAAAAGAAAGTTATTTTTTAATACTGAACTACAGTAATCAGGTAAACTCAGTTTATATCCAACCTTGTTTACCTAAGTTTTTATTGTCATAAAATGTCAACTTGGCAATCAACAGATCACATTGACCAGCCAGTTGACACCAAGCTATAAATTAAGCCAATAGTAGCAGCCAAGTTTTTGTTAATCAGCAATGGCTTCTTATTTTGTTAGATAAGATGCTACGGATGGACGACGTCGAGTGCCCTCTTGACCCCCGCTGACGCAAGAAAACATGCAACGGAGCCACACACACACGGCGGCGGCGGCCATGTCCTTAAATGGAGGTGAGTGAGCTTGCAACATCTTCATATATGCTAGTTGTTGGCCTCTTTTAAATCCCCCCCTGCAAAAAGCAGGATTCCGTCAAATCGCCGCCTCGCAACCATGTTATATAAACAGATTAGCTTTGTAGCATGCCATCACGCTAACTGGCAGCGACTACACAAATGAACGAGAGTAAAAGATTATACGCTTTAAAAAATGCCGATTATTTACTTAAAATGGGGGAAAATCAGGAAATTTTATATCTATACATCTATACTATTTATTTTAATTTGATCTTAAAACAGAAAGTCAGCACTCATGATTTACTTTTTCGGACCGGACAAAAAGATGCGGCGGGCCAGATTTGGCCCCCGGGCCGCCACTTTGACACCAGTGTTGTAAAAGATTTTTCTATCTTTTTTTTTTAGTGACCAGTTAAGGGTAAAGTTAGTCACTTGTGGCGTAGAGTGAGGTATGGCTATTGATTATTTGTATTGTCTGAGAATTTTCAATTTTTGTTCTGCAACTTGAAACAAAAAAAGGACGCAAGCAATCTTGAATTTCCTGAGATGAAACTGTCAAGATGATTAAAGGATGTGACTGAAATAAATGAGTCCTAGAGAAGAGCCTGCCCAGAAGAGTCCTCACTCAGTCCTCAGGGTCATCCTGGAAGTGACATGCCGCCATCCAACTTGGCTGATGTTTATTCCGCCAGATTCCTTCTCTTGTACACGGACGGAGGTGGCCTATTTTTTATTCAGGCTCCCGCTCGGCGGCCATATGTGACATCATGCCATGTGACAACAACATCCCCCCCCTAACCCGCGGGCGAATCCAGTCAAGTGTGGCCCAAACACATGGATGCAAAAGCGTGTGCGTGCCTACTTTTGCGTGTGTCCGCGTGACATCACGCCGTCATCGCCGCCCGCTTGCTGGAAGCGCAGATTATGTCAGAAAGTGCCATGCGAGCAGAGCGCTCTCCTCCACCGCCGTCGCCGTCAAAGGGACGACGACGGCTACTCGCCGTTTCCATCCCGAAGTGAAAAAGCCTCGACCGAGGGGATGAGGAAAGGCCAAGAGCGTCCGCCCGACCCGACGTCGTCGGATGACTCCACGTCGTCCGATTCGGACGGAGCCACGGCGCCCGGCGGAGGGATGAAGAGGAGTCGGGGTTTCAGTACCTCGTTCAGCCTGGACGAGGACCCCCAACTCGTGTCCACCGATGATGACGTGGAAGAAGACGAGTCCGTCAAGGAAGCGGAGAAGCCCGAGGATTTTTCAGGTCCGCCATCTCCCAGGACGGCCATCTCGCGGCCTCAGGATTTGTGGTTGGCCGTGTCCCAGTGTCTGGCTTTCCGATGGCCTCCCTGCTCGTGGTTCAACGGGCCGGGAAATAACTTCACGGCGGGGTCATCGGCGGCAGACGGGACCCCCTCCGCTGTGGTGACAAGACAGAAACAGGAGGTCCGCGGCAAAGTTGAGAAAAGCGGTCCTTTTCGAGGGAGATCCCGGTCTTCGCCCAGAGCGCCGGGTGCCAGCCGGACCTCGGACTCGGCGCCCGTGCTCTCGGAGAGGGAAACTTTCCTGCGGATCGAACTGGTAGAGGCCGGACGGGAAGTGGGGGACTCGCGCTATCGGGCCGAGTGGAAGCTTTCAGAGACCAGCGAGGATCTAGCACAGGGGGTTTGGTTCTCACGGGACTGCAGAATTGAAGATCTTGTCTGAAATCCTCGAGGATTTTGGTGGAGGGAATACTACCATTTTAGTCTAAGGATGAAGACTTGGAAGTTTTTTGGGAACCTTGATGGACTTTTGTAGTGAGGCCTCACCAGTTCTGGATCACTTTGCCCAAATGTCCTGTTTCCTGGAACCCGAATGGACGTGTTTGTGAACCAAGCAGGTGATCACTCTGGAATTCTGGCTTCAAATCAACTACTTTCTAATGCCTTCCTCATCTGGGGAACAGGTCATCCCTTCACCATCGGAGTTGTCCAAGTGTCTGTGGATATTCTCCTTGTCCACTTTTTGGCTATCTAATGCCCTCCTCATCTGGGGAGCAGTTCATCCCTTCAGGACGGAGTTGTCCAAGTGTCCCAGTCTGTGGATGTTGTCCTCGTCCATCTCTGACAAAGAAGACTTTAGCACAAAAAAACCCAAAACAATCCCTGAGATTGGTTCTCCACATGCCTTTGAAGCCTGTCTAGCTACTTCATCAGAAGAAAGTGGAATCATCAACATAGATAGCATAGTGGTCTGTCTGTGACCCAGAAAAACATATCATGTTTGTACCACACATTTTGTTGATCATCGCGAGCCCTTTAAGTCGACGACAAGTCTCTCTCCCAATAATGGTTTCGGACGAGTGGCTAAGCGCCACAAATTTGTCAGCTGCTATTTCCGGAAAGGCCTCAGAGCACAATTCACATGCTTCATTTTCTGCACACGGCCGGATCCGTGTACCACACATGCCGCCACGCTCCTTTGTCAATAAAGGTTTATTAATTAAATTGAATTGGTCAACTTTTATTCTGTTCAAACTATTTTCATATATGTATGTATATGTCTCAGACTCCGTCACATTATTTGTGTTGACTCGGCGCTTTAATTGTTTCCTGTATCATCTCTTATCTTATTAATATCCCCATTGGTCATAAATGTTTGACTTCATGCACAAGGAATGGGAAATGAGGTCTATTTTTAGTCCCACTTCCGAGTAAACAATGCCATTTGTTCCTTGGGCAGAAGCACCTCTTGATTCACTCTTCTTCTACTCCAACCTACATTAGTTTGTCTCCATTTTTGTTTTCGTTTTTCCCCATTTTAAAAAAAATATGTACATTTTAATGCAATTCTAGTCTAAGAGGTAATTGTACTGCAGTTTTCAGCCACCAGAGAGCAACACTGACTTATTTTAATAAGTTCAAAAATCTTGATAGAATGTTTATAGAAGAAAATTTATAATACAAATTATAACTAACTTTACCCTAAACTGGTCACGAAAAAAAAATTATATAAAAATAATTTTGATGATCTTTTACAACACTGGTGTCAAAGTGGCGGCCCGGGGGCCAAATCTGGCCCGCCGCATCATTTTGTGCGGCCCGAAAAAATAAATCAACTTTCTGTTTCGGGATCAAATTAAAATGAAGAGTATAGATTAGTATATTACATTTCCTGATTTTCCCCCTTATAAATCAATAATTGTATTTTTTTTTTAAATTTGCATTTTTCTGTACTTCTTCCTTTTTTCAAACTCCGCCTCTTTTATACCCAACGCGTAAATCATCAACCGTGACTGTAGATAACAATTTGTCAAAAGTGACAACCAAAGAAAAGGAAGCAAAGTGTAATCAAGTATATTGTTTATCGCTGACGGCGGCCATGTCGGATCTTTGACGAGGTCACGGCCTGCCGTGTTGCTAGGCAACAATTTTGGGTAAGCGTGCTCAGCCAGACGGATCATCGCAACCCAAAATAAACAAAAAACAAACAAAACCAATGACATTTTAAGCCAATTTCTAACTGTTAACTCATTAACAACAATCCATTTTAAAAGGAAAATAACTATTCTAACCTCGACGCTAACATAACGCTAACAGTTGAAAAGTTCACGCTTGTCCCCGAGACTTTTCCTCCTCTACGCAAATATTACATAAAACCCTCACTCGCACCATCCGTTTCCTAGGCAACTCAAATCATTTTTTAATTTATTTTTGTGTGCATTTCTCCATTGTGACAGCTCGGCTGAGAACCGCCTTCTTCTGTGTTTTGGTGGGGGATGCGCCAAAGAAGACACAAAATGGAGGAAAACGGCTCTTAAAAAAAAAAAAGGTCAGTTCAATAGTGGTCCATGTCCACATATTCATGTCATATTTCACAATTATGAGTCTTTCTTCACCTCTTCACCCACTGGGATGCCATGAGGCGTTCACTTGTCACACATTTTCATCCCGCCATCCTCGTATAAACGCCTCCCTCCCTCCCATTTCCTCCCTCCCTCGATCTCTCTCTCTCTCACCCTCCCCATCACATCTCGCTTCTCATCATCTCTTTGCCTCCCTCGTCGCCGTACGCCAGGACGCAGGCGTAAAAAAGCTGGAAAATGCCGCTTGCCGACGAGAGAACCAACGGGAGGATGCACGGCGGGCTGCTGTAACGTCTTCCTCTCGAGGTCGCCAAGTCGCGTCTCGTCTTCGGCGTGGAAACGGCGGACACATCCAGGATGTCGACGTCGCCTGCTGGAGCCACCGCCGAAGGGAGCCACAACAACTCGTGTAAGTAAACTTACATTTTTTTGTGTATAAGTCGAAACACTTTATATGTCAATGAGTTTGAAATAAGAATAACAATGTGATGATAATCACAAAGCAGGAAGTAGAATGTACTGCCGGACAGGAAATCAGAACAATTGATTCTTTAGGGCGTCATACTATATTTGTGATATGAAAAGAAGAGGAATTTGAGTGACTTGGATCGATTTTTTTATTCAAAACTTGACACTTTTTAAACCGTTTAGAGAGTGATTATTTTTTGGGTTATTTCAAAACAACTTGAATACTAGTAGTTATCATCTTTATTATTTTAGATAGTTTTGTATTGTCTAAAAATAGAAATACCAGTGATGAATCAAATTAAATTAAATTAAAGCAATATAAGGGATCAGTTTTTCCTCCTAAAAAATGACATAGTATAGTAAGGCTTTTTTTTTAAGTGTAACAACTATGGAGTGTGTATGTATGTCTGTGTGTGTGTGTGTGTGTGTGTGTGTGTTGTGGGAGGAAACTGCCACTTTGTAGTAGGGTTTCATCAACACACACTCACAAAGTTGTGTGCTGAAAAGTGGGTGATTGATAACATGATATGACTCATTTTGACTCATCTTTCTCATCCACACGACACAAGATGATACGTGGGGGGGGGGGGGGGGGGGTTGCTTTAGCTTGATGGACTGGTCCTTTTATTGCTTCCATTATTCTCATCATCCCTCCCTCCCTCCTCCCTTCTCCTCCAGGCTTTCAACCCCCTGCTGCCGTCGTCGTGTTATTTATTTACCCAGAATGCCTTGCTCGATCTCACCAGGCTTGAGTTGCAACGATGTGATCGGGTGCCAGTCGCTAAAAAAAAGGTTTTGTGCTATTAGTTGACTTTATCAGTGGGGAAAATAGAGAAATAGCAATGGATTGGACATCCAGCCTTGTCAATGGCAGCGTAAATTAATCTTCCTGTAGCTCCTGAAAATATGTTTATCACTAGCAGACCTTTTGTTGACTTGATGCCAGCCATTCCTCCCACTTGAAATGGATTGGACAATGAGCACTCTCAATGGCAGTCAAGGATAATTAGCAGATAACCGACTTCTATTTTGTGACAGATAGCTAAAAATGGAGTCTTCTTTTCGGCCTCCTAATGAGAGCATTTTTTTTTCTTTTCACACGTCCCATCTGAGATTTTTTTTCGGCGTCGGGTGATTTGCCAAACGAGGTGTCGTCTCGCTTCTGACAACTCCATTGCGGCGTTTGTGTGTGCACGTTACTTTCTGTAAGCTTCCTTACGTAAGAGTCAATATAACCAACCCCCCCATAAGGGTGCCTGTTGTTAGAAGTGGGGTCACTGAACGCATCTTGGCAGCAATGATTCACTCACCCGAATAGTTGCGCTTGACTAATTCATCCAGTTGTGTTTTTGTGTGTGCATGGCGCTTTGTTAAATGGCTGCTAGCTAATCCATTTGGACTGAGAGGGACAAATGATAGAATATTCTTGTTAAATCCAAGCAGAAAATCCTGCGCGCGGGGACGCTGGCACTCGTCACTTGTTTGCCAGGCGCAGAAGACCAATTGGCCACGGGAGTCTGAATGTATGAATGTGTGTGTAAAAAAAAAGCCTTACTATACTATGTCGTTTTTTAAAAGATGATAGCCTTACTATACTATGTCGTTTTTTCCAGAAAAATAGCCTTACTATACTATGTATTTTTTTAGGGAAAAACGCCTTACTATACTATGTCGTTTTTTTCAGAGAAAAAGCCTTACTATACTATGTCGTTTTTTCAAGAAAAAAAGCCTTACTATACTATGTCGTTTTTTCAAGAAAAAAAGCCTTGCTATACTATGTCGTTTTTTCAGAGAAAAAAGCCTTACTATACTATGTCGTTTTTTCATAGAAAAAAGCCTTACTATACTATGTCGTTTTTTCAAGAAAAAAAGCCTTACTATACTATGTCGTTTTTTCAAGAAAAAAGCCTTACTATAGTATGTCGTTTTTTTCAAGAAAAAAGCCATACTATACTATGTCGTTTTTTCAAGAAAAAAGCCATACTATACTATGTCGTTTTTTTCAAGAAAAAAAGCCTTACTATACTATGTCGTTTTTTCAAGAAAAAAAGCCTTACTATACTATGTCGTTTTTTTCAAGAAAAAAGCCTTACTATACTATGTCGTTTTTTCAAGAAAAAAAGCCTTACTATACTATGTCGTTTTTTCAAGAAAAAAAGCCTTACTATACTATGTCGTTTTTTCAAGAAAAAAGCCTTACTATACTATGTCGTTTTTTCAGAGAAAAAAGCCATACTATACTATGTCGTTTTTTCAAGAAAAAAAGCCTTACTATACTATGTCGTTTTTTCAAGAAAAAAAGCCTTACTATACTATGTCGTTTTTTCAAGAAAAAAAGCCTTACTATACTATGTCGTTTTTTCAGAGAAAAAAGCCTTACTATACTATGTCGTTTTTTTCAGAGAAAAAAGCCTTACTATACTATGTCGTTTTTTCAAGAAAAAAAGCCTTACTATACTATGTCGTTTTTTCAAGAAAAAAGCCTTACTATACTATGTCGTTTTTGAAGAGAAAAAAGCCTTACTATACTATGTCGTTTTTTTAAGAAAAAAAGCCTTACTATACTATGTCGTTTTTTCAGAGAAAAAAGCCTTACTATACTATGTCGTTTTTTCAAGAAAAAAAGCCTTACTATACTAAGTCGTTTTTTTCAAGAAAAAAAGCCTTACTATACTATGTCGTTTTTTCAAGAAAAAAGCCTTACTATACTATGTCGTTTTTTCAGAGAAAAAAGCCATACTATACTATGTCGTTTTTTCAAGAAAAAAAGCCTTACTATACTATGTCGTTTTTTCAAGAAAAAAAAGCCTTACTATACTATGTCGTTTTTTCAAGAAAAAAAGCCTTACTATACTATGTCGTTTTTTCAGAGAAAAAAGCCTTACTATACTATGTCGTTTTTTTCAGAGAAAAAAGCCTTACTATACTATGTCGTTTTTTCAAGAAAAAAAGCCTTACTATACTATGTCGTTTTTTCAAGAAAAAAGCCTTACTATACTATGTCGTTTTTGAAGAGAAAAAAGCCTTACTATACTATGTCGTTTTTTTAAGAAAAAAAGCCTTACTATACTATGTCGTTTTTTCAGAGAAAAAAGCCTTACTATACTATGTCGTTTTTTCAAGAAAAAAAGCCTTACTATACTAAGTCGTTTTTTTCAAGAAAAAAAAGCCTTACTATACTAAGTCGTTTTTTTCAAGAAAAAAAGCCTTACTATACTATGTCGTTTTTTCAAGAAAAAAGCCTTACTATACTATGTCGTTTTTTCAGAGAAAAAAGCCATACTATACTATGTCGTTTTTTCAAGAAAAAAAGCCTTACTATACTATGTCGTTTTTTCAAGAAAAAAAAGCCTTACTATACTATGTCGTTTTTTCAAGAAAAAAAGCCTTACTATACTATGTCGTTTTTTCAGAGAAAAAAGCCTTACTATACTATGTCGTTTTTTTCAGAGAAAAAAGCCTTACTATACTATGTCGTTTTTTCAAGAAAAAAAGCCTTACTATACTATGTCGTTTTTTCAAGAAAAAAAGCCTTACTATACTATGTCGTTTTTTCAAGAAAAAAAGCCTTACTATACTATGTCGTTTTTTCAAGAAAAAAGCCTTACTATACTATGTCGTTTTTTCAAGAAAAAAAGCCTTACTATACTATTTCGTTTTTTCAAGAAAAAAAGCCTTACTATACTATGTCGTTTTTTCAAGAAAAAAAGCCTTACTATACTATGTCGTTTTTTCAGAGAAAAAAGCCTTACTATACTATGTCGTTTTTTCAGAGAAAAAAGCCTTACTATACTATGTAAACTAAGGTATGTGAAGCCTTTGTGGCGCAGAGGTTTGTTCACCTGACTCTGGTTGGGAGAGACCTGGGTTCGATTCCCGGTTGGGACTCTTTTTCACTTAGTCGTTTCTTTGGACTTGTAGTCAAGAAACTTAAATGATGACTGAGAAAAGTGTAGCCACTTGGTTGGCGCAGAGGTTAGATCACTGGACTCCCGTCTGGGAGACCTGGGTTCAATTCCCGATTTGGACACTTTTTCATTTAGTTGTTTCGGTGGACTTCTTCTAAAAATACTCAAATGATTACAAGAAAAGTGTAGTCACTGGGTTGGCGCAGAGGTTAGATCACTGGACTCCCGTGTGGGAGACCTGGGTTCGATTCCCGGTCGGGACACTTTTTCACTTAGTTGTTTCGGTGGACTTCTTCTAAAATACTCAAATGATTACAAGAAAAGTGTAGTCACTTGGGTGGCGCAGAGGTTAGATCACAGGACTCCCGTGTGGGAGACCTGGGTTCGATTCCCGCCGCTGTCGTTTGGCTGAAAATACTTGGAAAGACGAATTGGTCAATGGAATAAGAAGAAGAAGAAGAAAAAAAAGAAAAAACTTTTTAATTTATATTAAACACTTAGTCATACTTTTCAGCAAAAGGTTATATTCCGAACTGCCTTCGGCAGTTCGGAAGACAGTTGAAGGACCTGTATGTGCGAAAGGCGTTCTCGGGTCGGCCTTCGGCCGACCCTCGACCGCTTGCTTGGTCAGTGAACCGCCGACACCGGGAAGCGAACTCACGTTCTCTCGGTGCAAAGGCGAGTGTGCAACCCACAACACCAACTCGTGCCCCACTTATACATGGGTGTTGAAACGTTTTATCCAAGGAAATGGGGTGAAACACTTAGTCATTTTTTTGACAAAATGTTTCATCCACTACAGAACACTTAAACACTTATACACTTTAACACTTTAACACTTTAACACTTAAACACTTAAACACTTAGAAATTAGAACTTATTCATTTAACTGAATAATATTTGGAAAATCTTTGCAGGTACTTGGATTTGAACCCAGGACCACAGAGGTGGAAGACTGATGACTTAACCACTGGGCCACCACCCTGTGAGAGAAAGCAGTAGTACTTATACTTTTACCTCTTTCATTTACCTGAATAATATTGGGAAAATCTTTGCAGGCACTTGGATTTGAACCCAAGACCAAAGAAGTTGCAAACTGATGACTTAACCATTGGGCCACCACCCAGTGAGAGAAAGCAGTAGTATTTGTACTCATATCTCTTATATCCTTGAATAATATTGGGAAAACCTTTGCAAACATTAGGATTTGTACCCAGGACCACAGCAGCGGGAGACTGATGACTTATCCACTGGGCCACCACTCTACAGGATTATGCAGTAGTATTCGTTGTTTTGTCTCTTTCCACTCCCAGGTTATACTTAGTACTTTATTGTATCTTGTAGTGGGGAAAATGTTTGTAAACATGCAGAGGAGATCAGGATATGAACCCAGGTCCACAGAGGTGGGAGACCAATGACTTATTCACTAATGCACAGGCTCACAAATGTATGCAGTAGTATTCGTTGTTTTGTATGTTAGAACTACTGGTATAGAAAGGCTTTTTTTCTTAGAAAATGACATAGTATATATAGTAAGGCTTTTTTTGGATGTATGCACATACGTGCACATAGATACATACACATACATACGTACGTACGTACGTATACATGTACGTGTACGTACGTACGTACAAACATACGTACGTACGCACATACATACGTACGTACGCACATACATACATGCACGCACATACATACATATACATGTACGTACATGTACATGTATATGTACGTACATTTGTACGTACATATACATGTACGTACGTACGCACATACATACATATACATACACTTTTTTGTTGTAATCCTTCTGCACGTTTTTCCTCCTCATCTTGGTTAGCTCAGCTACTTTCCGCGCTGCTCCCGGAGGTTCTATTTTTAGCCTTTTGCTCATATTTAGCCTGCGGCCTCTTTTTTTTCTTTCTAGAGCCTCTGTCTGATCAAAGGCCCAAATGAAGCCGACCTCCGATTCGAATAAGAACGTTGAGGCATAACAAAACTTAACGTTCTCACGAAACATGCCATCATTTTTTTGTTTTACAGCGGAGACGGAGCTCCCACCGACCGGCGAGGACGCCGAATCTGCCGGCGGACGTCCCAAGCCTAAGGACCGGCACAAGGCGACGGAGGATGTCTTCCAACAGGACGTGGAACACTACCTCACGGCGGGCTACCTCCACATCGTCGAGAGGAGAGGTGACACTCGGCCCGTTTCTCCGCTCAAAACAGCAGCGGTGCAACACCAATTTTAGACACCGAAAAACAAAATCCAAACCACAACGACCATTTTCTGGTGACCAAAATGAATCACTTAACCACATTTTTTTGTAGGACTCCATGAAAATGGTCTACTTCAATAACCATATAGTATTGACTGCTTTTTCCCCACTTTTTGAACTCCTAAACGGACAGTGATGGACGTCCGATCCATTTGAACTTTGTGTGACAGTCCTCATGGATTGGGACGTCTGTCGCCATCAATGGCGACCACTGATGGTGTCTGCCCGCTGTAGTTCCTCGTGATTGAATCAACCTAACCCTTCCCTCCCCGCCGGTCTTCTTCTAATTTGATGTGCTCTCCTTCCCACGCCGCCCTGCTCCGCCCGCCCGCCCTCCTCACTTCCTTGAGGTACAGTAGCCAATCACGTCTTGTCCCGCTGCTAATCAGCTCCCCATTCACTCCTCTTCACCATGACTACGGTGTTACTTTGACTTACACATGGTGTCTAAATTTCAAGTGAATGTTTAGCCAACTGAATTTGTCCGTGTTGACGACGGCAGGTCCCGCAGGCAGCATGTCGTCCATGGAGGTCAACGTGGACCTGCTGGAGCAGATGGACCTGATGGACATGTCGGACCACGAGGCGCTCGATGCCTTCCTGCACTCCGGCGGTGAAGACAACAGCGCCGCCTCGCCTGTTGCAGGTCAGTCAAAACTCATTTGAATGGGAAATAAGGGTAAAGGAAAGAAGTCTCCAAGATGCCTTGTTAACATAGTTTTAAAAAAATAATAATAGATTAGGGTTACAATTGCTGTGATCCAACTTACAAGGTTCACAGGGGGTGTTAGAGCCATCAATGTGCAGCTTTGGATTAAAGTTTTTTGTTTTTTTAAAGGACCTGAGTCATTGAGCTGCGAGATCAGCCTTCCGGTTCCCACCCGTGCCGAGTTGCACCACAAGTTGTCGTCGGCGTGCGCCCGTGATGAAGAAGAGGACGACGATGAGGAGGAAGATTCCGGAAGGACTACCAGGAGGCGGAGGAGGAAGAAGGCGCCTTCGCCCGGAAAAAGCGACGTTTGAGGACGTTTGGCGTGACGTCTGCCCGGTGAGCATTTTCTCCTTTTATGTTGGCAATGTTTTGATGGTTTGTGTTCCCCTTTGGCAAGGTTTCTTCTGGACGTGCGCGGAACGGAGACGTGGAAGAGAAGCTTCCGCCGTGGAGCAAAGCCTTGATCGTGGTTTGCAATCCGCCACGTGGAGCGTTGTCGTGGTGGTGATTCTGCTGACAAGAGCGGAGAAGAAAAGCAAATGTGAGGTCAAGGTGCATTTAAGGTGGATTCATTCCTACGTAGTTAACATGACAATACAATGCTGTTTTTGCTTCTTCAATCTGTACTCAATAGTATATCCACCTTGACAGCAGCTTTTATGGTCTTGAAAATACTTGGAATTATGTCCAAATATATCTTGTCCCACAAAAGTCACGAGTCCAAATCTTGTCTTATTTCTTTGAAAGCCAAGTATGTATGCTATGACAGGGCATACACATGTATATGTATGTACGTACGTACATACGTACGTACATATATACGTACGTACGGACATACACGTACATACGTGCGTGTATGTACGTACGTGCGTGTTTGTACGTACGTGCGTGTATGTATGCATGTACGTACATACGTACATATATACATACGTACGTACATACGTGCATATATACATACGTGCATATATACATACGTACATATATACATACGTACGTACGTACATACATACATACATACATACATACATACATACATACGTACGTACATATGTACATACATACGTACGTACATACGTGCATATATACATACGTACATATATACATACGTACGTACATACATACATACATACATACGTACGTACATATGTACATACATACGTACGTACATATGTACATACATACGTACATACATATATACATATATACATACGTACATACATACATATATACATACGTACATACATACATATATACATACGTACATACATATATACATACGTACATACGTAGATATATACATACGTACATACATACATACATACATACGTACATACATACATACATACATACATATATACATACGTACATACATACGTGCATATATACATACGTACATATATACATACGTACATATATACATACGTACGTACATACGTACATACATACATATATACATATATACATACGTACATACATACATACATACGTACATACATACATATATACATACGTACATACATACATATATACATACGTACATACGTGCATACATACATACACACATACATACACACATACATAAATACGTACGTGCCTATGTATGTATGTATGTATGTATGTATGTATGTATGTATGTATGTATGTATGTATGTATGTATGTATGTATGTATGTATGTATGTATGTATGTATGTATGTATGTATGTATGTATGTATGTATGTATGTATGTATGTATGTATGTATGTATGTATGTATGTATGTATGTATGTATGTATGTATGTATGTATGTATGTATGTATGTATGTATGTATGTATGTATGTATGTATGTATGTATGTATGTATGTATGTATGTATGTATGTATGTATGTATGTATGTATGTATGTATGTATGTATGTATGTATGTATGTATGTATGTATGTATGTATGTATGTATGTATGTATGTATGTATGTATGTATGTATGTATGTATGTATGTATGTATGTATGTATGTATGTATGTATGTATGTATGTATGTATGTATGTATGTATGTATGTATGTATGTATGTATGTATGTATGTATGTATGTATGTATGTATGTATGTATGTATGTATGTATGTATGTATGTATGTATGTATGTATGTATGTATGTATGTATGTATGTATGTATGTATGTATGTATGTATGTATGTATGTATGTATGTATGTATGTATGTATGTATGTATGTATGTATGTATGTATGTATGTATGTACGTACGTACGTACGTATGTATATATGTACGTATGTACGTACACGCATACATACACGCACGTACGTGGTTGGGAAGTTAACTCACCAAGTAGAGTGCACGCTTGCCACACAAAGGTCAGTTGGTTGGAATGCCACATACTTCAACTTGTCACTCTTGATCTGAAATAGAAAAATAGTGAGCGAGCAAGGCAGTGTCATAGTATGTGGGTGGGAACCGAGCTCACCAAGTAGTGCTTGCTTGTCATACACAAGGTATTCGGATTGAATCTGGCCATGCTCCAAGTTGTCACCTTACACCTGAAATAGAAAAATAGTGAGTGACCGTGATAGGTGGGTACTTCACTCAAATAGTAGAGCGCTCACCATGATTAAAGTAGTAGTTGGACTGATGCCTGCATCCTCCAAGTTGTCTTTCATCTGAAACAGAGGTGACCAAACAACATAAGAATAGCCTTCACAACAAGAAAAGAAGCCTTATGGGCAATTTGAAATAATCTGTTACTATACATACCACATTTCGTCGTTTTGAGACAGCAGACTATATGAAAACTTAACCTCCCATGCATGGTGAAAACCAGATGGGAGCCATAGACTGAATTGTCAGCAAGTTTTTATTCAACCTCAAGTACAAACAAACTCCAAAAATGTAATAAAAAAAAAGGAGAAAAAAAATCAAGTAACCAACACGAGAGTGGAACAATAAATTAAGAGCCTCGCTTTTTTTTTTGCCAGCGAGCACTTTCAGATGTTTGTATCAAAAACGCAAACCGGCAAAAATATTAAGGCCGTAAAACTTGACAACCGTGTTTTTTTTGTGTTTTGTTTTTCTTCCTTAAATAGTCCTCAAAGAGTTTTCAGTCTTCTTCGCGAGTTGACGGGATGACAAAAAAAAAAATCCAGGATTTCAAAGCAGTTTTTTTTTCTCAGTGCAACCTTTCTTTGTGATATTTCACTCGTGAAAATGTCAATAAAACCTATTTTTTTTCGTACTTTTTTCCCTTTTCTTAAAAAAAGTAAAGCTAACCAAAGAAAACTAGGCGAAAGAGGGTGTGGGGGGGGGGGCTCGGCTACGGGCGGTCGGGGGTGGGGGGCTCGCGATTATAAGCAGCACTTAAACGTTCCTTTTTCCAATTTTTTTTCTCTGTCTTTAAACGCATCATGAAGAAAGGGAATTGTAAGGCTTTTTCTTCATCGACACTCTTTTCTTGGCCACAAAAACAGGATTATGTACACAAAAAAAGGGGAAAAAATTCTAACGTAAAATTTTAAAACAAAGTCAAATAATGAGGAAACATTTCACATTTCTCACGAGTGGCTCTACTTGATAAAAAAAATTATTAAAAAAAAATACACTGCGTGGAAAATGATGAGAAGTCAGATGTACTGTAAGAAAAATGGAATGTTAACAGGATTGCACGTCTCCAAGCAAAAACGGGGGCGGGGCAGGGCAGGGGGCGGGGCAAAGCTTTTCCGACGCCCTTTTTTGTCAGCACGGTACAGTAAATCGGAAAGTGACAGCACCAAAAAAAGAATAAGGCGGACCCCCTTGGGTAGGAGGCTAACTTTCTTGCGCCAGTACAGCGTTGGCTTTCAAGTTTTCGCTACGACAGTGACCCCCCCCCCCCCCCCCCCCCCCGTAGCACCGGGGGAACTGGAGAGGAACGACTTTGGGTTTCTACTATGCAGAGGGGGGCTGTCGCCGAAAGGTTGTGTTATTTTTTTCTTTTTAAGGGGGGGAGGGTCGCTAGTGCAAAAAGGGGTCAGGACACAGCGGCTGTTTCGGGTGGGAGGCGAGACAGCGACACCTCCACGCCGCCGCGCTTGCGGGGGGCGCCGCGTTTGGCCGGCGAGGCTTTGGCGGGGCTGAGGGGGCGGCGGCAGGCCTCGCCACCACCCCCACCACCACCGCCGCCGCTCTTTAGCGAGGCCCGCCCGCACACCTGCTTCACCAAGTTGTTGATTTGCTCCTGGAAGAGAAAATAAAGATTGTTAAGTCATTTACGCCATTTTTTCTTTTTTGGGACCCTCCGCCCGCTTCGCACCTCGTCGTATCTGTACATCATCTTGAGGCCTCGGCCCGTCTTGTGCTTCTCCACGTAGCGTAGCGCGCACTCCAGGCAGAACACCACGTTGTCTGTCTCTTGCACCACCTTAAAGGAATTGGAATAGCAATCATTTCTACTGTGGCACACTAAAAGCATGACTAAATTTGGTCAAAAATTCACTACCAAGAGCAATATTTAGTTGTTTTATAGATCTAAAACAATGTTCATTTTAACTTTTATATAATTTGAGATTTTACAAAATGATTTTTGAACTAAAAACTGAAAAAATGGATTAAAAAATGACAATTATTGATTTAAACGGGGGATAATCAGTAAAATTAATATACATCTATACTATTCATTTGAATTTGATCCTAAAACTGAAAGTCGGCACTCATCCTCGGACCGCACAAAATGATGCGGCGGGCCAGATTTGGCCCTCGGGCCGCCACTTTGACACCCGTCACCTAGAAAATGGTAAACGGATGGGGTGGAATTTACCATGGACAAGTAGCAGAGGTGGTGACAGATCTGGCAGCGTCTCTCCGAGGACTCCAACGCCGTCCACTTTCCCCGTGGCTTCTTGCGCCCTTCGTCGTGGGCGCCGTAGCGGGCCGCCGACTGCAAGCCGGCGGTGAACAGCTCCCGCCGTTGACGCATCTCCAGGTTCCTGCGGTAGAGAGACGCTAGAGTAGGCGTCCGTCCACGGGAGCGTAGAATAGCGGTCGGCTCTTTTGGCTCACCTGAGGTCTTTGAGGAGGGCGGCCACGGTGGTGAGGAGGAGGCCGTTGTCCCGTTTGGACTCGGCCGTGGCCATCTGGTAGAGGAGCTTCTCCATGGAGAAGGGCTTGGCGATGCGCCGGCACTTCAGGTCCTGCGGGGGGCGCAGAGTTGACGAGATGAGGTGGAGGGGGAGGGGAATGGGAAGGGGGCAATGGATACCCACCTTGGCGGCCTGGTAGCCCAGCTGGATCCAGTGCGGCGTGGCAAAGTGGACCGTCTCAGACACGCTGTAACCGCAGCAGAGTTTGGAGACGAAGGCGCCCGGGAAGCAAACCACAAACTGGCCGCTGCGCTGAACCGTGCGGTGGACGCGGATGCCCTCGCGGCACAGCACCTCCGGAGATATCTGGCGACCACCAAATATAAATAACATTTCCTTACATTTGGACAAAAAGTATCAGACGTTTTTTTAAATAATTGATGTATGCGCTTGATACTCACCATGATGTTTTTCTCCAGCATTTCCAGTCCGGGCGTCCCATTGGCCTGCAGCAGCGTGTGGACCACCTTGTCCAGTTTGGACTTTTCCTCAGCAGGGATGCAATACCTGACGCACAAACAACATCACCATGTTATAAAATGGATTTTCCTCCCTAATGGCGTGCTTAAGAGGTGGTGCGCGCGTCACCCACCAAATGCAATCAGCACCAGTGTGAAGATAATCGATGTACGGAAGGCGGTTTTGGTCTCGAGACCAGCATGAGGTAGAAAAGACCATACCCACGTTTAGCCAGGGAACGGTGACCCCTAAAGGCGAACCACAACACAAAAATACTGTCAACACTGATTCAATACAAGCATCAATTCATTCCAAATCATTCTTACCGGGCACAGCACCGAGATGTCTTAGGATGGACCCCGAGTTATTGGGAAGGACGGTGAGGTTCCACCCGTGTCTGTACACAAGAGGGCGTCAGAAATGCGTCAGAGATTCACCCTGGCCTAACAATTTTGACAAAACCATAAGGACTCAAACTCACTTTGAAAATGGCTCCGACTTGCCGGTGGGGAAGCCGCTTCCATGCGTGCTGGTGTCTACTTTCCCACAATGCACTGCCACGTGGCTGTCGCGCTGCTCCACGAGGCGCCAGTACTCTTGCTGTGGACACAAAAAACGTGTTTTTAGAGAGAACTCGGGACACCAAGGGGACGGAGGACCCGCAGGGTGACGAACCTCCACTTCGGCGGCCACGGGCTCCTTGTTGAAGCACATGCTCATGGTGTTGCGCGCTATCCGGAAGAAGTTGGTCAACGACACCGACTTGCCCTGAACAAAAAGACATTTTTCCACCTTGTTTATGCTTTCATTTGACCATATTGGCACATTAAAACTAAAAAAAAGCAGTGGATAGTGTACACTCTCACAACTATGGCAAGCAGCCCCCGACTCTACTATTTTACCATAGACAAAGTAATGCGCAATGCCTGCTGGGATATGTAGTTATTTTGTCAATACACCCAATGGATTTGATGAGAATGACTTTCTATTGTACTTTATAAAAGACCAGATTTTCAGACGGTGTTATGCCGTACCTTGTAAATACATTTGTGCTGCTCGCCGAGAACGTCGTCGACGTCCCGCTCGTCGGCCGCTCGCCGCCCCTCCTCTTTTTCCTGAGCGAAGAGGCGTCGCCGACCGGCTTTGACCTGAGCCTCCAGATCCTTCAGATGCTGGTAGACGCCGTTGCCGCCCACCACGCCGCCCGCCAGCCCGTTCTTGGGCTCGTAACGGGGCAGCGCCGGCGCCGCCGAGTCGGCCAGGCCCTCCAGCGGCCCGTGCCGCGCCTCCAGGCGCCGTTTCTCCTGCAGGACCTGGGCGGGGAGGGTAAATAGGAGTCAGTCACGACGGGCGGGGCGGCGTGACACCGATGCTCACCTCGGCCTGAAGGCGGAGGCGCTCGTCGGTGGCCAGCGAATCGTAGGCCAGCAGGTAGCGCAGGTAGGCCTCCTGCAGCTTGGCCAGGCGATCCTGCGCCGACTTGGGGATGCGCAGTAGGTCGGCCAGCTTGGTCCACTTCTTCAAGTCCATGGCCTGCTGCATGCCGCCCATGTCGTTGATCAGGTGGAAGAAGCGCGCCAGGTCCACTTCGCAGCCGCCTGATGCAAAAACAAAAGTGGCCATTGTTCAAAAAATACTTGGGAGAAATCTTGACATTTTCAGTCCCCATTATGGCAGCCTGCCACGAATTATCATGGCGCTAGACATCCAATCTACTTCAAGTGGGAGGGTGTGGGGAACAATTTTTTTTATGACTCCTAGCCAATGGCAGCCAGTGACTTAACTTAACATAGCGATTCTCATAATACAGCTGATTTCCTATGCCACTGCCAGCTGACCTTTGGATGCCACTCCAGCGCTCCACTGTGCCAAACGGCGTCCATTTCATTCAGCAGGTGCGTGGCTAAAGTGCGCCGTGCAATAAAATTGCGAGGGGGTGGAATAGCATTTGTGAGCACGCCGAGGCTCGTTAGACGCTCGTAAAGCGGCCGTGCCGCGGCTGGGAATGGCGAGTGAAGGGACAATCTGCCGGAAATATTGTCGGGGCGGAGCTACTACTCTCAAAAAAAGGGGCTGGTAACAACAAACATTTGTCTCACCGATGACCGGCGGCTCGTCCATGGAGATGCCCTGAGATTTGAGGTGTTTCCGTATGCAGGCCAGCCGCTGCACGTTGGGACCCCACCGGCGGCCCAGCATGTGGACCCTCTGCACGGTGGTGACGAAGCGCATCTCCTCGCTCAGCTTGCACTCGGGCCGCCAGTCGGGCGGCGGCACCACGCGGCACAGTCCGGCCGCCTCGGCCCGCTCACGCGCTCCGTCCAGGTAGGCCACGGGGTCCTGGAAGTCGGCCGAGGGCGGGCGCAGGACGGGCACTTCGGCCAGGGCCGCCCAGCCCTCGGGGCGACTCCGGCGGGGCCCCCGCTCCCGCTCCTGTTCTCGTTCCGTCTGCCGCGTCAGCTCCTTCTCGCGCTCCCATTCCTTGTCGCGGTGGGCCGGCCGCCCCGCGCCGTGGCTCCCACCCGGCAACCCCGGGAGAGGGGAGGCCGGCGGGGAGCAGCGGCCCGTGTCTGAGGTAGCGCCGCCGCGCCCGTGATTGCGGCCGGGCGACGGGGAGGAAGAGGCGCGGCCATGAGACCTGCTCAGCTGCCGCTGCGCCTGTCGGATCAGCATGAGTTTTCCGGCCGACGCCCGCCGGGGTCTCTGGTTGAGCGACTCGGCCGGCGCGGAGGAGGAGGAGGCCTGCTGCGCCGACGACGGCGGCAGCGCGGCCGTCTCCGGGGGCGGGGGAGGCGGCGGCTGCGACGGACGCCCGTTGGAGAGCGGCGTGCTGGGGGCGGCCGAGCGCACCGGGCCCGTTTTTTTGACGCGGGGCTCCGGCGGAGGCGGGCTGCGGGCCGGCGGAGGGCGGGCCCTCTTGGGATCTCGGCCGGACTTGGGCTCGGACGCCACCGTCGCCTCCGGTCGGCGCTTGGAGTTGCGCAGACCCTCCCGCCCGGGGAGGTCGCCTTGGCGCGGCGTTTGGTCCCTGTCGTCGCGGCGGCGGCCGTTGAAGTGGCCCCCGTGCTGCCCGTTGGAGAGTAGCACCTGTTTGCGGGTTTTTGCATTGCTGTGATAGGCTGTTGTTGCTGCTGCTGCTGCTTTTCCTGAGTGGGTCAGCCCATTGCTGGCTGCTGGTTGGCTGTGCTGATTGTGATTGTTCGCGTAGTCGTCGTCGTCGTCGCCGCCGTGGCCGCCTTGGCCTTGGCCGCCGCCGAGTTTGGTTTTCTTGCCCAGTTCCCTCTGCTTGGCTTTGGTGTAGGTGACGTGGCCCTTGGACACAGTGGCCGTGTACCTCTTCACAGTTTTGGACGGCAGCCGCAAGTCGCGGCTCCTCTTGGCGGCCGCCTGCAGGGCGCTCAGACGCGTCAGACCGTTAACCCGCGACACCTGCGTGGTGGATGGACAAGGGCCAAACCATTAGTGATGGACAATTTGGGGGTTACTCAAAACAGATGCAAACTAAAACAAACATTTGAAAAACTCCATTAACGTGGACAGGTGGCAACAGTTACAGCCATATCGCGTATAATATCATATTGTTCGTCATTGAGCAAGTTGGGAATTATGGTCGCCACCAGGGGGCTCTGAAGTCCAGGAGGAAACGGGAAAGGACACAATGAAAAGAGAGAAAGAGAGAGTCTGGAGGCGTGTCTTGATGACATCATGTGTTGCTATCGCCCAGCTGACACCTGGCAGGCAGACTGGGAACATGTGCAGCAGCAAAAGAAGAAGAAGACAGATGCGCCATTGCGAGGACGCTTTCAAGACGCGTGGGTTTTCTGACCTGCTTTCGCAGTTCCTCGGCGGCCCTGCGGGTGGCCAGGCCTTTAGCGCCGCCGCTGGTGTTAGCGCAGGCCATGGCCTGCAACATCCTGACGTGTTCCCGAGCCTCGGCGCGCTCGCTGCGCTCCCTCAGGAGGGGCGGAAGAGGCCCCGCCGTAGCCCCCGACGCCGCCTTGGGTCGGGGGCTCTCCCCAATCCCCGCTTTGCTGTGGTTGTTGAACACTGTGGACGAACGTTACAGTTTATTTGAGGGCATTGTCAAAAATGAACAGAGATTATGCCTCAAAATTCATAGTAATTAAATAAAACCAAATATCCATGACGTTTATATTTTGAATTTTTGTCTCGACGTTTAGAATGTTTGTACCGTGACCGTTGAGCGGTTGCCTGATGATGGGCTTGCCCTTGCGTGGCGTGGAATGGCAGGAAGAGGAAGCGTGGCCGCCGCACGCCACACCATGCAAATGGCCGCCATTCCTCAACTGGTCATCGCGTTCGTCTTCCGCCTCCCCCAAGTCGTCGTCTTCCTGGGAGCTGCCGAAATAGGCCATGTTGTTTGGCAAAGCCGGCGAACCTGGAATAAAAAGACAAAAAACATCAATTTGGGGGATATTTTCAGATTAGCTGCTCACTTGTTGCTGGGCAGAATTGCAAATCTCTTGGTTTATTCATTAAGATAACAAAGTTAACAGCAGCTAATGAGCTCAATAACATTTGTTGAGCAAGCACAGACCTGCATGCACTGACCTACTCAAGCCCGAATGATTAGCTTGATTAGCTAAATGTTTGTAATTTGGCTGGGGGTCAAAAGGTCAATGGCAAACAGATCGCGCAGGAAATGATCCGGTAGGACTTTGTCAGGAAATTGCACTTGATTACAAGAAATGTCGCAATTCTGTCATCGTTTATTTGACTAAAATAATTTGTGTCGTCCATAATTTATATGGATAAATTTAAGAAATAAACACAAAATAGAACTTAAGTGTTGGACACATTTGGTGGTCACCAAAGTCTCTAAACAATTCACTATTTAAATATTTTTTAATTCATTAGATAATATAACATTCAACAACATCGATTATATTCTTTATCATCTGTACAGAACAACTTTGTTGCCAAATCACCTTGAGATTCCAGTAAATGGAGTTGCATGTTTTTCCAAAATGCCCGACTAATTTTTTTAACGATATCTTCCAAACTAGAACGACGACGTCGTCGCAAACAAACAAACGTAAAGCTTCTCCGGCGGGCAATCCCCCAATTACAGGGGCTTTTCATCATCCCACGCTCGGTTGTGGCGACGGACAAATCATAATTAGGCCTGAAAGAGTCTATTAGGGTTGTCATTTTTAACGAGACTCTGGGGGTGCCGAGGGGTGGGAGCGGGCGGCGCTCCCGTGTGAGCCCCATAATTACCAACCTTTCATTCTCTCCGGCTACCCTTCTTTTGTCCCCTTTTACTGGAAACGGGAAACAATGAGTCAATGCTAACGCTATGCTAGCTATGCTAGCAAAGACTGGTGGCCAAAAAACACGTAATTTAACCATTTGTCGGCCAAGTCACTTTGTTTTAAAAAGTCTCGGAAACTTTGCTGAAAAAGTGTCATCTGGTTTACCCTATTTAGATTAGATTATATTAGATTATATCACTTTATTGATCCTGTATTTAAGAAATTTCACTGTCACAGTAGCAAGTGAGTGAGAATACAGATACTTCAAAAGACATTCTAGACATAAATAGGTCATTGGAATTGATGTTTTTGGAATGCAAATTTAGACTAAAACACAAATTACACTTTGGAGCAAAAAAAAAAGCATTCCAGCGTTCCTGGCGTTAAGTTAGCGTAAAAGCGCTCCGGTCGAACCCGTCGCACCGGCCATTTTCCAGCGTGAGATGGTAGGCGCTCTTATACAAGTCGATTGTTTGGCTACCAGCCGCGTGTCTACACACGGTCGGTCACTCATTGACTTGCTTATCTTATCGTCCGGATAAGACGGCGGCTAGCTGAGCAAATAACACATTTACGCTCAAGCTAGCTTGTAGCGCCGTTGGCAACGGAGCGGAGTGCCTGGCGAAGGTTCAAGTGGCACATAAACGCTGAATCCCGTGTTGCGTCAGGCCCCAAAGCGCCCCGCGGGTCTACTATGACGGAGGTGACAATAACAGATGTTATTTTTATTTATTTTTTGTGAATCAACAAAAAATGGCGTCCCTCGCGTGTTCCGATTGATGCTAGTTTGGTGCTAAAGTCCTATTTTCCAAATAAAAATGTTTTTTTTTTATAGTTTCACAACATAGTTATGAGTGAAGAGGTCTTATAACTCAGGATGTGGCGATTTGTTACCGTTTTGTTGGAGGAAGTCATTCTTTTGGGTCTTATAAAGAAACTTTATTTGCTATTTTTTTTATTGTGTAGTATTTTTTTTATGCACTGCCGCGAAGGTTGTTCAGGATGACTCAAGAAGGGATAAAGTGATTGTTATTAAACTTGTGAAAACGTGTTTGTCATGTGAAATGGCGAAAAAAAAGGGTGATTAGGTTTTGGGGGGGGGTCAAAAGGTCAGAAAAGGAATTTTGCGATAACGGAAGAACAAATGAAGGGATTATCAAACTGGCGGGGTAAAACCAAAGAGGTCATTTAAGGGAAATTAGGTCAAATGTCAGAAAAGGATATAACTAGGGTGCTAATGAATGAGTTAAAATGCTATGTTTCATTTAGCTTAGCATGCTAAATGGTGTATTGTTGGTGTGTGTGTGTGTGTGTGTACCTCTAAGGCAGAGGAAGGTGAGGAAGTCCTCGGTCTTGGGCTTCCGCCGAGACAGCTCCTGGATGGACGACGACGACAAAGACGAGGAGGCGGCGGCCAACGACGATGACGACGCCGACGAGAGCGTCGGAGGTGACGACGAGGGAGCGGCCACCGACACGGGGACGGCCGGGCCCGCGTTGAGGGCGGCCGGCTCGGCCACTTTGATGGGGGTGGTGCTGGGAGAGTTGGGTTGCGATTGGGCAAACTTCCTCTGAGCCTGCAAGCGAGGCCTGCGGGGGGGAAACAAAAATAAAATACAAACATTTAGATTTGATTCTTACAAAACCACATTAAAAAAAGGTGAGATGAAATATATTTTTGAGCGTTTCTGTATCGTCATCCAAGTTTATTTACATTTGTTTATGTTTTGCCGTGCAAAAAAGTCTTACCCGTCTAATTTGAGTACTATTAAGCCACTAGTTATTTCTTACTTTGTTAATAGATGGCCAATTAGAACAAATAAACATATTTTTCCAATCTGATATCCTGTTTTGGGTGTTTTTTTTCAGATGGTTGAAACTAATAAATTGTTTTTAGTTCATTTCTAAGGGCAACATTCATTTGAGTTACGATTAAAATCAACATACGAGCTCAGTCCTGGAACGCATTAAGCTCATATCTCAAGGTACCACTGTATATCAAGATATTGTCAGACACTGGTCTTTCCTTCCACGCCAAGGCTATAATTTCTGCTCACTTGTACGAAACGTAGTGCGTGTCAAGTAGAGTTGGCCCCTCTTCCAAGCCCCCCCCCCAGCCCCCAGCCCACTCGCCTCGCCCTTGGCCCCCGCTTTGTTTCTGCTGCTTTTGGCTTTGCGCTCAGCCAACACTCGTCCAAGCTCACTCAGCTGCCGCCGCTTGTTTTGTTCCCACTTAATGGATGCCAAGTGCACACACACACACTCATTCACTTGTCTAGTGCAAGCAATATCTCTTTGTCAGTAATGCATAATTCCCATTTAAGAGGGATTAAATGGACGCACGGGCCTTAATGCGTCCCACCCTTCACTTTACGTGCTTCTACGTTGAAATGGAGCGCTTGTGCCACTATTTTTTTTCCTTTCCTCAAAATGTAGCCGCACCTTTAATGGCTGCCGAGTTGCAATTAGTCGCGGGGCACTAAAGATTGGGGTTGGGAAAAAAGATGAGGATGATTAACCCACTGGCTGATATTGACAAAGTGCAGTTGCTTTAATAAATCACTGGTTAACTTTTGCTTATTACGGTTTAAAAGGCAAAAATCCAGGAAAAAAGTTAACAAACTTCCTCCTGTTTAATCAACTGTAATGTTGTTTAATGAATGCACACTGACTTTGCTTAACTAGCCAAATATTCTACTTGGACAAATGAAATGAGCCTGATTACTGGGTAGGGGTCAGCTGCCAAGGGGGGGGCCAGGTCAAAGTTCACCAGGGTCTCCCAATGTCAGCAAATAGCCTTAAGTGGCATAGACCTTGATGAATGTGCGTCTTTGTCTTGGTCGTTGGTGAAGCACAAATTTCAAACATCTGGCATAGCCGACGCTAACGCCGTCGCCAACGTTAGCATTCGAGAAATTCCCAAAAAGTACTCACTTAAAAAAATAAATGAAATTAAGATGAAGACAGACACAAAACATGTTTTTGTCTTGTATTTGGACATAGTTTTAAATGCTAAGTGAATTTTACTCACTGACTATTTGGTAACTTCTACGTTAGCTTAAAGCTAGCTCTAAATAAACTCACAAACTAACTCGCTAGCTAACTAGCTAATGTTAGCAGAAAGCATCTTTAGTAAAAACATATCGATTTTGTTGAAATCACGATGACAGCCAATCAACAATGCCAGCTTCCTGCTTCAAATGGATTGGACATCTAATACCATTTTGCCAAAAAGACGATTGGACGCCACACAAACGCCAAAACGCCCCCTTCCGTCCGATTTTTAATCCTTTGATGTAAATGGCGGGCCCGGTGGGCCGGGGGTGAACATAAACATGTATATTCAGCTTTGCGGCCAAAGCCCAGGCAGCTGCGATAGGGCTTCGTCTTTTGATCGCTGACATATGGACCATCTGGACGCAATTACGGCCCGCCGACTTGGGATCGGTATTCTTGGATTACCGTGATGGGGGTCGAGTGGTAAATCTGACCGGGGATCAGCCTCGGATCTTTAGAACCAGCTTGGTTGCAGTGGGCTGACTACCTTTCACCTGTTTTCTGGCCTTTTACCCAGAATTCCCGGCAGGAAGAAACGTGTAATGTCCGAAATAAGAGCAGGAAAGGACGGATGAAAGGTGGATTACGTTCTGGGTGGAATGAAAGGGGGACATCCTGTGATAATCTACCTCAATTTTCTCCTTTCCTGCCTGGAAAACGCCATTTTGGGAGAAAATGTGTTATTTTTGTTCGTAATGTTTTATCAATAAAGTTTTCAATTAAAAAAAAAGAATGCTGTTCTAATATTAGAATAGTTGTTCTTTTTTATTAAGTGTATGAAATACAGGAGAATATTTGCTATTTTATACTAAATGCACTTCAACCAACGTTGTTTACAGAAATTTAGCAATATGGCGTCGTCTTAAAACCTCGTACTATAATATTGTTTTCTTTTGTATGCTAGGTTGCTTTCCCGATTATGGTCCTATCAGGGGGGTACTCCGAGGGTCCCGTCCCTGTGAAGTGGGACCACAACGTGGATAAAAAGGCGTGGGAAAGCAAACAAACACACGCCGTCCAGCTCTCAAAAACTGGCAAAGCTAATCACCGGCTGGCAAAAATGCCCCCCACCCGCACCTGTCTTTCTGCTTTCCCCAAAAGACCACCACCGTCCCTCCCTTTCCTTTTAGGCTTGGGCCAGGAGGGCCTTGGGCGCCGTCGGATGCCAAGCGCGGCTTCGGCCACGATAGAAAGGGGCTTTTTCTATGGGATGTCGACGCCAGATGAGAATTAAAAGGGGTTTGGCCTGTGCGTGAACCCCGTGGCAAAGCTAGCGCTAAGAAAAAAAATGGATTCCACCTTGGTGGCGGTATTGTTTAGGCTTTTTTTTTCAGTGGGGTCACTTCTTCTGCCTGTTTTGGTTGTTTAGACGTCTCCGGGAGCAAAAATCAGACCAAAATTTACGAGGATTGATTAAAATGTGCTGTTCTAGTATCATGTGACCGGGATAGGCAGGTGCTCTTGAATAGCCTCCTCATTACAGAAGGACATCTGCTACCAAAAAAACGTCCACCCCCCTAACCCTGGCGGGGAACTCGCTTCTTTCCCAGTGCCGCTTTGATGGCTAATCAAGGCGTGGCACACAAAATAATAATAATAAATAAACAAGATGGTGGGGGGCTTCCGTAAACAAGCGCCTCACCTCTTTTTGGCCGGGCCATCCTCGCCAAAGTCGCCGTCCTCGTCCTGGCCCGATGCGAGCAGTGAGACGCCGTCTTTGTGTCCGCTCAAGGACACCGAGCCATTGGCTAAGGAGCCTGGAAAAGGAAGAACGGCGTTTTAGCCAGGGAACATTTGCATTTTGGATGGAAAAAGCATCATTTGCTGTATTATTGTCAACTTTTCTGAAAGTCCCGTCGTCATCCCTAGATGAACTCGCTCATTAATTTGCCAGTGTGGGGGTGATTTTAGGGGGGTTTTTGAGCGACGTCCCGGAAGAAGGCGAGCAAACAAACAAGCGGCGGCGGCGTCCCGTTCGTTCATTAGCCCGCTCTTGCTTGACTGAAGACTTGTTTGACACGTCGCACATGAGCGCCCGCCTGAGGGGCAGCAGCGCTGGAAAAGAGGGAGGAGGGGCGCATACAGGGAGGGCGATTGGCGCCAAGTGATGCGCAAAGCGCCCTCCTGATAGCTCTTGATGCTAATCAGATTCACGCCCGCTTAACTGGGCTCGTCGCCCCTCTTGACGTTTACCTCAAATTCCCCGGAGGGGCGCCGTTTAGTTATGAAAAGCAGACATTTGTTTTGGGATTTCAAATCGTAATTGGGATTAAAATTAGGACCATTAATAATATGTGTGATATACATAATTATCTTTGGGATTTTTTTGGAGGATTTTCCTTATTTTTGAAAGATTTCCATTTGCAATTCATCTATATTTTCTTCTATTTAATTTGATTTTGCCTTAAAATGTAGTTAGCATGTTCCAATTTTCATCTTCATGTATTACATTTATAATAAGATAAATTTGGGATTCAAGTCAAGCTAAACGGGACGTAGCGTAGCTAATAGGAAGCGACGCCGGCCGGCTCTCCTTTCTTTCTGGCCGGCGTCCAACTCCTCCATCAGCGGCACCGCGCCAAATGGGAAGAAGAGACCCAAAAAGATCGGATATATTCCCCAAAGGCACAGAAGAGAAGAAAGGCGATAGGCGGGAAGTGGCCGGAACAAAAGGGCAAAAATTAGAGGCAACAAACGACGTACCGTTTTGGTGGGCGCTCCCATGGGCGTCCGGCTGGCGTTTCTGAGCGCTCCGAAACTCTTTGAGGGAAAGGTAAAGAACCTTTCGCATCAGCCGCTCCTCCGACCACGGGATCCCATCGCTGTCGTCCTAAAAAAAATAAAAAATAAACGGAATATTAACGTGTGTTCAAACAAACAAGTTGAAACGTCAGAAAACTGCATGTTTGTTGCTTGTTATTATTTTCTTTCTTCTTGAATCAGATTAACATTTGAAATGAAATTGTTTTTCTTTTAACCTCATTCACTCACTGAATTCTTTTCAAATTTTGAGTGGAAAATGACAAGTTCACGTTTTGATTTTATTCAAACATGACTGAAATATTGCACTTTTTGTCGTTTTGGGAAAACAATGATTTATTTTCATGTATTATTTATTAAACACATTTCTAATAATAACAAAATATTGAACAAAACCTTTGGTTATTTATTTTATAAAAATAAATGCTGACTTTTGAATAATATTTTGGTTAAAAAAAATCCAAATATCAACACACTCAAAGAACAACATTAATAAATCAACACCAAGACACATAATATAATCGAAAATGAAAAATATTCATGTTATAAATATGATAGGATCAAAGATGCAAAGATGAGGAAAAAGCCCCTCCCACAATACTCCATTTGGCATTCAAACATGCCCCCCCTTAGACAAAAAGCCCCGCCCCCCACTCCCATCGGATCGAGCGGGTTGTCACTAACGAGCACTGGGACCCCATTGCACCACTGGTGTGTGCGTGTTTACAGTACAAAAAAAATACAGTACAAAAAACAACTCCAAAGCGCCCCCCAACAAAGATAGACGGCATTGCGAGACGTCCTTGGAGAGCTTTGCTCGCTGACTCATCCAACCAAGATTCACTTTGCATCCTCCTTTACTTACTACTACGTCTATAGACGGCCAATTTATCTAAAAAAAAAATAAGGGAAGAAAAACATGTCTTTTACAAAACAGCCCAAGTTGTCCAATCCATTTGAAGCAGGAGGGTTGGCAGCAAATGTTGGTTCAGTGTTCAAATAGATGAGATGTCTCCTAGTAAGAAACTCATTTCAATTCATTCAATAATTTGGGCAAAAAGTGATAAGTTGCGGCCATTTTGGCTCCCCTCTTGTTGACTTAGCAATAGCTAACGTCATCTATGCTACTAATAAAACATTTCCTCGTAAAGTCAGACAGTACATGTGTGTGTGTGTATGTTTTTTTTGCATGTGTACGCAAGCCGTCTAGTCTAAAAATAACCCAGCGCTACGCCGCTTCCTCCAACTCTTACGGATGTCACAGCGCGGGAATGTGGGCCACGCGCCAACCTTCATGCGCTCGTCAAAAAAAACAACAACAAAAACAAAGATCTTAAAATGTGTTACAGCAGGGATGTCAAACTCATCATTGTAGTAAAAAAAAAATGGCAACCATGGACGACAATGGACGCCTGATCTCTTTTGACGAGGAAAAGCGAGTAAGCAGGTGGTGGGGGCCTGGGAGTGAGGTCAAAGGTCACCTTCCCAGGCCGGGCCTAAAAGCCACTCTCACTCCAAAAGGACCTGTCAATCACACTTGCGGATTTACCGTCCGCGGACAAACCCGGAGAAAGGTTGGGGGCCTCTTTGAATGGCAAAATGTGGTGGTGAAAGGTGACAGATTTGGCTTTTATTTTGGCGGGGTGGGGGCTTTTCTTTAAAAAGGTGAATGGGCGTCGTCTTTACAGCACGCCAATCATCATCCATCACCGCCCGAAGCGGCAAAATAAACAATCTGGCGACGGATCAATCACTGTCTCTTTAACGTTACGCGTATCCCATGCACGACGGCTTTAAGGCGACACCGGGGGCGCCGTATGCAAATGGTACGCGTATTTATTATTGCGGCAAGAAAAAAAGCTGCATGGCGATATGACGGTGGAGCGAATGAACAGGAAATCACTAGCAAGGATGGCAATATCCGCCTAAAATGAGCCACGTTAGCCATTGTTATGAATTTCAATTAGTTTATCATCATATTTGCAACCAACTCTCCCACTTCAACAGGATTGGACATATTTTAAATAAATGTGTTGAAATTTGAAAGAAATACGGTAGTTATAACTTTTTTAAATCAGTGCATTAACTTTGAAGACTTTGAAAAAAATTGGCCCCTACCAAGATGGCCGCCACCCTGCGGCCATTTTGGTAGAGGCAAACAAGGACTTTTCGCTCTTCCGCCATGAATTTCAATGAGTTTATCACTAGTAAATGTCCAATCCATTTAACGTTAGAGGAGACGGCCTTGGTACATTTGCTGCCAACCCTCCCACTTCAAAAGGATTGGACGTCCAGGGCTGTGGACGTCTCGTTCTTGAGCTTTTTTTGTGTGTGAGATTAAAGCATGAGAGAGAATGGCTTCCTATGGTCTAGCACTCCATTCATTCTGCTATCCTTTCATCCCCCCGCCTGTTAATCCTCCTTGACGTGCTCAATCCGCGACCATTCCACCGGACTGGGACAAACTTCAAAGACCTCCGCAGCTGTGTTGTGCTTGGCGAGCAAAGTAAAGACTGGAAATCCTTTTTGGAAGACAAGAGTTGGCTCGCAAACGACGTATTGTGCTGACGTTGGCTAACGATATATCGCCAAACGATCTCGACCAGCTATTTTGGTGGAAAACCATGTGATAAAGCAACATTTTTCATTCAACACTGGAAAATCTAGCCCATATGACATACCTTTACACAAGAAAATTAGAATTCAAATGAAAACAATGGGTTAAAACATTGTACATATAGCTATATCCCACATTTGGTTTACTCCATTTTCTAACAAAAATCAGTGTATAGCGCTAATGCTATCCAGGCTAACACGGGAGATTTATTTCAATGTATTTCCACTAAGTCGATGACAGCTCTGGGAGTCGGCTCCGTCTGTTTATTTCATTAAATCTGTGAACTGAAGGAGGAATGACCCCAAGCTAACGCTACCGCGTGCGCTAATCTGTATTTGTTGGATTTGAATGGCCCCCCTCAACCCCCCCTTAACCAGCGCCGCACAATATGTCCAGATGTAATAATTCTTGTCACTTTAAGCTTGACGGCTGTTACTTAAATATAATAATAATACCACAAAAATAAATAAATGAAGCTAGCAAAGGCCCAGAATAGTAAAATTCTATGCAGACTTGAAGCTAAAATGCAGGTTGTGGGCCAAAACGTACTTTCTTGTCAAGAATAAAGTACATTTTTGAATAATCTCCATTCAAATAAACTTATATAGTAACATAAAATATGATATTACCCACAACGCTATGGCGTACTAATAAATCGCAAGACAAGGACATTGGATCGATGCGACCGAGGCGACGGAATTCCAACAATCGGGTGATTCACTGAGTTTAATAAAAAAAAAGCCACCACCAGAAACACACCTTTACGTGACAGAGTGACTCTCTTAATAAAAACTCAAATAAAAACCCCCTGGAGGCAAAGCACAAGTGTGTTGCTACATTTCCAAGCGCACCTTTTCCAGGAAATAACGTGTAAGAACATTTTAATTAGCGCTTAGCGCTTATGTGAGAGCCTTGTAAAAAAAAAAAAGCTGTCGTTTTATTGATACGAGACGATGACCAAACGTTAGAAAACGCTGAATAATATTTAATTCCTCCCCAAACAAAAGGAATCTTTCTTCTTTCACTCAAAGGAGCGTTTTGTAGTCTTAATAATAAATTCCTATTTACTTTTCCATACAGTAATTTGACTTAAAGCAGTGGTATTGTGGGTGTCGGGTTCCATAAAAATTATTTATTAACCTCAGTCTCAGTCTGCACACTTCCTGTATGTGGCTCCAGTTTTTTTAACTAGCTCTACAATGTCTTCTGTGTCTTATACCTGTCTTGCTACTACAACTAATAAATTAGCCAAATACGGGATGAAATAAAGTTCTAACCTAACGCAAAAAAACAAAGTTTGCTGCTAAGCCCCTCCCCCTCTTTCCAGTGGAAAGGTATGACGACGCCCCCCTCGTGGTGTCTCTAAGTGTGGATAATGCACTATCGACCTTGCTCTCTCTCTCTCTCTCGCCAAGTCCACATGTGCAAACATGGCCGCCACGTCCACCCTGACCTTTGCGGCTTGGGCGAAACGAGACGTGATTTCCAATGGGAACGGGTCTGTTGGCGCTGGTGGTGAACCCGGTCGCCCTTTCTATCCTTTCTCCACTGGGTGTTAATGTGATTAGCTTCCTGCGCCTATGGATGACGCCCCGCCCCCTTCTACTCAACGTCGTCGTCGTCCAGGATAATTCCACGGCGTAGATTTTTCTTTCCCTTCCTGCCAGCGCTCGATTGTCTAACCTAGTTGATCAATTCCTTCCGCCTGTGCTGGACCGCTTGCTCTTATTTTTAATCTAATCTCACACATGGTCTATTCCAATCCTTTCTTCCTTTTTTGCTGAAGAACATTTCCGGCAATGAAAGACAAAAGGAATCATATCGCGCTGATCATCTTCACTTTTTAACAGTGGACATTTCTCTCACTTTAGCACCTTAAAACCACAAATAAATGACAAAATCACAAACCCGGTAGCATTATCAGCCTTTCTATATATCTTTTATTTCCCCGCTCTAATCTGGGAAGCAGTTAAAGAGACGCATTTGCAATGAGCTCACCCGGCAAACCCCCCGTTTCCCCCCCTCGGCGCCAGATGGAGTCCCTCGCTCGGACTGAACGTGCATTAGCAGCATTTTACCCGTACGACAGGAAGTCACCAGACGCCGGAGGGGCGGGGTCCATATCGATTTAAGACAATAATAATAATAATAATAATCAGGATTATTGCAAAGCATTTGCGTACCTTTAAGAGCAGAACAGAGCCTAATGTATCCAATACACAATACTGTCAACTTATTCCAAATATATGCTAATATTGTCATGCTTTAAACATCATATGCGCACTCGCATTCACTATATAAATATAGCGTGCCAGCAAGAAATGTACCCAGGCAGTAGATGTTCCGCCTTGTGTTTGTATGGTTTATTAGCGCAATTAAATGCAATTATAAATAATCGGAGCAATTGGGTGAGGTTGCCAGGTATGTTTAAAACGTCAAAGTTTTTGTGCAAATAGAGAGCAACCACTACGTCTATTTCAAAGCCAAATATATATCACAAGTAACTTGATAAAAATAAGTGAATAACGTGCATAGGTAACAATAATAAACTGTTTTCTTCATGTGGATTATTAAAAAAATGCTCAGTAGTTTGAATACACATTAAAATGTTAGTTAAATTGCATATATACTGGTAATAAACTCAATGAAATTCACATTCCTGCAAAAAAACGGCATGTAGGAATAGGCATTCTGGCTCCGGCACCCTGGGCAATCTTAATCTGAGGTTGATAAAAGTGGAGTCTAGAAACCTCCCACAAACGTGTTGGAAAAAGTACGTTAAATCCTCTGGAGGAAGACGACAATGTTGTGAATCTTATCAAAGAGCGAACAAAGACGTGTTTTTTTTTCTACGAGGGCCAAGAAGGGTCGCTCTCCTTTACTCAAGGAGCGCAAACACCACACCGTCTGGGTGTCGTCGTAAAAAGTCTTTTGGATGGCGTAAGCGGGCGCATTAAAGTCCTGCGGGGATTTACGGGCCTTGCATTACACTTTACTGGGCCTTTCAAAGCTCTACGGCCAAATTGTCTCAATTCTGCAAGAGTCTTGCCACCAAAGTGACTCATATTTTGCACCTCCCGCGCTGACTCTTCGTGGGAAATTTTTCTGAGCGCCGCGTCAACATCGTTCTGAGTCAGCGTTGCAGTTTTCCCCCCCTCGCGTTTTAACCCGTCTGGCCGGAATTTCTTCAAACTGCGGTCGACGCCGATGCCAGACGAGGAAGCCCCTGAAGGTAGTTCCCAAACCGGGCCTTTAATTTGCGTTATTATTAGACTTCAGGGTTGATTTTTTCTTTCTTTTTTTTAGCACCATAGCTGAAACTAGGTCTGAATTTCAATGAGTTTATCACTATTAAATATCCAATGCATTTTCTTTATGAACAAATAAATGTAAAAAAATATTGTCCATTATTATCAACACTGAAAAATCAAATTTTTGGCAAAATAACCATTTTTGGCAGAGAATAGCGTACATGAATACTTTTGTCAAAGCTAAAATAAACTGGAATATTTACAATAGTAAAATAGGACAAATAAATGTACTACTCCAGATTAAAAAAGCCAATAAAAAAAACAAAAAAACAATTATAATCCGCCCAACATCTAAAAAAAACCTGAAGATTGATAAACACTATCCCATGCTACATCACAACCAATTTTCAAGATAACCGGTCCACTAATAACAAAAAAACAGGACTTCTTAGTCAGTGTCCACCACAAGAAAAACAACAACAACTACTTAACAAACTGTATTAAATCTTCTTTAAAAATACCAATGTTAATTCAAGTGCAGCCAAAACATATTAGACAGACATTTATTTAAAAAAAATAAATAAATGATGCAATAGCAAAGCGCTACAAGACGTGGGGACCCCCCCGGGAACGTTTGACCCGGAGCGCTAGCACGCGGAACACGTGTTCCTCACTGGTTCCTCCCCTCAAACATCTGTTCTCCCATCACACCTGCTCCTTATCCTTATACCCCCCCGACCCCCCTCCCATTCCTCCTTAACAGCCCATCTTCTTCTTGTCAAGCGAAAGCAGCTGGAGCACCCCCAAACCGGGCTATTCCGCCAACAATCCCCCCTTTTTCGTCTTAAGTGCGGCGAGGAGAGCGAGGATCCATTGGACTTGTTAAGAACCACACAAACCACATGAGGAGAAAAAGCAAAGATGCTTCCCACTTACAACATTGTTTTTTTTTTCCCACACTGTCAGACTCGTCATGTTTTCGCTCCGTGATGCTAATCGCTAAAGTGGGAGATTCTTGCGGCGGCGGATATCTTAACGCCAGACGTGCCAACGACAAACTGACATGTTAGCGTTTGGGGAGGAGATTACAGGGTAGAGAATAAAGTCAAGAAAAATGGGGGAAAAAAGCCAGACTGTGGTATTGGCGTACCGCAACATTGAGCTAATGGATAAGTGGCTATGCTACTTTTCTTTGACTGTATTTTTGGGGCATTTAGTGGCTATTTTTGAATAGTTAAAAAAAAAAGAAATGTACACATTCCTGGATTTCACATTTAGGGTCACTAAAGTCAAAATATATATGGCAATTTAAAAAAAACTTCGTGTGTGGCTACTCTGGTTCTTTTAAATCAAAATCAAGTCATCACGCAAAATCACTTCAAATCTTGCTCATTTCTTCAATCTGGATTGGCAACCAAATACATATCAATCCACGAATACCTAATCCCGCAATGGGATTCGCTACAGTGCATCTATGGGGAGGGGGGGGGACTATTCTATTCTGTTTTTATGAGTGGTGGGTGGAGTGCTAGTGGGAATCAACACTACCCCCCCCCCCCCCCCCTGACACATACGGATTACTCGTCAATCCAATTGTATTCAGCGCGGGTCCACCAATGGGACAGCGCTACGGGAGGGGAAGCGGCCCGGGATTGGTGGAGGACGTCGACCGTGCCCCAACAACAGCGGCAAATCCTGCGAGACCCCCCCCCCCCACACACACACACACACACAGTCACACGAGGCCCCAGGGCCTCCCCAAGCGTGCCCGTTCTAGCGCCCTGAGTCTATGTGGGGGTCCCCTTTTTCCTTTCCCTTCCCTCCGAGTGAGATCAGGTTGAGATTTGCCAGAGTTTTTGCGACTTGTCAAAGCCTTTCCACGCGAGCGCTCGGGTTGAACGAGGTCTCTTTCCCTCTCTCTCTCTCATTCCGCTGACCTACTTCTGTGCTCAACGCTGAGCTCACGCGACACCGCCGCTAAAACGACTGTTCGCCGTTTGGCGGCGGCGGAGGCGCCTGCGTCCTCTTCCGGGACAAACACCCACCCTACGGGGCCCCCCCTAAAGAAGAACCCCGCCTCCCCGTGTAAGCGGGAGGTGTAAACAGTCAGCTACAAAGAATGGAGAAAAAAAAGTAGGCATGTGCCTCATTAACACTGAATGAATGCGCAGCGGTAGGTTGATTTTCGAAGGCTTCCCACCCAACTGGATTGGACGTCTAATGCTGTCAATGGCGCTGTATGACATGAGAATTTAATGCTATATTTAATTCAGACTACAATTTCGAAAAGCAAAGCTTGTATGTCCATTAAATCATTTTTCCCATATAAAAGAAGCAAATACAAATGAATCCATTCCCACCCATGGAAAAAAAACACCTAAAATAAGATATTACAATGGAAAAACATGTTTTTACTTGTTCCAATTCACCACCTACGCTGACAAAGTAACAAATACTCATATCTAGTAGTTATGATCTGCAATAAGAGACAGACGCTAGCGGCTAATAGCTACACTTTTGTGAGACTACATAGCATAACAAACTTTAAATTGAACTTAAATGAACTTTGCCATATGCTCTCATGTCAAATCGGTCTGGTATCTCGGGGGGGAAATGTGGCTTGGAATTTTCCTCATATCTCAAATTTCTCCTATGTTGGGACACTCCTATGTCAAGGCATTACTGTAAAGAGTCGACAGTGCCGATCCTTTCTTTAATTGCTTCTTCTCCGCGGCAGCGTCTCCGAGACCCCCTCCCGCGGCGGCCTAAGCCCCCCGGCTTTGTTTCACGGCGTCGGGCGGCTACGGCGTAATCTACAGTCACACCGGCACGCACGGCCGGGCTTTAAAAGGCTTAAGATTGTCGGACACGGCGGCGGAACGCGGAGGAAGGCGGAGAAAGGCGCTCCGGGTCTCGCGAGGTGAGCGCTACGCCAACGTGCCGCGCACTGGCACATTTCTATTGACGGAGTCGAACCCGTCGACCCGTAACAGATGCCGGCGCCGCGCGACAAATTGAAGTCTGCTCGGCCTGTTTTGAAAAAAGCTCCGGGCGGGCCGGCCTGTTTGGAGCGTTTTTTTTTTTTTTACAGGAACAGCCGAGCTATTTTTTTAGGCAGTCTTATCTGTCTTGCGGTTTGACTGACTTATAGCCTATCTTGGTGAGTTTTTGATTGGTCGATCGAATGGGCGGCGGGTTGAGATGAGTTTTCGTAGTTTGAGGGCCGTAAGGGGTCGTTTGCGAAATGGAATTTTTTGGTTAAAGTAAAAACGGTTCCTATTTAAAGAAATCTGGATCCGGATCACCACATTGGCCCTTGTCTGGGTTCAATCGAATTGCCTAAACTATCAGGTTTTACTCAGTGATTGGTCTGGTTGCTAACGCTAACAAACATATGGCTACTTAGCAAATCTGTATCACCAACTATATCAAAATATTCATGTGGGACGTCATCGTTAGCTTAAGAGAAAGCGTAGTAGGAAAATGTCAAAACAATTCAAGGAAATGGGGGCAAATTTACTACAGGAAACTGCTTTCACCGCGCTATCTTTTTCCCACTCGACTGACGCTCGCCACTTCCGTGGTCGACCCGACGCTTTCGGATCCGTGCTACTGGTGAAAATACTTTATCGCACCTGCTCTGTCTTCTAAACGTGCTAACAAAGTGCGGCGATCCAATTTCCTTTAAAAAAAAAAGAGCCAGTGTGGTGGCTTTCTCCAGATTGGCGTTTTAGGGAGGATTGTGCGTTCTTTGGCGGTGGCCAAAGAAGAAGGCCAGATGGTCAGATGAAAGCGTGTAATGCTTTCCATTTTGGCAACGCTGGAGTAGAACAATTAAAACGACACACACTTAAAATTTTTAACAAATATCTTAAAAGCTAGAATATTGACTGATATATAATTATAAATATGTATAAAATAGATGTATTCTATATATCATATATATACATACATTATTTAATATATATTATATGATTATTTATTCTATATATTATTATATATTTTAAAAGCTAAAATATTGACTGATATAAAAATATAAATAAATATTCTATATATTACTATGTATTATTCATTCGATAAATATCACATATTATTTATTCAATATTTATTATATGTAATATTTATTTTATATTATTTATTCTATATATTATTATATATACTTTTATAGAATAAATACAAATTATTGCACAGTATGTACGAAATATTTTCTGAATGAAATCAGCCCTATTTTTTTTATCCATCTATTTTTCTTGAATGGCAACGTGAGGCCCAAAACGCGACGGTGTCATTTCCGCAAAAGCCGACAACGACAGTCGGTATTTTAGCACCGCGCCGGACATTTTTACGAGCGGCGGCGGCGTCGTCGTCAGCAGATCGATACGCCCTCTTGTCGGCGCGTCCCCCGAGGCTTCGTTCCCGCGACATCCGTGTCACTATAACGTTGGATCAGACGGCGAGGTGAAAAGGTAGGGGCTGTTTATTAAAAAGCCAGTCGTGGCGGCGCTTAAGCTGGAAGACGGACGCAAAGGTCAACACCAAGTCAATTTACATTACAATCTCCAGCGTCTTTTTTGTCGGATTTAATATTAAGCAATTAGCACGACACTTTTAGCAATTATTTTTAGTCATGTTAGATGGCATGTATAATTATTAGAGTGAGGAACAAAACTAAAACAGAAAAGGTGATTCAATCTTGGGGTCAGGAGGTCAAAGAAAACAGAAGAGGAATGGAATGGAATTTGATCTGAATTAGCCCATTTCAACCAAAATTTGCTGTGTAGGTTTTATGCCAAATGTCACATTAGTCGGAAGCGCTTTGACCAATTGTCCCCAATGCAAAAAAAACAAAAACACTCCTATAAGAGTTAACAAAATAATATATGTTGGTTATTTCCAAAAAGTTTCAAAAGCAAAGTGTCTTCCTTCCCTCCCACAATATGAGCTATGATCCACAAATACACAAAGCCTCCAAAGGGACTGAGCAGCTGTCCTGCCACCCCCCCCCCCCCCCCAAACAATCTCCAACGCCCCTTCTTCACCCACACGAGCAGCCGCGTATAAATCAGAGGGTGAAATGAAGTTGTACGTGACACACACACACACGCGCACCCACAAAACCGTCCTACGCGCCTCATGACGACCCCCCCCCCCCCGTTACCAAAGTTTGCCCACGCCAGCCCCTAAAATGGCCCCCAATTGGAACCTACTATGGAAATGGACATCAATCTACCTGATAGGTTTTTTGCCAGATTTGGCGAAATATATGTGGAGTTTGCATGTTCTCTATTGGCTTTTTGGGTTTTCTCCGGGTACTCCAGTTTCCTCCCACATTCCAAAAACATGCATGTTAGGCTGATTTAGCTGGGATAGGCTCCGGCACCCCACCCCACTACCCCTGTGAGGATAAGCAGCCCAGAAAATGAACAAATTAGTTTTATCTATCTCAAAGAAGATCAATTACATGAATTAATTGCAAACCAATTGTTGCCACTGGACTCCATGTTAGCCAAGAAAAGGGATTGGTGTTCTCCAATTGTGGTTTTCACATCTCTGGCCTGATAAAAGATTTAGCGAGCGAGCCACGGGTCATTGTAAAAGACGCTGTCAGTGTACGTTTCATCAGGCGTGCCAAAGCCAAACGCCATGAGGAAACAAAAATAGAGTGGCTAGTTGCAAAAGAAAGCCCCACACCCTCCATTTCTCCACTACTCAAAAATTGGGGGCCCCTTGACTAAGACGGTGGGGGCTTGTTTTGAGGGGGACAGATTTTTCGAGCGGCCGTCGGCGTGACCGACCTAAAGCGGAGGAGCCCTGCTTTATTGCCTGTTTATTGGAGCGCCCCGCTTCTGTGTTTATGTTCCACGCTGAGCTGACAAAAGTGACTCGCCGTCTTGTCCGTGTGCTCCGAGTTGGCTTTTGCCGCCGCCATTTCTTTCCATATATGTACAAATGCTGCATGGAAATGCGCATTCGTTTTTCACCTGGTTGTTTTTTTTTACCCCTTGAATGACACAAAATGGAGTTGGTTGTGATACACGCATCTTATAGTATATAAAACGGTACTATTACAAAAATACTATTTGATTTTTCATGCATTTTTAACCGGATACTAAATTCAGACATTAGTTGTTCACTACTACTTTAAAAAGCTGAAATAAAACTCTTTGGTTGCATGCTCTCCAGATTGGACATCTATAAATGTCCAAAAAAAGGGAGCAAATTGTGAAAAAAATAGTAGCAGGCATGCTACTACATTGTCCAACATTTGCCATGAATGATTTCCACATGGTGAAATAAACAAAAGCGGAAAAGCGAGCAAAACGAAGCTAAGCCGCCATCTGCGACCAATTAATTCGATTACAACGATTTCCTACGGGGAATTACATGGACTTGGTGCCGCTTCCACTGTATTGGTTTTGCTTAGTTGCCTTTTATTAAGCTTAATCAATGATTTCATTAACTATAAAAAGGGGGGTCTGTGTTTTAGAAGGGGGGGTCCTGTGTGCATAATTGTCTTTCGCTAATAAATGGGCGGCAGGGGGGGGGGGCGGATTCTGATTCTGTGGATGGGGGTTGTTCTTTATTTTTACATTTAAAGTAGTATTGTTGACGTCTATTGCCGTCAGTGGCGGTCAATGAGTTAAATACTGCGCAATAAAATCCGTCTGCACCTTTTTTAACAACTAAAATACATCCAAAGCATTTTAAGGAACCTGACAGCGAATGTGTGGTCATTCGCCGCCGACCTCCCATTCCAAATGGATTGGACGGCTATCACCGTCATTGGGAGTCAATAATTTACCATTCAATTTGACTTGGGAATGGAAGTTTAAAGGCGGAGCTGGTTCCAAGTACACGATGATCTCCCTGTTACAGGAAAAGGCCATGTTTCTTGTAACAATATTAATTATGACGTTATTATTTAGGTTTATAGTCCTAACTTAATCCTAAAAGTGACTGTTTTGGAAGAGAAACGCCTTTAAAAAAGTGCAGTTTAACAGGTTTTCAGTCGAAACTGGAAGACAGGGACAACAACGTGCAGTAAACTTTAAATGTCCAAACGAATTGTGGAGCGAGTGACTTTGAACAAGTGGGACACATGCAAAGACGACATTGTTGGCAAGAGTCATTCCATTTTCCACGCAACCGGAAGTGAAAGATCCCACGGACAGCACGCCGGTAGAAAATGGTCGCTTGTCGTCACGTACGCGAGTCCCCCCCGACCCTCTGCAATGCGCCTCGTCGTTCGAACGACTGGCTCGCCCCCACCGAAAGCACATTTTGACGACATAAAACGCAGCCTTTCCTCGTCATTTGAGGACAAGGAAAAAAGAGGCTAGCTGGCTAACCGAGCAATGGTTTGCTTAGCTGTTAGCTAGCTAGCAGAAGGTCATGCCAATACCTGCCGGATTCGATTTCGCCCTCAACAAACCCCCCTAACATACACTTCCAAAAAAGGGGCTTCCAAAGTCGAATAAGTCATGCATACGACCCCCATAGTTAACATACTTTAAAGTGTTGGCTAAAGGCAGAAAAAGTGCTGATTTAGCGTGACCCCCATTCCCCCCCTTCGAGTACACTTTGGCGAGGAAGGGGGTTATTAAAGGGACCCCAAACGACAACACGTTCGCGTGGAATGAAAAACACAACCCAAGCAATAGACGCCCCCCGTTCACTGTTAATATTCCTCAAAATTTCCACAAGTCAGATAACAACATGAGAGCGATCTGTGCAATAAAAAAAGAGGGAAAAAAGGCTAAACCTATGCATGGCCGCCGATGCCGACGACCGGGCTTCCCCCCTCGCCCACAAAAAAAAGCCATTTTGTCTTCAAATTAAAGCCACGTTGTGACAATTTAACCCGATGATCACAAAGAGTGGACGCGATGTATCGGCGAGCAAGCCTATGACGAAAAACAGCGACTTGACGTTGAGAAAAAGGCTCGAATTGGATACAAAATGGAGTAAAGTGAGAGTGGGGGCTTTAAAATGTGTTTTGAAAAAGGTACAATCTTTTGGCCGGGGGGCTGGAACCCCCCTCGCCACCCCCCCTCCTGTTATCATCCACATGAAAGTTTACACATTTAGGAGACAAAGTTAAAGATGTACTTACATATTTCTTGTGGATGATATTCCTTTTGGGTCGTTCTTTGCTCATTCTGCACTTTCTTCCTCCCGACCCCCAAAGAGGCAAACTAGAAACGAGAGAATGGCCACATGAATGTCTCTCTCCCCCCCTGAGGGGCAGCAGCGAATTTAAATCCCCGAAGAAGAGCAGGAAAAAATAATAGCTCTCAAAAAAACAAAACAAAAAGCAATCCTCACTTCCTCGGCTCTGTTGTCTTTAAAATGTTCCCGATGGAGGTCCGACGACGACGAACTCGATCGGGGGTTGCGACGACGTAGCCCAAACAATCGCAACATAACAATAAGTTCCGATCGGCTGCTCAGGCTCGGCTCCCGGTTCTTCTTTCACCATCGTCCGCCGCCTCCGAGTTACATTTCTCGCGTGAATAAATAGGCTGGATTGCAAGCGATTTGTATGAAGAAAGAAAAAACATCAACAAAAAAGAAATAAGAAGGCTCCTTTTCCTTGCTTTGCGTTCGTTTCCTTTCGGCGTTCTCGCCGGAGCTTTCGCTGCGGCGGTCGCGAGAGCTTCTCCGGCTGCACTGAAGAGCCTAGTCCGAACAGCTCCTTTCTTCCCCGGAGTCAGCCTATCACGACGCGCGTTCCGCAGCGGCAACTTTAAAATCCCTCCGAGGTACCCCCACCAAAATAATCCCCCCACTCCGCTTTCCGACGGCTTTATTTGACAAATTAAACTATTCCAATTAGGCCTGGGAAACTCGGGATACGATATGCTATACGAAGTTTGCAACAAAAAAAGATTCGGGGCCAGAAAATCAATTTAGGACCATTTCCAATGCCAGAGAAAAACTAGTTATTTCTAATATATAAACATACACACTACTTATTAATGTTTTTTGTATAAATGTAGTAGTAGTATTAGTAGTATTAGTAGTATTAGTAGTATTAGTAGTATTAGTAGTATTAGTAGTATTAGTAGTATTAGTAGTATTAGTAGTATTAGTAGTATTAGTAGTATTAGTAGTATTAGTAGAATTAGTAGTACTAGTAGTATTAGTAGTATTAGTAGTAGTATTAGTAGTATTAGTAGTAGTATTAGTAGTAGTAGTAGCAGTAGTAGTAGTAGTAGCAGTAGTAGTAGTATTAGTAGTTGTAGCAGTAGTAGTACTGGTAGCAGTCTACTAGTAGTAGTAGTAGTAGTAGTAGTACAAGAAAAATATTCCACTAAAAAGTGCAAGTGAGTCCAAAATATTTCCGCGTGGCAACGTTTGAACGCTCATCTTGACATTAAAGACAATCAGATGGAGAATTTGGTAAAGAAAGAAAAGAACAAAAGAAAAAAAGTCAGAGGCTTCTGAATGTTTATGTAAATTGACCCCCACCAACCTCTAACTCACTACTATCACTATTCACAAGCAACCCCCAGTAGTGTGAAATTGCAAAGCGTAGAAACAAGACCTGCTCTGCCCCACTTTCCGCACTCTAATGCTAATTTTGCTAATGCTAATCCCTGTACGCTGCTTATAAGACATCAAAGGAAAGATGCTGATTTTCATATAAATATTTTTTGCTGCTTATCCACCACCATAGCAAACAGAAAGTGGATCTGGGAGTTATTTACAGTATCCTAATCTGTCCAATCATTATTCATTTTGCCCTCGGATCAATGTCCGTCTGTCCCGACAGCCCCGGGGGTCCCACGGGTTATTTCCAGGCTGCTTTTAGCCTACTACGCCTGACCCACCCGCCAACTCCCCCTCAGTGCGGCTTTGCTTCGGGGGTCCGCGGCGCTGACATTCGAACCGGCGTCGATCGATGAGACCCGACGGCGACGAGGCTGCTATTGTTTCCTTGTGACCAACTCCTATCAAACTGAGCAATTCAAGAAAACCTTTTACAAATACACATTTTTACTGTATTTACTCACATATTAGCCGCCTATGCGGATAAGCCCTACCCTTAAAATGGCCTTAAAATCATTGAATTTGACAATTTCTCGCCTAAAAGTGAGGCCAAAACCTGTACGGGGTTACCAGGTGAGCGTCGGGACGGGAGCCTCATTAGCCAAACGCAAGGCGCCGCCTCGGGCGCCCGCCAATCGAAACGCGCCTGTGATCTTCGCATGTTTGGCTTCCAGATGGGTCAAGTCGGGGCGGAATCTTTGAGTGCGGGAGGGCCCATCCGTGTCTTGGAAAAGGGGGGGGGGGGGGGGGGGGGCACGCCTACGGGCACCCTGCTCGGCTTGTCCGTTGTCAATAGCCTCAGGGCCTCAAAAAACGTCAACAAGGTAAAAAGTGGGTAAATTTGAATTGAAAAGACTCTAAAATTAATATAATATAATATGGCTGCCAATGCTCACGTCAGATTAAATTTGACTTTTTGGACGTTTTTTTAAATCAAAACACTAAATCAAAAAAATGCTAAAATAATATATTTATATTAAATGCCAAGCTGGCCATGTCAGCCATTTTGACCTTTTAAACAAATTTCTGGTTCACTTTTTGGACTTTTTTATCAATTTTCATCAGTGCGAGAGCTTGAAAAATCTGTCCCCACCCCTCAGTCTTGGTACGCCCCGCCCCCTTCCACTCCACCCCCCCCCCCCCCCCCCCTCCTGGATATCGGACATCAATCTAGCCAGCACCGTCTGCTAAGCCTCACTGGGCAATTAAGCACATTGAGAGTGAAAGCTCTAATCAATTCCTGGCCTTCTCCACTACGCGCTCTCTCTTAAATTTGTTGGCTTTGCCGTTTATGCGCCTGTCCAAATAGGCCTTTTAAATCTACAACTCCCTTGAAAGAGCAACAACAACAACAACAACAACAACAAAAAAGCACGTAAAATAGATCTCCAATTAGTTTGAATTGGAATTCTGACAAGGTTAAATCACTGCCATTCTCCCACTTGGACTGAATTGGACGCCTATCACTTTAAATGGCAACGCAGTGTCTTTCTAAACAAGATTTGATCTTGAATCAGGCCTAATTCCAAACCCCCGTCCATTAAAATAAAAAAAGCTCACCTCAGTGTGAGGTACTCTCATGCAAACGTCCCGCGGTGAAGCTAGCTAGCACGCATATGAGCCCCCTATTCCACCCCTCACCAACCAAAATCTTTGCTTATTCACTTACTTCCAAAACAATTATTCACGTCTTTCAACTGTGAATTAATCCACAACTGACAAAAAAAAAACAAGCTCACATTACAGGCAGCCAATTAGCCACGAGACATATGTAGCTAAATGACGCCGCACACCCGGGCTATGCAAATGAGTGGGACCTCCCGCGTGACTTACCTTGCTTTTTATCATGCAAAAACGTGTTGGTGTGATAACCCAAAAGGGGGTTTGGGGCGGGGGGGCGCTTTGGTTAGCACCTTTTATTTTGATAACCCGGTTGGCAAATGGGGCGCTACGTCGTCCCGGTTTGAAAAATGGCACACGGGCGGACGAGAATCGATTGGAAGTCTTCTCCGTCTTTGTGCGTGGGACCACCCAGGCGGACCCCCGCGCACACCCCAACCCACCCCACCCGCGCCGGGTTCCAGCTGTTCCCCTGCTGTGGTTCACGTTTGTGTTACTTTGTTTCCGCGTGGCTAAGATTGAGGCTGGCGGCGCCCCAACGCGCCCCCGTCTATCCGACCCACTTTCTTTCTGCATTTTCTTCGCTAGCGGAGAATCGCGAGGGCTTTTGTGCAGAGTGCAGGTGTCCCAGCTATGGGGGTATTCAGCACAGAACCCCTTTCCAACCCCCCCACCTGTGGCAGGTTTCGAACTACTCAAGTTGGCCTGACAAAAAAAAAATATGCATGCACACATTCATACCTACTAATGAATTTGGAGTGATTATTTAGCTTAGCATGCACGTTTTTGGGGTACGGAAGGAAAGCGGAATCCCAGAGAAAACCCACGCAAACTCCACACGGGAAGGAAAAATGTTTGGGATTGAACCCTTGACCACAGATTTATGTTTAGTGTACTTACTTGTTAATTTTAGTGTACAGGCAGCCAATGAGTTAATAGGAACTTGCCATGAAGCACATTGTCAAAGAAACACAAAATACGGCAACATATCTATCTCTCTCTGGCTTGGACACGAAGCCTCCATTTCTGCCACATGAAATATGGAGTGTCTCCTCATGAATAGTTGACGGGATGGCGGCGGTCTACCGTGGATATTTTTTACGTGGATAGATTTCACACAGGAACACGAGTTATCAAATCTGGTTTGAATTGCATTCTGATAAGATATATACCATGGCTAAAGTATTAGTACTGCGTTACGTATTAATTTTTGAATGATGGCAATGGAGAAAAAAATAGGAAGAAGCCCAGCACTTAGCGTCAACATAAATGCGCTAACGGTACCTCCGGTGGGCTAGCTAGCGGCCACATAAGACTTGGAGGTTTTATCTTTGGCCTTTTTTGTGATCGATGGCGAGAACGCGTGCATGTCGGCGGCGGCGGGGGCCGGCCGGCTAACCACTAGCATTCCACTGCAGCGCTTGAAAAATTAGGCCTATATATTATTCATCACTTCCCTTGTGCCATTAGCGGATATTGGCCATCCGCGGCCTGAAGAGAATAGCAATGTTGCGCCTCACTCTGCCTTTACGGTTTTTTTTGTGTCTCGAATGACCTGAAAAAGCTCGTGTTTAGATTTATACGGCTTCAATATGTACTGCTAAATCAAGTTGTATTATTTTTTGTTGTAAGGATACTCATCTTATATCCTATTTGAAGAAATAAACGTCATGTATTTACAGTTAAGAGACATGTATCGCTGTCTACCACAAAAATATGCGTCATTGTTGACTGACTTTGGGTATAAACTTGACTTTTTTTTACCTTGTGTCCAAAAGTTCTGTCCCGTTGTCCTCATTTGATGAGTTGTCCAGTTGTGTGGCGACCTGGTCCCGTTGTGGATGGCCTACGAAGAAGAAAAGCAACATGGAGCGTCAGCCATGGGAAGCTAATTCATGCTAAAAATATTTAGCAGTGGTTTTCTTCTTTTGGTAACAAGATCCACGTGCGGTAGGCGCGTTACTTTTATTGTGGCGCCTGTGTGTGATTTAGCACTTATTGTTGTTTTGGACAAAAGAGCCGCCGCGTGTGGTGAAACGCCATGAAAAGTCTCTGAGATGCTAACGCGGGTATTTTTGAAGAAGTCAGCTAAGATTGTGGTGGTTTTGAAAGCCACCATTTGTAATTTTTTGTTCTCGTGGTCACCAACAAGTCCACCGCAGACGTGGTAATAGTTGCTAGCATGCCCACTTTTAGCTACTTTGTGAGATTTGACTGTCGCATAGCTGCCAGTAGATGGCAGTGTGTTTGGAAACCAACTCAAGTATAATTCTACTCCTTACTAAAGAATAGGAAAAATTACATTTACACTTTTATATTTGACTTCAGTTCATTAGTAACTTTTTTTTAGTTTAAATAAGGTGAATAAAATCAAAAAAGGTAAAATGCAAGCGAATTGGCAGACAAAAGCCAGTGAGAGGCTTGTGGACGCCCGTTAGCGCGGCGCTAATTACACGTGGCGCGCTACACAACGCTCTAATTGTGGCGGGGACTATAAATAGCGCGGCTTGTTGTCGTGACAAGCTTTCGATTAGATCCCATGTTTTTCTCTGTCAAAGAATACATTTACTATAAATATTAGCACATTTGATACAGATTGTTGACACGTTAGCTCTCACAGTATTCACTCTGTCAAAACAATGTCTATATTACGTCAAAATGCATTTATATATACATACATATATATGTGCTACGCAGATTAAATTTGAAGTCAAAGTGCAAAGGTCACAGAGGTCAAAAAAGGAATTTTGCAATAACATTTCATTGAAATATGACAATACTTTGAATTTGATGTGCCATTTTGGGTCAATGTTAACTTTTTGGCCTACTTGGGCCAAAATGGGGGGGATGTCCACATCTAAGGTCTTTATGTTAAGCATTTTTGGTAGTCCAAAAAATCTGGCCTCTATCGTCCTTGTATTTATTTTGGGTGTAATCATCAGGCTTTAGCTACCGATAACCTAACTCCCCCCCCCCCCCCCTCCCCTTTCCTTCCTCACCACCAAACGCTTTTTATTTGTCAGGCGGGGACGACGGAGGGCGGATTGGGTGGGGGGCTTTGGGTGGGAGGCCCTGGCCGGGGGCGCCTTTGAGCTCCCACTGGCATTGTGCTTCCTACAGCTGGACTCTGGCTCCCTCCTTCCCCGAATGCTCCTCCATTCTTCCCTTTCTTTACCCGGGTCGCGTTTTCTCCCCTTTTAGTAAGGGGAGGGCGCTGGATAGGGGGCTGGGGGCGGGGGGGCACTTGTCACGGGGCCAACTTTGGGGGTTTCTGGGCTGACAAAGAGCGTACTTGGTCGCTTTTCCTTCTTCTATTTTCCTCCAATGGACACGTCCTTTGTTTATCGATGGCGATATCGACGAGGGGATAGCGCGCGGAGGGTGCTGGATCATTTTGTGTGGCTGTCAAAATTAAATCATGTGCATAGACTTCATTATTTAGGCCTAAAATGACGTTTATGTTCAATTTCCAGCATCCAAAATATGGAAATGTAGGCTAACTGTTTGAATTGTCCAGAATTGATGAATTTTAGACCCCCCCTTTAAGACTAATGTCTGATGCCCGTTAAAAATAGACTAGAGGAACATCTGTGCGTCCATCTTCTTCATTTAAGTAGCATGAGAAAGGGAATACGCAACCCCAGGGGTTCGGGAGATGAGGACAACCCCCACATTCCATCACACACCATCCAAAAAAAAAGAAGAAAAAAAGAAGATCAGTCAGCATGTCGAACCGCCATTTAGTGAATAACACTCACATTTACATGGGCAGCACGTTGGCGGTAAATAAATGCGTGCTGGCGGCCGCCGCCGTTGGTGCGTTCATTTATGACACCAGGAAATTAAAAGTGGGGATTGGAAGAAAAAAAATAAAAAATATTTTTCACTTCTCACTTTAACTATGCTAAAAAAAAGTACATATTTTGGCCCAAAGACAGGTCATGAAAACATGAAAAACGTAGACTATTTTGTTGAGTGTTTTGTCAAAAAATGAGGTCAGCTGACCATGTAAATATACTCAATGAACATTGCATTTTTTTTCCTACTGCAAGATGACAATGGCAGGATTCATTGGGTTTAAAAGACTGATTTGAAGAGCATGAAAAGTCATTTTCACACATGAATTGGCTCTTAATGTCATTGAGAGAGAAAATGAAGGCATCCCATTCTCAGTGGAAATGATTTGGACGTCTCACAGCGTTAATGGCAGCCCAAACGAGTTGAATATTTACGAGCACACTTGACTTCTTTACGGTCTCGTGTTTTACGCCAAGACGTTTCCTGTCGTCGTCGCCTCTCCAATAAAAGAGAAGAAAAGAAAAGGAAGTCTTGCCTTGGACGACGCCATCAAAAAGACAAAAAGAACGAGACTTGAGACAAGCCCTACAAGTCAATAGACATTGTAGCTAACAGATAAGCAAAAAAAAACTACAAACGCTTCAGGAAAGAATAGAACTCAAATAAAAGTATATATTTGACTTCTTCCCACTTGAGTACATTGTACATTCTTCCACTTTGACATCCCTAAATTTTAAATTTCATATGTCCTTCAAGTCCATGTCTTTAAAAATATCTAGCTAAAATTGCTAGCTTCTCCTAGTTTTCGTTAGCCTATGCTAGCTAAAAACAGAGCTAGAAATACATAGTGTGGTTGAGATTAGGATTACAAACAGGATTACTTATGACAGTGATGCCAAAAACTGTTGAGATTTCCCAAAACCACTTTTGACCTCTCGGAGTCGTCCCACTTTTGCGACAATCCACGCGAGGGAAACGGCGACGCCGACTAATTATCAAACGCAATTAGCGGCGCCTACACGCGGACGCCGCATTCCGTCCCTCGACATTTAGCTACGTTTTGCCTCCTTAATTTGTTCAAGGTGACAACGGCGGCCATACTTTTTAACTCCGTCCGTCCCATTGACGCTAATCGATAGTCAATGGTGTGAAGTCCAATCACCTTGCTGCTTTGAATTCAAATGAGATTGTCAATAGTCATCGAGCTAACGGGCTGAGGAAGGACTTTCATTAAAAAAAATCCAACATAAGAGCAATGTTATGTTACGAGCGCGTTGCCATGCGAAAAAAGTCTTACCATCTAATTTTATTACAACTAAACATATTCTTGGTACTATTAAACCACTAATTATTTGTTACTTTGTTAATACATGGCAAATTAGAACAAATAAAAATGTTTTTCCAATCCAATATCCTGTTTTTTGGTGTTTTTTTAAGAGGTTTGGAACAAATATTCATTTGAGTTACGAGAAAAATCAACATACGAGCTCAGTACCTGAATGGATTAAGCTCCTATCTCAAGGTACCACTGTATACATATAGGAATACTATTTGAAGACAAGGGGCACACAAATTCCTCCTTTTTGGGCTAGGAGGAAGGCGGAGCTTATTTGATGTTAAATCAAAAGGGGGGGGAGAAGCTCAGCAATATATTCTATTTATTTGTGTTGCTGATTGTAGTTTTTGTCAAGGTGTTGTCAGGCACATGAAATATTCATGATTGTCTTTCTGTCTGAGGGTTGATGCCACGCTGCCACTGTCACAGTGCAGGTAACGCACACACACACACACACACACACACACACACACACACACACACACACACACACACACACACACACACTTACACACACACACACACACACACACAATCAGCAAACCCATGAGACAACATGTCAGTGTTAACTGACTGTTTTCTTTCTTTAGCCGCTTCAATGTTAAAAACGGAATTAACAGAGTGTACAGGGAATAGAATGCAAACTTCTGTCGTATTTTTTGTACAATACCTTTTTTTTGTCTACTTGCCACTTTGGGTTATTGTCATATAAATAGAGGCAATCTGTTATATGCTATGTATTTATATTATATTCTTAAGTACAGGTGTCAACTTTCTGTTTTATGATTAAATGTAAATGTAAATTAATGATGTATATAGGCAATATTTCCTGTTTTTAAATACATCATTGCATTTTTTTTCAAATCCATCTTTGTTTTTTTTTCTTTTTGTGTTGTTTTTAGCTCAGAAAGCATTTTTATTGGTTTTATTTTTTTAAAAATGAACATCTAAACTAATAAAATACGATCAAAAACAAAATGAATCCTATTAAAATGATTCCAAAAACAAAAAAATCTACCCAGATTATGCCCCCAATAAAACTAGCATTTCTTCCAATTAGCATCGTCGGCCTGGCATATCATTAGCTGACTTTTACCCTTCTGAATACCCGCCTAATTATTTCATTTGGGATTGATCCGGGTGCATTGCAGGGGCGCCTACACCCCCCACTCACCCACCCACACACACACACACACACACACATATATATATACGCAGTCCTCCTGGGTTGATCAAAAAGGAAGCCATTTAATCGGGGGCCTTTTCCAGGCTAATTGTCCCCATGTTGAAAATCCGCCACAGTTAATGTATCGGCGTCCTCCTAAATAAATTCTCTGAACGATTTACACATCTAGACAAAGTCGACATACCCCCTTAACTTGTTTAAAACAGCGAAATCATCCCCCCACAAGGCCCGTTCATATCCTGACAAAGTAGGCGGAGCATAAAATATATCATTTGCTATACTTTTTAAACCAATGATCCTTTTTCTCAATCCCCATCGTAAAGAGTAACCAAAGTTACGAAACCGTAGCCGCGTTGGCTAAGCTTAACATCAGTTGACAGCTATCGCATTTCGTAGATTAGAGCGCCGACGGTAATAAAATTTTAACGCCCGGAAGTTCCCAGACACGTTTTTCAATGAACAGCTGTAGATTTGTCACGAATGTGACCATGTTCCAAACTACAGGCGTCACGCTCGGTGTAGTCGGGCGTGACGGCGACTTGGGACTGGGACAAACTAGCGATGCGGTCTAAAAAGAGAATGGTTTGTTATGAGACCCTCTTTATGCGCATATGGTCTATCCTTAGCACCTGTGTTAAGACTTTTGTAGATGTCCAATGGGGAGGGAGCATTTGTTCATTTGCTACCTGATTGGCTGTCCCATTTGGAGTAAGCAGAGGTCAGTCCATTTGTCGGTGTTTTGTTTTATTTTTAAACACCGGATGAGAAAATGGAGCGAGTCTGAGGCTGGTGTCTCGAGACGCTCGTAAAAAAAAAAAAAGGGAAGCCGCATTTTTTAGGGCGCTCGTAAATTGAAAATCCCGTTTTGACCGAGTCAGACTGTGCCGAGGATTTTGGGAGTTTGACTGAGGAAAGTTTTGTTTTTCTTGAGGGGGGGGCTAAGCAAAGTGGTTTTAAGGGAGTGGGATGGCGGGGGGGTTACATTTGCATTTGAAACACTCACACCCCCAATAGATGACTTGACCTTTGCCCTCTTACACAATACATTTTTACACTTGACTGACAATGGTGAAAACAAATCAAAATAAGCATTTCATGGAGTATTTCTTCCTCGTGTCATTTTTTTTGTACAGAAAACTAACTATCATACCGTTTTTGCCCTTAAAATCTGAAAAGTGATGTGTTTATATTAAACTAACCGTTTAAGAGTCTAAGAGACTTGTTGGGAGACGTCCAATAACTCTTGATAAACTCATGGGAGGAGTTTAAGGGCCAGATAATTGGACGTCTATTGTGGTCAATGGATTTGAAAGATGAAGCGGTGCAGTTGGCCACGTTTCAACACAACAGCTGGCAGTTGACGCCGACCCCCTGGCCCGCCCTCCTCCCGCAATTTTTTTTTCCCCAACACGCCCCTGGTTCCTTTTTTTGGCGAGCGCGTGCTTTTCTGCTTGACTTGCGCCGGCTTTTGTCCGGCCATTACCGAGAAGGCCTCCGTGGTGTTTTGTTGTTTTGTGGGGGGTTGCACTGATTCTCAACCGGGGTATAATTTGCTTTGGAATATTCAGACAGGTCGTCAGGTTCGTTCCCTGACGACCTTCCCGCTTCAAGTCAATTGGACCTCGTCAATAGTGATTAATAAATTGGTAGTTGTTCCGCTAAATGTATGTATTTCAGCAACACGCTTATTTATTTATTTATATTTGTATTTATATATTTTAATTTGGGTATTAATTAATTAATTAATTTATGTATTAATTAATTAATTAATCTATGTATTTATGTATTAATTAATTATGTATTTATTAAATAATGTATTTATTTTTTATTAATTATGTATTTATTATTATTTTTATTATTTATGTATTTATTAATTAATTTATTTATTTTTATTATTTATGTATTTATTTTAATATATGTATTCATGTATTTATTTATATATTTTTTGGGTATTTATTTATCTATTAACTTATAAATGATCTATCTATTTATGTCTAAAATGTCTTTTCCTGTGTAATTATGATGACATTTTCTGGTAATATTACGTGAGCATGGATACTACAACAGTTCGACTCGTAATATGACAGTGATAGACAAAATAGAGTCGCTTTTAAAAATTTCACTTTTTAAAAGTGACAATGTCTGATGCTAACTGTTGCCCCCTAGCGACCTGGCGTGCTTTCATTTGATGAGCATAAAAAGCAACAAGGCAAATCAGCACCCTGAAGTGTTGTTGCGTATTTGCCAAAAGTGGAGAGGTGACGTGTTTTCTTTTCTTCCAGTGCCTTTTGTCCTCCAATCAAAAGGAGGGACGCTCCCACCACCATCAACTCCACGGGCTAATGGCTAATCAAACAAGAAGGCTGCCAAAGCCCCCCACAAAAACACCACCCACCCCTCCCAGATTGAATCTCATTTTTTTTACTTGGCTTCCTGCACTCCATCAATTTCTTGCTGTGATACCTTCAAGTGCTCAAATATTTTTAATATTTTCACTTTCAGCTCAAGAAGATTTTCGATGCCACCCCCCCAAAAAAACACGACCCAGCCCCCTTTTCTTTGTGGCAAGCAAGAGGCCAAAGGTGAAGGTTTAAAGGCTCTCTGACCCCGCCTCCTGAGAGATCTTTTTGAAATGCCACATCCCATCAAGTCCTGGTGAGCATCTAAGGGAGGGGCGGCAGTCCAAAGACTTCATACCCTCCAAAAGTTGAGGAATTCCACCACCTGAATTTTACCAAAACAGACCATAACTAGTGCCCTATTGGATACCAAGACTCCACCTCCAAAGTGAACTCTGAGAGCAGAAGAGAGTGTTCACATCTTTTGGACAGCATGACCTTAAATCAGCAGAAAAATGAGAAGGAAGGGGGTTTCTCAAATAGCTAAAACTATCCAGATGAGCACCCCTGACCTCGGCTGCACCCCCCGCCCCACCGCCTGACAAGTAGAAGTTGCCACATACTAACCAACTCCCAAACACCACCATTACACGAGTTAGAACCCTTCAAGGAGCGATACACACACACACACACACACACACAGACACACACACACATGCACTCCCCCTTTCCCACTTCCCCTTCCTAACAAGCAATAAAGCTTGTTGTGCCTCAATAACTCACACGGACGGTCCACGTCGGCGCTCAGACGCACTTTGGCTTCGTATAAAAGCGTCTCCGGACAATTAAAATGTCACAATGTTGTGTCTGGCTGAGGAACTCCAAATAAACGGATATAAATCAACTGTAGTACATGGGACCTGACAAAAAAATGGAAAAAGACAGGCTTTTCCTTGACAAGTTGGCTTCAGAATCCGCCGTTAATGCTCTCAGCCGGCGAATGGATCACCTGGGAGGCCGGGAGCGGCGACCCGCCCGGAGGGGTTGACCCTACATCAACAACTGCCACCGCGTAGCTTGGCGTCGGGGTATGCGGGGCGCTAGAAGGAGGCCGCGCCTGACAGGAAATCCGAAGGGAATCCTGTGAAATGTGCAGCTTCGCAGTTGGACTCGCGAGACGAGGAATATGGAGTTAATCACGGTGGTTCCACAGAGGCGGAAAAGCACCAGAGGGGATGACCCCGTGTCAACAACCGTTGAGGACAAGCTCTTCTCTTGCTGAGAAGCTAACCAGATGCAAAAAGACGGTTCTTTTAAGCTAGAACCTTAGTGGAAAGACACTGAATCAAGAGTTGATTTACATTGAAGGGCAGCCATGACTGGACTGGAACTAGCAAATTATAGTCTGGGTTTGCAGGGGCAATGTGGAGACCAGCTTTCTCAACAGGAGGGAAAGGGATGAGCTAGTCTCAGGAAAATTAGAGTACTACCATTCCATCTATGTACTAAGTTTGTTTTTTTGTCAAAAATATTTGCCTTTTTCATTAACGCATGGATGCCATGGCAGCCGATTAACGCTTAGCAGTTAGCAAAAAAAATGACGTTTTCCTCATTTAGTTTCATTTGTGTCAATGTTTTCATATTTCATTCTTAGTGACTTGACCTTTGACCCTCTTAAATGCAGCGTATTGTTGTCGGTGTTGGCGGAATGCGCAAATATCTGGCGCCAAACACATTAGCCCCTTTGACGGCGAGCTGTCTAATCAGACCGAGGCGTTCGTCGGCGGCGGCGGCGAGCCTTAAGTGTCTCTAATCAAGCTTCAAAATGGCCCCTTTGCTTGATTTCTCGCCCGAGGAAATCAAGTGGCTCCTTTCACACCTGCCGCGCGCGTCGACGATTCCGAGGCCCGTTTCCACACCTCCGGCATTCCTGCGGTTTCGCGCCACGCTTCGGAAAATACCCCCCCCCCCTCCGACCTGCGGTATGTCATAAAAAAAAGGAGAGTTTGACTACTGGCGGGGACTTTAGCGGACACAGACCGCGTTTGTGTGTCGGAAATGCACGTGCAAATGACACCCCCCCCCCCTTTTACAGATTTTTTTTATGCGCGGATCTTAGATTTGCATAAATTTACAAGTGACTGGTGCCATGTCTGCATGAAAAAATATATCCCCAACAAGGCTGTTTAATCTGAAACCTGCGTTCATTAGGTTAAGAATTCAAGGCACGTACGTTTTTCTACTCCAGTCATGTAGGGGGCACTAAACTGTAAAGATTTGTATCCCGGAGTTTTCTTTAATATCTGCAGATTTACATAAATTTACAAGTGCCTGATGTGATGTGTGTTACAAAATAGCTGAACAGTCGTATACCTTACCTTGTTAGATTAAAAACTTGGGACGTTATTTTACTCCGGTCCCGTAGGGGGCACTTAACTTAAAAAGATTTGCTGAATTGTTTTTTATGTGCAGTGCTCAGATTTACATAGATTTATAAAAGGCTCAAGTGGGATGTTACTGATTAGAAATATGTCTCCAAAATGGCTAAATATTCATAAATCTAGGCTTGTTAGGTTTAGAATTTAGGACACGTAAAAAAAAATAGTCCGTTCTTATTGGGGCAGTGAACTCCAAACTTTAACACAATTTAAGGACAGTTGTGAATACATGCATACGTTATTATTTATTTTCCTTTTTGAGAGTTTAGAGCTAATGGTAAATTCCCCTCATCCTGGAAAAGGGCAAAGGTCAAGCTTTAAAGTGCAAAGGGCGAGCCCTTGTCGCCGTGGAAACGTCACAGCTAAGGGGCTAAGGGGGTCTATTGTGTCACCTCATTAAAGAACAAAGTGTTTGTGTGTAAGTAGTGAAAAGTACTTACTGTAATTTACTGGGTAACTGTACTTCACTCATTGACTGCCATTGACAGCAATAGATGTCCATCTTTACTGGGAGACGCATTGGTGGCAATCAATCAGTATTTTACTTAGTTGCTAGAATAGAAAAGAAAATAATAGTGAGTTAGCAAACACATCTCCACAATGTACAGAAAATTCTTTTGTTTCAGCGCTACAGTATGATGTCACCAGCATGGATTTGTAGCTAATACTTAGAAGTCTATATTGAGTCCATATTTTTTTTGTTCGTAGTAACTCAGGATATGCCGATCCCTTGTTTCTGTCGTCGCCGTGGCAACCACACAGCCACAATAGGATGTGTAGGCCTTGTTTCTGGATGAAACCAATACAGCTCACTCACTGTTTTTGTTGCACACCAAAAAAATAAAAATACAAGTACTTCATTTGCACCCGTCCATGTACTACTTGTCCTTCTCAAGGAAAACACCAGCCATCTGGTCTTGTAGGGGTCAGAGGTCAGCTCTTAGACTGGTAATGAGGATGGAGTTGCCAGGGGAGAAAGTGTGTGAGGTCAAAGGTGGCAGGGTCTGTCTACTTCCTGAGCATTAAACATTAACAGGTCTGGTATAAGACCAGACAATAAAAAGGGTTCCATTTTACACATTAACTTCCATCACCTAAGCAAAGTCTCCCACAAAGACAGTCTCCCACAAAGACAGTCAGTTCTTCTTTCAGCACTTTTTATAATTTTGAAATAAACATACGAGTAAATCGCCAAATTGTATTTTCTTCGCCTGACACTGTACTGCTCTCTTCTGGTAATTATGACAAACGCATCTATTTTAGCTTCAAGATGGCCGTCATTAACTTTCACCGCCGCTTTCACTTTTGGAAATCTACCCTTAAAATAGGTTATCTGTTGTTTTGACTCTCGCGTTTGCCATCTTTTTTTTTTCTTACACGAGTCACGTGACCCCGTCAGCTGACTATGCAAACAGGGTCGTAGTGTTGCATCCTGCTTACTTTTAACACTCACCTTATATCCAGTGAGTCAGGCGACATGGACCACCGTCGCGTAGAGCGGGTGGGCCTCTTGTCCCCCCTGGAGGAGTCGAGTGCCGAGATTAGCCGGGACAGCGGCATCGTGTCGCAAAGCGCTAGCAGCCTGTCGATGGTTAGCGACATCCTCAGCAGTGGCACCGTGTCGCAGAGCCCCAGCTTCGGCGCGGCGCCTAACGTCGTCGCGTCGCCCAGTCCAAGCCTTCACGAGGCGGCCGCATCGGCGTCCCAACACGGCCCCGAAAGACACGACGACGACCTCGTCCAAACCTCCATTGCGTACTCTTCCTACGTGAGAGCCACAGCAGGAGAAGAGGTAAACATTTGATCAAAAAAGCGCACCTGGTTCGTTTTAAAAGTGACTATAAATCGTAGTTATTCTCCTTACCTTTGTTTAAACACGTGTTTTTTTAGTTTTTAACTTACTCGGTTCGCAAGACTTTCGAAGACGACACCACTGGAATAACGATGACGTCGTTCACCACCTGAATCTGTTTCAATTTAATTAGCACATTTGGCGTCCACTTGTTGCTAGGCAGAATACGACCACTTCCGCATAGTTACAAGAGGTTTTACAGTCAGATTTGGAGACAACTACTACAAAATAACTTCAATTCTGGAATTTGGAGTTACTTTTTAGCTGGATTTATTCACACACGTGTTAGTTTTGTCACTCTACACATTCCAAAACATAAATGAACCACTTTGTCAAACTCCAATGTTAATTGAATGCGTGTGATAGCGCGTGTAAAGATTGAATACAAATGTGTGCTTTGTGTGTGTGTTTTTTTTTCATCAGAAATTCAAGCCTAATTCATTCTATGTGAATTTGAGCTCATGTGTTTACTATTCTTCTTCCAGATTACCTGCCTGGAGAAAAGCCTGGAGGAAATGTTGACCAGAGTTGACGAGTTTGTCGGCATGCTGGATATGGTAAGGAAGAGGGCGATCTGATGTTACAGACGTGCATTGTTTGCCTGTTTTGTTTCCGACTGCAGATTCGTAGCGAAACGTCGCAGATCGTCAGCGAAAACCTGCCTCAAATTCAACAAAAGTCTGCAGAAATGAGACAACTGTACAGACGCATCGACAAATTAGAGGTAATTCCACATAATGCAAGTTAGTTATTGCTTGGTTTGTTACGATAAATCTATTCCAAGTTGAATGTTCTAGCGTTGATTCATATTTAAAGGGCTTTGTCAAAATGGTGGGAGCTAACGTTAGCGCCATGGAGGAGCAGTTGGTCCATGCTGAGGGAGAAGTGTCCACGCTACCGGGTGCTTTCAAGAAGATTTTCCGCACAATGAGTGTTCCGGGCTTCTTAAATGTGAGCCTTGTTTATTTTAAAGGAAATTTGTAAAGATAAAAAAACGTTAAACTTTCCTTTTTCCTCATATAGAAACCCAACAGTCCACGAAAAACAGCACAACATCCGCACCATCAAGAAATCCCCCGAGTGTTCTGCACAGACGATTACATCGTTACGACGCAACCGGCGGAAAATTCATAAAGATGACGCTAATATCCTCAGCCAATCAATAGCTGAGTCTCTTTCTCTCTCTCTCTTAGCAACAACTCAATGGAGGCACGTGAAGTGACACTGAACTGTAGCAAAAAGTGAGTTTATTGTTTTAAAAAGTGCCTCAAGAGTATTCTTTTCTGCTGGTTGTTAGCGTTGTACAAGTCAAATGCATCTTCCAAGACAATGTTTTTTTTTTTTTTTTTATTATAAAGTTTGTCATAATGTCTGCATGATGTCCTAAATTTATTTCTAATCAGTGTAATTCAATCACCACAAGCAATATGGACCTCAAGTGTTACATGTCTTCCATTTTAAAAAATGCCAATTGTATTTCTAGCTTCTTGTTTCTTACTGGCTGCGTGTTTGTCCTTTTGAAAAAGCACATTGACTTTATTTTAAGTTTGGCTGAATAGTGAAACTGTGCCTGAGCAAGTGGACCTGGTGATGTGATGTCAGCACCGTTGTTTATAAGGATGATTGCTAGAGTAAGATGTTGCCACTTTATTTTGAGCACACTTTGAGAGTACTAAATATTAAAGTTTTTTTATATATACATAATGTGGTGTTTTGTTTGTCTCTCTGGAATGCATCTTGGGATATGTAGTGTACGGGTAAAATATGTTTATGTTGAAGTAGTATTTTAATATTGGGCTTTATTGAAAATGTGGTGGTTCTTAATGTTAAAAATAAAAACATTTGCACTCTGCTGTTTAAAACAAAAACACGGAGGCCAATAGCAACGTTTGAAGCATCAATGAACTACGTTTAGGCCAATCAGAATGCATTCGGAAGCGAACAACATACACGTAAGCTCATTTCGCATTCCCATTGGTCCGTGAGTATGTGACATCATGAGTTGAGAGGTCAACGGGAGTCCTCCATTGCATTGGTCGTACTCGCGTCATTTCAATGCAGATTCGGTTATAAACTTAACTGACTCAAAACTTGTGAGTAAGACATTATCTCCTTAAAAGTAACCGTTTTATCGGCCTTCGTTCGATTTATTACAGGTGTTTATTGCTTGCGATAGCTTGGGACGTAATGGGGAAACGTCCCATGTAAGCTAACTGCAGGCATGTGTTAGCATCTGCAGCTAAGAGTTTGGGGCTTGTTTTAGCACCGCCTAATGCCATTGATAGCTTGGATTTATAAAATGGATTTGAGGGGACTAGATTAGCCACAACGATAACTTCAACTACCTAGCAAACCTTAGTAACGCTTATCCTCACGACTGGAAAACTATACTAGTAAATGGGCAATTCCAGCAGAGGTTTTCGTAGACTTATATTCTGTGATAAAACAGCCATATGCAACCACCACCTCGATAATCCCTAACATTGTAATATTGTCCTATTTTCAATTTTTTAGGTCAGTCATGCAGGGCTGCGACAATGACTTGTGTCAAAAAATTGGTGAAGGTTTTGTGCAAGTGTACTACAACCAGTTTGACAACACCAACAGGATGGAACTGGTTAATCTTTATGTGAGTTTGCCTCATTAATATTGCTTGTTATATGCTAGCAATATCATCCCTTTCCATTTCCTAGGCAGAAGGTGCTACTCTGACATGGGAAGGAATGGTTTTTCATGGGAGACAAGCCATTGCTGGCAAACTGACTGTAAGTATTGTTCAATATAATTAATGTAAAACTACTACTATTTTTTCTCACTGTTGTTTTGACACTTTCAGGGCATGCCGTTCCAGCAAATTAAGCATATAATTACAGACCAAGATGTTCAGCCCACTGTAGACAACAGCATCCTTATCATGGTGTTTGGACAGTTAAAGGTAAAGTATAGAAAAATGCATTCAAATTGAATGAAGTTTAGTTTACCTCATGCATTGGCTTGTTTTTCCCCGACAGACTGACAATGATCCACCGATGGCCTTTCACCAAGTGTTCATGTTGAAAGCACAGAACTGCAACTGGGTGTGCACCAATGATGTCTTCCGTCTGGGTATACACAACATACCCGTGGAATCCTAGTGGACTTGGAAGTCTTCCTTCGCGTTGTCCTCCTTGTTTGTCATGTCGTAGTTTCCCTGAAGAGTTATAACAAAAAAATAAAACCTTTTTTCAGACTTCAAGTTCTTTCTTTTTCATTTGTTGGTGTTTGAAGCAAAGCATGGTGAATAACCCAATGAAAATTTTAAGATACTTTCTAATTATTTTTTACGTGAAATGATATTACAACCACATTTTAGCGTTAAGTGTGTAAGATCCTTGTTTTGTGTCGGTCTTTAAACAATGAGGGACGTCCTTGTCATTTGACAGACTTGCCACTAGATGGCGATTTTCACGAATGACTCGTCTCTAAATTCGTCCCTTTAAATGGCTTGACAACAACACAAAACTTGAATAAAGTCCGTCAGCGACTCAGACGGTCACAATGACACCGACGAGAAGGTGTGAAGACATGGACCGAGTTAGTGACGACCTTCGTGGTGAAACGGTAAGAAGACCAATGCCATTCCCAAGTCATTCTCAGCCATGGATGCTAACGTTAGCTGCAACCTGATTACTGAAAGGCAAATGCATGCGAATTACGTTTAATATTAATACAATTTAATTAAACATAAACACAAATGTCTGCATTTGCGCTTCAAGCTAGCCGAATTTGATCTATTTATTCTTTTATTTTTATTTTTGAACGTGGGTCTACTGCGCACGCGCAGTGACGATCCTTTCGTAACAAGAAAGATGAAAATACTTTATTATTATTATTCTATTAGGGAACAAAATAACGTTACAGCAAAATGACTGATTTTTGTTTTGTTTTATTTTTTTAGATAGAAATATTTAAAACCTGTAATAGTTAAATACCTTTTGTAATTTACTTCTTTTATCCATAGAATGACTTAAAAGACAAATCCCCGGACCTCCAGGAGGAAGAACCTCTACTAAAGGAGAACCCCCGACGCTTTGTCATCTTCCCCATCCAGTACCCCGAAGTTTGGAAGATGTACAAGCAAGCTCAGGCATCCTTCTGGACGGTGGAAGAGGTTACCTTGCTTTTTTTTCTTCATTTTCATCCCAGATCTCCTCAACTAAACCACTGTGGCTCTTTCAGGTGGATCTGTCCAAAGACCTGCCCCACTGGGACCACCTCAAACCGGAGGAGAGGCACTTTATCTCGCACGTTTTGGCCTTCTTTGCGGCCAGCGATGGTATTGTCAACGAGAACCTGGTAAAAAAAATACATATTAGAACGTAATTTATTTGCAATGTTATTGTGCTCTCACACAACTGACATTCAACCATTTTGTTGTAAACACTGTGGTACTAAGATCCTGTTTACAGCCTATAATAGGATAGCTTTGCTCAAAATGAAAAAAAAAGATGTTGTAATGTGCTGTTTTAGCAAATATAGAGGAGTTAAAGTCTCAAAATATATAGAGAAGTGAGGAAATATAAAGTACAGTCCCTGAAAAGTGAAGAATATACCTACATTTGTGTTTGTTGTGCAGGTGCAGAGGTTCTGCCAGGAAGTTCAAGTCCCCGAGGTGCGCGCCTTCTACAGCTTCCAGATCCTGATCGAGACGGTTCACTCTGAGATGTACAGCATGCTCATCAATACTTACATACGGGACCTCAAGGAAAGGTCCGTTACCCCCCTAACCTTCATATGCTATCTTGTTACAAGTTGCATTACATATTTATCTAATTTGACACTAGCAACGGCTAGCAATGGTAGCTCAACTGATTTTTTTGTTGTTTTTGACGAGGGCACCTGTTCAAAACACTTGTTTTGGGGGGGAGGGGCTGCAGCTGGGGTAACTATCTTAACTGTCAAACGATGTGTTCTGTGTTTTCTTTTATGCTTCCTACTAATTGATGCTAAGTATAAGTCGAGTGTATTTTTATGTTTATTTATATTGTTTCCTTCCTGTGGTTTTAGGGACTTTCTCTTCAACGCCATTCAAACGCTGCCGTGCGTGAGACGCAAGGCCGACTGGGCGCGCCAGTGGATAAATGACGCACAAGCTTCGTTTGGTGAGAATCAACTCTGTAATTGACAGTTAAGTCGGATTGCAAAGTCTGATTGGCTCCAGCACCCCACAGCTCTCACAAATTTACACATAAATAATAATATGATATAATAATAATGAATTATGGTCATTTATTTTCCTTCAGTTAAGTATTTAGTTTTAACGGGAAAAAAATACAGGAAAAAAACTATAAAGCACACTAAAAACCAATTTTTTTTTAGCCGAGCGAATGGTGGCCTTTGCCGCCGTGGAGGGCATTTTCTTCTCCGGCTCATTCGCCGCAATCTACTGGTTGAAGAAACGAGGCCTAATGCCCGGCCTCACCTACTCTAATGAGCTCATCAGCCGCGACGAGGTATACTCACAAAATTAGCGTCGGTAGCTAGCACGCCAGCTAACGCCACCTTCTTCTTCTTCAGGGACTGCACTGCAACTTTGCCTGTCTGCTGTACAGCTTCCTAGTAAAGAAGCCATCCGAGGACAGGGTGAAGGACATCATCACCAAAGCCGTCACCATTGAGCAGGTTGGACATTCTTTTCCGTCTGGCTCAGTTTGTGACACCCAAGAGGAAGGAATCTGTAATAAAAACAATGTGTTGTCAAATCAGGAGTTTCTGTCTGAGGCCTTGCCAGTGGAGTTGATAGGAATCAACTCTACGTTGATGAAGCAGTACATCCAGTTTGTGGCCGACCGCCTCCTAGTGGACCTGGGTCTAGCCAAGGTAGTAATCCCTTCACTCATTAATGATATTTATTATCTGATTGAATTGTCTTTTTTTTTTAAATGTTATACTTATGTTATACTAAAGGTTTACTCGTCTGGGAACCCGTTTGACTTCATGGAGACTATTTCGCTGGAGGGGAAGACCAATTTCTTTGAGAAACGAGTGGGCGAGTACCAGAGATTCGGAGTCATGTCCAACATGATGGACTGCCAGTTCACTCTGGATGCAGACTTTTGAAACTTTTTATATTGCTATTAGTAATTTATTTTGGCCACCAATGCTGATCGATAACACACATCAGGATCTTGTAGTCTACAGTACAAATGTATGGACAATATTGACAGCATTTTGGTGAACCTGTTTAAACAAAAAAGTTGAATTTATGAATGAACATATGCAAGCATTTTCAAATGTTAGCTAGTCATGTAATGAGAAGATTATCCTATTTTTTAGACTTGATTTTATGAACTTTGGTGACGTTTGTGGGTTTTTTTCTGGATAAAAAAGATCCAGCACCCCCTGCGACCCTTGTGAGGCTAAGTGGTTCAGAAAAGGAAGAATGAAAAATAAAATGCATTATAAAATCAGTATATCTAGTGTAGTTTTGAATTTAGGCACTCCTGTTCAATTGACGGCGGTAATCAGTCATTAAATTGGCGTTTAGACCACTGAAGAAGAAAAAGAAGGAAGCAAACACTTTGGGTTAGCATGCGGGTGCTAATGGCTAGCAGCTAATTGGCTAGCGTCCTAGCCGCTCCGGTGTTCCGCTTCATTCGAAAGCCACAATGGCCGGAGATTGGCGACAATGGCGAGGCTTTGCCTTGGAGGAAGCCGAGCTCCTCGGTGGCCGCCTTAAACATCTAATGTCCTCGGGCCAAGCGTTCGTCCAAAGCCGCCTGGGCTGGGACCTCGGTCTGGAACCAGAGCTTTACCCTACCTGGCTTGTGCTGACGACGGCCGCTTTGGGTGCGCTGCTCCTGCTCGCCACCTTCTGGGCCGCCTTTTGCGGCGGAGGGAATGACCGGAGGAGGAAGCGGAGCGTCCCGCAGCCGCAGCCCCAGACGACGACGCCACCACCGCCGGGCAGCATCCGTAGCGGCCAGCTGGCTGTCAAAACACCGCTAATCAAGAGAGCAAAGCCGGAGGAAACGAAGAGAAAAAACGTCAAGAAAGTGGGAGACAAGGTTTGTTGTCTTCCTTGTTTACCACTAGCCGTCGGCTAGTTCGTATAGCCGGCTGATTTCAATTGCTTGATTTGCAACAATAACGAGGACGCCATTTTGTCATAATTCTATTGATGTTGAAGTAATGACATGTGACCGAGTTCATTTTAAATCCTTCTTTCATTCCCATTTTTTTTACATCATCCCCAATATAATTTTGATGACAAAATGTGTATGAATGTTGAATCAATTGAAGTGAGTAATTATAGTTTTACTATAATAGTTAAAAAAAAACCTTGCCAATGATCACCTCAATTATTAAATTGGAACCCTATTCTTTATAAATGATTGCCATATTTGAACAGAAACCTCAGCCTAACGGAGAATCTGCTTCCGCCGTGGTCGTGCAACAGGAAGTCAAAGTCCCCAAGGTGCTCCCTAGGCCGCCACCCGTCAAAACCCGGAAGGTAGGTTCTCCATTCTCTCTTTAGTCCCGGCAACCAGATTCACGTCGAATGTTTCCTTCTTGTGGACAGGCGGCCAAACCTAAAGAACCGTTGCCGGTACAGGTAAAGAAAGAAAAGAAAAGCAAAGCGAATGTCAAAGCGGCGGTGGCGGCGGTCATCACGCTTGATGTGAAAGAATCTGACGAAGGTAAGAATTGCCTTCAACTTGGTTGAAGATTTCTTCACAAAAACTGCATTTTGTGGCCTTCAGGGACGTGGGAGACTAAAGTCAGTAACCGGGAGAAGAAACAGCAGCGACGGAAGGACAAGGGTCCCGAGACCCTCGCTGTGCCAGAAGATGCAAATGCTGCCAAGGGCCATGTGAAGAAGAAAAGCACAGAAGCTCATGGTAACTTAACAACATTATACTCATGCACAACGCTAGATGGCGTCTAACTGCCTTAAACCAAATGCTGAACACTGATGGTTTATTTACAACTATGAATGCACTTTAGTTGCTATCTCCTCATTTTAGAGTCCCAACCCTCAAAATCAGTCGTCAAAGCGCCGCCCCCCGCCCGGCTTGGCGAGGGCGTCGACGGCCGGCGCGACTTTTCTGACAAAACCCCGACTTCCGCCGAGACTGTCAAGTGGGGTTCCCGCCAACGTGGCCGAGGAGAACCCGGCATCCAGGAATCGCAAGGGGGTTCCCAGACCTGGCTAGCTAACGGCAAATCCGACCCGGATGCGGTTTCATACTCGGCGCTGCGAGCCAACCCGGCAGGTAAGTCATATGGATGATTGACACGGTGTGGCATTTCAACGCCAACCCGTCTGCTGGTCTCCTTCAGAACTGGCGGGCCAAGATGATGGCCAATGGGGCGCTTCGAGTGAGTTCACGCCATCTGAACAACAACGCTAATGTAGTCTTATGGTGCTAATTGAAAGAATGCTTCTGCGCCATAGATGGCGTTGACCTGGGCTCCGATTGGAGCGCCCCCGCCGAACACTGGGGCAACTACGAGGGTCCCACATTGACGAGTCAACTGATGGAGAAGCCCCCTGTGGCTAAGGTCAGTCTATAATTGGAGTCGAATGAGGCCATAAACATAACTTTATAACTACAACTATAAGTTGAAAACATTGACTGCTATTGAATTAAAAATGACATTGTAGGTGGTGTCTGTCAAGAAAGATGACCAGAATCTAGAAGGGGGCGCTGCAATTTCCAAGAAGAAGAGGAAAAAGAAAAAGAAGAATGAAGAGGAAGCCGTGTCTGAGGTAAGACATATTTTCACCATGTCCATCAAAAATGTGCTACTGTCGCTTTAAATGGACTTCTATCCATTAATAGGCTGTAAACCCAGCACCCAAATTGGAAGTGGTTCCCACCGTCGCCACTCAAAAATCCAGCACATCATCGTCTCGGCGTAAGTGCTCTTTATTTTTCAAATTGACAAACAAGTGTGCTGAAGTCAAGCAACCATTTTGTGTTTTTCTAGAACGACCCGAGCAGAATGCGACAGGAGGGACGGCAAAAAAAGAGAAGAAAAAAGTCAAAAAGGAAACTTAAAAAGTGGCCGTTTGGGGAGGTTTATTTTAATTTTTTTTTTAACCAAACGTTTGATGTATTGAATACGTCGTTAAGCAATAACAAGAAGCTACTCTTGACTTTTTTAAAAGACAAAGACGATAATCCACCATCGTCAGTGATGTCAAATGCGTTGAGGAGGGGGTCCTATGGACCTCTTGGTCTTTTTTGCACTATTTTTTTGCGCCGCAGTGGACTTTTAAATTTTTTTTTTTTAATCAAAGGACTTTTTTTGCACTTAATTGGCGTGAATGAAAAAATACTGTAATGTCTTTTTAGTGAGTTGGAATGAAAGGACAATAGAAATAAATTTAGTGCAATCTAAGTTAAATATGATTGGTAAGAAAGTTTTGGATGAATTTGAGCTAGTTTTAAGGTGGAGAATGTATGAGTAGCTTTCATTTTTAACAACAAAAACAACTGCAGGAATTGTATTACGTTGCCTTAACTTGTTTTTAATTGTATATAGAAACTGGCATCAGTGCCAGTTTTTTTGGGCGTGTGCCATCTTATTCTACGTTTTAACATCATCTAAGTCTTGCATGACTTTAACAAATAGCAACAGTAAAATGTCATTGGTCTATTGTGTTAATGTTTTTTTTTCTATTAAAAAAACAAAGTCACTTGTATAATTCAAAAGAATAAAAATAAATGTTAAGGACCAAGTTTTTTGGGGCGTCAATGTACGTAAAAACTTTGACTTACAAGCTGGCTACAAAGTTAGTCAAAAGAATCCCTCACCTTTTATGATTATGATGATGAAGATGATGATGAGGATGATGATGATGATGGGGAGGATGATGATGATGATGGTCACAAGGGGAAAGAAACCCGTGGCGTGGTAGACGTCTTCTGGAGCAAGGACAAACATGAAAGCACTTTTAACAGATTCTAGACCAAAAATACCCAGTTTGCAATGATTATTTACTTTATTTCATGATAAATTATGAGTGTATTCCGCAACAGAAAATAACCAATGATCACAAAGTCAACCAGACAAATGAGATCAAATCTACAACCATGTTTTAGGTTCTTTAAAAGCAAATTAAATGAGCTTTTATTTGAAAGGCCATCTCGTCTTTTCATTTTTCATATTTACGATACACACATTGCTAATAGATGAATAGTTTACACGTCTGATGAAAGGAGGTGTGTGTGTGTGTGTGTGGGGGGGGGGGGGGGGTTCCTATCGGTTCAGAAAATGTCAGGCCGTCGATAAGCAAAGTGCAACACAATGTCGTCTCCTGATTGGTTGCTGGGTGTACGCACAAAGAATAGCTCAAAGGTTGCTATTTGTCTAAAGTGTTATAAAATATAGGAAGTTATTCTTGTAAGATGTTCTGTAAAGGTTTGCAAAATAGTATTGTGAAGGCTTGTAAAATGGTTGTAAAATTCTTATTTGTATTGTAAACTGAATGAACTTGCCATTGTTTAGTATAATATAACTGTAAAATCTTAAATGTGTGCTCAAATTGGTTGCAAAATGCCATTGTGTGATGTCAAATTAAGTCAACGACAATGTGGAGATGTAAAAATATAAGTTAGTATGTTAGGTTCTGTGATTTGTGTTAAAAGTTAGTGATGCAAAATAATGTCAGCTATGGCATTGTTCTAGAATTTGTTGTCAAACTGGATTGGGGTGACGCCACCTTGTCAGTAGCAGCGCAGGAAGAAGGTGTTGCAGGCCGTTCCTCGCAGGCAGTCGCACAATCGCCCGATACGGGGTCCGTGTTTCATGGCGCAGCGCTCGCCCACGTCGCACTGGCAAAAAAAGCAACGCCGTTAGCATTCAAGCTAACGCCAAGGAGCCAAAAGAGCGTCTTTCTCACCCTGGGAATGACGCTGGCCCTTTTCTCCAGCGACAGGCCGCTTCGACTTTCCGCTTCGTCCAGGAAGTCCTGAAGCGCCTCGGCCTGCGTCAAGATCGGAGGGCGAAAGACGTCAGCCAGACGTAACGGTCGCTCGCCACTCTAGCGGGCGACTAATGAGCTAAACCATCCATCGATTGATACGATTGGAGGGAAATCAAGCTTGACTCACCAGCTCGTCGTCGGCCAGTTGCGTGAGGTTGTCGTCATCCGGCGCGGCCGATCTTTGACCCCGGCAGAGGCTGAGGGTCAGCAGAGACACGCACGCGTACAGGAAGAGGAATGCTCGAAGGCTCTCCATTGTTGATGAAAAACCTAATGACACACAGATGAAATTATTACCTTTTTTTGCCATTGATTGGTCTGTTGTCAACAATATACACATACACATGTATAAAAACAAACATTTTTTGGCAGTTAAAACAATTAACTTTATATAGAACAAGTGAATAATTCTGGTCATTTTATATATACATATTTAGTACTTAAGACCTTTAACCCCTTTTAGAGCCAACTGGATATTTTTTAATATATTTTATTTATTTTTACATGTAAAACCTCTAACCAATTTTATAACAAATGACTACTATTGGGCATGTTTAATTTTTAAAAATATTTTTTTCTGGGATAGTAAGACCTCTTGACTATTTTAGTCATTTAAAAAAAATGTAAATATCGGCAATTATAAAGATATATAATTGTAAATGAGGAATACATACTTGTAAGAAGATAAAATGGACAATTTTAGAATAAAATTGTCCGTTTTTTTGATCATCTTTGCGACTCAAGTCAATAAACATGTTGACTAAATACTAGACTGGTTCCCACTTAACATCAGATGACACAGTTGTGTTAAATCTTCTAATTATATCAAAGCGTGTACACCTGTGGAAAAAAAAAACATGCAAGTCCACAAGGAGAAAAATGTAAAAACTCACCTGGTGGTCGGATGGTAACTTTTTCTTCTTCTCTTGCGGTTGTTCTAGTTGTCGTGGTGACAAGGGTGGCGAGGTCTGGCGGCGTCTTGGCTTTTATAGCGACCGCTCCTCCTCTCTCTCCTGGCCCCCGACCGCTCATCATTGGTCACGTGGCGCTGGCGTCACCTCAAAAAAGTGCGCCCGGCGTTGATGGATGAAAGCGCCGTTCGCTCAATATTCAACAGGTCACCCGCCGCAAGGTGAGCGGACGCCACGGTTCACGTGGCGTCCAGTCACCGTCAATGTCGCTGAAAGAGTCTGCCTCTGATTTTCCAGCGGTGACAACGGCGTCCGTTTCACCTTGCAGCGACCTGTTGAATAAAACCTCCGAGTTGGAAGTCGTTAACACAGTGGCGTTAAAGGTACGGCGAGTGTTGACAAGGACCGCGGTGGGCTCGTTGACAGCCGCCGCCGCCGGCGGCCTTGTGTTTATTTTAGATTATGGAATTCACCAGAAGACGCTGGTCCAAGTGGCAAAGCACCATGGGAAGGAGATGACCCCCAGGCGAGGGTCACACCCTCGGCAGATTGTCAAAAGATGACAAAACGCCGCCTTTTGGACTGAATACATTGAAAAAGGAACATCGTTTGTCTTCAAATGACGCACAAATGCAAAACCATTCAACTTTTGTAAAACTTCATAGGAAAGTACATAAGAACAATGATGTATACAAAGGGTTATTAGTGTGTGAGTGCCAAGAATGATTTTGACTCATTAACTGCTATTGACTGCAGTAAATGTTCAATCCACTAGAAGTGAGGCGTCTTCAGGCTGACAAAGAAATTTCCATTCAAAGTAGAAAGATGATTAGATGTATATCATCACTGTAAGCTTAAATTGATTGAAAAAGTGAGCATGAACTCATTTTTTATTTGAAGAGCTGAAGTTTAAAACAACAAAAACAATGCGAGTACACATTTCCGACTCAATGATGTATTGATTGATAGTAATGAAATAATTCATTAACAAAAAAGCCACTTGTCTCGTGTGTGTTTGTGATTGACCTTGATTGAGGGGCGGGGGGCGGGTCACGTGTGTATTTCCATGACGACCACCATCATCGTCATCATCATCGTCATCACCTGCCAGAAGTCAAGCAGAGGAAAAAAGTTAGCATTACGCTGTTTTGGTTTGGAAGTGGACTCCATTGGCTGCCATTGATAGCAATAGACGTCCTTTCCTAGCTCAAATTAAAAAAAGACACACTCTTCTCACTGCCAACTCTCTCGCTTCAAATAGATTGGACACTTACTACAGTCTGTGGCACCAAAGTAGTATTTTAGACTTATAGGCCGCAGTGGGTCTTACCGACAGTGCCGAGGTCAACGACACCGCCTTGTCGGTGACTCCGCCCCCTGGCATGCGCGGCGTCGCCGTGGTCACCCACGCTTCGTCTTCATTGTCGTCCTCGTGCGAGTCCAGGAGGTGCGTTCGGTTCTTCAGGAACTCGTCGAGGTCCTCGCTGCTTGTGTTGCCTACGAGCATGCATATGAACGCATGAACAGACAGTTTGCATACGTGTGTGTGTGTGTGTGTTGGAGTGAGTTTTTTTGTGTGTTTCAGAGTCTGCGTAGGAGCGAGTGGGTGAAATGTGTGTGGATTAATTTTTTGTATGTTTGTAAATGTATGGGTGATATTTTCTGACCGTCTTTTGTATTTAAATGAAGGTGTTGTGCTGACTCACTGAAGAAGCTGTAGTGAAGTGTTGCATTCAAGTCATCATATTCATATTCTGGAAATGACGTCACCTCGGCCTGGCACACTAATCACACACACACACACAAACAGAGTGAATACAAGGCGCCACGAGTCTCTGTGAACGGACAAGAAAAGATAAGAATGCTGGAACACAAGTGGGAGTCTAAACATGAATCATGCAAACAGGGCCTTTTTTTTCCTCCACTAATAGAAAACACACCTGGACATCATCTGTCCGTGTGTCCGATCCCACGATCTTACATATTGACACGTACATCCCCTTCAAGCAATGATTGACGAATGAAGTTCACGCACCGATAGGAATATTTGTGCAATGACTACCCCACGTCCCAGTCCAAAATGAATTGGACGTCTATTGCCGTCAAAGACATGGAATTACGGCGAGTACTCACCGGCAGTGATGATCAAGACAATCGTGAGCGCCGACACACAAAAGGCCGCCATCCCGCATCCACTTGTTGCACGTGTGTGTTTGTGTTAATGTGTGTGAACTACAAGGAAGAGGAGTGGGCGGGGCTAGGTCCGATTTGGGCATGGTCTAAAAGCAAGGCTTGGGGTATCCACAGCTGCGCTTTTCCTTCCAAGGTTCCTGGTTTCTAGCCAAAAAGACGTCCCCGGGAATTGATGTCTTCTTTATCTTCTTCTCACAGAAACTTTGCCAACTAGAAGAACTACAAAAGTACAGTTAATGCAGCAAAAGGTTCAATTTGGGGGGGTTTAACAAAAGTTCTTTGTTTGACCGTGGCGCAGCTGGACGTTCAACAATGGAGCAAAACACCCACATGCGCAAAAAAAAAAGAGTTCCTGTGGCATTCTTGGTTTTTCCGTTCTCAGGACACCAAAGGAATGGATTGGGATGAATCATTTGATCCCGATGATGTCAGGGGTCAAAGGTCAAGCAGGGCCGGTTAACATTTTTAATCCGAATTAATTGCGATGAATCACATTAGATGAAATTAAGTAAAGTAGTAGAAATTGGCATACTTTTGTTTTAAATGTACTCCGAAATGAATTAAAGAATATATTCGCCCATTGACTGCCATTGATGGCAATAGATGTCCAATTTAATTGCTAAAAAAAACAGTTAAAATATATATTATGATTAGGCTGGAGCCTATCCCTGTACCAGCCAAAGTGTCAATTCATTTGCTGTCAACCCTCCCACTTAAAGTAAATTAGACATCTATTTCCATTCAATGGCAGATGAGTAAAAAGTCTAGTTTCTTGGCACGTATGAATTTGACAGGCAGTGTCGGAATTTTTTAAATTTAGCATCTGTGAGAAGGCTTCCCTTTCCCAGCATGCCCTGGGCCGAGAAAGCCGGAGATGCCAGATGCGCTCTGCCTTGCACTTTGAACCCCCTACGGAGCGCGCCATTGTCACACGGGATGGCGTCACGTGACCATCATGTCACTTGTCATATTGTGTGTTCCACTTCCTGTCCACTTTTGTGTGTTGAAAAGCAACACAATGTGAAGCGCGTGCGTTTTATTGACGTGTTTACAGGATGCGCACTCACACACACGCGCCACAGGGGACTTACAGCTTCTTTTTCCCACGATGCAATTTAAGTTTAAATCATCGGGGTGCAGAACTTTTGCCTACATTGAAGAAAGTCAATTTGATGACACAAAGGCATGACAAATAAACATTTAACTTATGATTTTAATGATCAAAATATTTAAAAAATGTATAACTGGTCTCTCATTTGCTATTTACAATAAACCTTTGAACAATTTGAATGAACAATTTCCAATCAGTAAAGAGCAAACAACAAAGTTGAGGCTGGAATACTTTAACACAACAGCAGATGTCACCAAAGCTTCATTTCTCCTTAACTCTTTCAGTGCCATTGACGATAATAGACGTCTATGCAGTGAGATTTCCCTTTAATATTCAATAAATAAAAGGTGACTTACCTTTACAGACGTCCAATCATCTTTTTGCTATGACTGTTAGTTTGACTAGTAGACGTCCAATCATTGAAGAGAAGGAACGTGTTTATTCGCTGCCACCCAACCAAATGGATTGGACGTCTGTGACCGTCAATGGCAGCCAATGAAGTTAAGGGGGGGAAAAAAAGCCGATTTAGAAAGCTTTGATGATTTGAAACCAAATATACCAGAAACTATGCCTCAATGTAAAAAAAAAAAACATCTTTTGGAACACCAAATACTCGCCAATACGGCGACTCACGACATGGGTCAGTTTCCGGGCTGAACTTTAGGTTGGCGTTCTTCCCGCAGGGTGAGCATGAGCTGGACTTCGTCGCCATTTGACACCACTTTGGCCGGTGCCAATGGCACATTCAGCTTGTTGATCAGCGTCCGGATCAGATTCTTGCCGTCGTCGCATTCCGGCCGCAAATGGCACATGGACGCGAAGGACCTGAGGGCGAGGCAAACAAGTCAAATGAATGGCCGCAAACCCAAGGTAGGACATCTACCGCCGTCAATGTGTCATGAAGTAACCCATACATGGGAGCATTCTCATATAAATTGCAGTCATTGAAGTAAAAAATCAATTTACCTTCTCAAGATGGTGGGGTCCGCCACCAGCATGGTCGCCACTTCGCTAAGCCAGCAGGCTAACGTCAAGGCTAGCTGGTCCAGGCTCAGACCATCCAGACCGCCATGCGCCACCAGATGATTCCAGCGTGCCTGGACCCAGTAATGTCATTGAGGTGCCATGTCAAAATTTCCGCCATTATTATTATTATTAATTTTTGTGTGTGTTGCTTTTACCTGCAAGAACTTGGAGAGGACGGGTTTGACGCAGACATCTAGAGGCTGGAGGCGAAAGGCGCATCCGGCGGGGATAAAGATGGCGTTGCCGCCGAGCTGTGTCTTGAACTCAGAGGTGGAGTGGCCCCGGTGGACGTCGACCATTAGCAGGGAGTCGCCGTGCGGCGCCATGAAGGGACGCCACACTTTTTGCGTCCAGACATGCAGTCGGTCGGCGTCGTCAAAGCCGTCGCGGTTGGCTTCTAAAAGCACGTTGTCGGGGAAATCGGGAGGAAAATGCGGCGCCGGGCCTCGGAAGAAGACAACGGGCGGCAGGAAGGTGCCATCCGACAACGCCGACAGCATGACTTCGAAGAGAGGCTTCTGGGAAGGGGAGCCCAGCAACTGGAAGGCCGCCCACTTGCGGGCCGAGAAGAGCTCGTCGTCCACAAACACCGACAGCTCGTCCATGAAGCCCACCTGCCGGGGACGTAGCGCCGACCTCTGGATCTGCAAATCCAAACAGAGAAATGGTTAGGATGCAACCCTAACTTGAAAGGCCAATAAACTGTGAAATCATTTTGGATCCTTCCAATAAACCCTTTAACTTGTAATCAATCCCAAAGTGAAAATCTGCCCGCAAGATGGCCGACTCACTTGCGTGCACAGCAGGTTGACGAAAGCGCCGCTCCTCTCGGTCACCATGTCCACCACCTTCTTGGGCAGCCGCCCGTTTTGAAAGTCGTAGCGCGGCTGGCGACACAGGCGGAGGACGGTGCGGCGGTAGCGTGCGGCCTCGCGACTCCCCTCGGGTAGTGCGCGGGCGCCGGCCCGCAGCAGGACGTCTTCCTTGACCTGCAGCTGCTGCTCGCGGCGGATCATCACCCACGTGGCCACCCGCCACTCCCACTCGGCTAGCAGCTGCTGTTGTGTGGCGGGTGGAGATGTATGTGGCTGTGGTTGTGGCTTCAGGAAGGTGAGCGTCATGGCGGCAGGGCAGGAAGGCTTGTAGGGGGATGTTAGCTCTTTGACGGACAGCCGGCAAGGGATGGGACCGCCGGGTGGGACCTGACCAATGGGGATGAAGGCTCCCCCAATTCCTGGTGATTGTTTGCTGTGAATTGAAATGCGTTTGTTACTAGTCGTTAGATTCCAGTCAAACATCAAGTGGCATCAGGAGGGAGTAGCGTTACTTACCTGTTACATTTAAGCGTCGATTCTGTGTTTGTCTTGAAGGTCGCTGAAGCATCTGAAACACGACAACAAGACATGAAAATTGTGGGGTGTCCCTTAAGGTTTGACATAAGAAAAAAAAAGTGGATAAATTTTCGCCTCCTGATCTAATAGAAGGCAACACTATATTACCGGGTTGTGCCGCCGTGACATATGCGTATTCTGGATGGTCCGCTACATGAGCAGCCATCTCGTCTCCCCCGTCAGTGCAAAAGGAACAGTAAGTGCACCTCAGCTTCTCTCCCAACCTGATGCATAAAACAAATGCGGGCGTCAACCATTGATAGCATGTGGCGGTGGCCGCTTTCCACTTACCGAGTGCCAACACCAAACATGCTGTGGTAGTTGTCCTTCTGCTTGATGGCTGTGTGATCTCTGCGGAGACACCGTATTTTCCCTTAAAGGTTAATGCCAGCCAACTATCTTAATGCTAATCTTTTTTTTTTCCTAGACAATATTTGGAAAGGCTAACCTGATCATGTGATTGGCATAGGCGATAGAGCAGCAAGTGGTAAACGGGCAGATCGAGCAGCGCACATTAGACAGAAAGTGTGCACTCATTTTACTGATGGGCGACAGGCACTCCAAGCACTGACGACCAGAATGTGCTGTTGTCTTTTCTTCTTCATCACTGACAAAAAAAGAAAAATCTTGATTTAAACACAAACAAAAAATATGTTTTGGACCAATAAGGGCAATCTTGGGAGTTGTACCTGCTGAAGTTACACACCAGTGTAGCTAAACTCACTCGCCGTTTCTTCCTGGGAACTTCCGGCGAGAGCGGCGAATCTTTCACGTTCACCACCTGGATGGCACGACATCAGTATTGAGCCTTAAAAGGAATTCATCAAACCTGTCTTTGAAACCAACCTTGCACGCATGCATCGCTCGACCTGTGGACTCCTCAAACTCTGCCACCGCCAACCCAGAGTACGTCCTGACGGTCACCTAAACACATACACTCATGTAAATTTAAAAAAATAACAGAAAGAAACATTAAAAAAAAGAACTAAAATGGGAAAAACGGAGTACCCACCCTGGCACCTAGTTTAAGTCCTTTGACTTGCGGAGGGACAATGTGAGTCCTGTGGTGCTGACGTTGATGCTCTATACGCTCTTTTGCAAAAAGGAATTGAAGGCGACACTTGTTGCAGTTTGACCAACATTTTCTCTGAGAGCACATGCAAAAAGTACGTCAATTCGAACCCAACACAGGCAATAAGTGAAAAAAAAGAGTGCTTCAACTACTGAATTTTGGAAGTCACCTGATGCTTGGCAAAATGTTGCATGTAGCCGAGGCCGTTGTGCAGAACCTTCAGACAGTACGGACACATTAGGTTGTCAGTGTTGGCGTGAACCTCCTCAAAATGACGCCACACTTCAGAGTAGAAGGACGATCTGAAGTGGCAGACCTGAAAACGTCATGTTCTATTAAGCACATTTTGCTGCCATTTGGGCATCACCTATGGGGAGCCAATGAATTAACATGAACTTAATTTTAGCCCACCTGGCAAACGTAAGGCATCTCCCCGGCTTTGTGCGTATTCTTCATGTGTTGTAGGAACAAAGGTGCCGTGCCAAAATCCAGCTCGCAGATTTCACACTTGACTGTGATGAGAAAAGATGATGTGTTTGTGACAAGCTGCTCATGCTGAGTGCGTCCATACGTGCGTGCGTGCGTGCGAGACTGACCTGTGGACTGCAGTCGGGTGTGCGCCGACTCCACATGACGCTCCAGTTGGAGTGGAGTGTTGAAACGGCGGAAGCAGTGAGAACAAGAAGACACAGTCTTCATGTGGCGGTCCTTTTCAGCCATCTTGGCGACGTGGCACTTCATGTGGGACATTAGCCTAGGTAGCAGTGGACTAGTTCAGTCTCTTCAGATGTTATATTTTTGAGTAAAAAAATACAAAGAGCAGTAAATATGATTTTCTGCTCCATATTTCTCACGTGATATTGTTGTGTAGACTCTCAGGACAGTGTGCGCAGTCATAAGGTCTAGCACGCTGCTGATTCTTAACAATGTTGTCGGCCGCGCCGCCTGGGTCGCAACCATAGTAGAAATCATCCACCATGATGACCATCTTGCCGCATTCGGGCATGGCCCGAGGAACGAGGGCTGGCGAGATTCTGGGCGGGGCGGCGTTGGCTGGTGAGATTCTGGGCGGGGCGGCCATGGCGGGCGAGATTCTGGGCGGGGCGGCGATAGCAGGCGAGCTTCTGGGCGGGGCGGCGTTGGCGGGCGGCTTTGGAGACGGCGTGACCGGTGGCTGAGAAAATAAACAAATGAGATCACTGCTGGAGTTTGAAGGACGGCGGGCTAGCGATGCGGGAAACTCACGGAGGGCGGCGTGCTGTTGGTCATCGGCCTTCTCCCTTTCCTGGATCTCTTCCTCATACGCTTGCGGGCCTTCTTCTTGTTCAGTGCTGACTTGAGGTTATTCACGCTCATTTTAATGACGGGGCTGCACAACTGGTCAAGCGGGAGGTGATGTTACTCACGCTTTACACGAAAATAGGGACGAGAATGGTCGCAGACGTTCGATTTATCTTACGCATATGAATCCTCGCAGCTCTGCGATCAGCTTGTACTGAGACGAACAAAACGAACACTTGTAGGGACGTGTGGGACCTGAACACACCACGCAGACAAACAGTCAAAAATAGATCAATGATGAAGTTGGGATTGGACTGAAAATGTCAAATGACAGTTTCAACCTTTAGGTATATATTTCCTAATTATGGGTCTTTTGGGACTCTTGGGTGTTGATGACAATGGCGCTGTTTGATGAGCCACGGGGTTCATCTGGTGCTCATTGATGACTTTGTGAGCGTCGAGACCCGAGACCACACCTGCGTGCATTCAAAGAAGTCACCACAACGTTCGCGCTGGTTTCTGGCGTGATGAGTCACATACCCGTAATGATGGGGGTGTGGTCAGACAAAGAGGGAGGCGGCGCTTGCATGGGCGCCGGATGGACGGTGACGAAGCCGCTGGACGTGCCGCCGGGATGGAAGTGCAGATTTAGCTCGGTGCTGCCCCCTGTTAATTTTTTGTTTTAGTTAAAGTCAATGCATTAGTTATAAGCTATAGGGATGTATTTTTATTTTCTTTGATATTTAGACTAAATTGAAAGATTTTTTTACTGTTTGAAAAATAGAATAAAAATATTGGGCCAATTGCAGGAGTTTCTTGTGTAAGATAACAGAAGCAATTTTAGGGGAATTAGAAATGTACACTAAGTTGATTGGGAAATTGAAGAGCATGGAACTAAGACTGACCTCCAGGCAGCAAGGGGACACGGCGACCATTCACAGAGAAGCTGAGGCAGGAGCTTGATGACTAAACACACATTTAGGAAACAAGTAAAACCATATTAACCTATTGGTTGCCATTGACGATGCTAGAATTCCATTGAATTAGGGTACCGTCTATGATGCTGAAAATACATCTTTGCTGGCAATGATAACTTAATCTGTCGACTACTTTTGCTATTAATTGATGGATTTGATTAAATAATTACAGATTAGTCACCTGTTTCATCTCATGTTGCCATTGATGTATCCAACATTTAACATCGCAACGGGTAAAAAAATAATTGGTGCTATCTAGGGCTGCCAAGGGCACTGAATGTCACTGTCAAAACCTCCCAGTTTAAATGAATTGGACACCTAATGGTTGTGAGTGATTTCATCCTTGACGTCATTATCAATAATAGCATGACACGTTACCTCCGGGGCGCCGCAACTGGCGAGCGAGGCGACGACATTTGGCGGCAGGGGTTCCTCTTCCTCATCGTCATCTTTCATCCAATGCAAATACCAAAACATGTTTCTAATTATCGAGCCCAAATGTCAACTCCTTTGAAATAGTCACCTTCATCATACGACGTTGCGTCTTCTTCTGCTTCGCATTCCATCGGCGTCTCGGAACGAACGGCCATCGATGTCTCTTGAGTTCTGTGAAAATGTTGTCGTTAGTTCATGAACTGCTTGACGCCTGATTTGACATTTAACTCATTCGCTTTCAATGAAATGCGTCCAATGCATTTGAACGTGTTATTATTTTTATATTCAGAATAGTTGTTGATTAATATGCTAATACATTTGTTGTTACTCAATAAATTATTTAAACTCATTACGTTTTATTATGTTTTTATATTTGCTTTCCATTTTTTGCCTCTGAACATGTTATAAATACGTTAAAAAAGAACTACGACCACCATTAAACTAGGTCTAAAAATGGCTATGGATTTTAATATGTTGTGAGTTGATTCGAATTTCAATTGATACCTTTTTAATTTTTTAATTGTCTTTTCATGCAAATTTACCTTATGTAAACATATTATAAAAGTGTTTTGAGGGCTTAGTTAGCCTTTATAAAGGAAAAGCCTGTCATAATTAGAACCTGTATTTGTTTACACAGTTAGAAAATAAAACCCTTAAACTATTTAAATACCAATTTATTTGATTTGAAATGTGTATTCAATTCATCGTAGTTACTGTTAGCTTACTGGAACGTGTTAAGAGCTAGCTACAAAGCGATTCTCATTAAAACTAAATTCTAGCGTTGTGGTGTAACAAAGTCATACACTTTAAACAAAAATGTCACAGAGATAAGTACTTTGCATTGAAACTTTGTGTTATTCCGCTGTTTGCAATATTATTGACAAAAGATCGATTTAAGTGATTCTGTCAAAGGTGGGCAGCAGTATAAGTGGTGTAGCAGTCCACGTCCTAACCAGTGCTACCTTCAAATGCTAACATGCTAACAAACTAGCCCGGCATATCATGTCCCATACAACTGTGAATTCTGTAAAACGAGCGTTTGTACAAACTTCCCCGCACATTCCCTTACCTTTTCTGTCCCTTTAAAGTTTCCAATAAAGACTTACTTGAGTCAACTTGTAACCGCAAAGTGGCGTCTTTTTCATACAAAAATGTAAGAAAGAGCTCTTTGACTAGCAGCTAGCCGTTAGGCGCGACACGCTGCGTGTTGGAACCGTGTGTGATACGGCCGTTGTTTTGGGTGTATCCTTCCACCACGCCTGTTTCGCTCTGTCTGCCTAACCACCGGGCGGAGGAATACAGTTAGCTTTGGAAGCTATGCTAAAAGCTTGCCGACATTCTACTTAAATGTTACGATTGAAATAAACGTTAAATCTTTAAACCGACACGGCCGATTGAAATAATAACAAATTTGTATGTTTATCATACACAAGAGGCGAAAATGTCAATTGTCAACGGCTCTCCTCAGTCGAGTCTACTGATTGTAGATGGTCCAGCCTCCATTTGCTTGTTCACTTATCAGCATTGGCGTAGCCGAAGTGCTAAGAGCTCATCTGAAAATAGTTTTTTCTTTGTTTGAACAAAAAACACATTTTCGCCATGAATAAAATACTAATTTTGTCCGTTTTCTTTTCATTTGTCACCCTAAAGAGACTGAAATGCTCTGTATTAAATAAAACCTTCAATTTATCATTGTTAACCCATGTGAGGATAAGAGGAACGAAAAAGAATGAATGAATAAGCTAATGAAGTAATACTGCCAACGAGAATCAAATCTTAATTGACTGACTAACGTAACTAAATGATGAAAAATAAAGAAATAAAGTGTGTGCCTTGCTAGTAATACTTGTTTTGCCAACACAAAATCACCAATGTATTTACAGCCAAGGGAAACATTCGCTAGCAGTAAGCGGGGGATAAACTATGGCATTAAGAATTAAATACCTCAAATTAATTTCATTTATTTATATTTATTCGTTTTTATTTATATATTTCGACGTGTGAATTTAAGTTCTGTATCTGCTTGCTTGCTAGTAGGCTAAGCCATTTCAGTTGGTTGTATTCTTTAACAAACACCGCCAGGTGAAAACACGTAACACCAAAGTGGAAACTTTCGCCAATACTCACGTGAAATCTCACACTTACCAAATAGTTGACTTAAATTTTTGAAATAGCATACTTTTAACAAATAAAAATATTCGGCAACGTCAGGCTAGCGGGCTCCGGTCACGTGACTAGAAGCTAGATGCTGACGTCATTCATCAACACGGAAGTCATCGGACACTGTCTTTTCAGGAGTCACTGAAAGAGTAATTGATCGATTTGATCGACATCTTTGGGGCCGATTTCCATCTTAAAGCCCACCAGAGGTGCATTTTTTTTTATCTTAGAGTGCAACTGGTTGACGAGTGTGCACCATGAACGTGACACTGGCGGTGAAGCAGTACATCTCCAAGATGATCGAGAGCAGCGGGGCGGGGATGAAGGTTCTGCTCATGGACAAGGAGACGGTCAGAATCTGCATTTATATCATTTTTTTTGTAAATAACACGTACACGTCTTTATTGCAAATATTGAGTTAATGTATATAAATTGGCTCTCTCTTCAAACTGTGCATGTAGACCAGTATCGTGAGTGTGGTCTACACACAATCTGAGATCCTGCAGAAGGAAGTCTACCTCTTTGAACGGATTGACTCTCAGAACAGAGAAAGTATGAAACACCTGAAGGCCATCTGCTTCCTCAGACCCACCAAGGTATGTTCTCTCTCCAAAATCCAAAAGCAGGTCACATGACCTTTGTTTCTTTCTTAGGAAAACGTGGAACATCTCATTCAGGAGCTCAGAAGACCAAAATACAGCGTCTACTTCATCTGTGAGGCTCCTGCAAACCCTTTTTTTAACCTCATTAGAAGGCCAGCATGCTAATTTGTGTCCATGTGTTTTTAGACTTCAGCAACGTGATCAGTAAAAGTGAAATCAAAGCTTTGGCCGAGGCTGACGAACAAGAAGTGGTAGCGGAAGTGCAGGTGAGTCCCGGGTTATAACTTTGTTAATAGAAATAAAAAAAAACGATAATTGTGATATGTTCCTTCGTATCCTTTTCATGTTTTTGCAGGAATTTTACGGAGATTTTATCGCCATCAATCCTCACGTGTTCTCCCTCAACTTGCAAGGCGTGGCCAAGGGGCGGAGCTGGGATCCAACCGTCTTGTGGCGGTGCACGCAGGGTTTGACCTCACTCCTATTGGCGCTCAAAAAGTGTCCCATGATTCGCTACCAGTTGTCCTCCGACATGTCCAAACGCCTGGCTGAAAATGTTAAGGTGAGGAAGGCGTGGTGGCATTAGCTCGCACACACGCCCACCTCTGAACTCTGGCTCCACCCCCTTGCAGCAAATCATCACCAAGGAGTACGAGCTTTTCGACTTCAGGAAGACGGAAGTCCCGCCCCTTTTGATCATCCTTGACCGTAGTGATGACGCGATCACGCCACTGCTCAACCAGGTTATTGGAAAACAATCATTTATTTCATTTATACATTACATTTTTTAATTAAGAAGCTAATTAAAGAGTGCCAAAACAGCAAATAGTCTTTTTTTATAAGCAAAATATGTCCATTGTGTCTTATGAGCTGGATAATAACTTATTATTTGAATTTGATCTATCATAAAGTAACATTTAATTTAGAAAAAATACTTATAAATGAGATAATACATATTTTCTTTAATAGTGGACGTACCAGGCAATGGTCCACGAGCTCCTGGGCATCAACAACAACCGCATCGACTTGTCCCGAGTTCCGGGTATCAGCAAAGACCTCCGCGAGGTGGTCCTGTCCGCGGAGAACGACGAGTTCTACGCCAACGTGAGTTTCCGCACGCCGTCCGTCTTGGTCCGCCTCGTTAAAACGTATCCCCCGCCGGCCGGTCTCCAGAACTTGTACCTGAACTTTGCCGAGATCGGCACCAATATCAAGAACCTGATGGAAGACTTCCAGAAAAAGAGACCTAAAGGGCAGCAGAAGCTGGAGTCCATCTCGGACATGAAGGTAGGTGAGCACGCCACCTTTTGCGTCCTGTCAGATTTTGATGGCGCTTTTTTTTCTTTCTCTCTGCCAGTCGTTTGTGGACAACTACCCGCAATTCAAGAAGATGTCGGGCACCGTGTCCAAGCACGTGACGGTGGTGGGCGAGCTGTCCCGCCTGGTGGCCGAACGCCAGCTGATGGAGGTGTCGGAGGTGGAGCAGGAGCTGGCTTGCCAGAACGATCACTCCAGCGCGCAGCAGGTAAACGCCACCCAATCAAAACCTTATTCATGTATCACTAGTGAATAAGCAACAGTTTGAGCCCAAAAAAGATGTTATTGGTGCAATTTGAACGGATTAAAAGCAAATGTTTGTTTGTGCAGAACGTGCGCCGGCTGCTGCAGAACCCCCGAGTGTCAGAAATGGATGCCGTCCGCCTGGTGGCGCTGTACGCCTTGCGCTACGAGCGTCACAGCTCCAGCGTCCTGCCCGCCCTGGTGGAGCTGCTGGCCAGGAGGGGCGTGTCCGAAAGCCGGCGCAAGGTACGCCCAGTCGCTACCAGTCTGTATTTCATTTAGTAAATATTGTGGGAAATGATATTGTGTTTGTCAGATGGTCCAGTGCGTGGTGGAGTACGGAGGGAAGCGAGTCAGGGGAAGCGACCTGGTCACGCCCACGGACGCCGTCGCCATCACCAAACAGTTTTTCAAAGGCCTCAAGGTGAGTCCCGGCGACCGCTCGCAAACCCACTTCTCGTGACACTGGCGTGCGTGCAGGGCGTGGAGAACGTCTTCACGCAACATCAACCTCTTCTTCACGACACGCTGGATCAGCTGATCAAAGGTCGCCTGAAGGACAGTCAGTTTCCTTATCTGGGAGCCAGCAGCCTCAGAGACAGGTGAGCGGTCGCCGTGGGAGGGGAGGGAATCGGTCGGCAGTGGTGTCACGTGACGACGGCGTCTACGCGCAGGCCGCAGGACGTCATCGTGTTTGTGATCGGAGGGGCTACCTATGAAGAAGCTTTGTGTGTTTACAACATGAACCGCAATACGCCCGGCGTCCGGATTGTGCTTGGAGGAAGCAGCATGCTCAATACCAAGAGGTAATTCGCAATTTTCAGTGTCATTGACGAGGATAGCAGTCCAATTAGCCTGCTAGATAGAATTGAGGTCATCTTTGGTGGAAATAAGCTAGTTAAGACTGGATTTTAATGTTAGGATGTTGACTTTCAGGGGAATTTTGACCCTCCCAACATGGCTGCTATCCTGAGGCCATGTTGGGAGGGTCATGTTTCAGCTTTGTCAGAGTTGTCTTTTCTGTCCTCAGCTTTCTAGAGGAAGTGATGTCATCCACAAGCAGCGGTGGCGAGCGGTCGCAGGGGATTAGTCGCCACAGACACTGAGCGCTTTCAAGTATTTGTCACTTTACGTTTTTGTCTTTAATGTGAATCATGTCATTTAACTCTAAATAAAATGATAATATTCATCATTTTCTGATGTTATGTTAAACACAACATTCCAAAAAGAAGATACTCCATTTATTTTTCTGTTATTAAAACTCAGTACAAATGTTTTACAAAAACAGCCATTTTGTTACTTTGGCTCATTTCTTATTGGAAAAACTGTAAAATAATCTTTCTCAACAAAAAGGGATTTAATGTGACTTGTGTGTTTACAACATTCTTGTGGCTGATGATTATAATTTGAGACCACAAATTTGTAGTGCACTATAATAAAAGGAAATATAATGTTCATTTAAATGTTTTCTTCTACATTTCAAGGTAAATGACCAAAAACAAAGATATCTGTAAAGAAATAAAAATGTATGAGGTAGCAGTTAGCACCCAGTGTTGAAGAGGAAGTCTGGTAAAATATATATATTCCAAATATTTTTGGGACCTTATCAAATGAAATCTGCCCGACGACTGAAGGCAATTTTACTACTATTCTCAAACCCTTGATGACATCAATCTTTTGATTTTAGCATACCTTCGCTAAGCGTTAGCATGGCTTGGCTTTGTCCGTTTTGGCCTTCTTATCCTCGTCATCACTGATGAAGAAGAGTGGGAACATTCCCAGAATGCACCCGATGACAACGCCGATGGCTTTGCCCTATGGACAAAAAAAAGGATGAGGACGATGGCTGGACGTGGGCGGAGTCAGTCTACCCACCGTATGTGCGCTGAGCCGGGTCTGCCACATGTCCACCTGTTTGGGCGTAAGCTCTGGAACTTGCATGCCGAGTCTGGATGCTAGCGCCTCCACGTAGCCCGCTAGGCTAGGAGCAGGACATCAAGTCGGTTAGCTTTAGGATTTAATCCCCAATTGCTAATAAATATCAAAAACTAGTTTTCAAATCTGATCAAAATGTTGAAAGACAGGAGAATTCTTACCCGAGACCCGCTAAATCGGACACCAGGTTCCCTAAGGCGGCGGCTGCAAAAACAGGGAAAAACTAAGTTGATATGTAGTATATATGTTATGTGTTCAATTGCCCTCCAGGCCAGCAGAGGGCGATGTTCTCGCATCACTTTTGGAACTTACCAGCCATGGTGGAGATGCCTAGTGTGATGCCAATGGAGAGTTCGATTTGTGTTCCCTGAGGAAGACGCAAAATAAGAAAAGAAAATGAGTGACAAAAACCAGGACGAGAAGTAAAAGTGCTCTGGCGTCCGTCACTCACGGCTGAGATCATGATGGCGTTGTCCAGGAAACCGAAGCCGATGAATGGAAGTGTATTATGGAACAAAACTAAAAATGGAAGAGAACATGTGACTGTGTAAGACGGCCTTCCATACCAAAAGCAAAAGCACATACAATTACTTTTTAAAACATTTAAATATATGTATATGTATTTATTTAATCTAAAAGGCATGTTTGTGTGTCTATACTGACCATATTTGATTTGTGCAGCAGTTGGTGGTGAAGGTTCCACTGTCTCTGCAGAGGAAAAAATGTATATGTATTTTAAGCAATTAAAAGATATTTCACTGCTACATAATATGACAAACACGAAAGAAAACCTTTACATATAAGAGTATAACCACACATCAGTTAATCAAGCTGTTTTTTCCCTTTAAGCTCATTGATTCCTATTGAGAACAATAGATGTCCAATCCATTTGAACAGGGAAGGAATTTGACGTCTATCGCCGCCAATGAAACACGTTCATTCCGAATTGAAATGGAGATAATACCCCACCAGGTGAGTTCTTGACACGGAAGTGACGCGAGAGAAAGACGCACCTTGAGCGATGGCGATAGACTCAAAGTTCTGGAGCTCTTGGAGCAAGCAGCTCCTCTCGCCGGCTTGTAGCCGGTAGATGAACTCTTTGGCCCGTTTGGGAGAGTTGAGCGGCTCCCTGGATTCTTTTCGGCCGTGGGTTCCGAGCTGGCGCTGCCACGACACTCGGCTCGGGTGGAGCCCGAGCCCGAGCCGAAGCCGAACCGACGCCGCGCACAGGCGCAGCATGGCCAGCCAAAAGTTTCAAAAGCGATCGCTCGGTTTTGCAGTTTCTCCAATAATAAGATAAATAAATACGAACCGAATACTTTGGACGACCCACTTCGTTCTTTGGCGTCCAAGTTTCGAGTTGTAGTCAAGTCATAAAGAGGGAAGGGACTGTATTTCCTGTGCTTGCTTTCAAGATAAAACATCTGGCGACTTAGGGCCAAGAAAAAGAAAATAATATACTAAAAGGCATACGATTTGATTTGGCAGTTAATACCCAACATGACCTCCATTTTATACTCCGAGTATGTGTTGTGGTAGTTGTTCCAATTTATATTTAAAAAGAGGAGCCGTTAACAGCAATAGACGCCCAGCCTTCATTCAATCAACATGTTGACTTTTCACGACTCATGGTGCACCGTGTCAAAATCACCACTAGATGGTGGTCTTGAGTCGTAATGTTTCCTCCACTAGGGTGGAGAAGAAGAAAAACATTGCAAGAAGTTGAAACACTAATGTCTCCTTGGCTCTTTCTAATACACAACTGATTTATCCCACAAGTGTGCCCCCTGACCGAGTAGCACGAGTGGAGGAGAATGGGATACAAAAAAAGGACAAGCCCCTCCCGGACCCCCCTCCAATAATTAATGACCTTCAAGTCTGGAGGCCGCAGTGGAGAGCCTTTGACCCCTGGCGGTCAAAAGCTATTGTACCAACAACCCTTGTGGGTGTAACGAGCCAAATGGGCCACTTCCTGTGTCTTTTCAGGTAAGAAGACATTGTTTGACTTGTTTGTGTTTTTTTTTCTTCTGAATGGCGTGATGCATCATTTTCATATGAATGCCTACTGAGTGCAATTGATTTGGCGAATAGGGTGACGCAAACAATAGTTTGTCAGCCGTTCTTTGGCCACCTTTCCATTTGTTTACAGTACGAGCGACCTGTACTCGTATCTCGATGCGAGCCGAGACCAAAATACGAAGGGATTAAAAAGCATGTGTCAGCTCAAGCTTTCCACAGCAGATGGTTGTGAGTGGATGTTTGCAATCAAGTTAAAAGAGCATAAACTGTCACTTGGGGGTCAAGGAATTTGCCTTTGAAACATATTCCCACACTGGAATACAACATATATTGCTCTATATATTGCCAATGACCACCAGTCCAGTTTAATTAGACTTGGCGACCATTCATCCTGTGAGAGATGTACATTCATTGTTATAGCAAATTAGATGGCTAGCGTTGTCAATGGCACTATAAAGTGAAAATTCTGCCTATTCAAATTGGAAATCTGTCGTCAAAAGTCACCATTCTAAGTGGTGGAAGTTTATGATTCCAGCCATTGCAAAGATTGTACTCGAGTGTAGGAGCTTTTCGGCCAGCTCGTTTCATAGCTGTCTCTCTTTTTCTCTCTCGATTTCTCTCTCTTTTTCGCCTTTATTTCTCAAGCTCTCTCGACCATCGTGTCAAGGCGGGAGTTTACAGGAACAGCGGGCCTTGTCACACAGGCGGAGGGACACGGGAATGTATTGTATTGCGTGTTGGTAACACAGGACAGTTTCAGCCCAAATAGTGCGCCAAGTTTCCCAAAGCTGACCCAGACGCATTACAAAGTATCCCAGCGAGCGCCAAATCAAGAATTGGACGCTAAATGCTAATTATCTTGCTTCTAGAGCGAAGGAATCGCCCGTTGTTGTTCAAAAGATAGCCGCATTCACGAGCTGCGCGGAGGAATACCGAAGGTTGCCAGCGAGTGCTGCGGCTCGCTGAAAGCACACACAGTAAATTGAAGGCTGCGGAGGTCTGGAAAATCCGGACGGGATTTTGATGCTAATCTACTTTAAAAGCACTCCAAAAACTTGGAACAATGTATCTACGTGCTTCGGTACTACGCGGAATACACACAAAATGTATCACCTCTTATCGCCAGTAAATTAAAGTGATGTTTTGTCAAGGATTTCCCTGTAAAAATGGCCTCTTTTTGGGTGCACGTTGCAGGGAACAGTTGGTGTACTATGACCTCCAGACTGCAGTTGTATCATGGAGGAAGGGAAGGAGTACAACTGGTTGTACTGGAGGCCTGCAGGCGGCGTGAAGGTCAGTCAGCATCCAACACCCAAGCGTCACCTTTACGCTCAAATAAACGGAACGTCACGTTACGGCACTTTGACACATGTGATTTAAGACAGGTGGGATTGATTTGAGGTCCAGGCCCACCAAGCCACTCCCATACAATTCCGTCCCGGGTGCAAATATTTTAGAGCCAGTGACTCTACCAAGATGGCCGCTATGGGCTAAATCTAAAGCCAAAGTTAGAGAAAGCAAAAAAAAAATGAACACCTTTCCTTTACCTTGACGATGACATGAGTAGGGACACGGGGGGTGATTGACCCCTCCCTCCGAGGCCCAGCTGTCGGCGGTTACATAATAGCGCTTGTCGGTGGCGCTGGCCACGCGGCTTTGTGGACGCCATTGCGGGCTCAGATTAAGCGGCGGGCGAGGTGGCGCCGTCCAGAGCTAGCTAGCTAGCTTCCCCCGGCGGAGACAATCCGCTATTGGTGGCTCCTCCAGTTGATAGCAACCATGGGGTTTGCTAGCTTGGATTGTGAGTCAACGGAACTGGAAATGATCAACTTTAGCGGCCTTTGGCGAAGGGCTTTCTGGCCAAATTTTCTTGGGGAATTCAGTTCCCCCCGATCCCGAGAGCTTCGAGTCGTGGCGTCCACGTTCGAAGGGTCGTGCGTGGGAGTTGGGGGCGGGGCAAGTGTTTATAGAAGAGGGGTCTGATTTCCCCAGGGCTACTTCTGTTCATTTGCTGTATTAGAGCGCGTTTACCTACAAGACGGGGTTGGCCGGGGGTGGCTTATTTCAATAAGAGCGCTGGCGCCATTGGCGGGGTGGCAGCAGTGGGCACCCCGAAAGACCCCGCGTCCCAATTCAGCTTGGGATCCAGACCGTCTTTTCACTTTCTCTCGCTCTTCCATTAAATGTGGGTTTCTGCATAAGCGGCAGGCCGCTCTGCCGAGTCTTCTTCTGTCTTTGCTTTGGACCCGGACAAATTAAGGGCTATCCGAGGTGAAATTTGAACCTTGGCAGCTGATCCTCTCACTTTGAGTCAATTGAAGCAAATGGCTCAATTTTGGGTCACTTCTTGTACATCTTGGATCCTTCTCTGTAGATGTCCTGTTCATTGGCCCTTCCCTGGCCTTTTGCGCTTATTTCCTTGTGAACCAATGGGGTGCTTAGTTGACGGCGCCAGACGTCCAATGTGTGACACCAGTCCCCAATTTGCCTATACGACGCCCATGTCAAAATAAAAGCATGCAACCAATGAATAGATGCCTGTATTATTATTTTTTTTTTTAGGAATCCTTTTGTGAAACCTCTGTCTTATTGATGGTCATCATGACACACACACACACACACACACACAAGAGTGAAACGGCGGCTATAGCACTTGGGCTAAGTGGCACTTCCTTCCTCAACCTCAACACCTTCCGGGCGACGGCTGCGTGGCAACCATCTGGACGCCGTCCAAATGTTGTGATTGCGTGGGAGGGACCCTGGGGTCAAGCTTGCTTTAGGATGGCCGCTGGTGTTTGGGTCCGCGCCGCCATCAATTGTTCCATTGTGTACATTGCTGTCAGCTCAGGTGTGTGTGTGAGTGTGCCATTGAATTCAAGCACCTTCTTCTTTAGAAAATTCCACACCCCATTATTGGGTTGGCCGGGCGATACCAAGACTTTTTCACCCGTTCCTTCTTAGAAAGGAAAATAAAAGCTAAAATTGGCCATACCTTGCCACTTCAAAAACTTATTTACTGCGCTAAGTAAACCACCAAGTGCTATTAGCATCGTTAGCGTTGTCTTTTTTTTCTTCTTTTGGACAAAAATGTCGATAAAGTTAGTCTTGATTCCTATTCTATGCTCTTTTTCTTTACAATTGAACAAGGATAGCATTTGACTCAGAGCTGGACTTTTGAATTGGATCCAAAAAATGCCATTTTTTGGGTTAATTGGGAAGCAGTGCATTGATTGGGTGGCCTAAACACAAGGTTAGAAATCATCTTCCTTCCTTGGAGACTTTTTGCGTTGAAATGCATTTGAAGTGGCGCCAACACTTGAGCCAAGTACAAATGATGTCATTGAAGCATGAAAAGCTCGGCGTATGCGATGACGCAGACGAGATTAGCGTACAAGCGCTTAATGTTGTTGTGCCAGCGACTTCTGCTAAAAGAGTCGGCATTCGGGCTCTTATCAGTCGGAAGAATCATCACGTCTATTAATTGTTCTCCTCGTGCTGGCAATAAGCTCGGCACAACGACAACAGTACCCAAATGGACAACTAAATGCAGGACTGGGCCTAAAAGAAAAACATGTTTTTTGCAATGCTATGCCAATATGAAAGAGAGCAACGACTGCACCCCCATAATAATAAACAGCAAGTTTATGCTAAAAGAAAAAGCTCCCTACCCCCTCCCTCGCAGCCTTGTCTCTTCTGATAAAACACACACAGGCACACGCACGCACGCACACACACAGGCACACGCACGAACACACTCCTCCCATAGCCTATATACAGCAGCTGAATTGACCCCCTCCCTCCAGCCTCCGCGCTCTCCTTTATTGAAGCCATGCAAAAGGTGCCTTTTTGGCCCCAAAACACACATAAACACAGCCCGTGTGCAAACTCCAAATGTTTTATTTCGGTGGAAGAGTGAGCCGCGAGGGCAAGAGCTCGGCATTGTAGCGAGAAAAGGGCTGAAGCGAGGCCGCCTCGGCCGCCTTGCTCGCATTACTCGCTTCCCATCCCCCACGTTCACATAGCAAAGTTCTGCTTGCTTTTGCAAGCGGCGCTGCTGTGTTCAAGGGCCGCGCCCGCGAGTCGGAAACGCGACAAGTCACACAATCAACGGCAAGCCTCTTTAAGTCATCGCTGCGCGCGTGGCTGGGTGGGCAGCTCAAGATTACTCCACCAGGTCTAGTGGTACTTGACATCAAAGCAGACGCAAATGAAATAGAGTGTAATGAGTTTGCAATCAGAAAATGTCAATACGAGTGCGTGTGTGTGCTATGTTGTTTTACATTCGTGGAAATGTGATGATATAGATCAGCTTGGACTTGCATTGTTCTTCTTTGGTCGTCCCAGATTAATGTTGGAACTTGAAAAGGGCTTTTTATCGAGTCAATTTTAATTGAGTATTGAGAAGTCGGATAGTCAGCGAAGGCAACGCCTCGGCGGCTGCTGCCATGAGAGCGGGAGGCAGGCAGGGAGCACGAATAAGCAGGAGGCGGAGGAGGAAAAAGAGGAGAAGAAAAGAGAACGAGAAAGAGTAGAAGAAGAAGAAAACCCAGAACAAGAAGAAGCAGCAGCACGGGGCGTCTGCTCCTGTTAATTACATTCTGACTAAAAGTCTTCTCCATCACAATTTCCATAAAAATTCACTTTACTCCCACCCACTGGCTACATTTTACAGGCCGGACACCACCCTCACTCTTCTTAAAAACTATCTCTACTGCTTTATTTCTCTTTTTACTGCACAGGTGAAATGGGCACACCATGTGTGGCTATTTTGCATTGAAATAGTGGCTAGTGGGGATCAAAGTGCTTGTAAACAATGAAATAACAGTGCCATGGAATATGAATAGAATTCAAAATCTTCACCGAGACCATAATTTTATAATAACAATAAAATCTTTTTTTACAGGGGGAAACTTTTACATTGAGAACCCTAAAATGATTTTTATTCAAATACATGTCCTTTTTTGTTTTCACGACCCCCATAGTATGTTTGGTGTTCCTAATAAAAGCCTGGGTTATTATATTTGATCTTAGATACAATTACACATTGAAAAATATGTCCTTTTGTTTTGCAAGAAAATATTTATTTGTTTTGCCTTAAGAAAACAACTTTCGATCAAGAAAAGAGAGGCAAGCAAGATTGTGAAAGCGCAGTGTAGTAAATGTAAACAATGTTTGTTCTCCTGCCGCAGTCCGGATCCAGTGTTGTTTTGATGGCGCCCGAATCCGCTTCCGGGTTTTGCCTGCCTCCTCGCCCCTCACTAAGATGGCTGTGTCTCGCGGAGCCTCGTGCTGGTTCGCTCGATTTCTCGCTCGCGCTCTACTTGTGCGTTAGAATCCCCCTTTTTCCCCTTTTTAAATACACTTAAAGGCGCCGGCAACACACTCGCACGCCCCCACTTTAGCCGTCTGCGTATTTTTCGCCCGATTTCCTCCGCCAAAACTTTCCCCCCTGTCCTTGTTTTTTTTTCTTCTCTTCCTCCCTCAAGTTGAAGCGGAGTCGCGGTGGATTTACCGGATACCGGTCCGGACGGAGGGCAAAACCGGGGGAAGGGGAGGGGGGGGATGAACCGGGACAACGGGTACGTGGTGTTCAACGCCGTTCTATTCAATGACTATTCGGGCTTTATTCGCGAGTGAGTCGCCTTGCTGAGAGAAAGGGGCGCTGTGGAAAGGAGCAGGGAGGCGAGAGAGGGGGGATATCATGGCCGCTCAGGTCGCCAGCGTCGCCTCTCTCAACGCGAGCCCGCCGTCCGAACTCAAAAAGCCGGATCGGGACTCGCAAGGCGAGTCGGCGGCGCCGGGGGAGAAGCAGCAGCAGCAGCAACAACAGCTACAGCAGCAACAACAGCAACAACAGCTACAACAGCAGCAGCTTCAACAGCAGCAGCAACAGCAGCAGCATGAGAACAAGGAAGCGGGCCCCGACGGCGCATCTCCCGGCCGAAAGGAACTGCAGGACGGCGGCGGCGACGCTACTGGGGGAGGAGGAGCAGCAGCAGGAGGAGGAGGAGGGGATCCTGACATGAAGAACGGCAACGGGAATTTGCCCAGGGTAAACAACAATAGCAGTAACCCCAACGATTCCGGCGGGCCCGAAGGAAATAACCATCCCGGCTTGGGACACCACCACGCGGGCCCCTTCCCACCTCCTCCTTACGGCTACAACCAGCACTACAGCCGGGGCCCTTTTCATCAACATGGCGGACAACAAAGCCCTGGCATGGCAGCTGCGTCGGGACCAGGCATGATGGAGCCTTACCCCGCCAATTCCCACGAACATGGCTACCCCAACCACTATAACAACTACGGCCCCTTCCAGGGCAGGACTTCGTATCAGGGTCAGGGCTACGGGGGCATGAGTTCCCCTCGGAACAACCAGCCCCCGGCGGCTGGGGTACAGCCAGGCAAGCAGCAGCAACAACAGCAGCAGCAGCCGCCACCACCACCACAGCCGCCGCAGCAGCAGCAACCGGCGGCAGCTGGAGCCGGAATGGCCGCTGCCTCCTATAACCAGAGGTACAACGTGGGAAGCCAACAGCCCACGTCGACGCCGACTTTAAACCAGCTGCTCACGTCCCCCAGCTTGGCTAGGAGCTACACAAACTACCCACAAGGAGACTACCACAACCAGGAAGGGGCTAGCAAGGCGGCGGCTTCGGCAGCTTCGGCGGCCGGGGACATGGCAGGCGGCTACAGTGGGGTTCATCCGGGTTGGCAACAAAGGGCCCACCACCCGCCTCCCATGAGCCCGGGGAACACCGTGCAAGCTCCCAACAGGAACCAGGTAAGCCCCCCCCACCACCAACACCACCACTACTCACCAAACTACCACGCTAAGCTAACCAGCCATTGTCTATGGAGCCAGAGCTCTAAAATGGCTGCCTCTCTTTTCACCCATCACCACCCTCCGCAATAGTGCTTCAGAGGGAGCTACGAGTCGTATATACACCGTAAAAAACACTTTTTTGGGCCGCTCGAGAGGTCCCGGCTTGCGGGGACGAGTTTGGCCAAGTACGGCAAAGAGTTTGGGCAGAATAAAGTGTGCGTTTAAAGAGCAAGGAGGTGATGTTGCTGTCTATCTGTTGTTGTTTTTTTTCTCGCTCTCCTCAGTCTTCGAACCTCCATTTAGTGCTTCACCTAAGGCTAACCGCGGCTTGTATCTCAGCTTTTTTTTACATACACAATGCCTCCTACGTGTTTATGGAACTTGTGTCAGTGTCTAAACGACGTAAATGACAACCGCGTACGTGGGGAAAAACATATTTGCATATTCATTAAGGAAAGAGCTAAGTGCTAAATGGTGCTAGCCGCTGCAAACAGAATTGCGTGTGTTGTGAAAATGGCCAGGCATTAAACGTTTAGCCCGGACCACGACGTGTGACGGGCCGTCTTTTTTATGCCCCTTATCGATTTTATTTCCACTCTCCGTTTCCCCTCCGTCCGCGTTGTCGCCTGGCTCGCTTGCACTCGGGCTAGGCGGAGATTGCCTTTTGCTTTGGGATTTGAATTATGGAGGTAAAAATCGTGCTGTCAGAGCCACAAGACAGTTGGTCTTAGGTTGACATGCGAGCCGAGATCTGATTGGCTGGCCGTCCCTCCGCTCTCGGCCATTTATAATTGAATCTAATGGAAAAAGGGCTGCAGCCTCACCACCGCCGCCCCCACGCTTACCCTCTTAATACTCCTCCACCAAACAAAATAGTGCCGATTCGACTCTTGTTTATGCTTTCTATTAAACGTTTACCTTCTTGCGATATTACGTTTCGGCATTTGTTTGTGAAGGTGAACAAACATAATCAACCTTAAAATACTTATTAGAGCAAGGGACTCGTTCTGCTTGTTATGTATAAAAACTTTATAAATAATGACCTGGCGTCCGCATAAGTGCATGTCACATTTTGTAGACAAAAATATACTTTTTTTTTCACAAAAACATATACATCATAAATATTTCAAATGTTGAAAAGCACTCATTATGGCCCTCACTGAGGATTTTTGTGTTGACTTTTTGAAATGAGCATCCAGCTAGCTCTATCTAGCAAGCCAGCACGGCTAACATTTTACTGTTGTAGCAGGGCAAATGCTAGCTAGCATGAAGTGGCTGTTGTTGTTTACTAACAGAAAAGGTGTCAGCCAAGTATCGTAGCATTTCTTTTTTCTTCTTTTTCTCCTTTGCCTCATTCGTTTACAAAAGCCTCATTGCTTTTCCTGGCGTCTCCCTTGAGTAACATTTTGCGCCTTTGTTTACTCGGCGCTTATGTCATTTGCACAGAAAGGCCACACTACTACAGGACATCATATACCATATCACTAAGACAAAACAAAAACACACACATTGTCTGACTGGCTACAATATTTGAGAATGAATTTTTTTGACCTTTTTCATTTTTATCTGTAAGAAATCACATCAGTAACGTCAGTGAGCACATGCATCTTCAACAGATAAACGCCGGCCATCGAAATTCGCCGGTGGCGTGCAAAAAGGGGAACCAAGCTACCAACGCACGCCGTCGGAGGAGGAGGAAGTTCACTCGGCGTGAATGCTGAGTAATGATTCTCCACGGGCCGCATGTGTGTGTGTGTGTGTGTTGAGACAACGCACGGTGGTGTGCACGTGCGCTGTCAGCGATACCCAAGGGGGAGGGGGGGATGTTTTGTCAATGATCTGGCTCTGCCCCTGACAGCTGTGTGTGTGTGTGCTTGCGTTTGTGTTTGTGGACGCTAGCGTTACGCTGCACTTTTTTTTACGGGAATCGCCCGCCACCGCCTCGGGAAGCTCCGTCACCCTCCACCCCCGTGGCCTTTGCGTCACTGGCCATTCATCTTTCTTAAGTGACACCCATCGACGTTGCCCCAAATCAGTTGACGTGGGTCAAGCCCAAAAGGGACCAAAAAATTGTCAAAATAGCGGGCGCGCTGACCAATCACCCAATGGGCAAATAGAATGGCCACGTGGTGCCAAATAGCACTACTTCACGTCTGTGATGAGCATTATTTTAGCGTTCAAACTTAAGCGGAGAAGCAATTTAGTGACTAAGAGCTTTAAGTGTATATTTGTGGCCAGGAAGATTCCCATCCTCTTGTGGCGGATCCTTTAAACGTTGCGGGGGAACAGCTGTTGCTGGCATCTGGCCCAGCCAAGTCACGGCACGCCACTCCTCCTCGTCACAGCGGCCCACTGGCACACACACACACACACACACACAATGAACCTTGTAGCGAGCCACCGAGTCACTGCGCGGTCAGCGGGTTGATGCGTCAGGACGCCAATCCCACCCATTATTATTACTTTGCCTGCTTTTGGTGGTTTCCTATTTTATTTTATTTTTGGCCAGCCGTGATTTTTGGGCGCCTCCCAAACACTTACTTGTGTCAATAGCAGTTCACCTTCATATTTTTTGATGCCACTGTTAAGTTGTTTTGAAGCTAAATGTCCCATTTGTATCCATCAAATCCTCTTGTACGCCTTCTTGACTTAATTGATACTAAAGGCGGATTGGCCAGATTAACGCTGGCTAACGCGCCTAAGGCATTTCCTCACGGCCACTTTGCTAAAGCGTCACACGGCAAGGACTTCCTCCAGAGTTGCACCATCCACCCGCGTCTACGCCAGTCGCCCTTTTGGAAACCACACTTAAAATGACCATAAAACGGACTCCCGCCACGCCGTCTCGGGCCGGGAAATCCCGTCTGGCCCATCCGTCCGTCCTTTCTTTAGCGGCAGGCGCATGGAGGCTCGGCCCGCGTTCGTGGCGTGCCAAGAGGCTTTGAGGCGGAACAATGGTGCGCGCCGTTGCGGATTAAATTAGCGGCGGTTGTTTATCGCCCTCCCCGTGGCCGTGGCGGGCGGCTGGGCTTGGGCCCATCTGCCGGGGTAGGCCCCGCCCCCTCCCCCCGCCGCCTTTTCCAAATTCCCCTTCCCCGCATCAGACGGCGGCGAGGGCGCTCGTAACACGGTACGTGGGCCCGCCCCGCCCGACCTCTCGTCGGGCTTTCCTTTATGCAGATTAGCCACGTGCTAATTGTGCTGATTTATTGGATTCCGGGAGGGGCGGGGGAGGAGTTTCCTCGGCGGGTGGTGTGGGCCACTGGCTGACAAATACACCATCCCGTCGGCCATTCTTGAATGCGCGCTTCCTGGTGAAAAAAGGGCGGGGGGGTTATAAGTGCAATAGCGGTCACGGGCTCGTTAGCGCCCCTCCCCCCCACCCACGGCGCTCTTGGTAACGACCCAAAGGAGAGTAGTAACACTTCTGTAAGTATTTTGTTGGAAGGTGGCCGCGGGGAAACCATGAAGTGGAATTGTTTATCTTGGTCCATGTGAACAGTGCCTTGACCCACCTGCCCCGCCCCCAAAAAGCAAGTTCCCCACGCAAATGGCCGCGTTGAAATCAAGTGGTTCATCCGGGCCACGTCCACTCTAGTGTATTTTCCACAATGAATTAGTTGCTCCAAAAAATGACAACAAACGGTCAAATTCAACCATTTTAAGGTGGGCAAAATCCGGTTGTCGGTGCCGAGCAGAAGGCTCTTTGCCCCGCCCCTTCGCTGTCCAACTATCTGTCATTCTTGGAAGGCCAAAAGGGGCGGAGCCCGCTGCTTTATTGAAAAGCAGGAAGCGCGAGGCCTGGCCCGGGTTCAAGCGACGCCACAGCTGGGACCCGTTACATTTTGGGCAGACTGCCCTCTCTCTCTCTCCGTCTGGCCAGCTATAAATAGCCCCCGTTGGTTGTCTGAGGAAAAGAGGGGGCTTTTTGGGGGGGGGGGGGGGGTCTTTGGATTGAAAAGCACGCACGCAGCGCCAATGAATAAGCGTGGGAAGCAAGGGAAGCTTTGTGTTTGCATCCCGAGGTCAGCCGGGGCAAAAGAGGTGTGGCGTCTTCAAAGCCGGCCGCCATTGTGGCTCTGGAGGTTGTTTTCTTTTCTCTTTTTTTCGCCACCCTGAGAAGTTTGTGGGAGGAAATCCAGCTTTGAATGATTTACCTTGGCGTGGTGACGTGGAAGGGATTCCCTCTTCGCATCATCTCTTTTTATGAGCTTGGACCCAGCTGACAGCCGGAACCGCTGCCTTTTACTCGCCAAAAAAGTCACTCCCTCCCTCCCTCTCCACGCGTGTGTCTCCAGTCGATGGGCGGGCCCAAGTCCAGCCACCGTTTTTTTCCTCTTTTTTTTTTTGGGTCGGTAACAGAATCCGCCCACTGGCACAATGAGTCTCCTGGCACAGTTGGTACGTCCCGTTCATTCATTGGCGGCCAATTTTTTTTCCCTTTTCCACCCGGCGAGTACATCCACTTTTTTCTCCTCCTCTTCCTCCTCTTGGCCGCCTCGCTGAGATATTTTGCAAATTCCATCGTGGTTCTGTTTTGATGTGCACGCCTGAGCATTTTTTTGGGGGGGGAATGGGAGATTGTCCATTTACGGGGGATAACGGTGATTTGTATTCATTCTTTTGGGGTCCCCCAGTTGTCCCAAATTGGGCTTTCACACACACACTTAGGCCATTTTGAATATTTACTGAGCAGGCTTCTCCCCCTTTCTTCTTTCAGCCCGCCAGCCCGATGGAGCAAGTGGGAAAGATGCGTGGGCAACCTTTCGGGGGCTCCAACCCGTACTCTCAGCAGCAGCCGTCGGCGCCACCGCCGCAACAGCAACAACAACAACAACAGCAGCAAGGGGGGCCCCCCGCCGCAGGGGCCGGACCCCAACAAGCCGGCTCCTATCCGGGACAGGGCTACGGACCCCCTGGCTCTCAGAGATACCCCATGGGGATGCAGGGTCGAACGGCGGGATCCATGGGCGGCGCCATGCAGTACGGCCAGCAGGTGGGTCTTTTGCTCTGTTGCTCCGTCTGACATGTTCTTATTTGACGTATTTTTTTTGTGGCCACAGATGTCAGGCTACGGACAGCAGGGGCCCGGAGGCTACGGGCAGCAGGGCTATTACGGCGGCCCCCCGCACCCGGGCCAGCAACAGTCATCTTACCCCGGGCCGGGCCAGGGAAGCGGGGGCGGCGGGGCTCCCTTCCCGCAGGCGGCCGGCCAGCACGGAGCCCCTTACTCCCAATCGCAAGGTCCTCCGGCGCCGCAGACGCCATACGCCTCGCCCCAGCAACAACAACAGCAGCAGCAGTCTGCACCGGGTCCCGTCCCGGGTCCCGCTCCTCAGAACCAGTCGGGCCAGCCCGGGTACCCGCCAGCCTCGGCGGCGGGTCAGCCGGCACGCCAGCAGACGCCGCCGGCGCAGCAACAACAACAACAACAACAAGGGTCAGCGGGGGCGGCGGCGCAACAAGCGGCAAGTCAAGCGACGCCATCCCAAGCGTCCGGCGGCCACGGGCAGCAGAGTCAGTCGTCTCCGTACTCTCAGACTCCGCCCCTGCCGCAGCAACAGCAGTCGCCCTATCAGAGGTTCCCGCCACCCCCACAGGTAGGTCACCCAATGGGAGCGCACCCATAGTAGCTTTCATTTTCTTCTTTACGCTTTTTTGCCATGAACTGCCACGATCCAGGGATGACTGTATATATATGTCTACTGATTTTTTTATTTGTTTTTGTTTGTGGACGAAACAGGAATTGTCCCAGGATTCTTTCAGCTCCCAGTCCAGCGCGCCTCCTTCCAACCAACCCATGCCTTCCAACAAGAGCAGTCAGGAGGACAGCATGCAGGGCCGACCGTCCAGTTTGCCGGTGAGCCTTTTTTTCCTTCTTATCTCTGGCGGGAAAGCCCTTTCCAAAATTCCCAGCGCCCCCAAACGCACCTTGGCCACGCGTCCCGTTTGACTTTTTGTGGCGCCCCCGCCTGGGGAAAGGCGCACGAGTAAGCAGATCATTAATGAGACACAATGAAAGCGGGTAAACCAGGCGAAACGGCGCCAGCCCTCCGTCGCCGCGGGAACCAAGAAGCGATAAGGAAGCCCCCCCCCCCTTCTGCCAATGAGGGATGCCCTCAGGATGCGCTTTATTTTCTCTCTTCTTTATTTATTGAAACTCCTCCGCAGGCTCAAGCGGCCACACTTGGGCTATTTTTACTTTTTCTGGCTCCGCCCCCCCTAGCCGTCTTAATGGGGATTCCCTATCTGTCCGGGATCTTTGATTGGTTTGAACTGGACGGAGGTTATCCGTCAAAACTGGGGTGGCTGCTAGCTAGCCAAAGTATGGCTAAAAACTCCAACTTATTTCTTTCCCCCGCATTTTTCCTGTCAGGCTTCACCTTTGGACTTTTGAAATGTTCACGACGCACCTGAAAAGTGCGCGTGGCGGGGAGGCTGGCGTCGCAGCCGGGGCGAAAAAAAGCAAAGCGGGCAACCGACGAGCCCAGCGAGTCTGACTGGTTCCCGCTTGTTTATCGCCCCAGGCTCGGGGACGCGCTACGCTCGACTGTTGAGTGCCATGTTTTCATGGGCTTTATTTGCCATGGCCAACGGTGTACGTCAAAAGAGTTGTGTGTTTCCAAAGAGATGGACCAAATGGAATTTTTGCCATACTTGTAGATTTGGCCATTGTCTCCGTTACCTTTATTGAGTTGATTTTTTTTTAAATCTGAGGTTGTTCCAGTCCCCCTGGGTAAATGATGGTCCATTTAATAAGGCGCTAGCTAACGCTAGCAGGGCTCCATGGCGGCCTCCACCGGACTCGGCGCTCCTGCGGCAGCTAAGCTTGTTTTTGCGACATGGCTGTGGAGCGCTCAGCCTGAGAAGGCCGGCCCACTTTCCTCCCTCCCTCCCTCCCACTCTCTCCCCTAGCCAGCTCACCCACCCGCCTCCCTGCCTTCTCATTTTTTTTCTCTTCTTGTTCTTCTTCCTCCCTCCAATATTACTTTGGTATTTTAGCTACCTTGTGTGGCTCTCATGCCGGTGCCACTCTTTTAAAATGGTGGCTTTCTTTCTTTCCGTCCATCCCCCCGCCCCTTTCCGTCCCTCCTTTTAGTAAATCAGCTTTCATAACGACGTACAGCAGCAGCAGCACAGCCTGGTTTTTGCCAGGCTGACTTATTCAGAGCGCGGGGCCGGCCCGTTTCCTGTTGCTATTCTGGGGCCCTCGCTGGCTTCCTGCGTCGTCGTCGACTTGTATTATTCAGCTTCCCGGGCGCCCAGCGCTATCACTCTGCCTCACTCCCTCCCTCCCTCCCTTTCTCTCTCTCTCTCTCTACCTTGTAATATGCAATTTTTAATTGACGTAGCGGGGAAAATTCAACGTGCTGACAAAGTGTGTGTGCTTTTTTGCCTTTTCCTTTTTTTCCTTCACGGGTTTGTCGGGACCAATCCCGGCTCCGGTGTGAGCCGCCACACACAACACCGTCCCCCCCACCCCCTCGCCTGCCTACTTTGCCGCTCACTCTGCCGCGCCCCTCCCCTCCCTTCTCGTCCCCTCCCCTGGCTTGTGCCTCCATTTGTGCTAGGCTGAGCTAGTTTTGCAGCAGCACAAAGACTGTGGCTGACTGCAGCACTGTCTGTCCATCCGTCCCCCTTTGGACGTTAAACACCCCCCCCCCAGAGGGTCCCCACAATGAAATTAGCCCTCCGTCGGGCAAATAAAGGCCAGGCTACATAACTCCCCCCATCCCCCCTTGCTAGATATGAGGTGATTTTTGCAGCGCCCTCTAGACACCCGGAATGTGTGACAGCAGCGAGGGGAGGGGCCACGCAGGCTGGCTGGCTGGCTGTAGCGCCCTCCTCCCCTCACACACACATGAATGTACAAGACCACCATCCCTCCCTCCCCATGTACATCTCCCTGAGGCCCCTCCATCTCTCAGCTCTCTCTCTCTCTCTCTCTCTCTCTCTCTGAAGGCCAAAGCACCCCAGCGAGGCAGGCTGGGCATCTGCCTTCCTGCCTGCCTCCCTCTGGCTGGGGCATCTGTGTTGTCCCCTTGTCTGGGACTCCCAGTGACCATTGTGATAGTGACAAAAGCCCCCCCAATAAACACACACCCACACCCACACAAATGCAATCTCCACACTATTCACAGCAATCAGAACCCCCTCCCACGCAGACACACTCCCTCCCTCCCTCCCCCACTCTCTTTCGCTCTCTCTCCATTGGGCGACAGGCAGACTGCTGCAGTGTTTGTCCCACCTACCAGCCCCCCCCCCCCTCCCTCCCCCAACCCTCCTGCTGAGAACTCCAATTAGTCTAAAGTGGAGCGTTTAAAGAGTAAAACTCCCTTACTTTTTTTTTGATCCCAATTCTCACCTAAGCCAAAAAAAAGATCCCTTTTCATGTTCTTTTTTGAAGCTTTTTGCTGCTTTTCACTTGATATAAATGGGCCCACGTGCTTGGCGGCGGGCGGGCGTCATGGTGACCTCTGGGGCGTGGCCCTTGCACCCACGTGACGCCAATCTCAATCAATTTGCTGTTTTTTTCCGTGTTCAGAGTCAGTGTTGGATGTGAAACGGCACTCTAATGGCTGAGGCCCGGTCTGGTCCAACCCGGTCTTAGCTTCTCCTCCTTTCTCCGCCACTTGGTTTCCTCACGGTGGAATGGGAGTGCCCCCTTATGGTTGAGCTCAGCCTTGCAAAGCCCGGCGCCCGCCCGGCCCATCGGGGCCCGCCCGACCAGGGCCCTCCCAAACTTTGGGCCGCCGACTCTGGGGCTCTTGGCCGCCGTCCCCGACCTCGGGAGACCCCGAGGCGAAGGCGGCCGGCCAGACGGGCCAACGGAAGCGCCACGGGGCCAGATGCGGCTCCGCCCCGCTTTGCAAAGGCTCGGCCGAGTGTGTGATTGAATAAGTGGCGGCGTTTGATGCGCCGTCCGGGCTTCTTCTTGCTCTCCTTTTGGAGAAGCTTGACTGCGCAGTGACCCTGGCGAGCCGGGAAGAGTGGGGAGGAGGGAGGGGTGCCGAGGCTCTGGAGCACGTGGATGGCCGTAACCATGGCAGCCGCGGAGACGCCAGCCCTCCCTCTTATGTAGAGTGTTTTTTTTTTCCTTCTTTTTTTTCGTAGGCAGGCAGCAGACGGCTTGACTGACAGGTGAACTCTCACCGGGTCACGGCGGGCATTAGAACAGCAGTTTTAGTTCCACGACGGCTTTGTGTCACACATTCCAGATATGTGTCATTATCTCAAGGCCGCCCGCCGTTTACTTTCTGCTCCCACAGGCAAAAAAAAAATATTAGAGAGAGAGAGAGAGAGAGAGAGGCTGGCTCGGCAGACTAATGGCTCGACTGACTCAGTCAAGTCATCTGCAAATGGAATACATTAAGGCAGGCAGGCAGGCGCATGACTCAGGAGATGCCAAGTACGCCACCACTGGCCCGCGTCCACACAAGGGTAATTGCTATACCCCCCCCCCCCCCCCCCATTCTCCCCTCTCTGGATATTCTGGACCCAGGTCAGTCCGTCCGGTTTCCAGACGTCCACAGACGGCACAAAATGGCGGCCACAGTCTGGACGTCCCAATGCAATTCCCATCTAATTAAGACGCCGGGATATCACGGCCATTGACAGCGCGGCCAATGAGGAGCCGCCCCTAACTTCCCCACCCCTCCCTGCCAGATCGCTCCATCCTCGCCGTCCGGGCTTGTGCAGTCAGCAAAACGGGAACAAAAATCGATAGCTGCAGAGTGGGAGTGTAGAAAAGAAGGTGAATGTGGCTCGGCGTGCACTGGATAGCGGCCATTTACGGTCACTGACGACCTACCGGATGGGGGGAAAAAAAGAGCTTTTTGAGTTTGACATTGCTTGGATTTTAGCATTAAGGTGTGGGAGATGTCAGTTGTATGTTCACGCGTGCCATTTGGGGGGGTGGGGGGGCTTGGCTTGTTTAGTCATTGTGGGAAGAAGGAGGAGGAGGGTTAATGAGCGCATAGTGAATGGGTGTCTCGCTCTCTCTCTCTCCCGTCTGTGGTTCCTCCTCCACGGGGTCACATCCCAAAAATAGCAACGGGCAGCGTTTCAAGTGCAAAAAGCGCCGCAGCCGGCCTCTCGCAATGGTGTGAAATTTCTATGGGAATTGTTGGCCAGCATCCAAGGCCTGCTTTCCCCTCCTCCTCCTCTTCCTCCTGGCTTCCCCTCCCACCCCCCCCCCCCCCCCCTCCCTCCCTCCCCGCTTCCTCCGACGTGACTGGCAGATGAGCTTGCATTTCTGAGCAAGCACGCCGTCTCCACGTGAGCGCCGGCCACGTAAACAGCGGCCTTCCCTGTTGGCACGGCTTTGACTCAAAATGACGCCATGACGGAGCCAAATACCATAGATTTGACCGTAAAGTGCCACCATCCCTCCGTCTCAAGATTAGGTTTAAATGCCAAAGGCTTACTACGGGTGATTAATTGTTACCTAGAATGGAGAGAAAAAAAATGTAAACAAAAAAAAATTGTAACAATGTACTTTTCTTTTTTTTTCTCGATGGGCGCCCCCTCTCGGTGGCTCCCAGGATTTGTCGGGCTCCATCGACGACCTCCCCACCGGCACGGAGGGCGCCCTGAGCCCGGGCGTCAGCACCTCGGGGGTGTCCAGCAGCCAGGGGGAGCAGAGCAACCCCGCCCAGTCGCCTTTCTCGCCGCACACCTCGCCGCACCTGCCGGGCATCCGCGGGCCCTCGCCGTCGCCCGTGGGCTCCCCGGCCAGCGTCACGCCCTCCCGCAGCGGCCCTCTGTCCCCCGCCGCCGTGCCAGGTAAGACAATGTTATTTTTTTCCACCGTCTTTTGGCGCCCCCCTTTTTCTCACCGTGACCCCCGTGTGGCGCCGACAGGAAATCAGATGCCTCCCCGGCCGCCCAGCGTCCAATCGGACGGCATCATGCACTCTTCCATGAACCCGTCGGCCATGGGCCAAGACAGGGGTGAGTGCGCGGCGTCAAGTCATGGGCGGAAGGCCCCAAGGAATGACCTTTGACACTGGTGGTTGCCTTCCAGTGTACATGCGCAACCCTCAGATGCCTCCTTACGGGTCCCCGGGACAAGCTGGCTCCGCCTTATCTCCACGCCAGTCTTCGGGGGGTCAGATGCACAGTGGAATGGGCGCCTACCCCCAGAACAACTCCATGGGAAACTACGGCCCCCAGGGAGGCCAGTACGGCCCTCAAGGTGACACATTCATTCCCTTCTTGCACTTTTCCGCCATTTTGACCATCTCTAATCTACTCGGCAGGCTATCCCAGACCGCCCGGCTACTCGGGGATGCCCAACGCCAACTACCCCGGCGGTCCCGCCATGGGCGGTGGGCCGCCCTACGGAAACATGGCGCCCGGCGGGGGGCGAGTGGGGCCCGGGCAGATGGGCGCCAGGCCCTACGGCCCCGGAATGGGCTCCAACGTGGGCGGCATGCCGCCTCAGGTGGTGTCGGGGATGTGCCCGCCGCCGGGAATGAACAGGAAGGACGGTGGCGGCGGGGGCGGACCCTCCATGCACCACGGAGCCCCCAACTCTATACACAACAGGTGAGCTCTTGAACGAGACGGGTGGGGTTGGTGGACGAGGCGCGCTTTTGTTATTGTCATTGTTGTGATGGGAAAAAGGGAGCTTTGTATGTTGTTTCTCAGCGTCGGTTTCCTCAACAGACCACCCGGCTACCCCATGTCTCAAAGCATGATGGGTTCGGGTTCTCCGTACGGCCCGGCCATGAACAGCATGCACGGCATGATGAACCAAGGGGGTCCGGGTCCGTATCCCATGGGGCCCAACATGGGCAACAACAGCCCAGGTGAGGAGGCTTACTTTTGCAACTAGAAAAAGTCTCCATTCTTCGAAAACTCATGAAGTTAAATGCAATTGCACTTGTCTTTTAGGAATGCCTCCCACTTCCGACTTTGGCATGGACAAAATGAACCAGGCCCAGAAAATGAACAACAAGGTGGACGTGCCCCCCAAGACGGAATCCAAAAAGGTGGGTGCGCCCGTCCTCCTTCCTTTGCGGCGCGAGACCGACTGTGAGCCATTTTTTTCCCTTCCCTCCGCCCCTGGTAGAAATCCAGTTCTTCTACCATCACCAATGAGAAAATCACCCGTCTGTACGAGCTGGGTCCCGAACCCGAGAGGAAGATGTGGGTGGATCGCTACCTGGCCTTCACCGAGGAGAAAGCCATGGGCATGAACAACCTCCCCGCCGTGGGCCGCAAACCGCTGGACCTCTTCCGGCTCTACGTGTCCGTCAAGGAGATTGGCGGCCTCACCCAGGTATGCCCCGCCCGCCCCGACCACCGACCCGTGTTTGTAACCGTGTTGCCTTCCAGGTGAACAAGAACAAAAAGTGGCGTGAATTGGCCACCAACCTCAACGTGGGCACGTCCAGCAGCGCGGCCAGTTCCCTAAAGAAGCAATACATCCAGTGTCTGTACGCCTTCGAGTGCAAGATCGAGCGCGGCGAAGAGCCGCCCCCCGACTTTTTCAACACGGACAACAAAAAGAACCAGCCCAAGATCCAGCCGCCCAGCCCCGGTGAATATTTCTTTACTTCTTGACTTTTTTTCAACGTTGAATGGGCGGGGGTTGGGACATTGGGCTTGAGGATTTTCTGTGCCTAGCAAGCCTTCCAACTGACTGACAAACTTGAAGCATCGGGGGTTGGGTTGAAACAAGCACCTGACGGCAATCCACTGATTGCACGTGCAGGACACTTAGTATTGAGGAAAGCTTTCCTCTTTATGAAAAGCTACACATTGTGGAATACAGTTTGAAATGAACGCCTACTATTATGGGCTGCAACGCCTTTATATCACATTAAAAGCCTTTATTGTCATCAATACAGTGTCATGAAATGGGTGAAAATATTATTCATAAAAGGTGCTCTTAAATGAGTCAAAATGGTCATAAGTCAAAATGCTTTGATGGCCAATGTTTTCAATAGGTCCAGAAAAAATCTTGGACTGGCTTTGACAGTTTATAGCAGACAGAGTGGCTTTGCAAAGGTGACATAGGCACATACATAGGTGCAAAAGTGGAATGGACGGGGGTTGGGTCACTGTGGGTGGAGGATGGGAGCAGGCAGCTTTTGCTTCAAGTCATCGTCCAGCACCGACCGACCGAGCTGAGAAAGTTGAAGCAACGGGGGTTGGGCTGAAACAAGCACCTGACGCCACTCCACTGATTGCACTTGCAGGACACCTAGTATTGTGGAATGCTTTCCTCTTCATGGAAAGCTACACATTGTGGAATAGTTTGAAATGAAAGCCTACTATTATGGGATGCCACACTTTTATATCAAATTAAAAGCCTTTACTATACTATATTGTCATCAATATAGTATAATGAAATGGGTGAAAATATCATTCATAAAAGGTGCTCTTAAATGAGTCAAAATGGTTTGAAATAGGTAAAAAAAATGAATTGGCTCTTGATAGTTTATAGCAGTCAGGGATGGGAGGCTTTGCAAAGGTGACAAAGGCACATATACATAGGTGAAAAAGTGGAATGGACGGGGGTTGGGCCGTTGTGGGTTGAGGGTGGGGAGGCAGCAGATTTTGGTTCGAGTCATCCCGCACCGATCGAGCTGACCAACTTGGAACCAGTGGGGGTTGGGCAAGAGAAGCACCTGACGACAATCCACTGATTGCACTCGCAGGACACATAGTATTGCGGAATGCTTTCCTCTTTATGAAAAGCTACACTTTGTGGAATACAGTGGTATCTTAATTCGTTCCCAGCTCATATGTGGATATTCACATAACTGGAGACCGGTGTATCAATCAAGGCCAAGCCTGACATTTGATCATTTGTATTTTTTTTTATTTAAACTTGAATTTCAAATGTCTTTCACTAAGGTGACCTGCCCAACCACATTCATGCTCAAACTAGTGAGGCCAACGCCATAACCACTTCACCACCATTATTTTAGCCAATCCAATCGTTCTCCCAGTGCAATGAATGGCAATATGGCAGAGGGTTTCCTTTACATCAGGAGGCTTGTCAGAGGGGGGGTTGCGGGGGGTGCCGTGGCTCATATTCAGCGTCTGATTGCTGCATGGCCTGAGGCTACAAAGGCAACGTTCCCTTGAGATTAGACCTCAGCCACAAATGATGAATGGAGGAGGGGGGGTGCCGGGGATGCTCCGGCGTGTAAAAGTCACACAATTTCTCTGACTCTAAACACACACACACACACAAAATCCCGCCTCCCCCCTTTCCTCTCTCTTGTAGAAGGGAAATCCCCGCCGGGGGAAGGGGGGGGGGGCAAGCAAGCGAGCCGGTGGGTGCGTGAGGGTGCGAGGGAGTTGCGCGGCGGTGACGCCAGACATTGTGAATAAGCGTAACCTGGCGCTGACCCCGGCGCAGCGCCCGCGTATGCCATTTAATGAATGGGAAGCGGTGAGTCATGGCACTTGGACGGGAGGGAGCGCCGTGGCACAGGAAATACAATAAGTCGAATTACTGGACGGCCCACCGGGGGGTCGTTGGTCAACGTCAGGGGGGTGTGGCGGTTTGCTTCCGGGGCTGGGGATGAATCCGTCCAGTTTGTAATGCGCTTCTTGTTTTTTGTCATTTTTGCAGCCGGTTCGGGATCGCTCCAAGGACCGCAGACTCCTCAGTCCACCAGTAGTTCCATGGCCGAGGGAGGAGAACTGAAGCCGCCCACGCCGGCTTCCACGCCTCACACGCAAATGCCTCCCATGCCAGGCGCCAGGTACGAACCGGCGGACACAAACCATCCATAAACAGTCCATTAGACATTGTTGATCATTTAACTACCTAGATACCCTAGTTTTTTGGATTATTCATTGAAACTGTATTTTTTGTAGGAGTAGCGTCAATCTTCAGGACCCCTTTGCGGACGGCGGCGACCCGGCCTTTTCCAGGAGGAACACCATGACCCCCAACTCGCAGAACTACCAAGCGGAGATGATGGGTCGCATGGGCCCTTACGAATCCGCCAAGGACCCCTTCGGCGGCATGAGGAAAGGTAAACGGAGACGACCCCAATCGCCATCCCACCCACCCGTCGGACATAAACTGATGCTTTTTTTTTGGACTTTTTTTGAAGCCGGAGAACAGTTCATGTCGCCCAGTCCCAACAGCGCCATGGCGGAACAGTACAACCGAGGCCCGCCGGGACCCATGGGACCTCTGCCCATGGGCCAGAGGCAACAGTACCCCTACGGATACGACCGCAGGCAAGAAGGCGGCGGCATGGGTCCTGGTGGTGGCGGCATGGGCCCTGACGGTGGCGGCGGCGGCGGCGGCGGCGGCATGGGACCCGGGCCCGCTCAGTCCAACATGATGCCTTCCGGAGCCGAGGCCGGCATGTACTCGCCCGGACGACCGCCGCCCCAGCAAAGGTGAATGCACGACAAATACACTATTAGAGCATTTTCAGCAACTTGGAAAAATGGCGGCTCTGTAAACAGAAGTCATTAAATGTTTTTAAAGTGTTGCTAAAGTGTCTTAAAAAAGCATTGAGTTTCATACTGATTCTGGTTGAAAAGAATCCAAGGTGGACTGAAATGTCTTGTTCTTTCTTTTTTAGACACGACTCCTATGGCAATCAGTACCCCGGCCAAGGCGCGCCCCCTGGCGGCCCGTATCCCAACCAACAACCAGGAATGTATCCCCAGCAGCAAGCGGTAAGGACGCCATGAAGAAATGGATTATAGAAAGTTTGGTCAGTTTAAAAAAAGAAATCAAAAGGTCTAAAGTGTCTACTCCCCGACAGAACTACAAGCGTCCCGTGGACGGCGTCTACGGCCCCCCCGCCAAGCGCCACGAGGGGGAAATGTACAACGTGGCTTACAGCGGGCAGCAGCCCCCGGGACCCCAGTCGTCGGGCCCCCAGGGCCCGCAGGACATGTACAATCAGTACAACGCCTACCCCGGCGGGGAGCGCCGGCCCCCGGGCGCGCAGAATCAGTTCCCTTTCCCCTTCGGCGGGCGGGACCGCGGCCCGGCGCCCGTGGGGCCCAATTCCCAGTCGCCCATGCCCCCGCAGATGATGGGCAGCCCGGTGCCCTCGGGCCCCGACGGCCCCCAGGGGCCGGTGTGGCAGGGGCGCAACGAGATGGGCTACCCCAACTACCACAACCGGCCGGGCCCCCCCTCGGCCCCGGGCCAGGGGCCGGCCTACCACGGCATGAACCGGCCCGAGGAGATGATGGCGTCGGAGCAGCGCGCCAACCACGAGGGCCCGTGGGGCGGCCACGTCAACCAGCGTCAGGCGGCCTTTGGGCCGGGCGCGGCGGGCCCCCCCATGACCAGGCCCCTGCCGTCCACTTACCCGACGGCGCAGAACCACATTGCTCAGGTGTCCAGCCCGGCGGCGCCGGTGCCCCGGCCCATGGAGAGCCGGACGTCGCCCAGCAAGTCGCCCTACATGCACCCGGGGGGCATCAAGGTGCAGAAGGCGGGGCCCCCGGTGCCGGCCTCCCACATCGGGCAGGCCCCCGTGCACCAGCCCATGATGCGGCGGGACGCCGGCTTCCCCCCCGGCTCCGTGGAATGCTCCCAAGCGCTCCTCAAGCCGCGCCGACGCCTCACCATGAAGGACATCGGTAGGGTGACCGCTCTTAATCCATTCTATCGACTTGGTGGATGGGGAACATATGCCGTATATATCTAAGAATGATTGGTCAAAAGTTTTTTTTTTGAAGAAGAAGAAGCCAAACAAATGTGTCTCTTTTCCCATTCAGGCACGCCGGAAGCGTGGCGTGTGATGATGTCACTCAAATCGGGATTACTGGCCGAGAGCACCTGGGCCTTGGACACCATCAACATCCTTCTCTACGATGACAACAGCATCACCACCTTTAACTTGTGCCAGGTAAATTCTGCTTATTGGAGGGGCAACTTGGAGTCGGAAAATAATGCCAGCCGCCACTTTGTTCGCAGCTACCGGGATTCCTGGAGCTGGTGGTTGAGTACTTCAGAAGGTGCCTGATCGAGATCTTCGGCATCCTCAAGGAGTACGAGGTGGGCGACCCCGGCCAGCGCACCCTCCTGGACCCCGCCGCCCAAGACTCGGACGCCCCCGAGGGGGACTCGGACGAGGAGGAGGAGGAGGAGGAGGCCAGGGCGCGAGTAAAGGAGGAGGTGGAGGAGGACGAGGAGGACTGGGACGAGGAGGAGAGCGAACAAGGCGAGGACGCCGGCTCGGGCTCTTCCCGGGACGGCGAGAAGCCCCGGCAGGCCAGCAAATTCGACAAGCTCCCCATCAAGGTGGTCCGCAAGAAGAACCCCTTCCGGGCCGGGCGGGAGTCCCGGGCGGGACCACGGCAGAGCTTCGACAGCGGCCTGCTCCACTGGAGCGTGGGCGGCGGCGACATCACCGAGCACATCCAGACACACTTTGAGAGGCGCTCGGAGCCCCGGCCTCGGCTCCGGGTCCGGGCCCCGGCCTCCGTCCCGACCCCGGCCACCGCCGACGACCCGGTCCCGTCCACGCGGCCCTGCTCGGAGGAAGGCGAGGATTTGGACAAGTCCCCCCCATTGGGCGTCAACCCCGAGCGTCAGAGCCGGCGGCGCAACAGGGCCAAGATCCTGGAAGACGAGCCGCACAGCAAAGACGAGACGCCGCTGGGCACGCTGTCCGACTGGCAGGACTCGCTGGCGCGCCGCTGCGTGTGCGTCTCCAACGTGGTGCGCGGGCTCTCCTTTGTGCCGGGAAACGACCAGGAGATGTCCAAGCACCCGGGCCTGCTGCTGCTCCTGGGCCGCCTGGTCCTGCTGCACCACCGGCACCCCGAGCGCAAGCAGGCGCCCGTCACCTACGAGAAAGAGGAGGAAGAGGAGGGGGCGGCGGCGGTGCGCCACAGCCGCCGTGATCAGCGCCAGCACCACCACCAGCAGCAGCGGCGCCAGCGCCACCACCACCACCACCAACGCCAGTGCGACGAGTGGTGGTGGGACTGCCTGGAGGCCCTGCGGGAGAACTGCCTGGTGACCCTGGCCAACATCTCGGGCCAACTGGACCTGTCGCTCTACTCGGAGAGCATCTGCCTGCCGCTGCTGGACGGCCTGCTCCACTGGGCCGTGTGCCCCTCGGCCGAGGCCCTGGACCCCTTCCCGGCGCTGGGGCCGCACGGCTCGCTGTCGCCGCAGAGGCTGGTCCTGGAGACGCTGAGCAAGCTGAGCGTGCAGGACAACAACGTGGACCTGATCCTGGCCACGCCGCCCTCGCCCCGCCTGGAGAAGCTGTACGGCACGCTGGTGCGGCTGGTGGGCGAGCGCAAGGCGGCCGTGTGCCGCGAGATGGCCGTGGTTCTGCTGGCCAACCTGGCGCGGGGCGACGCCCTGGCGGCCCGTGCCATCGCCGTGCAGAAGGGCAGCGTGGGCAACCTGCTGGGTTTCCTGGAGGACAGCTTGGCGGCGGCGCAGTATCAGCAGAGCCCCGGCGCCCTGCTGCAGATGCAGGCGCAGGGCCACCCGCCCGAGCCCACCAGCGTGGACATGATGAGGCGGGCGGCGCGGGCCCTGCACGCGCTGGCCCGGCTGGAGGACAACCGCTGCGAGTTCACGCTGTACGAGTCGCGGCTGCTGGACGTGTCCGTCTCGCCGCTCATGAACTCCACCGTGTCGCAGCTCATTTGCGACGTGCTCTTCCTGGTGGGACGTTCGTGACGGCGCCTTGGACCACTTGGGCTTGATTTTTCAGTTTTTTTTAAAAAAAAGTTTTTTTAAATTTTTATTTATGCAAAAATCACCTCCCAACCCACCCTCTTCCTCCCCGACCGCGAAAAGGAAGGAATACCATGAAGTAGAAAGATGAAACCCTAAGAGGCGAAAGGAACAGGACCCACCCACTCCAGCACCCCCCACCCCAAAAGAACCTGCGCTTATAGCCCTGAAAGGACTTGTTTTTTAATGAAAAAAAAAAATCCAGGAAAAAAAATAACTGTAACCAAAGTTGCTGTTTCGTTTACAGTCAGTTTTGGGGATGCTTGCTTTCTGACCCCCCCTCCACCCCCAAGGACTCTGAATCGCTGGTAAAGCTCAACGCCCCCACCCCAGTCCCCCCTTTCCCCTACACACACACACAGGAACCACATCATTTGGGGGGCGGACGTATGTGCTCTACTGTGCAGTAGATTGTAGGACTGTATTTTCTTTTTTGGCCCCTCCGCCCCGCCCACTTCCCTGTACTGTACACCTTCAAAGAAAGTGTCGACATACTGTAATAATACTGTTTCACACTGAGATACGCCGACTGGGCAGCAAACTGTAGTTTTTATGTCAAAAGCGACGATGATGATGATGATGGCTGACCCCCCCCCCCCCCCCCCCCCCCCCTTCCCCTCAGAGTACGGTGAACCTACTACAACGCCCCGACCTCTTCTTCTTCTTCTCTTCTTTTCGTCCCTCGATTGTATGACTTGTAGTCGGACCGGTCCTCGGCTGCTTTGTACATAAACTGCCATGTTGTACATTAAGGACACGCCCCCTCCTCTCTGCCCCTCCCCCTTTGCGTTCTCAATTCTGTGGCTTCACCGTTTTTAAAAATGACCACTTAACAACACACAAGACTGTCTGGTGCGGCTGTAGAGAATTTAACAGAAAAAAATCATGTCTGAATAACAACTAGACCTTGATGAAGAAAAATGTTTTATTTTTTTTCAGTGATGCGAATTCTGCATATTTGTATTTCAGATGTAGCTAAAAACTTGATGTAAATTCCCCCTCCTGTCCTATTTTTCCCCCTAGCCCCATTGCCCTTTTTTGCCTCAATGAATATCATTTATTCAGTATCAAATCTTTATACTATATGTTCCACGTGTTAAGAATAAATGTACATTAAATCTTTCTAAGAGCTCTTTTGTGGATATATTCCCTAATGTGTGGAAATGATTTCATGGTCAGTGTGGGGCGAAATTTTTACATTTTTATGTAATGGAAACGTGTTTTAAATCATGTTTTGACCACGAAATGTTTCACGCTTAACAAGTTGCAAGTTAGGCTTGCTCCTACTCCGGCCACCAGATGGCGGGTTCGTGCTATAGCAGTAGTGAAATCGTCTAAATTGCACCGAGGAAGAAAGTCACATGGAGTATCACAACACTTCGAGGTAAGTCAATTACTTCACTTTAAAAACTATAAAAGGATCAATATTTATGGGTTTTTACACGCGTTCGTATTTTGAACAAGTTAACGTTAAAAGGAACGACAAAGTTCCCGTTTCTGCTCACGTTTTATAGCCGTCGACTTGTTTGCTAGCTGTTAGCTATTAGCCAATAACATGAGATTGAGTTATTAGAGTTGGATTCAATAGCCAAAAATAGGCTAGTTCCTCTTTGAAGCGTTCAAGGTTGGGGTTAACCTACCCACCTCGTTTTTCCCTAAATGGAAAAAAAAAGACCATAATAAAAAGTAGGGATGGTGTTCATTTTATTTATTTCTCCAAAATAGCAATTTGCAAATCTGTCCAAAAAGGGAAACTTCAATGGATTGTTGGCACGGCGGTTGAAACATTCAGAATGGCAACTTGACTCTGGTCCACTTGGTCTCCGGTCTCAGATGGCGAGCAGCGGACCTGCCAAGGGCCACCTTCGGAGGCTTGGGCTCCTTCAGGCGCCGGATGGGAAAGCCGCCGTAGCGCTCTGGGATGATCAGGACGTCCATGGGGGAGGAGAGTCGTCTGTCTGCCCCCGGCCACTGACGCCATTGCCGTTGACTTTTGAAGCTCATCTGGCCTCGGCTATGCTTAGGGCTGGCTTGCCTCCATCTCACCGTCTCTTGACCCATCTGGACTTTGGAGGCGGTGCCTTTGGCGGACGTCTTCATACCGGCCAAGAACTTTCGCTTGCCGTAGCCGGGAAGAAAAATGGATGAGCGCACTTCGCCTCCGCCCCTCTCAAGTCCGGCATCCTTTCTTCCAGTCGGGTGGGAGGCTCGCTGGTGGTGTCTACTCACAGAGCCAGAACTCGCCACGGGCGACGAAAGGTAAGGCCGCTTGGGCTTTTTGGGAACAGCCACATTTGCAGCCGCCGGGCGCGGTCGAACCATTTTGAGCGACGAGTAAGCGGACCGAGGATTGGCTAGTCCGTGTGCCCTTGAGAGTCCGTCGCTGCCACTTTGCGCCGAGGCCCTGGCCATGGCCGCTTGTCTGAAATTATTCTGGGGAAGTATCTCCTTGCGTCTCAGATGACCATCGCCGTATTGGCCAAAGCCGACGTACGTCATGCCTCGAGCTAGACAAACAAATATTCAATCATGGTTTGGATCTTGGGAGCTAAAAATGTACATTTCAGATGCGTGTTAGCTTGTTGCCAATGTTAGCTCATTTTTTTAAAATAGCTTTAGTTTGTGGTCATATAAAGCATAAAGTATTAATGACGGTTATTTTTCCAAAACGCTTTAGACTCCAGTCAGGCTTGGAAAAGTTAGCTTTAAGATAAAAAGGAGGAGGAGTCAAAAGGTTACCTTCTTGAGAAGCCCACGAGCAGATCACATGTTCCGCTTGAAGCAAATAAACCAGCAAGACCCTGCAAATACTGTAACTTAGACACAGGGCAGCAAAGTCATTATTATTATTTTCTTTTCTTACCCCAAATAAATTCCACAAGCCATATGTGCGGGCAGGTCGGCAGGCAAGCAGGTTGCGTGCCTCAAAGTAACACAAGCCTCAAAAGGCAAATTGGAAATTGCACACTTGGCACCGGTCAGCCATTGTGGCGAGCGCCAGGCTTTTGAAGCACGCTACCTCATCAAGGTGAGAGCCCGCAGGTGTGCATTGGCCCCTCCCCTTCAACATGGATTGGACGTGGAGCGCCGTCAGTAGCCAATCGTTTCATCACTTTAGAACAGGTTGTCAGTCCTTTTTTGTCCCTTCAATATATACACCTATTTTATTTTTCATGGATCTGAATTATTTTCGTGGGAAATGTCTCATATATAATATTGTTCAGGAGTAAGATAATCAATTCTAAATTGGATGAACTTAACAAAAAAGCAAAATGATAGCCATGTTTTTTTTATGTTTCATTCAATTCCCAAAGCGTTGAGAAGAGTAATAAATTGTTTATTAGTATACATGTTGATAAATACATTCTTGTTGACAGAGTAGCTGGCGGGCTTTGGCATGGAGGGATTAGCACGTTTTTGGAAGCCAAAATATTGATAGCCCCGCCCCCGCCGAGCCACTTTTGGTCTCGGCATTCTTGACCGACCGCCTCCCGGTTACCCCAAGGCACTGCGGGGACCTCCCCTCCCACAGGAAAAAAATCAAACCTAAAAAAGCATTTCATTGACATTTCTTTTAACCGTCAATGCCATTGACGGCGATAGATGTCCGTGGGCCCGGCTACAAATAAACCTTTTTCACTTTGGCATTCTTTTCCAGAGATAGCCACCAATGTACCGAATGGACGGCGAAGGCACGGGATCCGAGATCCAAAAGCCGGAGGGGTCACCGCAGGTGGACGGCCAGCGCCACTGTGGCGGCGACGGCCACCAGCGTGAGGAATGGCAGCCATGTTTTCAGGAAGCCGGCGCAACTAGAAAAGAGGGAAAGGTGAGGCTACCTAATAAAATGAAAAAGACTTGGGTAAAGGTGACTGACTACCTGATGTGCTTCCCACGCAGGAGCAGCAGGAGGCAAAGCTTGAGCATGTTCCACGAGGCGCTGTCGTCGTAGCGCATCAAGTTGAGAGCCATGGCCACGTGCGAGTGGCAGTTGTCGCAACACAGGTTGTGCTGCAGGGAAAGTAAGTGCTCTTCATTTTGGTAGCCGTCTCATGCCACGCGCTTTCAAATACGAATGAGGCCAAATTCTACAAACCCACCATCCTGTGCTTATACTCCTCGGAAGCATCGTGCACCGCCGAGTCCCAGGCGCCCGTGTACACTTTGCTAACATCCAGCATCCAGTACCTAAAGTTATCCAACACGGCGCCGTTAAAAGTAACGCCGTGGAACGAAATCCGCCACGTTGACTCACTTTGTCGGTTTCCCAAAAGCCATGTTGTCCTCCTGCGCGACAAAACAAAAGGATCAAAGTTATCTTAAACCAATTTTATAGTCCCCCGCCCCCATATTAAATCGAATATTATCATACAATTGATCATGTCTTTGCATTTCATCCGTGGATGCAAGAAGAAGTCACTTACGGAGACAAAATAGGGTCCGGCAAAGTCTCGGATGACCCCAGTTGACGTGCAGATGCCCATGTGTCCAATAAAGGGAAACAGCCAACTGGCAAAACAATCCAAATAGTCACATTATTGAAAGAATAGCAAGTATTACGCTTGAATGCCTGTGTAGTAGAGTATTTATTCATTATTTATATGAATTGCCATTACAGAAGTAGAAAACACTGGGCTGGTAAGGGCAGAAAAAGAGAGAAAGTATGACTTGGATATAACGTAGTCAAGGAAACGGTAATAGTGTACGTTTGACAGCTAGCTTGCTACGCTAACGTGCCTGTCACTACGCGCTACATCCGGGCATTTTTGCCCCAATGAAGCCGACGAGCACAAGCTGGAGGGCGCTAGCCAGACCTAACTTACGACAACACGGGAATGGGCGTCCACACGATACAGTGGGGAAAGCGACCAGCCATTGGGTTAATCCTCTCCGACGCAATTTCATAGTTTTTTGCGCTTTCCTTCTCGCTAGAGTCCGCCATGGCCAGTTTAGGAGGGGAAACAACTTGTCAGTCGTCCCGCCTACGACTTCGTCAGGCTGGGGGGACGCAGACGGTTGCGAAGCTTCCGTTTGACCGACACAATAAAATACGACGTCATTGGAAACCCGGGAGCCGATGAAATAGATGTTTAGGCAATACTAAGTACTCTGTTTTCTTTTTGTTTATCTCTTATATCGAAACAAAATGACACCAGCTGCACTGAGTCGTACCCTGGACGTTGTCGTCCACTTTTACGCATGTAAAACACGCACCAGCTTTTATTTTGCGAAGTTTTTCCACCGGGTTTTTCGCTTCCCTTTTGTCGGGTAGCTTGACGACAAACTCATCTCCGACACATTTGGTTCTTTTCCCCCGAGTTTTGTCATCGGAACGAGGAAGACGCAGAAAAAAGGTCGCAGACACGGTGAGGAAAAAAAAACTTCTTGACGTTAAATCAAGTCCAACGCGATGTCGTTAAACCTCTCGGATAGCAAGACGTGCCGAGAGAAGCAACTTTTCGCAACTTCTTCGCACTTGACTGACAATCACGACGTCAGACAGGATTGCTCCACTTTTCTACTCTTTCAATTTAAACAAACACAAAAAGACATTTTGCTTCGCTTATGACTCCAAACAATGTTTAAAATGCGAAATGAAGGGGAAGATATTGAATCAAGACTCAATTAAAGGGCAGACTTAGGCGTTTACCTGGACATTTCGCAAGAGCATTTTTTAAATAGAAATAATCAGAAAGACTCGAATTATTGTATTGACACTTTTAAGGAAGGCGAAGCTCCTTTCCAAAGTTATCATGAGCTTAATTGAATTGATCTGGGAAAAAAAGGTCATTGACGGCTATAAATGAATTGGACGTCTATGGCCGTCAATGGCATCCAAAGAGCGTGGTCGCAAAAGACTTATACACCCCTAAAAAGACATTTTATGACTCTTTATTTTACATTTACTCATGCCTGGGTTGTTGTTATTTTGTTAACCGAGGTTCATTTACCCCTCCCAGTCGGAAGGAATCGGATACCGTCGGCAATGGAGCGAATGGGTGGCCTCTTTGTCAGCTGGCGGCAGCCCGAGCGGATCCCCGGCCCATCGCCACCCCCGCCGCCAGGCACCCTGCGCGACACCGAGGTGCCCCACTTCTTCCGCGAGCGCTACGTCCGCGCCGGCTACCGTCCCCTCCACCAACCCTGGAGGTACTACTTGTTGTCGGCCTTCCGGCGCCACAACGAAACGGTCAACATCTGGACGCACTTGCTGGCCCTGCTGGTGCTGCTGGGCGAGGCGGGGCACGCTGCCCAGAGGGCGGACCCCCGACAGGACCGTCACGCCTGGCCGCTGCTCCTCCTCATCCTGTCATCGCTCAACTACACGGCGTGGAGCGTGGCGGCGCACCTGCTGGGCAGCCAGTCGGAGGCCACCCACTACGCCCTGTTTTTCCTGGACTACGTGGGCGTGGCGCAGTACCAGTACGGCAGCGCGGTGGCGCACTATTACTACGCCACCGAGGAGGGCTACGCCCGGCGCCTGGGCGGCGGCGTCTTCCTGGCCGTGGCGGCGGCGCTCAGCTGCCTGTCGTGCCTGGGCTGCTGCTACGGGAAGTACCGCAACCACAGCCTGCCGCCGTGGGTGCGCAAGGTGGGCCAGGTGACGCCCTCGGCCCTGGCCTACGCCTGGGACATCGGCCCGGTGGCGCACGGGCTGGCGTCGGGGCGGGCCGACGCGGCGGCGGCCTACCACCTGGCCCACATGGCCTTCTTCCTGGCCTGCGCCGTCTTCTTCGCCTTCCCCGTGCTGGAGCGGCGCTGGCCCGGCGACTGCGACTTCCTGGGCCAGGGCCACCAGCTCTTCCACGTGCTGCTCTCCTGCTGCACCGTGTGCCAGATCCGCGCCTCGCTTCTGGATTACGACGGCCGGCGGCAGGTGTACGCCGGGCTGCACGGCGGGGAGCAGGCGCCGCTCTCTGTCGCCCTCTATGGGGTCACATTGCTGGTGTGCTTGCTCATCGCCGCCTTCATGCTGAAGAAGGCCAGGGACCTGCTGGACGGCCAGGCCAAGTCCAAGTGAAACGGATTGCACGGAGCCTAGGCGACCGCTCCTCACTCATTCCCAGGGAATCGGACGCCCATGAAAATCCAAAGGGAGACTTTTCTTTAACTGGACGTCACTTTCTGCACTTTTTGGGCCATTGGCATTGATTTCAGCTCACTGGGATCTGTGTTAACTTGTGGCACAATACGTCCAATCCCTTTTGACCGTCATCCAAAGGTCCGCTTTGACGTGACTCGCTAGGATAATACTCCATTCTCCAGTGGTCCGAGTGCCATCTTGCTATGCAGCACATGGCGCCGGCTGGCCAACCGCTTCTTGTTTGGGTCGCCATGGCATCCTTTTCCACCCCGGTTGGCGTGGCCTCCGTGTGACATTTGCACATGGATGCCCGCTGTTTTGATGCCAATGCATCAACTGGGGACTTTGGGGCATTGTTTTTTTGGTCAAAAGTTGTCTTTTTAATAGTCTTTTAATGTTAAAACCAACCGTGTAGTTGTCTGTGGATGCCAGATACTTTGGGGATTAAACTGTGTGTATATACATATACTATCAAAATAGTCACTGGGTTTATAAAGGGTTAAACCTTAAGTCCATTTGGGAAGAAATAGCTCAAAGCAAGCACCTTGTCTTTTTTAATCATTACTTTTGAAAGATTTATAGAAACAATACATTAATATTTTTTTATAGAAGCTAAATTTGTGAATGAAATCAATAAAACCTAACACTCCGGTTCTTTTTTAAGAGTTCAATTCATTGCCTGACATTCACAAGAGGTTCTTATTTTGAAAGTCAAACACTTTCTCTTCCGCGTTGGGCTTGACGTGATCACGTGATCAGTACTTGGAGGCGAGCACCGTCCTGCCGCAGACGAAGCGAACTATTAACAAGGAAAAAATGGCAATTAAGCTTTACTACACCACAGTGACGGCCTCGCGGACGGTGAGTGGTTTTGCCAATCGTTAATAAAGCCGCTTTTTGTGTGTTTTTTCCGGTGAAATAAGCAGTGAGTTTCGCATTAGACACACCCAGACAGCTTCCTCGCTAGCTTCCTGGCGGACAGTGGCAGTAGCACGAGTTGTTTGCTGTCTTTTTTACTTGTTTTTGGCCATTTCACTTACTTATTAGTCGTGGAAAAAAAGACTAACGACGCCGCTGTATTTTAAGTTTAAGTGCATGGCATGACTGAATGGTCATTGAGGGTTTGGAACATTTATTGAAATATAATATTTGACAAATGTAGCCCACGCCTGGTTGAAGTCATTTCTAGGAGGTAGTACACGTCACGTGATCACGATCTTAACCACATTTGACTTCCTGTTTTTTTATTTTTTTTTTAGGTAAAGTCCCAACAGGCGGAAGTGATGCGCATCCTGGATAGCAAAAGCATCCAATACGAGCTGGTGGACATCTCAGTTGGAGGCCAGATACGCGACGAGATGCGCCAAAAAGCGGACAATCCCACGGCCGTCCCGCCGCAGCTCTTCAACGAGGACCAGTACTGCGGGGTGAGGAAATGACCAATCCCATGGTGACCTTTCAAAACCGGAAAATGCCTGTCAAAAAAAATTCCAGCCAGATCACTCCATTTATCTCATTGAATATCCAATTTGAAAGCATATATTTCCACTTCATTTGCTTTTTTACGGGGTCCGACATGGCTCTAATTTATTGTGTTTGCAGGATTACGAAATGTTCTCGAAGGCGGTGGAGGCAGAGACGGTGGAGCAGTTCCTCAAACTGCCATGAACGGGCTGTTCGTCCGTCCTTCCGTCTGTCCGTTGACCAACCTCGACCCCCCCCATGCCGACTCTCCTAACATGCCATATCGAACAATGCCAAATCTCCTCAATATTGGTCTTTGTTTGGGCATAGCTGTCCACCAAAGCCGTCTTAAAAGCAATCCACCGATCACCATGTTTCAGTCTTAACGTCCGTACATTTCCACTTTGCGCTTTGAAGACAAACATATTGAGCATCCACTTCAAATTCAGGATGGCGACAATTGGCAACTGCTTCAAGTTTCATTCATTTCATCCCTTTTATTTCATGGTAGCTTTTTTTGTACCATTTTGGGCTCACAAGAGGTAAAGACTGAATTTGAGGACGTTTGTTTGGAAGCATTCCAGCCGGCTGTTAGCTGGTCTGTTAGACAGGCTAAGAATGTGAACAAAATATACTTGTTATGGTTCTGAATGTAACAAATTTTTCTTCTTATTTCCACTGTGTTGTATTGTCGATTGAAAAGGACCAAAAAAAAAGTGTTAGATGCCGCTTCTCCGTGGCCGTTGTAGGACCTTCTGTGCAAAAAGGCGAATGGCGTAGCAGCTTTGATTTTTACCTACGTAAGGTCAGTTTGTGAACGTGCATGATTTCCCATCACATTCCGTGTCTTCAGTCTTTTTTGTTTGTTTGGGTTGTTGTTTTTTGGACCAATTCTTGTTGGCCAAAATCAAAACAAATTGAAGAAAATAGGGAATACAATGCTGTTATCTTCCGAGAAGATTGTCACGTTTTGGCTGCGGAAATAAAAAATGGAGTTGAATCAAGCTTTTGGGATGCTTGCGCTCTTTCTTTAGTACTATTAAACGTGATGACGTGAGAAAAACGTCTGTCGCCGTCAATGGTAGCCAGTTACTTGATTCATGTAATAACTTTAGAGCCAACGCAGGAGTAGGAGGTTCCCTTAGTTTGACTGTTGTTGGTGTTGATAAGCTAAAGTTGCGAAATGGTTAGTGGAAAAGTTTTTTTTCTTTCTCAGAGGTACTACTTGCACTGCACTGTTTTATTGAATGGCGTCTCCCAGCCGGGCGGTGCTAACAGTCTCCGCCTCGGGAGCTTCCAGGCAAGCAATCACAGGAACAGATGCGACCCCAAAGAAAACAGAAAGTGCAGCATGGCGCCGTCGAATGAACAAAAAGTAAAGTCCGCTGTTACTACGACGGTAAATGTATGCTCCCTTGATTCCTACTCATGTAAATGTACTTAACGGCCTCTGGCGGGGCGAAGGTTCTTAAAGTGCGATGTTGACCGGTTAAGATGGTCATCTTTAATCTGCTGCTTACTATACTAAGTCATTTTTAAGCCTTACTATACTATGTCGTTTTTGAAGAGAAAAAAAGCCTTACTATACTATGTCGCTTTTTCAAGAAAAAAAGCCTTACTATACTATGTCGTTTTTTCAAGAAAAAAAGCCTTACTGTACTATGTCGTTTTTTCAAGAAAAAAAGCCTTACTATACTATGTCGTTTTTTCAAGAAAAAAAAGCCTTACTATACTATGTCGTTTTTTCAAGAAAAAAAGCCTTACTATACTATGTCGTTTTTTCAAGAAAAAAAGCCTTACTATAATATGTCGTTTTTTCAAGAAAAAAAGCCTTACTATACTATGTCGTTTTTTCAAGAAAAAAAAGCCTTACTATACTATGTCGTTTTTTCAAGAAAAAAAGCCTTACTATACTATGTCGTTTTTTCAAGAAAAAAAGCCTTACTATAATATGTCGTTTTTTCAAGAAAAAAAGCCTTACTATACTATGTCGTTTTTTCAAGAAAAAAAAAGCCTTACTATACTATGTCGTTTTTTCAAGAAAAAAAGCCTTACTATACTATGTCGTTTTTTCAAGAAAAAAAGCCTTACTATACTATGTCGTTTTTTCAAGAAAAAACGACATGGTATACTATGTCGTTTTTTCAAGAAAAAAAGCCTTACTATACTATGTCGTTTTTTCAAGAATAAACGACATAGTATACTATGTCGTTTTTTCAAGAAAAAAAGCCTTACTATACTATGTCGTTTTTTCAAGAAAAAAGCCTTACTATACTATGTCGTTTTTTCAGAGAAAAAAGCCTTACTATACTATGTCGTTTTTTAAGTAAAAAAGCCTTACTATACTATGTCGTTTTTTCAAGAAAAAAAGCCTTACTATACTATGTCGTTTTTTCAAGAAAAAAAGCCTTACTATACTATGTCGTTTTTTTAAGAAAAAAGCCTTACTATACTATGTCGTTTTTTCAAGAAAAAAAGCCTTACTATACTATGTCGTTTTTTCAAGAAAAAAAGCCTTACTATACTATGTCGTTTTTTCAAGAAAAAAAGCCTTACTATATATGTCGTTTTTTCAAGAAAAAAAGCCTTACTATACTATGTCGTTTTTTCAAGAAAAAAAGCCTTACTATACTATGTCGTTTTTTCAAGAAAAAAACGACATAGTATACTATGTCGTTTTTTCAAGAAAAAAAGCCTTACTATACTATGTCGTTTCTTCAAGAAAAAAAAGCCTTACTATACTATGTCGTTTTTTCAAGAAAAAAAGCCTTACTATACTATGTCGTTTTTTTAAGAAAAAAAGCCTTTCTATACTATGTCGTTTTTTTAAGAAAAAAGCCTTACTATACTATGTCGTTTTTTCAGAGAAAAAAGCCTTACTATACTATGTCGTTTTTTCAAGAAAAAAAGCCTTACTATACTATGTCGTTTTTTCAAGAAAAAAAAGCCTTACTATACTATGTCGTTTTTTCAAGAAAAAAAAGCCTTACTATACTATGTCGTTTTTTCAAGAAAAAAGCCTTACTATACTATGTCGTTTTTTCAAGAAAAAAAGCTTTACTATACTATGTCGTTTTTTCAAGAAAAAAAGCCTTACTATACTATGTCGTTTTTTCAAGAAAAAAAGCCTTACTATACTATGTCGTTTTTTCAAGAAAAAAAGCCTTACTATACTATGTCGTTTTTTCAAGAAAAAAAGCCTTACTATACTATGTCGTTTTTTCAAGAAAAAAAGCCTTACTATAATATGTCGTTTTTTCAAGAAAAAAAGCCTTACTATACTATGTCGTTTTTTCAAGAAAAAAAAGCCTTACTATACTATGTCGTTTTTTCAAGAAAAAAAGCCTTACTATACTATGTCGTTTTTTCAAGAAAAAAAGCCTTACTATACTATGTCGTTTTTTCAAGAAAAAAAGCCTTACTATACTATGTCGTTTTTTCAAGAAAAAAAGCCTTACTATAATATGTCGTTTTTTCAAGAAAAAAAGCCTTACTATACTATGTCGTTTTTTCAAGAAAAAAAAAGCCTTACTATACTATGTCGTTTTTTCAAGAAAAAAAGCCTTACTATACTATGTCGTTTTTTCAAGAAAAAAAGCCTTACTATACTATGTCGTTTTTTCAAGAAAAAAAGCCTTACTATACTATGTCGTTTTTTCAAGAAAAAAAGCCTTACTATAATATGTCGTTTTTTCAAGAAAAAAAGCCTTACTATACTATGTCGTTTTTTCAAGAAAAAAAAGCCTTACTATACTATGTCGTTTTTTCAAGAAAAAAAGCCTTACTATACTATGTCGTTTTTTCAAGAAAAAAAGCCTTACTATAATATGTCGTTTTTTCAAGAAAAAAAGCCTTACTATACTATGTCGTTTTTTCAAGAAAAAAAAAGCCTTACTATACTATGTCGTTTTTTCAAGAAAAAAAGCCTTACTATACTATGTCGTTTTTTCAAGAAAAAAAGCCTTACTATACTATGTCGTTTTTTCAAGAAAAAACGACATGGTATACTATGTCGTTTTTTCAAGAAAAAAAGCCTTACTATACTATGTCGTTTTTTCAAGAATAAACGACATAGTATACTATGTCGTTTTTTCAAGAAAAAAAGCCTTACTATACTATGTCGTTTTTTCAAGAAAAAAGCCTTACTATACTATGTCGTTTTTTCAGAGAAAAAAGCCTTACTATACTATGTCGTTTTTTAAGTAAAAAAGCCTTACTATACTATGTCGTTTTTTCAAGAAAAAAAGCCTTACTATACTATGTCGTTTTTTCAAGAAAAAAAGCCTTACTATACTATGTCGTTTTTTTAAGAAAAAAGCCTTACTATACTATGTCGTTTTTTCAAGAAAAAAAGCCTTACTATACTATGTCGTTTTTTTCAAGAAAAAAAGCCTTACTATACTATGTCGTTTTTTTAAGAAAAAAAGCCTTTCTATACTATGTCGTGTTTTTTCAAGAAAAAACGACATAGTATACTATGTCGTTTTTTTAAGAAAAAAAGCCTTACTATACTATGTGGTTTTTTTAAGAAAAAAGCCTTACTATCCTATGTCGTTTTTTCAAGAAAAAAGCCTTACTATCCTATGTCGTTTTTGAAGAGAAAAAGCCTTACTATACTATGTCGTTTTTAAGCCTCACTATACTAAGTCATTTTTAAGCCTTACTATACTATGTCGTTTTTTAAAGATAAAAGCCTTACTATATGACCGAGTAAAGCGTGGCCAAATTGTGGCGCAGAGGTTTGTTCGCCTGACTCCCTTGCGGGAGACTCGGGTTCGAATCTCGCTGTCATTTGACTGATCATTACACTATGTATTATTTCTGTGTATTTGTAGTCAAGACCTTCAAATGATGACAAAGGTATGTGAAGCCTTTGTGGCGCAGAGGTTTGTTCACCTGACTCTGGTTGGGAGAGACCTGGGTTCGATTCCCGGTTGGGACTCTTTTTCACTTAGTCGTTTCTTTGGACTTGTAGTCAAGAAACTTAAATGATGACTGAGAGAAGTGTAGCCACTTGGTTGGCGCAGAGGTTAGATCACTGGACTCCCGTCTGGGAGACCTGGGTTCAATTCCCGGTTCGGACACTTTTTCATTTAGTTGTTTCGGTGGACTTCTTCTAAAAATACTCAAATGATTACAAGAAAAGTGTAGTCACTTGGGTGGCGCAGAGGTTAGATCACTGGACTCCCGTGTGGGAGACCTGGGTTCGATTCCCGGTTGGGACACTTTTTCACTTAGTTGTTTCGGTGGACTTCTTCTAAAATACTCAAATGATTACAAGATAAGTGTAGTCACTGGTTTGGCGCAGAGGTTAGATCACTGGACTCCCATGTGGGAGACCTGGGTTCGATTCCCGGTCGGGACACTTTTTCACTTAGTTGTTTCGGTGGACTTCTTCTAAAATACTCAAATGATTACAAGATAAGTGTAGTCACTGGTTTGGCGCAGAGGTTAGATCACTGGACTCCCGTGTGGGAGACCTGGGTTCGATTCCCGGTTGGGACACTTTTTCACTTAGTTGTTTCGGTGGACTTCTTCTAAAATACTCAAATGATTACAAGATAAGTGTAGTCACTGGTTTGGCGCAGAGGTTAGATCACTGGACTCCCATGTGGGAGACCTGGGTTCGATTCCCGGTCGGGACACTTTTTCACTTAGTTGTTTCGGTGGACTTCTTCTAAAATACTCAAATGATTACAAGAAAAGTGTAGTCACTTGGGTGGCGCAGAGGTTAGATCACAGGACTCCCGTGTGGGAGACCTGGGTTCGATTCCCGCTGCCGTCGTTTGGCTGAAAATACTTGGAAAGACGAATTGGTCAATGGAATAAGAAGAGTGGGGGAAAAAAAAAAGAAAAAACTTTTTAATTTATATTAAACACTTAGTCATACTTTTCAGCAAAAGGTTATATTCCGAACTGCCTTCGGCAGTTCGGAAGACACTTGATGGACCTGTATGTGCGAAAGGCGTTCTCGGGTCGGCCTTCGGCCGACCCTCGACCGCTTGCTTGGTCAGTGAACCGCCGACACCGGGAAGCGAACTCACGTTCTCTCCGTGCAAAGGCGAGTGTGCAACCCACAACACCAACTCGTGCCCCACTTATACATGGGTGTTGAAACGTTTTATCCAAGGAAACGGGGTGAAACACTTAGTCATTTTTTGACAAAATGTTTCATCCACCACTGAACACTTATACACTTAGGCATTTTAACCTATGCTTTTCACTGAATATTTGGAAAATCTTTGCCGGCACTGGGAATTGAACCCAGGACCACACCGGTGGTAGACTGATGACTTAGCCACTGGGCCACCAACCTGTGGGAGAAAGCAGTAGTACTTATAGTTTTATCTAAGGAAATGGGGTTAAACACTTAGTCATTTTTTGACAAAATGTTTCATCCACCACTGAACACTTATATACTTATACACTTAGGCATTTTTACTTATTCTTTTAACAGAATAATATTGGGAAAATCTTTGCCTGCACTGGGATTTGAACCCAGGACCACAGAGTTGGAAGACGGATGACTTAACCATTGGGCCACCACCCGGTGAGAGAAAATAGTAGTACTTGTAGATTTATCTCATCCATTTACCTGAATAATATTGGAATATCTTTGCAAGCACCTGGATTTGAACCCAAGATCAAACAACTATTAGTACAGTAAAGCTTTTTTTTCTCATAAAAAACGACATACTATAGTAAGGTTTAAAAATGGACATAGTATACTAAGGTTTTTTTTCTTAAAAAACGACATAGTATAGCAAGGCTTAAAAATTGACATAGTATATTAAGGCTTTTTTTCTTAAAAAAAAAAACGACATCTTTTAGAAGACTAATCATAAAACTAAAACTCTTGGGTGGCCTATTTGAAAACCTAGCTAATTGACAAATGACACACACACACACTGTATTAGGAGCAAGTCGTTTAGTTAGGCATGGTAGAAACGGTATCCGTCCGGTCTGAATGCAGCAAAAGTGTTTTGTTTTGTAAAACAGGTGGCGAAGGCTTGACACGGCGGGAAAGACGCTTCACACTTCCAGCTCAAAGTCAAAGTAGTGGGGGTCAAAGTAGTGAATCCTCACGTAGCCGTCCTCTCCTCCGCTGCTGTAACTGGAAGGCGTAGGTGGAGAGAAAAGGCACAGAAAATGAGACGGAGGACGCCATACACCACCGCCGTCCGCAGCCGTCCGTGGCCGTGGGCTCACCTCCTGCCGTCCGGGTGGAAGGAGACGCAGTTGATGGGTCCAAAGTGTCCCTTGACTCTGCCAAACTCCTCTTCGTAGGCAGCGTGGAAGAACCTGCGGGATCAAAAAGGTCAAGCAGAGGCCACCACGCACAGCACGCAAGTATTGGCTCTCACCTGGCCTCGAACTTTCCGATCCTGGTGGAAGTGGTGGTCACCTCCATGGCCTCTTGACCACCACCCATCACCACCTGAATGGCAGAAATTGAAAATGACCACAAGAACGCTAATAATCAACTGGAAATGTACTGTATTTTTGAATAAAACAAAATAAAATGGGAAACTTTAACACTGATTTTTACTCTCATTATTTGGCAATACTCTCAAGTATTTTTTTTAGTTTAAAGGAGCGTCGTTTTCCTTTCTTGGGTATTCAAATATTTTTCCATGAAATCTAAAGATGGTCGCAAAGCCTCTAAACGGTGTCGGCACACTCACGTGGTCCATGATGGGCGAAATGGAGGCCGAGTTGACGGGTCGCTCCGTCCTGAAGGTCTTGATGTGGTCCAGGGACGTCGAGTCAAAGAGCTGAGGAGCATCCACAAAGTTTTGGGCAAAGCCACCAACTCCACAGCCACAGGGAGGGGGGGAAACGGACTCCTCACCTTAGCCGTGTTGTCTTTGGACGCCGTGATGATCATGGTCAGGTCCACCGACGTCTGGATGGCGTTGATCTGCTTTCCGTGCTCCTTGATGTTTTTCAGGACCTCCCCCGACTGCACCGCCACAAAGAAAAAGGGGCGAGCGCTCGTCAGCCATCGCCACGGGGAAAGGGGAGGGGACCCACCTTGGCGGCAAACTGGTTGATCTCGCCGTTTTCGTGGCCGGCGATGACGAATTCGCCCAGCGGTCCCCACACGGCGCTGGTGATCTTGTGGTCGGTGCACGGGATGTTCAGGTAGGGCTGGTTGTTATCTTGGATAAAAGGGGAGAGCTTGTTTTTTTTCCCCCTTCGATATAAAAAGCACCTGACGGACGGACAGCTTTCTACCAATTTGCTGTGGATCCCGCAAGTCAAAGAAGTTGAGGTAACACTGGTAGCCCATCTGTTTGTCGGTGGAGAACATGATGATGTTGCCGCTGAAGTCGAAACCGCACGTCCTAACCGCCGAGTTTGTGTTGAGGAGAGCCAGCTGTTTACCTGCAATTACCACAAGGACACTTAAATGCAATACTCGACTTGTTTTGTTCTCAGGAAAAAAGATGGAAGTAGGACGTACCCGTCTCGCAATCCCACAACCTGCAGCTGTTGTCCGCCGACCCCGTCAACACGTTCTTGGTGTCCCCTGAAGAATGTTCCGTTAAGGAAGCTTGGGTAGGATGTCATGTTCCAAAACAACAATAACGTGAAAAGTGTCAGGATACAGTCGCAGTCGACACACCACACGGCTCCCGTGTGTCCATTGTAGGTGCCCAGACGCTCGCCGTTGACGGAGTACCACACATTTGCGACCTAGAGGGACAAATAAGGAGGATGGCACAACAAAGGAGCGTGAGCTCATATTTTGTTTTTATCAATGCTCTGCAATCCTAACCCCTAAGTAATATGATTTTTATGCAAGTACGTATACAAGCATTCATGTCAGTAACGTAAGAAAATGGCTAATAGTAAAGCAGTCATTGGAAATTTTAGTTTATAAATGCGTTTTAAAGTTGCCAAACTTACCGTGTCCTTGGCCACGGAGAAGATGAGGTCTCCTTCTCTGTTGTACTTGATCTGAGTGATGGACCTTTCGTGGCCCTGAAGTAAAATAGGTTTCTGTGGAGAGAGATACGTGCCAGTGTTCATAAACGCGACAAAAATCCATTTCAGATTCAAGAATATTTTCCGAACTCCGCCCATTGTTGATTCTTCGTCGAATTAACGAGCCACTAGCTTACCGGCTGCCGGAATATTGGGCTAATGTTAGCCACGCTCAAAATAAGTTCAGGCAAAGCATTTGGGGAAAGACACAAGTCTCATAACGTTAAACGAAGAGATTTTACTAACCATATTTGCCAACCGAGTGTTAAAATTCGGTGCAGGAAAGGAAACAGGAACAGAATTAAAAGTTGAAAATTGTCACTCGTGCATCAGTCGGGAAGCCAAGGCGGAAAAGGAAGTGACGTAAATTTCCAGGGCAGACATTTGACTGTGCGCCCTTTCCAAAACCAGTTGCGCCCTCCAGCGTATTGGAATAGAATGTAGTCATTTTTGTTACACTTGTGTAATCAAGCAAATGTACGTAAATTGTTAGTAGCAAGGCAACGAAAATATGAATTTCATGTATATTTCAGTGTGAAAAAAGTTAACGATATTTTAAAAAGAGAAAATTATATTAAACATATCGACTAGTTTAATGAGAAGGCCGCTTTTCGGCCACACATTTTTCTTAAACATAAACTCAATTTGATAAAATGACAGTTCTAATACATTAAAACGTACTATATTATATCACTGTTATTGTGAGTGGAAATCCCAAACCAGTTCGCTCGGTTCTGTCAAATTTGACAGGCGCCGAGGACCCCTTGGTCTTTTTGCGCACGCGTACATCCTCCAACGTCATCGGGCAAAAAGTGACGACGAGTAAAAGAAAGCTTACCAGTACTTAATTCCCTCCCGTACACAAACAAAAGCCTTTTGTTTTCTTTTTTAAAACGCTGCCCGGCAGTCTGAAGTTATGAGGTAGATACTCTGAACACATACTTACGCTGGCATCGCCTCGTTGAAAATGGAGCGGGAGTTTGAGGACATTGAATCGGAGGGCCGGTGGCACAAATTGTACATGGTAAGTGGAGTTAGCCGAATTAGCATGTTGCCAACGTCAGAGAGTTGGCTTTTTTAAAAATTGTTTTTAAACGTCAAGGGGATGATTTAACACTTGAAACTTATTGATGATAATCTGTTTGTATTACAAAAACAAACAAACAAACCAAAAAAAAACAGTCGTGTTAGTTTATAATTCATACCTGTCAACCTCGAACCATTTGTGATCTTACCAAATTTTGTTTTCGCCCTTACATATATGTATAAATACATGGAAAATCTTACCACTTTACTTTTTTGTAAAAAATCACGAACAACAAGTGAAAATGAAAGTAAACATAAACAAGGGAACAGGAAACGGAAATCACATGGTGAAAGTGTTACAAAACGAAATGTTTATCATGATCTTTTTTTTTTAGCCAATCAGAGGCGCCGGTACATATATCACTTGGCAGACATGCGTTTTTTAGCCAATCAGAGGCGCCGGTACATATATCACTTGGCAGACATGCGTTTCCGGGAAGAAACAATGGCGGATGGTGAAAAATGGCTAGAAAGTGCCTTAATTTATTTTTTTTTCTCAAAATCACCGTTTAGCGTACCATTTTCATGTGTACAGCGTACCAATATAAAAATGGGCTTTCAGTTGTACCAATTACGGCGAGAACGTACCAGTTGACAGGTATGATAATTCAGGATTAATAGTAGTATGAGTATGCCAGTAAATAGAAACCGGGTTAAGGCCAGAGTAAAGACACAAAAAAGGGTAAAAAGGAAGGAAGATGTTATAAAATGGAAGATGAAGTAACAGCCACTCTTTAAATCCTTTACAAAACCTTAACTATACCTTAACTACTAGTCACCAGTAACTATTGCCTAACTTCACCAGCTAATAATCACTTTCCAAAAAAATGATCTACATGACAAGAGTCATAAATGTACATGTCATTTTTCAGGAAATCCGAAGTCAGTCCCACGAGTGCTCCTACAAAGTGGCAAAGTATCCCGAGAACCGCAGCCGTAACCGATACCGAGACGTCAGCCCGTGTAGGTGTACGCACACACGTACGTGTTGGCCTCCAAACTCAGGCCATTTGTGACGTCTCCTCCTAGTTGACCACAGTCGGGTGAAGCTGAAAAACGCCGACAACGACTACATCAACGCCAGCCTGGTGGTGATGGAAGAAGCGCAGAGATGTTACATATTGACTCAGGTAAGTCTCAAAGCCTTCCCGGTTTGACAGCGGGCGGCCAAGCCACGTGTTTGCGCGTGTCCGCAGGGTCCCCTCAGGAACACGTGTGGCCACTTCTGGCTGATGATCTGGGAGCAAAAGACCAAAGCCATCGTCATGCTCAACCGAGTGATCGAGAAGGGCTCGGTCGGTGAGCCTCTCCTTTAACACTTGAGTCTTTCCAAAACGCTTACCGGAACCTGGATCTGCTTGTTCCTTCAGGAAAAGTGCGCCCAGTACTGGCCCACGGCCGAGGAGCGCCAAACGCCCTTCAAGGACACCCGCTTCCTGGTGGCCCTGCGCTCCGAAGACGTCCAGTCTTACTACACCACCAGAGTGCTGGAGTTGCACAACACGAGTGTCCGTGTCCACTATTTTGCTTCATACTGCAAAGGTCAAAGGTCTCACTTTCTCCTGTGTTGACAGACGGGCGAGAAGAGAGACATCCACCACTTCCACTACACCACGTGGCCCGACTTTGGCGTGCCCGAGTCGCCGGCGTCCTTCCTCCACTTCCTGTCCAAGGTGCGCCAGTCGGGGGCCCTGGGCGCCGACCACGGGCCCGCCGTGGTGCACTGCAGCGCCGGCATCGGCCGCTCGGGGACCTTCTCGCTGGTGGACACCTGTCTGGCGCTGGTGAGGTCCCACGCACTTGTCCGTCACCACGTCCCGCCTCAGACTTTTTTGGCGCTCTCGTCTTGGCCGGCAGACGGAAGGACGAAAAGAGGCGTCGCCGTTGGACATTGTCCGAATCCTGCTGGACATGCGCAAGTTCCGCATGGGTCTTATCCAGACGCCTGACCAACTGCGCTTCTCCTTCATGGCCGTCCTAGAGGGAAGCAAGTGGATGGAAGGAGACGGAGATGCGTCGGCGCAGGTAACGCCCGCCTGGCCTCCGTCCAGGGAGATGCAAAAAAAACAAAAAAACGCCCGCTTTACCGGCAGAGTCGTTGGCGGGAGACGTCCGGGGAAGAACGGAAAGCCGCCGCCGTGGCCGATTCGCCGCCGGGACGTCACGGCGGTCAGCGGGCCGAGCCGGCCGGCGTCGGCCAGGGCGAGCGCCAGAGGTCCGCTCCGTCGCCGGAACGGGGGCACGCCACCGCACAGTCAGTATCCGTCGGCCAGTCAGAGAGGAGCTATTTCAAAAGAAACTTGAAATTGGAGACATTTTAAAGCAGTTCAAAGAAATAGAGCACATGAGCAGAATTGTTTGCCTCGAGGTCACGGGAATATTCTGATGCCATAAAAGTGTAATTTTTTATATATTATTTTGTTGCAGCAAACGACGCAGGGAAAACAGCTTCTCCGTTTCCCAAAGCCAAAGAAGCAACGACGGCGAGAGGAAGCGCAAAAGGTAACCAAGACACAATTTGTCTCAAGTCTTTTGGCTGAAACTCTTCCTCATTTATTCTTGATCTTTTACAGAGCAAATACAAGCGACTCCTGACCCAAAAAGCGGTCAGGGAAAAGACCCACTTGACTGTACTACTTCTTTGCCAGCATCTCTTGTTCCTCTTCAAATGGTTTACAACAAAAAAAAGGAAAACACCAGCATTTCTCAACACCTTATTCTTGACGGCAGCGTTTATACAGACTGAAATAGGGACTATGCATAATCCCACTTCTGATTTCTAGATGTGTATTTTTGGGGCTGGGGAAGACATTTTTTTGGAGAAATGTTTTATTTTTTTATAAGAAAGCCAAGTACTTGAAGCAGCAAAGGCATGTACATAGTGTTTTTTTGTTTTTAAAAATGTCATTTAAATTAAATAGTTTGTTACAAAGAATTAGATGTAAAAAAAAAAAAAGAGGCAATGAACTTTTCCCTCTATCGTCTAATAAAAATGCTTAATTTACAGAATGTCTGAGCCTTTTATGATACTTTTACCTCGTATGACCCCCAAAAAGTTCTGCGCGTCACCATGTCTTATTCGAATTGAATGCGTCCCTTGAAAAGAAAGCAAATGTGCACACGAGTTTCTATCATTCCACTATTTTGAGCGTGAGACTGATTGGTTTGGGTGTCGAGTTACGGACGTGGGCGGGACGGACTTCTGGGAAAGGCGGCGTGGCGGCGGGCCAAGCGCTTTCAGTTAGTCGGCGAGGAAAACATCCACTCTGGTTCTTGGGGCATTTTTTATTGAAAAACAAATTCAGAAGATAGCGGGGGGGATGCCGCTCCCAAACAGCAGACGCCAGGAAGTGGGGATCTTCCATTTGGCATCAGGGTTCTAAACCGCAGGCGGAAAGATAGAAATGGTGAGGCCATTTCACTGTCCCCCAAACACTATTTTTGGTCATTTAAAGTAAAAAATAAACTTCATAAAGAACGTTCTACTCGAGAAAGACACGGAGTAAGTCCGCCCTCTAGTGGAAAAATAAATATTCGACAAGATAGATCTTTAAAAAAAAATTAAAAATTGATTGTTCAATCTAAAAAATAACCAAGATTAGTTGGAAATATGAGCAACTCACCGGGTTGTCCAATAGGTGAAGCCAGTCATCCAGGTGATTGAGCAGCGTCACGGCGTCAGGGACGTTGTCCCCTTCGGAGCAAAAGACCAGCAGTGCCACCAAAGGCACGTCCTCCCGGCAACTTTAAGAGGCCGCAATTTCAAATCGCGGCTCTGGGTAGCGAATAAAATAAAAAAGGGAGCCCCTACCTGTCGTCGTAGAGACTTTTGGTGATCCCGCCACCGGGTACGCGGAGCCTGGGCTCTGGCGCGCCACTCTCGGAAGTTCCGGGACAAAGCGCCACCCTTTCCATCTCCTTCCAGCCTAACTCTTCCAAGGCGTGGCCACAACTTTTCAGGAGGCTCGGCGTGGCCAGGTACCGCAGCGGAGGGCTGAAAAGACAAACAGAAATTGGTCATTTTGTGACCATTTTGTGACCTTTTTGCCCCCCACCCTCCCTTAACTGACCCTTGCAGCTGTTGGTCGTCTCTGTGGTAAGCGTGGGTGCTGGACAGGACCAGCGTCCGGCAGAAACCGCTGCTCTTGATCCAGGACAGCAGCAATTGACGGAAACGTTTGGATTTGCTCTGCAAGTTGGGGGAAAGAAAAAAAAATGAGCAAAAAAAACCAAGACATCCGCAGATGGAAATCCAACGCCAGTCACGCACCTTTACGACGGGCGCCCTGATCTGAAGCACGGCCATCTTGAGCTCCGGTGCCCAAAAGACTGGACAAAAAAAGCGGGTCTCAATTTAAAAGGCACCCGATTGGAATTGGGTATTGTGTGTTGAACCTTCTGCGGCCGTGTGCATCTTATCCGCGTCCTCCTTGCCGGTGGCGTACGGGTTATTGCCCGCCATGGGGATGAGGCAGTCGCTGTGCAAGTAGCCCACCCTGGGAAGCCGCAGGGTTGAGATCAGGAGGTCCACTGCCAGCTGACCCACGTTGCCCACCGCCACCGCAGGCTGACAGACAAGAACATTCACGTTTATGTTATTTCAAGAGTCATTACAAAGAATGGCTAGTTAGTAGTTTTGCTTAAATTTGGTTTGAAAATGTGGCGTCATATCTTATGACTTTTCATAACTGCGAACGCAAGGTTTCCTTTACCGCAAATTATCTTCCTACTTTGAACTCTTAACAAAAATGAATGAATGACTGTGTAAAATACACACAGACGTGACATTGTTTTGCAGTTCGTCCTTTTAAAAATGAACTTTGGGCACAGTATTACATGTGATGGCAACGCAGTGTGTAAATAAAGTTTTGTTTTCAATTTGTTGCTATTGCTTGAAAATCAACCATTAAAAGCCCCAAAGAAAATGTCGACGTTAGAACGTTTGTTTTTTAACTTTCGTCTTTTCCCGTTAGGTTATTCCTGTATGCAGCATCCGTTAAATGGTTTAAAAACAAAACGTACGAGCTGAAAAATAAGAAATGTATATTCAATACTTAATTGAGTCAAGCTGGTGTCCCTTGTTTCGCTAATTAGCAGAGTGACACGAATTCAAACTTACCATAATAAGCGTCGAGTCCTTAAACACCGGCGTGGTGTTTTCTGAAGGAATAAACATCTTTTGTGTGTGTGATTTTCAAAAAATAATATTTTCAAATTTCAAATAAAAGTGGATAACTGTTCAAATGCGTGTGTTCGGTTTTCATGTCAGGCGCTTTAGGGTCCTGGCGGTCCTTCGGTGACGACTCATGGTCATTGGAGGCCATCGCAGTGCCTGATTGTAATGTCCGACTGACATGGGCTTTAAGACTGCTTTGAGTTATGTTTACAAGCAAGACATATTTTTCTAAGACTTTTTACAATTGATTGTTGGCTAATTTATGCAATATAATTTTTAATTATTGTAAAAAGTTTTGAACAGGCGCTTGTTAATGTTCTGTTTAGAAATTCCCAAGACAACATAACAATACTTTTTCGTTAAATACGTCTAGTAATCAATATTTTATTTCATCAGGAATTTCTTCTCCTTCAATGGCTGCCAGGGCATTGTCGACCATCTTCTGCACCATCTTCCTTGTGGTGTTGATGGTGGCGGTGCCAAGATGAGGCGTGATAATTACGTTGGGAAGACCAAGGAGAGGATGATCCCTGTGAAGAAAAGGAGCTCTTATCGCACGTAAGGCAGGCACTGGGGTGTAAGGGTGAAGGTCAAGGAGCACCTCGGTAAAGGTTCAGGATCGGTCACGTCCAAGGCGGCGGCCCGTATGCTCCTCCCCTGCAGGGCTTGAACCAAGGCGTCCTGGTCCACCACCGCACCTGAACAAAGAGGAGACCACTGGAAGCTCTCTCTCACGTTCATCCACAGAACACCCCCCAAAAAAAGCCAAAGGAAAGTTTCCACCTCTGCTGATGTTGACCAATGTGGCGCTGGGCTTCATGAGGGCTAGCTCCCGGGCGCCGATAAGGCCGATGGTCTTGGGCGTCAGACACACGGACAGCATCACAAAGTCGGATCGGCCCAGCAAATCGGCCAGGTTCTCGCAATAAGCGGCGCCCAGCTTCTGCTCGTCCTCCACGCTCCTAAAGCAACTCTGTGTTTCCCTTTTTTCCAACCAGCTAAGAAAACACACTTGCTGTTCCCTACCTTCTGCTTCTCTGATAATACAGAATCTTCATGTCAAATCCTCGAGCCCGCTGGGCGATTTTATAGCCGATCTTCCCCATTCCCACAATCCCCAGAGTGGAGCCCGAGACCTCCACGCTGCCTATCCAATGCGGCAAGACGGTGGTCTTGGGATTGGTCGTGACTTCGTGACCTGGAAAGATGGCGGCCTGCTAAATGAGGCTTTGCAGGCACTTCATTTGCCCCTCCCAATCCGACTCTAACCTTCGACGACGTTGCGCGCCGAGGCGAGGAGGAGCGCCAGGGCCATGTCGGCCGTGCAGTCGCTGACCACCCCGGGCGTGTTGGCCACCCTCACCCCCGAGCGGGCGATGGCGGGCAAATCTAGGTGGTCGTATCCGGCACCCCCGCTGGCGACCACCTTGAGCGCCGGCAGCGAGGCCAGCAGCGCCGGCGTGGGCTCCGGGAACTTCGCCCAATTGAACAGGACCTGGATTTTGGGGGCGTGGTGAGCCGGCTCCTTCAGAAAGTCGCGGTGGGTGACCACGCGGAAGCGTCGCTCGATGATATCGGCGGCCTGCTCCGGGATGCCTTGCTGGCCAAACTCTGGGATCAGAGCCCACGGTTTGTCGCCGTCCATAGCCTGCCGGAAAAATTGCCAAAAATGGATAGGGATGAGCTCCAGCACCCCCACAAAATGAAAGGGGTGAAAATTCCCACTGCGGATGGTAGCGCCATCCAATGGGAATCGAACCCACACCGCCTGCACCAAAGTCCATTTAAATAAACAGTGCATTTTGTGCATAGTACAGTTTTATTATATGTTCAATATAACGAATGAAAGGATGGGATGTCGAAATGAGACTGGGCCTCTGACTTGATTGACCTTGGTTTAGCATGAAGGTGAAGTCAAAAACATTCAAATGTCCGCATTTCAATTGAAAAGTGTCTACTTACTTTACACAATGTGATCAGCTTCTCTAAATTCATGTCTCAAGACATTTTTTTAAATTTTGTACAAAGCCCTGCTGGAGCAAATTCAGACGAGACTTTTAGGAAACTTTGATAAAAGAGACCCCAAAATGGTGACCCAGTTTCAACACAAAGTTGCACATTGACAGCTGAAAGCAAAGCAGAAGGCAATAGACTTTGACCACCATTTTGTAACCACATCTTAATAGTGGAATCTATTCTCATCAAATCAATTGTCACCAAACTTTGACCATCACCACGAATAAATGAATGATTGTTGTAGTATACTTGACCTTGTGATGATGTTGATGCCTGGTATTCACTTGAAAAGTCAACCACGTCTTGACAGCTTTCCTCAATCTTCCACAACTGTGAATAAAGTGAGCTTGCATACCGAGTACCCGCAGTACCACCTATCACTAATTAAAATAGTGCTCATACGTGTTAAATATTGTCAAATATTGAAAGAACAGAGTAGGATAGGTCGAGTGAGTGTTTTTTGTCAATCATTAGCATGGCTATGGTAGCTGTATTGGTCGCCAGCCAATCACAGGACACAATCAGACAAATAAGCATTCATGTTTAGACCAATTCAGAACAATTTGCCATGCAATTAGCCTAGCATGTTTTGGCCTGTGGTGATGCCAACGTGCTGAGCACTAACACTATTGACACTATCTTAAGTAAACGCTCAGCCTGTCCCTGCCCAAGAATAAAGTCACCTCTAATCCATCCCACAGATAAGTCCACCGAGGGTGACGCACATCGATGGCCGCGATGAAGTAACAGGTCAGCGCGGCCACAGCGACTCTCGCTACCCCCGACACGCTCCAAAAGACCTTCCCAACGGGGCCCTCTTACCGCTACGGGTGAGCGTCCGGGTGACAATCCGTTAAGGGGCGTGTGAGCGCTCTCAAAAATATACTTTTAAATGATATCACCAGTTTTTTCTCCATCATTTTTTTCCATATCAATTTAGTGGCGTAGAAGTAAAAGCGTGAAGATGTTGCTTTGTCTCCCTCTAGCGTCAATACCACCTCATAGCACCCAGCCTAAAAAGGGAGCGTATGAAAAAAGACGGTCTGTCTACGTTTTTTTAAGCGTCTATTTGATGAATATTCTATATTCTTTGTTTTTTTTCAGTGGAAATGACTTCCAACTGCTATTCCCGAACATTCCAAGGTTTTATCCAAGTTGGCCAGTCACACAAATTTCAAATGAGTGACCTATTGGCCCTTTGGGTGTCCGTCGGCGACCAAAACGGCGACGGCGGCTTGTTTGCAGTTTGCCAAAAACAGATGTGAAGGCGGCAAAAGGCTACGCTGGGAGGCGGGCCAAGCTTGACACGGACGGAGCCATTAGGTAAGAGATAATCGCACGATTGGTCGCCTCCCGTGCAGATCAGCGGCATCCCAAAAGCCAGCGTTACCTAATCGCGCCGCCCGTGCGCAAACATGGGCTCTCCTTGGCACGCCGGGTTTGTTTAGGTGACAAAAGTTCCCTCGCCACCCTCCAATTAAAGCATTTACATGCATATTTTGAGCGGAGCAGGATTTTTGCGCTTTTTCGTTAACTTCCCCTAGCCAAATGGCCTACTCGGATCAATCTTATGCAAAGCCATTAGTCGGCACTGGGCAATTCTCTGCCCCGGGGGGGGGGGGGGGGGGGGGGGGGGGGGGGGGGTCACAGATTACGTGGATGGGGAGATTAGCGTTTGGAATGATACGGCATGACATAAAAGCATACGACTCGGACCGTTAGCCGTGCGTTGAAAGGCTCGGGGTGCTTTAGTGAGGCCTTTCTGTCGTGCATGAGAAAGGAATTTAGAGGAAAGGCCGGTGGCATTGGTATGGCGACATTAGCCAGATTACACGCAAGCCATTATCCAAAGTGATTCCTGTATGCGCGGGCGGTGCTGACTGCATGACTGTAAACAAATTGTAATCCGTCATCACGAGTCTCGTGTGGCTCATATTCCATTCAAAGCCAAGTCATGAAATGGAAAACCTCACTTGATTCCTACACCGAGCCCCAAAGTGGCCTTTTCTTTCAACTTCTTGGGCCATTTTGAGCTTTTTTTTTAACGGTCCGGCACTTAAGCCAGGGCAAAGAACACGATTTATCCCCGATGAGCGTTCAAGGCGTCAGCGTGGCCAGCCTGCTGACTCAGCGCGGGGAAGGACGCTTTTGCCAGTGAGCTCCCTAAGGCCATTAAGGAAAGACGGCCGGGCCGATAAGCCCTGGCTGGCTAATCATCTTAAAGCCCAGGCCAAGCGTGGCTCCAAATGTGCTCGGCCGGCCGGCCGGCGTGAGGACACCTGGTCCTCCGACTCACATTTGCATCTCCATCCACTCTCTCGTTTATTCATTCATTCATTTTCTCAAGCACTCTGCCATGCAATTGTCAACCAAAATAATAACTCCAAATCCAATTCAAGTCCTGCCATCCTCAACCCTAAAAAAAACACACACATCTCGAAAATGAAGTGTAAAAAGTCACCTCATTGTCTATATAGTCTCAACTCACACTATCATGGCCAATAAAAATGAAAGGGATGAATCCATTAAATCCTCCCATGCATTAGCATCAAAACAAAAGCATTAGATATCACCAAAACAATTTGAATAGACAGAAGGGAGAAAATGCTATGACTTAGAGATAAAAATGTAGGTAAAACTGCATTTTGCAACGTCAATATGTCTTTTTTCCTCTTATAAATCAATGAGATTAATGATAAGGCGAGTGGCTATTTTTGGTCACTTAAAAACAAATCATATAAGATACGTCGTGTCGTCAATGGAGGCTGACAAATGATAAAAAGTTCATTATTGGACCTAATGTTTTGAGCCCTGGCTGTCCATTAAGGAGCTATCGGGTTTTGCGTTGCCGGGCCAACGCGGTTCCTCATTGGCCGCTGTCTCACCACGTGTTTTTCGAGCCGTGACGTCACGCCCCGAGGCTTGTCCCACTCGCGGTGTGGACGTTCGGTCACAAGCCCAGAACGAGCGACGGAGTTCGGATCGAGTCCCAGCCGGGATACTGCAGCTTCCCGTGTGGCTTCTCGTCCTCCCGTCGCCCACAAACTTTTCTCCCATCTTGTTATGGGCCACTAAAGAGACTTTTTTGGAGGCCAGCTTCCACCCTGCGACTTGAAAACGAGGTAAGTTGGACCGTCCTACCGCCTTGCCCCCCCCAGCTGCGAAGCGCATTGGTATCTTCCTGGTAGTTTTTTTTCTCTCTCCCTTCTGTTGTTACACAGGTATACGCAAACAGGTCGAATCTAAAAAGTCTTTTAATGCGATAAAAAGCGCTTCGTTGGTGGAGAGGATTCTTGCAGCGGATAAATCTTGAGCTACTTCTTCCTAATCGGATGAGACTGTAACTTGAATAGTATTTTTTCCTCGACAGAAGCTACGCTTTTCCGTTTCCAAAAACTTGTTTCGTGGGCTGCTTTGTGCAAACATTCACTAGGAATGTAAAATGCATTCGTCTTTTTAGTCTACTTCGGTTTGATGGGAAGAAGAGCCCGAAAGGGACACAAAATGGATGCACACAATTTTGCTACTGTGGGCTATTGTCAATTTATGACTTCCTGGAGTGTAAAAAAAAAACAACTAAACAAGCAAGTCTCAGAGGAAATAACTCTTTTAGGGTCAATAAAGAATGGCTAAAAAACAATTACACATCACTGCTGTTCAGGGAACTTGAAATATACCATGGTATACTTGTAGTTACACTGCAATTACTACAATAATACTAAAGTCGCTTCTGTGAAAAGATAATTTTCACAACTAAACAGCTTTAGGAATGCACTAAGGGATTATCTTAAAACGTCATCTAGGAATTCTTTCGTCTGATTGAACAGTTTTCTTTTGAGTTTGCAACAACAACAAAAAATTCCTTCGAGCCGGATTTGAACCAGCGACCTAAGGATTTCAGCTACATGCCACTACAGTCCTCCGCTCTACCAACTGAGCTATCGAAGGGATAGAGATAAGGGAGAGGAGAGTGACACATATTGGTTCCTACGGCCTACAGAAATTCAACATTGGTGGTATTTTTGGAATCAACGTCACGTTATGTGGGAATTTGATCTGTTGGGACTCAAGGATTCCCTTCTTTTTAATGTGGCTTCAAAAAATAGAACTGACTGTTTCCAATCTTTGGCTACTTTGCAAAAACTCTTGTCTTAGTGAAAGGGGCAAAGTCTGACACCAGACAAATGGATGAATAAATGAAGGGAATCATCCAAAAATGGGCTAAGCACTCATAACATCACACTTGTGTCTTTTCCCCGTTTAAAAAGGCCCTTATTAAAAGGTTGGAGTTGGGTACTCTCTTACCTGTCGTGTGCTGGGCAATCCCAGGGGAATTAACGCGGGTGCTCTCCGGTCAAGATTTACCTGAGGGATATAAATGGCCGCCGGTTACGTAAGAGACAAACGGACAAGATGTTCGGGAAAGGAGTCAGGCTAAAGAGGCATTGCTACTTACCTCTGAGGCTTCTTCCAAAATAGGATTTTGCTTGAGCTATCTGAAGAGAGCACAAAAGGCAAGAAAATCACCATTTTGGTCAACCAAGCCATTTGTTCGCAATCTTATTGAGTTATTTCATTTTTAAAAAATCCTGATATGTTGACAGTTTTGATATTTGGAAGCAATTGGCCTCAACTAGCACGCAAAAATATGCCACAGATGTTAAGACAGAGGAGCGCGTGAGCGTCCCCTGTGGCCGTCTGGGTAAAGCTGCTGTTACATAACCAGGTGCCGTTTGCCGTAATAGACTTAACGAGGGTACAAATAGCCTGGTTACGTCTGGTGTCTACTTTGAGGGATGTTCGCAACACTCAGTTAGCATTCAAATACGCGCAATCGTTGTTATGCTAGCTTAGCTGTGCCTTTGACCTCGCCAAGTTGGGAAAGTGGGAGTTTTTACCTGGCTTGTGTATTCAACCAGGTCTCCTTTGTGCTTTCAGCCATCCGAAGCAGCCGCCACCGCCGTCGTCGTCGTTGTCGCTTTGGCCCAGCCGCCGCCGCCATGGGGAAACAGAACAGCAAGCTCCGCCCCGACGTAATGCAAGACCTGATGGAAAACACAGACTTCAGCGAGCACGAAATCACCGAGTGGTACAAGGGCTTCCTGCGGGACTGCCCCAGCGGGGCGCTGTCCATGGAGGAGTTCAAGAAGATCTACGCCAACTTCTTCCCCTACGGCGACGCCTCCAAGTTCGCCGAGCACGTCTTCCGCACCTTCGACGCCAACGGCGACAGCACCATCGACTTCCGGGAGTTCATCATCGCACTGAGCGTCACGTCCCGAGGTCGCCTGGACCAGAAGCTTAAGTGGGCCTTCAGCATGTACGACCTGGACGGCAACGGTTACATCAGCAAGGCAGAGATGTTGGAAATTGTCACGGTGAGTCTCCACTGCGCCCACACCAGCCGTAACTCCACCCCGCCGGCGCCAAAGCCAGCCGTGACCCCGCTTCTTTCTCCTAGGCCATTTACAAGATGGTGTCCTCGGTGATGAAGATGCCCGAGGACGAGTCCACGCCCGAGAAGCGCACCGATAAAATCTTCAGGCAGATGGACACCAATCGGGACGGTGAGAAACTTTTCCTTCCAAAACTGAAATCTTGAGCACAAAAAGTCAATTTAATCACAACAAGATTAGAGTCTTTAAAATAGACTAGATTTAATGATGGAACAACACCAGTTTCCAACTGCAAGTAACGGTGGAACTGTCTCCAACTAGTGTTAAAGTTGGGAACTGCAAGAGAATGTATTTCAGATTCCTTGGCGATTGGCTTTTTTTGAATTGTTGTTTTTTTGTTTTGTTTAGGAAAATTGTCCCTGGAGGAGTTTGTGGAGGGCGCCAGGAACGACCCGTCCATCGTGCGACTGCTGCAGTGCGACCCCAGCAGTGCCGGCCAGTAGACCCAAAATGGCTTCCCGTCCGTTTTGCTTTTCTTTTCTTCTCTTAGTAGTTCATGATTGAAAGAAAAAAAAATCCCACCACCTTTCGAAGGACATATTTGAAGGACCGCACAGCATTTGTTCAACAACAACAAAAAGTGAATTTAGGAGGTACGGAACTGCACTGAATCCATGTTTTGCTGCTGGGCTTTTTTTGAGGTGGACACAAACAGACTTGGACCATTTGCTTTCTTCTTTTTTTCCTTTTTTTCCCCAATTCCACAAGGATTCTAACACAGATTTTTTGGAAGGAACGTTACACAGTCAAGCCCCAAATGAGACTAACATTAATTGCTAAAAACAAAATATGAACAAGGGTAGACATCCAATCTGTATCAAGTTAAACAAATTGGACATCTACTTTTTTTGTAAAAATTGGCCCCTGAAAAATATGTAAAAACATGGCGCTATCCTTAAAACAATTAAAATACAGTTTAAAACAAAAATACAATGACTAGATCTTATTCATTTATGATGTCTCATTTTGGGCTGAACTATTTTGGGAAGGAGATAAAAACCTTAATGTCTGGATTTATGTTAAAAACATTGGAGTACATCAAAATAGTATTCATAAAGAATATACTACCTATACAATCTTGACTGGGAAGTTTTAACAACATATTTAGTATTCCATTGTTTATCCATCTTTGAGAAAAGGTGGAATGATTTTTGTTCTTGTTGTTATTTTATGATTTTCTTGTACTTGAAAAGGACGCAAAAAATGTATCTGATATATTTATGCTAGAGCAGGACCACATGCGCATCATCAGTATCAATCAAGTTTTCACCTTTTTTTCTCGAGTATTTGAAGTATTTTGATTTTTTTTTTGTTAAATGCCCTGCCGGTGTGAAAACGATTATTATTAATTTTTTTTGTGGGAAGAAAACGATGATTTAAAAAGAGAACGACTGTGACAAAAGCCGTCAGGTACTTTTTGGGTCCCGCGTTTTTCATAGCATCTTGTGGTCAAAGTGCCAAATATAGATGATTCATTAATATATATATATGTATGTATGTAAAACGCAGTATTGTATGGTTTCTACTGTACAGTTGAACAAACGAGGACATCGCAATCACCTTTTTTTTTCTTTTGGTGTATAGATTTTTTTTGTATTGTTAACTTTTATGTAGGATGTCCATTTTCTTATTTAAATAAAGACAAAATGGGCGATTGGTTGTTTTTTTGACAAAAACTGCCATTATTGGCATAGAAGCTATTAAATGTTTTTAAATACACTTCAAAATAAAAAAAATGCTTCATTTTCGGCTAGTATTTAATGTCTAGTAAATAAAAAAATGAAATGTGTGGCCTTTAACAAATCGACATCAAACATGGGAAGAAAATAGTATTCATAAAAAATGCTACAAATAGACGATCATGTCGATGACAGCATAAAGAGAAAATGCGAAAATAGGGCCCAAATGAAATGAAATATGGACATGAAATTTTCAATGGGAAATGTCAACTAGTACTTGAAATCTCTGGATATATATATATATTAATACATATGTATATGCGTACATACAAAGGAAATAAATAATGCAACTATAAAAACAAATGAATGCCGCTAAAAAAACATTTTGGCGACGGATATCATATTTAAGTACGTGAGCGCGACACTTTTTACAGCGTTTTTGTCAAAGCCAATGGGATGGATTACCTCAGTCTTTTACGGGAAGTTCAAATTTCAGTCAGCGTCACCTTGTAGTTGTCGGCCACGTTCTCCACGTGGAGGACGAAGGTGTCTTCGTTGGAGTAATGCTCTACCACGTTGTCGTCCATGTTGACCAGGATGCTGGACAAAAAAAAAAAAATGGAAAAAAAAAAGTGGGTCTTGACGCCGCCCTGCTGGCCAAACCGCGCCACTGGCCAAAAGGCCCACTCACCCTTTTTTACTCTTCTTGTAGACTTTGGCGATCTTTTCGGCGCTCACCCCGTACTTCTCGGAGATCTGAGGAGAGCGAGCGGCCAAGCTTGACGCCGGTGCTCGGTTAGGGCGCCGGAGACGGCTGGGCGCCACTTACCGCGTCCGTCAGGCCTCGCAGGGTGGGCGACTTGAGCATGAGGGCGTCAAACACCTCCTCCGTCTCCCTGCGGACGTACAGCAGCACTGCGGGGGAGAGGGGGCGCTGTGCCGTGAGCTCACTTCCTGGCACGCGCCATCCACGCCAATTTAGGCTAGCTAGCTAGTTAGCTAGCTTGACAACGTTATTTTCCAGCAGTATGACCCACCTCGCTTGCGCGTCTCCTCCTTGATCTGCTTATGCGGGGACGGACACAAGTCGTCGTCCGAGGGCCGGAACATCCTCTTGACCAGCACGCTCCTGCGTTTCAACCCACATGGGCGACCAGCATTAATTTTGTACGTCCCGTCCGCTACGGGCGTCTGGAAATGGCAGAGAGCGCTCACCCTTCTCGCTCCATCTCCTCGGCGTTTAAAGTGAACACCTGTCCGACAGAGGCTGGTTGGTAACCATGGCGACACGGCGGCGTTAAGTGTGCTCACTGTCGTACCTGTCCGGCCCTCTGCAGGTTCCCAAAATGGACGTCGGGGATGAACAGGACGGGCTGCGCTTCCAGGTCGCTCATAGTCTTGAAATAGGTGGCGTCGGACTTTTTGGCCGCCGCCGCCATTGCGCCCGCGCCGCCATCTTTACCTAAAAACGAAGGCAAAAGCGGAGATGGGAGAGCTCTTTGGCTTTTGTCCCGCCTTCTACCTTTGGACTTTTTGCGGAATAACTTTCTCTCCTCGTCTCTTATCTTCCGTTCCGCTCCCTAAAAAAAAGGGTGAGGACGCGCTTTCAAACATCGCCACTAGGGGGAAACCCTCGCAATATGACACTGACCTTGTCGCAGAAGACCTTAATTTGAGAGTAGGCTCTGTGCAGAGGTTTGTTGCTGCGGTTGTTGTAGCTGTACGTGTCCATCTGGATCATCAGGGGCAGACCCTTCACCCCCTTTTGCGACGAGAAGTCCGTACTCAAGCAGTTGACCGTGATGAAGATCTGAGCGGGAGCGGGGGTGGGGGGCAAACATTTTCAAAAATGACATGAGGCCTTTCAATAGAAAAAAAAGTTGCGCTTCCTTTTCCTACCTTAGCCTCTTCGTTGACGTCCCAAGTGAAGGAAATGGCGTTGTATGCAATTTCCTCGATATTTCCGATGGTGTTGAAGCTCTCCTTGTAGTCAGCTAAAATGGGGGGGGGACACACATTTCCTTAGAGTGGTCATTAAAAGTCACGATCAAGTAGTCATTGTTTGCCCGGCGATAAGCCATCTAACGGCGCGCGCACGCTTCAATTTGGCCAGATAAAGTCTTATCTGGCCCGAGCAAACAAGCCCTCCGGGTTCAAAAAGGCCGCCATTGTGGCCCTGAGGAGGAAGGGGGGGACTTTTTGATGCTTGGACGGCAAACAGGAGTGTCTCCGGAATTCGCAAAAGCCCGTAAATGGACACTAGTTTTTAGTGCCATGCGTTCCGCAACAGGTGCAAAAGGGAGATGGAAAAACAAGTATAGCCTTAACTCCGCCCCCCACCACCACCATGGACGCTTTTTTAGTGTATTTTTTTAACTGGGCCTGGAGGCACCTGAGCATCACACACAAACGCACACAATTGCACACAAATGCACACCCTCCTCCGCTGCTATTCAAATGGGCTCTGGGCGGTTTCGGGTTGCGCGGCGCAAGAGGGGAAGGGCGGCGAGCCACGGTGAACGGCCGCTTTGCGTCAATCCCTGGCTGACTTCACATGGGAATTTTGTGCCCCAAAAATCCCAGTGCGAGTCACTTTTGGATTTTTTTTTTGTACGGCGCGTGTTGACATTCCTGGAGGCTCCGTGCCCCGACACGCGTCTGACGCATACCGCCCACTTTTGGCGGGCTCGGCGGGCCCTAGCTTGTCAATCGTGCCGCCGCCGCCGAGTCACCGTCAGGCGGCTTCGGCCGGCAACAATTGCCTTTTATTCCCCGAGCGTGTGCGTGAGTGACGTTGGCCGATGCGCCTGGAGACGGCGAGCTAGTGTAGGGGCGGCTTTGGCCCGGGGGCGGGGGCTTGTTTGCTCTCAGCGTGGCCTTCTTTACTTTGGTTTTTTTGAGGGGCTGAGAGCATTCCAGTAACAAAGGACATTAAAGTGGAAAGAAGTAAGCTAGCTAGCTAGCATGTGACTCACCAATGTCCAAGACTCTCTGCTTGGCCGTGTGTTGTCGAGAGTGCCAGTACTTCCAGTACTTGAGCTGCTCGTCCCGGTTCTTGTCCTCGCTGAAGACCACCATGATGACACTCTGCCAGAGGGACGACAAGTCCAGTCAAAGAAAAGGCCATAGATAAACGTCCACTAAAAAGTTCACATATATTTTGTTAACTACTATCCATCACTATCCATTTTTATACCAAACGATGCTTACTCTACATTAATCCCTCACTTATGGTGGATTCACTACATTGCATTTTTACATTTGACACTCACCCGCACTTTGCTGATGGGGTGCCGCAGACGCTTGTTGGCGCTGAGTTCGTTGAGGGTGACGGCGTAGAATTGGCCCTTGTTCAGGTACGTCATGGGGCCCTCGCCTTGCTTCTGCCGTAAAGAGCGCGTGGCGTCCAGCGTGTAGCGGAAGCTCTCACTGTCACATCACGCCGCATTGCCGTCAGACATGGGGAGGGAGGGAGGGAGGATGGGGAAAAGACGGCCCTTACCTTCCGTCCTGGTGGAATAAAAAGTCGTCCGACGCCAGGGACGACGGCGTGTGGTACTTCTGTCGGAACAAAAACAAAAAAAACAGCTAAATTTAAAAAGTCTCCAGTGAAGAGGAGGGCTGGAACAAAAATGGCCACTGACCGTGTCTCTGTCCTCGTCAAAGGGGCTGTCCGGCGAGCTTGGCCGCCGCTCGTCCTTCAAGTAAGAGCCGTGACTGACGGCGGTCACCTCATAGGGGCTCTGCTGGTAGACGGCTCGGGACTGCTCCTCTCCATCCATGGCGCGGTAGTGGAGCCCGGCACCCACGCCACCGGGGCTCACGTAGACGGGCGCGTAGGCCTCGGCCTTGGCGTTGGCCTCGGGGTGCTCGCCGTTCAGCGACAGGTTGACGGGGAGCGATTTGAGGACCTGGACGCGCTTGTCAGAGGCCTCGGCCTCCGCGTCGTCGTCGTTGCCGGGCAGACTGGGTAAATATGTGGGGATGGCAATTTGAACAAAGCTATCCAACATCAGAATTTTTTTACTTTTATATTGTCGCCTGACATTGTTTTCTGCTGCATTATGTTCGACTGGTGGAAATGTAAATATAATTGAATACTGCATGTGCTGTATTATCCGCACTATAAGGCACACCGTCAACTTTTTTTTTCTTCAAACCCGACCGAGTCTGACAGCCTTGGCTTAGGAGTTGATTGTTGTACTTTATAGTGCGGAAAAGACATCATCTGACACACACCAACCTTTTTGCTTCTTGCTCCACCGTGACCTCGGCGACCTTTGGAGCAGTCAGGAGCCTCTTTTCTTTGGGAACCTTGACGTAAAAAAAAGGGATGAAAAGTTTGCCCCGCCTTTGTTTATGAAGGGGCTTGGCTACCTTGTAGTATTCGTAGAGGAGGCCCAAGGCGTTGGCGCTGTCTTCGTCGCCGTTGATGCTCATCATGGCTTTGGTGGCCGCCGTCAAGGGGTTCTCCAGGTACGAGCGCCACGCCTCATCTTCGCTGGTGTAAGCCCGCCGCACCGTCGGGAAGGAGCTCTCGTTGGGGACCACCACCACCAGACGCTTGCTAGACGGGCACAGGAGGAGACAATCATTCACCCCGAAATCATCACTAGCCACCAACCAGGATTTCCATGCGGTCGGCGGCGAGAGACGTCCAACTAAGCGGGTCAGACGTCTATCGTCGTGGACGGCCATGACTTTTAGGACGCGGGTCGGCGACCAAGGCGTGCTGTTGTTGGCCCACTTTGGGAGTTGAGATCACACAAAGTAGTTAAACATGGTTTGTTGTCACAACAGCTTTAGCTTGGCCGAGCTAGCCCAGCCAAATGTTACACAGTATGAATCGGGGAAAAAATTATACAAAATAATACACTGGGTGTAAGATTGTTAAATTTAAAAAAAATAGAATAGACTAGTGTTTTAGATTTTGAATTTATTATAAAAAAAAGATCAATGTAATCTATACAATTGTCTGTAAATTGACTGCTAAATGCTAACATCCTAGTACAGAAGCAGCATTAATCTCGTTTATTTGACCCAAATTGAAATACAAAAATACATAATAATTAAATATAAATAAATATTTGCGTGTGTCATGTGGGAATCAATGAATGGGATTGAGGCATGTATCAAATTAGGAATAAAGTACAGAGGAAATATGCAAAGTGTACTTTCATTTGTAAACAAACAATTTTATCCTCCCCAACCAAACTAACCCATTAAACGACTCTTGATGCACAGTCAGCCACTACCAATGACTATATATTCCACAAAGAATTAGTGTCGTCGCATTACGATGAAAAAAATTATATATACATATACATAAAGGAATATTTTAAAAAGTAGAGTCCATGCATGTTTGAAGGTATTTCCTTAGGTCCAAAAAATGGCGAATCCATAACAAGCTCCTTTAATCTACATCTCCCTCCAGGACCTCTTATCACAAACCAGTCAGTATGATGCAAAATAGATAGTAAACGACCATTCGCTAAATCTGACAAGTATTTTTGAACTACTTATTATTTTCTTAATGATTCCAAAGCGAGAGAAAGAGCGAGAAAAGGAAAAAAACAAGTGGGTCCCCTTGGCCAATTTTGTCCAAGTGTCAAAGATCGTCTCCGCGACAAGAGCACTTACTTGTCTGTCTCCTGTGACATATTTCAACCTCCTCTCCCCGGCTTGCTGCCTGGTGGAACTGGACTTTCAAGTCGGAGCAGGTGATAAGAGCGAGCGGGTTGGCAGAAGTTGGCGTACAGGTAAGTCCACTTTTCTATTTTTTTTCCTCCACGAAGACTTTTTTTTTTTTTTTGTAAACTGCCCTCCCTCTTGTCTCCTCCACTCCACCCTCTCGTCTTTGTTTCCGGTACCTTGAAAGGCAAAAGCTCTCGTTTTTTCCCTCCCCGCTCCCTTTTTGCACACAAAAGTCTACTTTAGGACTTTATCCCAATGTTAACATGATTAATAGCCACTTGTGCACGCCGTTGTTTGTTTTTGGCGTCGCTTTATCGCTTGGCAAAGCCAAATTCTTTCACAGGCGAACGAGGGAAAGGTGAGGTCGTCGACGATTGGCTGCCCGCGGGGTTAAGAAGCTCGCTTCTCATTGGCTCCAGGTTCAGAACGGGCATGTTAAGGCCGCGCCTCTCAGGCAGGATATTTTCTTAATAACGGCAACAACAACAAGAAAGCGATTAGTTCGAAGTAGATATCAATTACCTATTTATTCGATCTAAAAAAGAAAATAATTCAATGTGTTTATTTGAATGAAAAACAGATAAGAAATCTCATAGTGTACAGAGATTTCCAACTCATTTGGATCACATTCATGGCAATTTAAGGTCATGTGGGCCGGAGCGGTTTATTTATATATTAATTCCCTGGCTGCCATTGATGGTGCGAGACGTCCAATCCATTTTATCTGATTTCTGGTCACTTCCCATTGGTTTTGGGGCATTTTCGGTCAATTCCTTGTTAACTCATTGGTTGCCATTGACATCAGTAGACGTCAAAACCTTGTTATTTGGGAGGGTGGGATGGAACGATGGCTACCGTCACCACTAAACTGAGCCGGGAGCACTCAATCACCAAAATGGCAAATCTCTGGAAACTATTGAGCCGAAAAGTTGCCACGCCCCTTTTTAAAGGAAGGGGGGAGCGGAGGGAGGCCTGTCATTAATTGACAATAGAATTGTCCCTTTAATGAAGCCATTGTGTGACAGGATCCCAGTCTTTGGAATCGGCCGGCTAAAGCAAACAATGCAGGTGCATGTTTGCTTCCTCCAATCACCACCTCAATGCTAATCCAGCCCTGTTTGCTTAGCTTCAAAGATCTCGTAAAAAGTGCCCGCCACCATTAAAAACTCAATCCCTTTCAAAATGTTAACTTAAGAACTAAAGTAACACGCAAACAGGGGAAAAATCATTATTTTGTCATTTTTACCCATTAATAGCTACATAGTAGGGTTGTGCCGATCACATCTTTTTTTTTTGAGTCACCCGATTATGCCAAACCAGAGAGGAGATCTGACTTTTTCCTTTTTTTTACTTTTTTGGCCCAACGTCACGGGGGTGGGGAAAGCGTTCCTTCACGGCCACTACGTGTCCCGCTTTTTGGTTTGCAGATAGCTGAAGCGACGGGGGTTGGGATTCTGAAACAAGAAGCACCTGATGACAATCCACTGATTGCACTTGCGGCACACTAGTATTGTGGAAAGCTTTCTGCTTTAGAGCTTGGTTCCAAAGCAACCCCATTTGATGTACATGTACATATATATAAATAAATATATATGTCCATGTGCATATATGTATATATATATATTTATAAATAAATATATATGTACATGTACATATATATTTATAAATAAATATATATGTACATGTACATATATATAAATAAATAAATATATATATATCACAAAAATTTACATATATATATATATATATTTTTTTTTTAAATAACTACAAAACAATGTAGACCAGGTTTGGCAAATTATTCCTCAAACGGGGTTGCTTTGGATACAAACACTAAAGCAGAAAGCTTTCCACAATACTAGTGTGCCGCAAGTGCAATCAGTGGATCGTCATCAGGTGCTTCTTGTTTCAGAATCCCAACCCCCGTTGCTTCAACTATCTGCAAAGCAAAAAGCGGCACCCGTAGCGGCTCGTCGTGGAACGCTCTCCCCACTCCCGTGACAAAAAAAGTTTTAAAAAAAAGAAAAAGTCAGATCTCCTCTCTGTCTTTTTTAGGGGCTTATTTGCATATAGAAATGGGTGGCTTTTGGATTTTTTAAACAAAGAGGTTACGGATGGGTTCAGTTCAACCGTCGGCGTTGCCGTCCTGCTTTTGTTTGCGTGCGCCTTACGTTTGTTTCATTTGTTGGACAAAGCAGCTGGGGCCTTTGCGGTGTGTTGTGTGCGCTAAATAAATACAGGTGGAGTTCGTTTTACCTCGCGCGGACACACAAACACAATCCAGGTAGACGGAGGGAGGGCTAAGCGGTTCAGAAAATGAAGAATGGGCCAACTTTTTACAATCTCCACACATTGCGATTTGGAACAGGCTCCAGCAAGACCTACACGTCACGTCGGTGGCTCAAAATGCCGAAGTATTCCCTTAGAAATTCTCAAGAATTCCCATGCCCTCCCCAGCCTTCAACATATAAGAAAGAAAGAAAAAAAATCCTACATACCAGGCACTTTTTCTTTGGGCTTGTCCGGACCTGGCCTCCCGGATTGGGATGTGGCCCATGAGTGTAGGCGGAGTGGGATGTCTTTTTCCCCTGCACAAAGATAAAAAAATGAGTCCATATCTAGCAAGAATGCTAAAATTCTGAAAATGCTAACACAAGCTTAGATGCAAACGTCCATTCTGCACAATCAGAATAGCTAAAGAAAATGGATGTATATTATGAAATGGTAAAAACGGACATATTTGTGTGACAAATTCATTTCTTAGTGTCTAAAAAGGGGCAAACATTTATGGTCACGTTTCATCTTTTGGAGAAATCGACTTAGCCATCACGTGACTGGATTTCACCAGCATGCGCTGGTGTTATTGCTGCCAATGCACTTTCTATGTGTGCAGTTCAACCGGTCTGGCAACATTGTGGTAAAACCAGTCGATTCGGAACGTGGGAGGATAAAATGGGAGGAAGTGTCAGATGGGGAAGGTTGAGAAGCAGCTTCCTCTTCGGGTTGGGAACGGCTAACGGGAAATAAAAACATCCATGCTAATTAATCAATGGGGTTTAGTATCAGGCTAGTGGACTTGTAGTGGATTCAATTCATTGTGTAGAAATGTTAAGTGTCCAAAATAGTTTGAAATTCATAGTCAATGTTGCTGATCCAATCTCAGTGGGAAGATGATATTATCCGGCGCCATTGATGGGATGACACCTGGAAGATTTGCTTTCACCGTGTCTGCCCCTCGGGCTTGGACAACCCCACCCTGGGTCTTGTAATCTAGCAAGTCTCTGCACAACAGCACCAACGCGCCTGCAGGCCACTTGGGCGTTCCCCTCACACACTTTTACCCATTCACAAGGGGCTCGTCTTGTTTTTCCTATGACGGTTGAAAAAAAAAAAAAAAGAAGAAGCAGGAAGGTTATAAGGACACGCGGACTGCCGGATACTTTTCTCACCGAGATAGGATTTCAGTCATGACATGATTGTGTTGACGAGGGTTGGCATGATGTGATATGCTTATGACCCATTCATCCATTTTGTCCCCCCTGAGGGTCACAGGTGAGCTTCGTCTCAACTAACTTGTAAAATTGAAAATTAACTACCCTTAACAACCATCATTTATAAAAACATTTACACCAAAGGACAATTTGAGTTTGTTAAATTTCAAATGGGACGGTTGTTAGACCTACAAAAATTTGGAATTTTTAGTAAACACACGCAAGTACATGGGAAACGTGTTTAATCTGCAAAGGAAGATCGATTTATTTTTAATTTTTGCTTCCTTCAGCAATTAAATGCTGTCAAGCAGGAAATTGAGTACTGGCGTCGTTTGACCACCAGGAGGAGATGTTGCCAACATCATAGGTTTAATGGTGACTTTAGGGACTGCTCGAAAATTACATTGACGTTCAAATAATGCAATACTATATGAGTAAATGTCTAATAAGAAAGTATATTTCTATCTAAGTGGCTTTAAAAAGAACCTTACAATTGAGTAGAATGCCATGTGTTACTTTAGTGTTCCCAAAACACCATTTGGTTAACCAGAAGACTTGTATTTACGACCGTCTTTGAACGTATCAGGACCGTCATGTTGTCAATGGGAATTTAGCAGCTGTCAAGTTGTTTGGGCTACGTTGGAAAGACGAGCACTCACTTTACATTACTCACCTTCTACTTTTACCAGGTAATTTTCCAATATTATCTTAAGTAGAGTGGCATTGGCGTGCTTGGGGGGCCAAATGGTGTAACGACAACGCTGTGCTTTGACGAGGAGGAGAAAGCTAAGTGGAATGCTAATCCACTGTTATTTCGCCTAATTGTTGCCACAATACATAATACTATTGGATCACAACTGGGTATACTTAGGGGATTTATGTACTGTTCTGTTTACAGTTAGACGATTTATGCGCTGTTCACGTATTTACAAAGAATTGGGGATGGTTGACCATTCCGATGCTCTTGGCCAAACGCTAACAAACCGACTCATTTGCCCATGATTTTCCAACAACAAATCAAGAAAAAAACAAAGATCACATGCTAAAATCTGCCTATTCAACTCGTTTGGATGTGATTTGAATAGATGGTCGTTGCATTTCTTTAAATCAGAAATTCTGGATTTTGGAAGGATGACTTCATCCATGACAAATAATATTGGGCTATTAAACAGGTGAACAAACAGGTTACATACCACAGAACGTTTATTCAAACTTAAAAAGTCCCAAGTGACCTGAACTAACTTGTTGACCAAATAACAGAGCACTACCACGACTGTTTTCCAGCCTAGTATAAAAAAATATTCTTTGCCTTTTTGCAGTTTTCTATATACAGCCATGACACTAATAATAAAACAATTTCTCGCTAAAGGTATTTTTCCTGTTTGTGTCACCACTCATGATAATCTACAGAAAAATCGAATCAAGTCTACAATTAAGGTCCTAACTAGACAGTGGTGTCAAACATAGGGCCAGCGGGCCAGATGTGGCCCGCTGGGGGTTCTGATCCGGCCCGCCGGGTGGTCAGCCCCTCGGAAAGTCCCTCAAAATCAATGAAAGGCGAACGTTCCGACCTTAAAAATACAATTGTTTTGAACCAGGCTTGAACAGGATGGCTCGTGGGCACCAGAAGATCCAGTCGCAGCAGAAAAACGCCAAGAAACAGGCCGACCTAAAGAAGGCCAAGGGGCACGACCAAAAGACGGCGGCCAAGGCGGCGCTGGTCTTCACCTGCGACGTGTGCAAGGTGACTATTTTCGTTAGCCAAGCGGCTAGCGCGGGAAGCTAACAGCGTACATTTCTGCGGCTTTCCTTACAGTCGCAGATGCCCGACCCCAAAACCTTCAAGCAGCACTTTGAGAGCAAGCATCCAAAATGTCCGCTCCCCCCAGAGCTTGAGGGCGTGGAGGCATGAAAAAAAAATCTACAGTCCTCTCCCCCGTCGCCTGGATTAACGTTGTTTTTATATCTGGTAATAGGCATCATATTCCGCGCTCATGTGGTGGTTAACGACGTATTGATTTCACCTGGCTAATCCTAATCCTCAACGTTGGCTTGTCACTAATTAAACAGCCAGGCTGATAATTAAAAAATATAAAGATGTCACAATTGTGAGAAAAGCGTAAAACGTATGCTCACCGCTGTATTATACCGTTTTATTAAAAATTTACTTTGTGCTATACGTCTGCCGCCTGCTTGTTAATGTTTGACGTGGTTATACAGTAGCAGGAAATGAGTCAAAATCAAACAACTGTGCAGGCTGCAATTAAACAGTCTGTTTCCGGTCGGAAAGCTTTTTGTCACACGCTAGTCTGTATTCTGAAGCGTACAATAAAAAACTATTCACTATATGTATATAGTAGTAGTTGTATAGTATAGTTCCCAATGGAGATATTTCCTATAAACTCTATGTATGTAATCCTGTGTCTAATTCAGGGCAAATTAACCCCTAAAAAGGAAGAAAAAACACATGAAATTAGCAGTCCTAATGAGGTGAAAGAATTAATTCTCAGCATTTATAGGTCATCTATTTTCAGAGACATTCTAGTGGGAAATGTACTCGCTCAATTTTGAATCTAAGATGTGAGGCTGCCAGTGTAACAAAATGGCGTCTCCCTTTTTTTTATAAAGTCAGTTGAGGAAGTTCAATGCCATTCTGTCATTTGGATAAACTTGAAACCCCACCCAAAACGTGACTGGCAAAACCAGACGAATGAGGCACATTTCCCACATTAGTCACCGACTGCACAAATCTTTCTACTTGTGTAATCACATTGGAAAGTGTTTGACATTTTACTCAATTTGTAGGTCAGAGCTTTAATTCCTATCACAGTAGGTGGAAGTAAAAGGATAAAATTCATAAAGAAAATGGTTGTCGGCCATTTTGACTGAGAGGGGCGAATAAACAAACTTTATTTAAAACAAGAAACGTTTTAAATGAAGTGGGCATTCATGGCTAAATGCTAAAATGTGAATACTGAAAAAAAAAGTCAACTTTATAATGTTACTTGGGACCATAACCAATGTATTTCCTTTTTTATTCATTTCTATTTTAAAGGGCTCATGTTTAAGGCCAAAAATAAGGGGTCTTAAGTGTCGAAAATATACTTAAAAGTAGACACTTGCGCTATAAAACATTAAAGGCCGTGAATGCTAACTTTTGAATAGCTGCCCACTCCCCCTGAATGTATTTCTGTATATGGAAAATGGTTAATTTTTATCGAAATTGTATTCATTTTTAAACGTATTGTTGTACAGAATTATATAAAATACAGTACAGTTAGGTCAAGAAGAGAGAAAGGTCAGAAAGTGAGGAGGCAAGGGTAAAGCATAGCAAAAAAAGTGATTGAAGGTATGTGAACAAAAGGAACCCCGAAGGAATAAAGTTAGGAAAAGATTAAGGGTTCTTGAAAGGGAATTCTTAGGACCCCTTTCTTCCCTGAGCCCCGTAGAGGCAATAAAACAGGTGCAAAAACCTACTTTTCGAACACGTCTTTGTCGCCATTTTCCCTCCTTGCTGCAGTTGCCACGGCAACCGCCCCGTGACGTCACCCGTCCCAGCTCGACCCTGCTGGTGTGGTTTTGATTGGAGGGAAACCCCGTGGACGAGCGGGAGCGCGAACATCAGCAACCGGGGAAACAACACGCTAGCGTCCATTTAACGACGACCACAGGTTAGTCGCCGGGGGTCAAGGTGCACCGACACCGGGGAAAATTTTCTGCCGATGACGGGCAAGCTCGTCAAAAGCATTCGGAGCTGGGCGAGGGAGGGGGGTTTGCTTTCAATGCAGAACGGCGACGGTGATGCTCGCTCATTGTTCGGCGGGCTAGTGCGGCCGCCCCCCCCCCTAAGCCTCCGTTTTCTCCTTTTTGGCGAGTAAATTACGACGATTCCCGGCTTGTATTGCGTTTACTGGTTCGCGAACTGGGCGAAGAGCATAAAATAACTCAGCTACGGTCTTTTTTTCGGCGGTGGTTTTCCGGGAAGCGAAAAGGGCGTTCACTAGCGAACATGGAAGCTAGTGTATTCAATTCCAGCACATTCCTCACAATAATCCCCCTCACCGTGTTTTATTAGTACGAATATTACATTCCGTGGTCGTTCGGTGTATTTGGGCGTGTATTTTTTCGGTTCCTTGTGTGCAGGTGTGTATGACGCGAAACCGGGTTAGCCGACATTCCAAAGAAGGGCGCAGGTGGATGTGACTCACGGGTTACTAGTGCCATTTTGAGTCTAATGTTCCTTTTCTAAGACGGGCTTCTTGAGTCTCACGGTAAGGCGACGTTTCCCCATTGTCGTTTCGTTGCTCCGTACGCGATTTAAAATGCGAATAACGCTCGTCCGGAGAGCCCCGGGGGCTTCCACAAATTTCCTCATTTTTACCTGTTCTCAAATGACGGCTGCCATTTTGAGTTGGGGTCCTTCTCAGACGTTATTTGTAAACGAATGGCTTTTTTAGGCGTTAATCCTCGAGTATTTTTGTCTCGGTACCATTGTCAAAACTACAGGATTTTTTTTGTGTTAGTAGTCGTCCAAATGTCCTTGTAAAAGACGAATTAACTCTTTCAGTGCCATTGACTATGATTGACATACTTTGGTCGATTTTAAACTGTCGCTATTGGACGTCCAATTCAATTGAAGAGGGAAGGCTAGCAGAAAAGGAATATTCTTTCATGGAAAAATCCAAAAGATCATTACTATTAACAGTAAAATGTACCCAATGTTGACTAATTTCTGGCATTGTAGTACAAAAAAAACGCTAACTGACGGCAGTAGAGATCCGATTCGCTTGAGTTAGCCGCCGCAATCACTAGCTGCCGAACTTCCCCAGTACAATAGATTGGGCGTCTGTGGTCAAGGTGATTTAAGGCCAACTATGTACATGGAATTTTCTTCTTCTATTGCTTGTTCAATGAACGGATGCTTGTCTAATTTTGCTTAAAAGTGAAATTTGGGTCACAGCCAAATTTGAATCAAAAGGGGTGGCCATTGTATTTTCCGCCAGATCACATCCGCCCCTCCCCGACGCTCTGGCCCGTCCGTCTGCCTAATCTGCCCCCTTTGTTTTTTTCCCCCGCTGCTGCCACCGCCTCCTCCTCCTTTCCCCCCAGCCTACACAGGAGCCATGGCAGACAAGGATACCGAGGTCCAGAAGGCCAAACTGGCCGAGCAGGCCGAGCGCTACGACGACATGGCCAACGCCATGAAGTCGGTGACCACCACCTGCGACGAGCTGAGCAACGAGGAGCGTAATCTCCTCTCCGTGGCTTACAAGAACGTGGTGGGCACCCGGAGGTCCTCCTGGAGGGTGGTGTCCAGCATCGAGCAGAAGTCAGAGGACCCCTCTAAGGCCAACCAGGCCAAGGAGTACCGGCAGAAGATCGAGAAAGAGCTCAACGACATTTGCCGCGAGGTTCTGGTGAGTCCCCCCATTTTGTTTCTTATGCTCCAATGTGTTTGAAGAGTTTGCTCCGCCCCGGCCAGGCTGGAATCCCACATTTCTCCGCTCGCTTATTATAAAGTGTGGTCCGTTTCCACGAGGACGTGCGGCCCAATCTGCGGGCCGGCTATATTTAGATAGCCGCGGGCCAGAGTCAGAGACGCAAAGTCTCACTCGCGCAACCTCGCTTGTCTTGAAACTCGCCGCCGCCAGCCAAATGTTTCATCCATTTCCAGCCTTTCTTTCCCGGTCAAAAGGCCACAGAAACGTGAGCTTTTGCAGGCCGTCATTTTACTTTAAATGAATTGGACATTTGTCATTGTCAATGGTTGACAATGAGTTAAATACGATGGAAAGGGTGGCGACCATTTCATGTTGTTTTTGGAGTCCAGTAGGTCCAACCGCTTCTCTTTGTAAAAATCCATCGCGAAAACAAACCAGAAAACTCATTACCGCCATCTACTGGACAAGCGAAGTATTGGCCGAACTTGAATTTCCACATTAGTGCTTGGCCAAGTGTGTAATCAATTTCCTAATTAATCATGAATAGTCGCTGCATTTAGCTTCAAGTTTCCATACAGCAATCAACAAAGCACTTTTTATCCTTTAAAAAGGCATTTTGACGACGCAGGCTTTCTGCCGACAGTCAGAATGAGTTCACTTTGGTCTGCGGGCACGTTCTGACTTGCGTACAAATTCCTCTTTTACTCCGTCACCCCCGCACGTACCTTGACGCCAGAGCTGGTGTGTGTGTGTGTGTGTGTGTGTGTGGGGGGGGGGGGGTCCCCCAAGTTGTTTGTTAGTGAGTTGAAGCACGTAAAAAAAATTCAATGTACTATGCTGGCATTTGACGCATTTTTCTTTTTGTCCCCTCGTAGCAACTCCTGGACGAACACCTGATTCCAAAGGCCAAGAACCCTGACAGCAAGGTCTTCTACCTGAAGATGAAGGGCGACTACTACCGCTACTTGGCCGAGGTCGCCGGTGACGGAAAGGACGGTGAGTGAGAGTGACATCATCAGCATGCCTTCTACCAACAGGAATGCTAACTCTATGACTCCAAAATGAAGTCCTTAGCAGGCTTTTTTTCTGTCTGCAATTGTCTAATGTGGCCTAAATATAGCTCCATTTGAATGATTTCTCTCAATATGATCTTGTGGAATGAATGCCTCCTCTCCACTCCTCGCAGAAATCATCAACAACTCGAAAGAAGCATACCAGGACGCTCTGGACATCAGTAAGGCGGAGATGCAGCCCACTCATCCCATCCGTCTGGGCCTGGCGCTCAACTTCTCCGTCTTCTACTACGAGATCGTCAACTCGCCCGATGACGCCTGCAAACTCGCCAAACAAGTAGAGATGGCCGACCGACCGAGCGAGCGATGGCCTCTCGCCTTTTTAGCCCGTAATTCCTCCTGAAACGTCTTTGTGTGCCCTCTTAACAGGCCTTTGACGACGCCATTTCACAACTGGATTCTCTCAACAGCGAGTCCTACAAAGACAGCACCTTGATCATGCAGCTGCTCCGTGACAATCTGACCGTGAGTGGCCACCCCGCGTCTTTACCCGTTAGACCAATCCTTTAGCTAGTTAGCTAGCTGCGTTTTGACAAGAATGGCTTCAAATATTGCTAGTAGGTTACCACCACTACAGAAAAGTTTAATATATTGTAATGAGATGAGTTTTAAAAGAATGGAAATCATCATAGTGTCATCACTATGTATCACAACAAACCTACTACAATTAAGGCTAATGCTAACCGTTAGCCTTAGGCTGAGTATATCAAAGGCTATGGCAGGGATTCAATTTTGACCACTTCAAGTTTAAAAGGCAAGCTAAAGCAGATTATATTTTGTCTCTCTTGTTAATGTAGTTAAATGCTATTTTTTTTTTCTTCTTCTAGCCTGGTGCGTTTTATTTCAATTAAATTGCAATAGCGCAAAAAGCACTCATATTTGTTGACCTTTTTTCTTTCCAGCTATGGACGGCCGACACGCAGGGCGACGCCGAAGACGCCGACACCCTCGACGCCCCAGCAGAGGTGACGGCGGAGGCCGACAAGAACTGAAATCCTCCGTCAAATGAAAAAAGGAAGGAAGGAACAAAAAAAAGTTAGAAAATATTTCTTTTTTTTTTTTTTTTTTTTTAAACCTCTCACCAGCCTAAGTTGTGTGCGTGGTCGTGCGTGTGCTAATTCATGTGCGCACATGTGTATGTTTACGCTCCACTCCGTGTGTAAAGTACAGTATGTGTTTGTCCATCATAAGAACATCTCCAGTTATTTACAACAACAACAACATCTTTGTTTGAATTGAACCTTACTCAATAGATGTTATATTTTCTTCTCCCGTTAAGTCCCAATGTCATTTTTGTCCTCGTTCCAAATTAGACCGTCGTTAGCGGTAGCAAACCGTCGCCATCGCCGCCACCGGACAAAAAAAAAAAAAAAACCTCAAGCTATATTTTGATACTTTGTATGTTTTTACTTGAACTGTTGTGACACTTGGGTCCACAAAAACATGTCAACTGAAAAAAAAACGATTGCCGTCGTTGTCCGATTTGTGAAAAATATCAGCTTTCGTCCCAAAAACCTCGGTGGTTTAAACCCGCCGAGGTCAAAGTTAACTGTTTTCTTTCTTTCTTTTTTTTTTTTTTACAGATGGTACATACTGCACAATTGCTCGGTGTGTTCTGGTTTTATTGGAGCAGCACACTCGCTAAAGGTTCTTTTGTGTGAATGGGCTATTTTTTCTTATTTTTCCATCTTTTGCCAGGGTTAAGTTCCATTCATAAACGTTTCTTCTGTTTATATCCTGCTTTCTTTGTGTATTTAACAAAGTGAACAACTTGATTGAAACAAAACTCTTACTGTAACTTTGTTTTGCTACTTTTCTATTGGGGTGTTTATTTTGTATAACCTTTTTTTTGCGTCTGTATTTTATTTTTTTTCCTCCCCCGACCCCCCGGATTGAATGAGTGTGTCTTTCTCGTAGTATGACTTGAGAGGTTGGTGTGCTTTGAAAGTGGCACTTCTATTATTATTTCTTTTGCTTAGGATTTAGCTTGAACCAGGTGATGCGTTTTCGCCGTCCTTTTTGAAAGTTAATGCGCCATGTCAGTCGCTAGGAAACCGTTTTGGACCGTTTAGTCGACACAAATTAGTGCTGGTTTCTTATAATCGTGGTGGGTCAATAAAAAAATGGGGAGGGGGGACGGTATGCAGGATCTGAAGCATTTTGCGGGTGGCACCCTGAGTACGTACATTATTTCGTTATGTGCTTTTGTGTGACACTGAATAAAAATGTTACATCTAATTACTTTGGGCTCTGCCTGTCTGCTTTTTGTTTACAATAGGTTTTGATTGACCCTAGCCTATTTCTTTAATAAAATGCTGTAACGTTTGTGAAACGGATTACATTTTAAATGTACATCTTTGGTTTAACTCTCAATTTAAAGCTGTAGTGTTGTATTGCAGTCAATATTGTTAGGAATGTGCAAAATTATCACCAAAATACTAGTATTGCAATCGTGTTTTGGTGTCGCAGGGAAATGACGTCACCAAGCTAAGACGTTGCACTCCTGTTGATAATTTGAGTTGATTTACTTCATATTTGCAGCTGCAAATGTTTCGTTGTACTTTGGATGTAGTGTGGGGATGCAGACTGCCATTTTGTGCAACAATATTGCCCCCTGTTGGTTCACTTTACCTTTAGCCCGTCAATTTTTAGTCGGGACAATTTATTGTAAACGAAAATATTTAAACTACAGTACGAAAGTGTGCTTTGGGATGTTAAAGTTCTTGTTTTCTTAATGTGGTCAAAGAAGTGGTTTGAATTGCCTGGACTCGAACTTCACTCCGTGTATGCTCTAAATCTCACTAGAATTCGTTAATTACGTCGTTATCAAGCCCAAGAGAACCATGTGAACGATTCTTCCTTCGTATGGAACAGAATTCAATAATGCAAGGTGAGTCCTGTTTTGATTGCATCATAACAGAGCCGTGGTAGCACTAAAATCAAATCATTGTAATGAAAGAAAGTGCTTAGGAAAGGTCTTGGATTGCATTCCCCTCTGATTGGTGTGCCCTAATATCAATTTTTGGACCGGTGGCCCGACGTCAAGCACATTTCAACAAGTCCGAATGAACGCGAGGGAGCGTCTTTTTGACGTCCGCTCGCTCGCTGGCAAAAGTGTGCGAGTCCCTCTGTGACCTTTCGGACTTGTAACAAAGCCCCGATGTCCCTCGCCGGACGCCGAGATGCTCGTCTTTCGTCTGTGACGATTGTGACGACGCCCGATCGATCACATGGAGCCCACGACGTTTTACGACTGGGAATCCGAGGATAAGAAACACGATCAACTCGGCGCGTCGTCGAGTCCGCGACCCGGGTCCGGTACGTAATTAACAGACGCTTTTACCTTTAAATTTTTTGGGGGGGTAGGGTGAGGTGTATTTCTTTTTCTTTCTGTTTGTTTGTTTTTCTTTAGTTTTTGTTGTTGTTTTGTTTGTTTTTTGACCAAAAGCACATCCCCCGTATCCCAAATCCGAAATAGGCCTCCCTCGGTTCTTATTGGCCCGCTCATGGCCTCGTTGTACGTGGGCGACTTGCATGCGGACGTGACCGAGGCCCAGCTGTACGAGAGGCTGAGCCGCATCGGAGTCATCTTGTCCATCCGAATATGTCGGGACATGATGAGTGGACGCTCCCTGGGTTACGCCTGCGTCAATTTCCAGCAGCTCGCCGACGGTAAATTGGAGGATCAGTCCTGATTCGGACTTGTTATTGTTGTTGTTGTTTTGATTTTATCTTTATTTATTTTGCTCAGCCGAACATGCACTGGACACCATGAACTTTGACCTAATCAAGGGTCAACCCATGCGCATCATGTGGTGGCAGCGGGACCCTTCGCTGAGGAAGAGCGGCGTGGGCAACGTCTTCATCAAGAACTTAGACCGATCCATCGACAACAACGTGCTCTACGACATCTTCTCTTTCTTCGGAAACATCCTGTCCGGAAAGGTGCGGATTGGCAAATCTTTTTTTTTGGGGTGGGTCGGGTAGGGGATTTTGTTCTCTCGCTAACTACCACAGCACATGCTTTGGGGGTACTTGACCATTTTTCATGCTTCAAGTGAGTTTCATGGGTGTCTAAAGGGGGCGCTGTTGGATAAAGCATTAACCGTAAGCTCCTTTTTTTGTTGAAACAGGTGGTGTGTGACGAAAATGGCTCCAAAGGCTACGGTTTTGTGCATTTTGAGACCCAGGAGGCGGCCGAGAGAGCCATTGTGGAGATGAACGGCAAGCTTCTCAAGGATCAGAAAGTGTAAGATGTTATCTAGGTTTAGTTAGCTAAAATGCAAAAGAGCTAAAGCAAATGACCTTCCCCATCCGCCAATGGCATCTAACCCTCTGCTTCCCAACGTTTTTACCACTTTGGCGTAGATTTGTGGGCCACTTCAAATCCCGCAAAGAACGCGAGGCCGAACTGGCCGTCCGGGCCAAGGAGTTCACCAACGTCTACGTGAAAAACTTTGGCCAAGACGTGGACGACAACACATTGAGGGACATCTTCAGCACGTTCGGTCAGTGACTCCCCCCGACCCCAACTCTGCCGAGGGGGCGGACCTTGACCGCGGACCGCCCACTCTGACGCTCAGGAAACACCACCAGCGTCCGCGTCATGACGGACGAACACGGCTCGTGTCGAGGCTTCGGTTTCGTCGGCTTCGCCAGGCACGAGGACGCCCAAAAGGTGAGAGGGACGCCACGCCGCTTTCTTGGGGCGCTGCTGGGCTTGTCTAAAATGTGGGCGGCGCCCAGGCGGTGGACCAAATGAACGGCAAGGAGTTCCACGGCAGGACCATGTACGTCAGCCGCGCCCAGAAGAAGGTGGAGAGGCAAGCCGAACTCAAGCGCAAGTTTGAGCAGATGAAGCAAGATCGCCTCTCGCGCAACCAGGTCGCCATCCAAAGCGTTAACCCCCCCACCCCCTCGGACAAAGCCAGTGACCGCCGCCCCCTTTTGCCCACCGGCAGGGCGTCAACCTGTACGTGAAGAACCTAGACGACGGCATCGACGACGAAAGCCTGCGGCGAGAATTCCAGCCTTTTGGCATGATCACCAGCGCTAAGGTAGCAACGCCGCCGTCGCCATTTTGTTTTCTTGGCCTAGCTGACCCGGGTCGTCCCACCCGCGCACGCGCAGGTGATGACGCAGGGCGGGCGCAGCAAAGGCTTCGGCTTCGTCTGTTTCTCGTCTCCGGACGAGGCGGGCAAGGCGGTGGCGGAGATGAACGGGCGCATCGTGGCCACCAAGCCGCTCTACGTGGCGCTGGCCCAGAGGAAGGAGGAGCGGCAGGCCTACTTGACACGCCAGTACATTCAGCGCATGAACAACGCGCGCCCCCCGCCGCCGCCGCCCAACCAGGTCATCAACCCTTACCAGGCGCCGCCATCCCCGGCCTACTTCATGGCGCCCGTGCAGCAGGCGCAGAATCGCACGGCCGCCTTCTTCCCGGCGGCGGCGGCGCCCATGTGTCCGGGCCCCCGTTGGGCCACCGCAGGTACGATGAAAAATGCCCATGCTAGGCTAATTGAATGCTAACTCTTCCAGAACCGTTAATGTGATTGGTCATTTGTCTGATTGCACTGAGTGGATGAATGGATTTCAATCTACTATTCTAGTCCTTTTGAGCATTGTTTTCATCCCAAAAAGACAAGCCATGGCTAGCTAACTGGTTAACGTCCATTTCTACTATTCTAGAGCTTCCTGCCACCATGAGGAATTCGAGTGTCAGCCCCCCCGGGAGACCCTCGTCCCAGGGTCCTCGTGGGATTTCTGTTCAGCGCGTAGGTGGGTGTTTTTATGTTTAGTTATGCCAACATTGACACTTTATTTAGCATACCCTGGATGTCATTTCCAAAAAGTAATGTGTGCACATTGCTAAAAAAATATGTTTGTTGTCTCCGTAGCCCCCCAGCCGCCGAGCCCCCCAGTGGGCAGCCCCCTCTCCCCCGTGGTGAGCAGCCCTCCGTACAAGTACGCCACGGGAATCCGCAGCCCTTCCAACCACTTGCAGGAGACGCAGGTGAAGGACGAATCCAATTAACATAAGTGTTCAGCTCTCAATGCTGGTTCCCTCTAGTGGTAAAAACGAGAAGTGCTGCTGACTAGACTGTGGGCAGAATTTCAACTATTTGATTTGGACACCTGCTATAAATAAGCAACTAAAAATGGTATACTAAATAACGTCAAGTAAAATAGGATTTAAAAGGGCAATTCTGGTTGTTTGCATGGGGTACATTTTGACATCTTTTTAGCCAACGCTGGCCCTCGCCTAACCGCTAACCGTGACTGACCTAAGTTAAACCTGTCAAACATTTTGTGTCCATTTTAGCTCGACCACATGCTCTTAGAAAGTCTTATTTTTGCCTCAGTGAGTAAATTTGTGGCCTCTCCCACAGGCCGGTGGCGGCGGCGGCCACACACCCAAGCCTCTGACGGCTTCCACGTTGGCCGCGGCTCTTCCCATGGACCAGAAGCAGATGCTAGGTAAGCAATCACAGTAACCCTTCACTTCAAAATGGGGCACCATTGCGGAAGCCATTTTGAATGGAACAAAATGCCGCGTCATTCTACATCCTTACAATGACATTTCAAGCTTGCGCACTCGCAAATAAGTCGTCCTAAAACCATTTTTTATACAATAAAAATGGGCTAAAGTGGTTAGCATGTCATAACTAATGTGTTTTCTTTAGCACAAGATAACAATTATCAGCGTTAAGACTTGTTTTTTTGGATAAAAGCACACAGATTTGGCCCTATTGAAAAGTTGCTTTAGCCGCTAAAGCTAAAGTTGAGCTGTTTCCCCGGCAGGCGAGTGTTTGTTCCCGCTGATCCAGAGCACGCACCCCGACCTGGCGGGGAAGATTACCGGCATGTTGCTGGAGATCGACAACTCGGAGTTGCTTCACATGCTGGAGTCGCCCGAATCCCTCAACTCCAAAGTAAGCTCGCCTGGGCGCTCCTTTTTAAAATGCTGGACCAGTTAACCAGGGGGTGCCTGACACTCGATAGGTGGACGAAGCGTTGGCCGTGCTCCAGGCCCACCAGGCCAAAGGAGTTACCCGCCAAGGTCTACTGGCGTCCTTTAAGCGGGAACCCGTGTCAGGTACATCACACACACACACACAAAAAGATGAAAAAAGTCCCTTTATTCATCCATTTTTGGCCTTTTTTTCTCAGAATGACGTCGTCTTGGAAGCATTTGAGCCTGTAGAAATTTAAAAAAAGCTATAAATTGAAAAGTCAGACTGCCAATGAACGTTAAAAAAACAAAAAATCATAATGACTTAACCACAAAAATAACTAAAAGAATGAATGCAAGTAAAAACTAAACAGAAAATATCACTAAAACAACTAGAAGATAATTATTAGCCACTAAATTAAAGTGAGGGAATTGAATTATTTTTCTATGATAGGGTTTTGAAATAAGTCTTGACTTTTTATATGCATTTATATTCATTTGGAGGAAAATACATAAATAAAAAAAATAAAAAACAACTGTTACTTATTGGGTAAATATTGCAACATTGTTTTTTTGGGCTTGAAAATTCAAAACAAATGATTCACTTCAAATCGATGGATGTCCCGGAAGAATGATGACGTTTGTGGTTGTGAGGTCAAAGGTCAAAAAACAGAATGTGGTGATACTAGCGAATGACTTAAAAAAATCCATCTAAGAATGCCTAATAAGGAATTTAGATCCCAATTTGTCTCATTTTGTAGCCCCACCCACCAAAAAAATCTGTCCAATTAGCCGCAGATTTCGGCTAGCATGCTATCCACGTCACCGTGCGCTAAGTAGCTACCTAGTGCAGCTAGCTAGATATTATGCTTTGAATTTGCCTGCTTAGTCTAAACATTTTATTTGTCACGTGGCCACGCATAAATTAAACAGTCGTCCAATTCCTTTGGCTATCCACAAATGAGGTACACATTTTGTGTTTCAAGGTTTTTTATTGCACATCTTTGTTTTTTGGGGTGGGGGATCTAATCCCCCCCGTGTGGCAAAACCAGAGAAACACAGCGGGCCGGAAAAAGGGAAGTCAAGATGGTCCAAGATGGCTTCTTCTTTAGTTGGCCAGGGCCTTGGTCTTGTCCATCATGTCCTTGACGAAGGCTTCGATCTGGAGCTGGGCCTGGGCCACCATGGGCTGGATCTGGGCCTGGAAGTTGGTGGTCATGGGTTCCAGCTGCTCCTGTGCATTGGTGGCGGCGGCCTTCAGGTCTTCCAGGACTTTGGTCATCATGGGTTCAAACTGCTTCTTCTGCTCCTCCAAGAAGGTCCTGCAAGATGGCGGGGGGAGGAGCTCAAGACACATTTTTTTCACTTTTCTTTTTTTTAAACCCGTGGGGCTACTACTCACTGAGCCTGGCTGCCCAAATCCTGAGTGTTGATCAGCTTGTTCAACTCCTCTGTCACTTTGGTCTTCATCTCCTCAAATTTTTGGGTGATGACGGCCATGTCCAGGGCTTCTTCGGCCATGCTGGCTGTAAATGGAAACACCGTTTTTAAGGTCGGGCCTTAAAACGCGCCTTTACCTTTGACAAGTGCGTGCTCACCATGAGCCAGGGCGATGGTGAGGACGGCGACGACGAGGAATTTCATGGTGATGCTTTGGAGAAGACCTAAAAAAAACAGGAGGCGGCTTATTAAAAAGTACATCCGTCATCACAATCCAATTCTGACAACATTGTAAAGCTTTAAAAAAAGAGAGCATAAAGGGACTCACCTGGAGGACAGGAGGATTCAGAGACCGGATGATGGTAACCACCACTTGGTTAAGCCGCTCCTTTTAAAGGCCCACTTCGGGGCCGCTGAGCCTCTTCTTCGCTCCCATTGGACGCGATTACGACACGGACACGCCATTGGACAGCGGGGGCGCTGACAAACACTTGTTGGCGTGACCCTTGAGGCCATGACTGCCACTTGGACCGAGTGGACTAAAGTCCACATCTGAGCGGTCTTATCACGAGCCGGCGATGACAGCGGTCCGAGTCGATAATGACGTGGGCGTAGGCGGGGGGACACGTAGTCCTGCCACATCAGCTTCCTGACAAACACGTAACGTCGGTTCGAGGCCACGTGACATGACGTTTGGCTTCCACGGATGGCGACGGACGTCCAATCCGCTGCGCCGTGATCCCACCATGGTGTCCAAGCGGATTGGACCGCCATGAAACAGGATCACTTAATTCCAACCAGAATTTATTTTTTCTAAAACGTAGCATTATTTTTTTAGGCCTTATTAGCCCCTCCCCCTTTATACGATAGCCTACTTTTTTAATGTCGTCGCATACAATTTAAGTACATTAAGTTAAGAAAAAATGATCCGCTTTGGATGCTGGATTAAAATATGTGTAAAAATGCGGAAAAATTGGGGAAAAATATTGTTATACATTAAAGAGCGTGTTTTCCACATTTATCAAAAACTTCCGTTAATGGCAGTGAATGGATTTTTTTAAATGTAAAAATGATATTCTGAGGCATAAGCCAAATATTGATCTCATAATTCCAAGAAGAAAATGAGCATGTGGAAGTCCAATCTTATCTTTATGGACTCATTAATTGTCCATTGCCCTTCGAGCCCATGTCATTTTTTTGTTTTGTTTTTTTGGTTGAAATTTCATTTTATGGCAGGAGCCCACGTGTGCTTGTAAATAAAAGACCAGCTTGGCCAGAAATCCCTCTTTGTGCTCCAGACGGATTTGCCCTTGATGAATGCCAGATGTGGAGAGAGAATTGGGGGAATGTGCTGCAGCCTCTTTCTTTTCTTTTCATTTTTTTCTTTCTTTTTTATAAATCTTAGAGTGTCCACCACTGGTTTGTGTGCTTTCTTCACTTCTTCAAATATTCTAGAAAATCATAGACAGATTGCGGCCACATGCCGCCATCTTGGATGTGCTTCCAGTAATTACGTATACTTACTAGTTTACAACTTCTATCTGTTCATTTAAATATTTTTTTAATCGACTCATATCTTTAAAATAGCTTCTATTTTAGTTTCAGATTTTTTTATGGCTTTCTTGTAAGCACGTCAACAACCAGAATAACTGGTCGTGATTTGGATGTTATGAAATATGTGTTGTGACATGGACTTTTTGCTTTTTCGGCTTTTTTTTTTGGCTAAACACAAGGACAATAAACTGCATGATAGCATTTTTTTTACAAACAGGATTTGCCACGACTGAATTGTTGTTACACAACATTTTAAGCAACCTTTGCGGCCTTGTCGGTCATTTTTGTTTTTGTTTAGTATGATAAAATAAATGCCAATAAAGCGTGTTGGCGTTCAAGAATGGCTTGTTCACAATTTTGCCGTGAATGTGTTTGTAATAGACTACCTTATAAAAATTCACTTCTTTCTATAAAAGCGTTGGAATTTTCCCAAGAGCCAAGATGGCGGACGCAGTGGAAGCAGACGCACGTTGACATCATGAGCATCGCAATGTGGCTCTCTTCAAAACAATGTTCCATCTTTCCTCCTCTGGCCTTTTACCAGACCACAGAAAGAATGAACATTTATACAAGACATGTGGGAGCAGGGGGTGGTTTTGGGGTTCGGCTTAGGTAAGGGTTTGGGGTCCGGGGTCTGGGTCTCATTTCCTCTCTTTTTTCCAGCACCGTCTGTGGTCCCGAGTTTTGAAAGTTGGCCATCGTTATCCTAATCTTTCATTGCCAAAATGGGATAAAGCGTGTTAAGCTAAACATGATGCATTGTGTGGAATTGTGGTTGCGAAGGAGGACCATTTGTAGGCCAGACTGGAAGGAACAAGACGAGGCTCAAATTTCTTGCCCTAATATTTCTGACTTTCCAGGGATGCGTTCACTACCGGTAATAAAATTGGATACTTCCCTACTCCTTCGTCAGTTTCCATTTTTCTTCAAGAAAAAAAGTAACACAAACGTGGGAGAAATGTGGTGTTTATTTGAATATGTTATGTCTTGTCAGACAAAAATCCCGGGGGTGATGTGTTTTTTTTTTTGTTCTTCTACCTCGGTTGTGTAATTTACAAGACGTCCCTGAAGGCACCCAGGCTAACAGTCCAAGCAGGCAGGATGCAGACCAGAACAACAGTCAAGTACACTTGGAGTGTTCATGCTCTCAAAACCTAGCTAAATTCCTAAACTATTTCATATTTTCCTCTTCATAAAACCTCAAGCCACCGGACCCCACTTGTCACCCCGAGCGAGCGTCGCGGTTCCCGACGATGGAATCTCACCTTCTCCCGATCCATATGCGTCCTCAGCGGCTCCAACCGGGAATCGGCTTCGGTTCGGCGGCCAATGTCGGTGGCACTCTCCGCTCTTTCTCGTCGTCGTCGTCGTCTCTTCGCCCCGGGGTGACGGCTCCCGTCCCACCGCTGCTGCTGCCCTCGCCGCCGTCGCTGACCTCCTGCTCGGGGCCTCCGCCGCCACCGCCACCGCTCCAGCTCCACAGCCTGTACGGGGGAAGCGGCGGAGGAGGAGCCGGCTTAGGTTTCTCCGGCGCCGGCTTGGGGTTCTCCGGTGCCGGCCACGCTAACCCGGGGAACCCGGCGGTGCTGAAGGAGGCGGTGGAAGCGGTGGTCCGTAGTTTTGCCAAACACACGCAAGGCTACGGCAGAGGTGAGTCCCTCAAACACACACTTTTGCCGTCTTAAAAACAACAACAACAACAACAACAACAACAAAAACAACAACAACTTATTTTCTTCTGCTTTCACGGCGATAGACGAAGAGATAGGACGTCTATTGCTGTCAATGGCAGACCACGACTTAACACAAGTGCCAATGAGTACCAGTTTGAACTAACAAAATACTAGTTAAAAGCTCACTTAAAATGTTTTCTAGTGTATTGTACATAGACTAGAAATCCTTTTTCCTACTACCCTAACCCTTTCAAAATAGCGTCGTTATAAAAAGTGCCTGTAATAAATCATCTTTACCGAGGCAGTGTGGCGAAACCTTCATTTTTCAGTGTCTTTATGCACTCTTGTAGTCTAAAACAAATAACAACATAACCACATATTTGAAATGTTGCTCATTTCCAGTCCAATTTTATTTTTTTGGTTAAATCAGTGCAACATGTGTTCCAATTCATTAAAGGATTAGCTACTAAACCCTGAGCTGGGATTACATTATAAATCAACAATCCTCTACAACAAACACGTGTATCAAAATGGAGGCTTTTTGATCAAGTTCAAGTTAAAATAGCTACCGTACCGCGTCCATTGTAAACAAATTTGGAGCTAGCCAATCAGTGAAAAGTCATGGATCATTTTTTGACAGCACTATCATATCATCCAGCTTGACCTCGGCCTTAAAAGGTCACGGCCGCCTCTCGCATACTTTTGGGATCATCCGGAAATGAGAGTGACTTTCTTTTTTTGTTGGTGGCTTTTTTTGTGTGGCTGCAGTCAACGTGGTGGAGGCCTTGCAGGAGTTCTGGCAGATGAAGCTGAGTCGCGGAGCCGAGCTGCGCAACGGCGCCCTGGTGGTCTACGAGATGGTGGCGACCAGCAGCCCGCCCTACGTTTGCTACGTCAGCCTCCCTGGCGGCAGTTGCTTTGGAAGTTTCCAGGTGCGTTTTCCTTTTTGCATTTGGGTCTGGGGTCTCCCTTTTTTTTTGTTTTACCCGCATTTTTTTCTTCAGTTCTGCCCCACCAAGGCGGAGGCCCGGCGCAGCGCCGCCAAGATCGCCCTGATGAACTCGGTCTTCAACGAACACCCGTCGCGCCGCATCACCGACGACTTCATCGAGAAGAGCGTAGGCGAGGCTTTGGCTTCTTTTAACGTAAGTCGGCCCCCTAGGAGGCGCTGAAAAGCAAAAGTGCTTCATTTTCACTCGCCATGTTTGCAGGGAAATCGGGAAGAAGCCGACAATCCCAACACGGGAATCGGAGCGTTCCGCTTCATGCTGGAATCCAACAAAGGAAAATCCATGCTGGAATTCCAGGTAAAAAAAAAAAAACGGGGGCTCCCGGTGGGACGGCACCCCCGTTACCAAGACCTTTTTGTCTCCTTTTTAGGAGCTGATGACGGTTTTCCAGCTCCTCCACTGGAACGGAAGCCTGAAGGCCATGAGGGAACGCCAATGTTCACGTCAGGTAGCTCACGCGCTTTCCATCGTGCTAATCGGGTAAAGCGGCCCGCCGCGCTCTCTCTCTCGTGACGCTTGGCGGTAGATCGGGGGCGGAAAATGGCGGATAATGAAAAACGCCTTTGTGCCAGATGTCAACTTTCCCAACGTTGAGGTTGACGTCACATTTTTTTTTTAACTCATTTTGGCGTCCCGATCGATTCCGGGGAAATTTAATGGGGGGGAATTCTTGTTTTTTTCCCCAACATTTCAACTAAGCTAGCCAAACATTTCTCTATAAAACAATGATTCAAACAGTAGTGGTTTCAACTAAAAAAAATACAAATGGTACTTTTGTGTTGCAGTAGTAGGAGGCAGGAGTCGTTTTTTTTTTTTTGCACCGGTCAATCGTAATATAACATAAATAAATTGAAATAAACTTGAGGTTATGAATTGGCTCTTGATAGTTTATAGCAGACAGGGTGGCTTTGCAAAGGTGACAAAGGCACATATACATAGGTGGAAAAGTTCAATGGACGGGGGTTGGGTCACTGTGGGTGGAGGGTGGGGAGGCAGCTTTTGGTTCGAGTCATCCCGCACCGACCGAGCTGACCAACTTGAAGCAACGGGGGTTGGGCTGCAAAAAGCACCTGACGACAATCCACTGATTGCACGTGCAGGACACTTAGTATTGCAGAAAGTTTCCTCTTCATGGAAAGCTACACATTGTGGAATACAGTTTGAAATGAAAGCCTACTCTTATGGGATGCCACACTTTTATATCAAATTTAAAGCCTTTACTATACTATATACTATATTGTCTTCAATATACTATAATGAAATGGGTGAAAATATCATTCATAAAAGGTGCTCTTAAATGAGTCAAAATGGTCAAAAGTCAAAAGGCTTTGATGGCCCACGTTTGAAATAGGTAAAAAAAATGAATTGGCTCTTGATAGTTTATAGCAGGCAGGTTGGCTTTGCAAAGGTGACATAGGCACATATACATAGGTGAAAAAGTGGAATGGACGGGGGTTGGGTCACTGTGGGTGGAGGGTGGGGGCAGCTTTTGCTTCAAGCCATCGTCCAGCACCGACCGACCGACCGAGTTGAGAAAGTTGAAGCAACGGGGGTTGGGCTGAAACAAGCACCTGACGCCACTCCACTGATTGCACACGCAGGACACTCAGTATTGCGGAAAGCTTTCCTCTTTATGAAAAGCTACACTTTGTGGAATAGTTTGAAATGCAAGCCTACTCTTAAGCTCTTTTTAATCAAATTCAAAGCCTTTATTGTCATTAATATAGTATAGTTAAATGGCTGAAATATCATTCATAAAAGGTGCTCTTAAATGAGTCAAATGGTCAAAAGTCTGTGTTTTGATGGCCAATGTTTTTAATAGGTGCAGAAAAAAATCTTGAATTGGCTCTTGACAGTTTATACCAGACAGAGTGGCTTTGCAAAGGTGACAAAGGCACATATACATAGGTGAAAAAGTGGAATGGACGGGGGTTGGGTCACTGTGGGTGGAGGGTGGGGAGGCAGCAGCTTTTGGTTCGAGTCATCCAGCACCGATCGAGCTGACCAACTTGGAACCAGTGGGGGTTGGGTTGAAACAAGCACCTGACGACAATCCACTGATTGCACATGCAGGACACTTAGTATTGCGGAGAGCTTTCCTCTTCATGGAAAGCTACACATTGTGGAATAGTTTGACATGAAAGCCTACTATTATGGGATGCCACACTTTTATATCAAATTAAAAGCCTTTACTATACTATATACTATATTGTCATCAATATAGTATAATGAAATGGGTGAAAATATCATTCATAAAAGGTGCTCTTAAATGAGTCAAAATGGTCAAAAGGCTTTGATGGCCAACGTTTTCAAAAGATCCATGAAAAAGTCTTGAATTGGCTCTTGGCAGTTTATAGCAGGCAGGGCTGAGTGTCTTTGCAAAGGTGACATAGTCACATATACATAGGTGAAAAAGTGGAATGGACGGGGGTTGGGCAAACGTGGTTCGAGGTTGAGGGAAGCTTTTCCCTTCCAAGCACCGACCGAGCTGAAGTTGAAGCAATGGGGGTTGGGCTGAAGCAAGCACCTGATGACAATCCACTAATTGCACGTGCAGGACACTTAGTATTGCGGAAAGCTTTCCTCTTTATGATAGCCTACATTTTGTAGAATGTATTTGTATCCATTTCCACTCTTTTAATACACGTCGCAAAAGCATGTTTGTTAGAGGTCGTGGATGCATTTTGAGAAGTTGTGGTAAAATGTGGAGTTTAAAATATGGAAGACTAAATGTATATATTTAGAATTTAAGGGTTACAAAGTTTTTTTTTTAATAATAGGACTGCCTTGTGTTTTGGTCAAAATGGAATGTACAATGACAGCCAAATAGCTTCTGAACGTGACCTTATTTTTGACCATGCTTTGACTTTTTCTTACTTGTTGTGTTTTTTTTTTTTTCGTGTTTGTAACAGGAAGTTCTGGCCCACTACTCTCACCGAGCGCTGGACGACGACATGCGCACGCAGATGGCGGCCGACTGGGTGAACCGCGAGCAGAGCGTGGCGGGCGCCGTCTCCCGCGAGCTGGCGGCCACGCAGCGCGAACTGGAGGAGGCGCGGCTGGCCGGCCGCGAGCTGCGCTTCCACAAGGAGAAGAAGGACATCCTCATGTTGGCCGTGGGACAGCTGAACGCCGCCAACGCCGCCACGCTGCCCTCGCACTAAAAGCGCCCCACTGTGAGTAAGATTACCCAAAAATTTAGAAAAAATTACACTTAGCAATTTGTTACAAGTCAAAGTGGACTTCAAAACAGAGATTAAAAAAAAACAACAACTCATTTCTATTTAGTTTTTTGGCACTTATCATGCTTATAATAGCACAACTTTTGGCTAAAATGAAGCTCCTCAACTCTCCAACATAGTTCCTTACCATTTTTATGGTACAAAAACATGCCTTGCTTTGCCTTTCACTTTATTATTGGATGATTGTATGAATCAAATATGAAGTACAGTTTTTATGTGTGTTACTTAAGCCATTTCAGAATCATTTTTTATGTTGTTACAACATTTCTTTGGGTGTATTCCAAGTGGATTGTACTACAAAATGTGACTAGTAGCCAAAGCAGATGTCACATTTCGCTTTTTATATCAAAGTTTGCCATTAGGACAGAATGGGGGAGACTTTTATACAAAAACATGATATATATTCAGTTTGTGTTTTTCCTTTTGCATGTTGTTTTCATTCCTAACCGAACAGTATTGGTTGTTTTGTAAAGGATTTCTCAAGGTTGTTATTGTATGTGTTTTCTATGCGTGTTTTTGTATTCAATGTTTATACATTTAGTAGATTTATATATAATAAAATACATGAAGATACACATTTACGTGTTATGTCACATTGCTTTGTTTGTACACAAAAAATAGCTTCATTTTTAGGTAAACATCTAATTGGGAAAATATATATAGGTACAGAAATGTTTTGCATTCTTTGTTTTCAGTAATAATTATTGTTACTGGTATATAATGAGTTCCACTTCTGCAATAGGTTAAACTTTTATTTTATATTTGAATTGAGTGAGACTGCCCTAAGGTTTTTTTAATGACTATTCTACGTTTATTTTGAATGACACGGTACTTCCGTATACGTAGCCGGAAAAGGCGTGGCTTCCTTCAAGCGGCATCCCAGTTCACCGTTGTTCATTCAACATGGCAGCGGGACCGATTTCCGAACGAAATCAAGGTAATGCGACTGCCCTTTGACTAACGACGAGTGATTAATACAATTTTCCCTCCAATTAGCTAGTTTTAACGTCCTTTGTCCAGTAGTTTTCACTTTTATGCTTGCAACTATCCTATGGCTAACACGCGCATGTCCACCCCGTAGTCTTCAATTCCGCTTCATAATTCTTTTATACTTTTATGCGTCGCTATGGCCAATAAAACTACACTTGCGGCCTGTTAAATTTTTGACGGTATATTTAAGCCGCCTATATGCACGTTCTTTCGGCGTACAGTCTTAAAATACGTGCTTTAGTTATAGTTAGCATAAGATGCTACCTTGCTAACAGGGATGAATGTGAACGAACTACGGCGATAATAGAGGGACAATTTTGCACTTGTGTTTCCCTTTATGAACTCATGGACGGGTTTACACGTCTAATCCAAGTGGAGTAGGAAGGCCGAATGAACGAATGGGATTTTATTGCACCAAGGAACCTCATTGTCTGCACACAAATGCTTTGTATCATTGGGTTAAAGTTTGGCTTGTTTTCCAGATGCCACGGTATACGTGGGCGGCTTGGACGAGAAGGTGTCGGAGCCGCTACTATGGGAGCTTTTCCTGCAGGCCGGTCCCGTGGTCAACACACACATGCCCAAAGACCGGGTGACGGGCCAGCATCAGGGTAAGGAGAAAGGCCCGTGAACTGCGGCAAACGGCGGCTTAACTGGGACCCCCCCTCTTTCAGGTTACGGCTTCGTGGAGTTCCTCAGCGAAGAGGACGCCGACTACGCCATCAAAATCATGAACATGATCAAACTGTACGGCAAGCCCATCCGCGTCAACAAGGCGTCGGCGCACAACAAGAACCTGGACGTGGGGGCCAACATCTTCATCGGAAACCTGGACTCTGAGATTGACGAGAAGCTGCTGTACGACACCTTCAGCGCCTTCGGGGTGATCCTGCAGACGCCCAAGATCATGCGGGACCCCGACACGGGCAACTCCAAAGGCTACGCCTTCATCAACTTTGCCAGCTTCGACGCCTCGGACGCCGCCATCGAGGCCATGAACGGCCAGTACCTTTGCAACCGGCCCATCACCGTGTCCTACGCCTTCAAGAAGGACTCCAAGGGCGAGCGCCACGGCTCGGCCGCCGAGCGCCTGCTGGCCGCGCAGAACCCGCTGTCGCAGGCTGACCGCCCTCACCAGCTGTTTGCCGACGCGCCGCCCCCGCAGGCCATCCCGCCGCCGGTGCTGACGTCCCTGGGCGCCAGCCTGGGCTTGGGGATGCCGCCGGCGGGGCTCTTCCCGCCCATGCCGCCGCCGGGATCCATGGGGGGCATGTCGCACGCCATGGCCATGCACCACGCCCATCAGGGGCAGCCGGGCGGGCACATGCCGCCGCCCTTCCCGGGATCCCTGCACGGTGAGTTGGCCAAAAGGCTCTTCTTGGTTTTGGACTTTTTTCACCCTGCATTTAATTTTGATTCCTTTCCCCTTTTCCTCCCCCCACAGCCATGCCGCAGATGCCCATGCCTCCTCCGGCACCCCCCGGCATGGTGCCCCCGCCCCCGGCCCCGCCGGGTTCCGCTCAAGCGCGGGCGCCGCTCCCTCCCGGCATGCCCCCGCCGCCAATGGGCATGCCGCACAGAGCCCCCTATGGACCGCCCATGGGTAAGTACAAACTCCGCCTCCTCTGGATGTATTTTTTTTGTTAATTGGATTATAAAAACTGGATTAAATATTTGTTTTTTTATAGATATAAAACTTTATTTGAACTATTTTTCTTAGGAAGGAAAAACATTTAATAATTATTTGGATATTTTTAGATTTTCCAAAATGCTAATAGCGAAAGAAAAAAAATGGATAAAAATTGCAATGATTGATTTAAAAGGGGGAAAATCAGGAAATATCATTTGAATTTGATCCTAAAACAGAGAGTTGCCTACCACAATGTACTTAGTCGGGCCGTACAAAGTGATGCGGCGGGCCACGTTTGGCCCCCGGGCCGCCTCTTTGACACCAGTGGTCTAAGCCAACCTCCCTCCTCCTCCTCCCCCCAGGTCATCCGGTGCCGCCTGGTATGAGAGGACCGCCGCCCCCTCCCATGCCCCCGCCGGGGTACGGCGCGGCCCCGCCTCGCCCGCCGCCCTTCGGCTTCCAGCGAGCGCCCCCCATGCCGCCTAGACCGCCCGTGGCCCCGCCTCGGCTTCCCATAAGGGCGCCCATGCCTTAACGTGGCGTCTTTTCTTTTCCCTTTGTTTTGTTTTTTTAAAGAAAGAAAATCATTGGTTTGACATTTGTAAGGTTGATTTGTTTTAATAGCTTTGTATCTGGGGTCACTGTACAGATGAAAGACCGCTAGCCAATAAAACCTTGAGTACACGCCGTCCAATCCCTAAGTCAGTCGACATTGATGGCTAAATACGTGTTCAGAGTAAGTGTTGAGACAAAAGTAAGAGAGCCTAAGCAGCCAAATTCAAAGCACCAGCACATTTCTGACCATTTCAATTCTCAAATTTGCATTAAACAAGCTAATGATAACAGCCAATATTTTTCCACCGTTATGTGCAGGATGGTCGCCACGGCAACTAGGTGGTCCTGACCAAAAAAAAACCTCCCAAGTTCTTAAATATTGACTGAAATGCAGTAAAAAAGATGATTTTCATGTATTTTCCTGTACGTTGCACCCCGTGTGTGCGTTTTGGGGGACTCCTTAAGGGGGGGGGGGTATGCACGTAGGCGTGGACTCCTCTCAGCATCCTCTTCATCGTCCTCCTCCTCATCATCACCACCAGAGCAACAGTCTCCTCCTCCGAGCCAAGAAGGAAAGGTGCGGTGAGTACTTGACGTTCCCCCTAAAAAAAACAGCCAGTTTTCACCGCTTTGCTCGCTATTTTCCCCTGAAATAAACGGTTGCGAGGGAGGGGGCGCTTTAGGCTTAAACATGAACGTTTTTCACCCCCACGAGGACGTGCGTGTGCGGCTCTAAACTGCGCGTCGTGATTAGGTTCCGTTGGCTGCGTTTGCAGCGATTGGCCGCAACAAGCCTACTCGTTGTAAAAAAGGCAAACAAATCGGATTGCACGGACGTTTTCTTCTTTTCTGAGTGGCGTTTGTGGCTTTTCTGTGCACGGTGGGCCTTTTGCTTTCCTATTTTTTCCCCCACCCGCATGCCTGATCGGCGTCCATGATGAATGCACCCGTTTAAACAATTGCACTTGCGAGACGCCAATGCAAAAATGACGCGCAGCATCATGGCGTATGCGCATGCCTGTGCGCGTGCAAGCACATGCATGTGCGCTATTTTCAGAGTTTTTTTTTAAATTAATTGACTACTCTAAAGGAGGCAATATTGCTTTTTTTCTTTAAATGGGGCGTCGAATGGGAATTTGATGGTGTCAATTTGTTTGACTTTTTTTTCCCACATTTGATTGGCTTTGTCATCATTGGCCATGCTAAAACGTCCAATGGCATTTGAGTGCTTGGCTGTTAGTGAGTTGTGTCCATTCAGTAATCATCTTTTTGAATGAACATGTCAGAGATGAAATATTGCCACCATTTTGAGTGTACTAGTAGTAGAATATTCAATCCTGAATATTTCAACTGTAATAACCTCAAACCCAATGTACATTATCACTCACCCAGGAACTCTTATTTTTATTTCTTTCTTTTTTTTTTACCACCCCCACAAACACAGCGTGACATGTTGTTTTATGGTGGGCATCCACTGACACACACACACACACACAAAACACACACAGACAGAAATCTCCAAGGAACAGCGGTAATGAAAAGACACCCCTGTGGCTATTGTGCAAACACAACTGGGCTTTTTTTCGTTGTTGAAATGCCAAAATAAAAGATGAGCTGATGATGATGATAACGTTCCACACGATTGCTCAGACTTTGATGACCAATCCATTTCAAGCCCGGCTAGTTTTTAGCACCCCTCTGCACACACTTTCTTTTATTCCATTCACTAGCATTGTAACGCTGTGGTCATGGCGTCTTGTCGCGATGACCAATCATTTCAACTTTTAATCTTTAACTGTGGTGGTTTGTCGACAGGCGGCAAGATGGAGGACGGCTATCAGAACCGGACGGCCTTCATCAAAGGCGCCAAAGACATCGCCAAGGAAGTCAAGCGGCAGGCTTCGGCCAAAGTGGCGCGCAGCGTGGACCGGGTCAACGACGAGTACGGACGCCGCTCCTACGACCGCTTCCAAGAAGACCAAGACGACGACGACGACCTCCACGACGGCGGCCCGGACGAGGCGGGGCAAAGCGACTCCACCGAGGGCCACGACGAGGACGACGAAATCTACGAGGGCGAGTACCAGGGCGTCCCCCGGGCCGAGTCTGGCGAGGCCGAGTCGGGCCAAGGCGGTCTGGCCGGCGGGCCCGGCTCGGTCCCGCGGCCCCCGGGAGAAGCCGAGCGGCGCAAAGAGCAGGAGGAACTGGCGCGCCAGTACGAGAGCATCCTGCAAGAGTGCGGCCACGGCAAGTTCCAGTGGACGCTCTACTTTGTGCTGGGCCTGGCGCTCATGGCCGACGGCGTGGAGATCTTCGTGGTGGGCTTCGTCTTGCCCAGTGCCGAGAAAGACATGTGCCTCTCCGAGCCCAACAAGAGCATGCTAGGTAGCTTTTTTGAAAATGACCAGATGGCCTTTTACCGGGCTAAGGTGGTGTTTTCCCCTCCCGCAGGTCTGATCGTGTATTTGGGGATGATGGTGGGGGCCTTCCTGTGGGGCGCCTTGGCCGACCGTATCGGCCGCCGCCAGTCACTCCTCATCTCCCTGTCCATCAATGGCGTCTTCTCCTTCTTCTCGTCCTTCGTGCAGGGATACGGCACTTTCCTCTTCTGCAGGCTGCTCTCGGGCGTCGGGTAAGGCGGGGCGTCGGGATTGGCCGGCCACCGGGACCGCCATTCAAAGCCACTTTGGCGTGCGTGACCAGGATCGGCGGCTCCATTCCCATCGTCTTCTCCTACTACTCGGAGTTCCTGAGCCACGAAAAGCGAGGCGAGCACTTGAGCTGGCTCTGCGTCTTCTGGATGATGGGCGGCATCTACGCCTCGGCCATGGCTTGGACCATCATCCCCCATTACGGTGGGTGGTTGGCCGCAAATGAAAAAAAAGTTGAATTTCAATGTATAATTCTTCTTTTTGACTCCGCCCCCTTGTATATCCTCCAGGGTGGAGCTTCCAAATGGGCTCGGCCTACCAGTTCCACAGCTGGCGCGTCTTCGTGCTGGTTTGCGCCTTCCCGTCGGTGGCCGCCATCGCCGCCCTCTGCGCCGTGCCCGAAAGCCCGCGATTTTACCTGGAGGTCAGTCCTTTTGTCAGTGCGTCCGTCGGTCCGAGCCCGGCGCCAACCGGCCATTTTCTTTGCCCGTCTGCCACAGAATGGCAAACACGATGAAGGCTGGATGATCCTCAAGCAGGTCCACGACACCAACATGCGGGCCAAGGGACACCCGGAGAAAGTTTTCAGCGTAAGTGGACCACAAGTTCCAAGCCAATCTAGTAAAAACAATAACAAGTCGCCATTTTGGGCCTCAAGGTGACCACCATCAAGACCGTGAGGCAGATGGACGAACTGGCGGACGGCGGCACCGACACGCCCGTTTGGCAGCGCTACCGCCTCAAGATGGTGGCCTTGTGTCGACAGGTCGGCGATGGGTGAAAATGGCCGCCGGCGCCCCCGAAAGCGGCTTGCTTGAAACGGCTCTTTTTGGGGACTCTTTGCAGATCCGAAACAACGTGGCGGCTTGTTTCGGGCCCGAATTCAAGCGCACCACCTTCATGCTCATGGCCGTTTGGTCCACCATGTCCTTCAGGTAAAGCCTCCCGTCCAATCAATGGCTTTATTTTGTCTTTTTATGGAAAAACTGGCATTTTTAGCATCAAAATTGGGACACTTTGACCAATTTTAAAGGGTTTAGTTGTGTGTACCTTTAGCATAGCTAGCATGTGTTTCTCTTTGGCAGCTACTACGGTCTGACCGTTTGGTTCCCGGACATGATCAAGTACATCCAGAAGCAGGAGTACGATTCCCGCACCAAAACTTTCGGCAAGGAACGCGTGGAACATGTGACCTTCAACTTCACGCTGGAGAACCAGGTGCACCGCGGAGGCTACTGGTTCAACGACAAGTAAGCGCTAGCCCAAAGTCTGCACACCCCGTCCGGCGTGGCCGTCCCCCTCCACGTTTGTCGACGATTCCGCGGGTTCAACTCCAGGTTCCTCAACCTGAAGATGAAGTCCATGGTGTTCGAGGACTCGGTGTTCGAGGAGTGTTACTTTGAGGACATCACGTCCACGCACACCGTCTTCCGGAACTGCACCTTCATCGCCACCTTGTTCTACAACACGGGTACGCCGCGCCGTCCACGCGCTTCCAAAAAAAAAAAGTATGCAAATGACGAAATGGGAGCTGTGGAAGGCTTTTAATACGTGACGTGACGGCGGTCCAGACTTGTTCAAGTACAGATTGGTGGAGTCCAAGTTGGTGAACAGCACGTTCCTGCACAACAAGGAGGGCTGCCTGCTGGACTTTAGCGACGACTTCAACAATGCCTACATGATCTACTTTGTCAACTTCCTGGGAACGTTGGCCGTCCTGCCGGGCAACATCGTGTCGGCCCTCCTCATGGACAAAATCGGACGCCTGAGGATGTTGGGTAGGTTGTCGGCTGGGCCCAATCCCCAAGCCACTGACAGGGCCACCCCGTTTTTGTTTTTTGGGGCCATGCAGCCGGGTCCAGCGTGGTCTCCTGCGTCAGCTGCTTGTTCCTGGCGTTGGGCAACAGCGAGTCGGCCATGATCGCTCTCCTCTGCCTCTTTGGCGGCATCAGCATCGCCTCCTGGAACGCCCTGGACGTCATCACCGTGGAACTCTACCCATCTGATAAACGGTCAGTTTACTATACATTGACAAAAAAATGAGCCTTACTATAGATGGTCTTTTCTATTTTTCAGGACCACGGCGTTCGGCTTCCTCAACGCTCTGTGCAAGCTGGCGGCCGTGATCGGCATCTGCATCTTCCAGTCTTTGGTGGGCGTGACCAAGGCCGTGGCCATCCTCTTGGCCGCCGGCGCGTTGGCCGCCGGCAGCTTCCTGGCCACCAAGCTGCCCGAAACCCGAGGCCAGGTCTTGCAGTAGAAGAGGGCGGGGCATGGGCGTGGGCGGGCCCGCCCACCCGCGGCAAACTGCAAAGGCAGGAACCCCTCCCCCCTCCTATCCCCTCCGGGAGGGGCGGGACGCCGTCTCCTTTTGAGGGGGAGGCGTAGCGACCCGCTGGGTATCCCCGCCAGGCCACGTTCCGTTGGTGTCTTTTTGCATGGGTGCGTGCTAAGGAAAACAACACTTTTTTTTTTTTAATTCACCGGAATTCAGCCAATCGGTTCGAAGAATGTACCGAGAGTCTATCGTTTACATCGATACAAAAAATAATGAATACTACATGAATGGAAACAAGCTCGTTTTGCCCCAAAACGCAGCCTTTCGCCCAAATTGGCCAACGTCTTAAAGTCAACGCGAGTCGGCCATTTTGGGTCCCCCAAAAAAGTCCGCTCGACGAGCGACGGTGACGCATGTTTGTGTCGTGTTGTCTGACATTGTTGGACGTCTTTCATTTGTGTCTTTTGAAGAAAAAAAAGGCCGTCAATGGCAGGTTTTTTTTTTGCATCGTCCAAAGACGACAGATTGTTGCTTGCAGTGATTATTCTTGATCAAAGTGGGTTTTTTTTCCTTGGTGAAATGTAAGTTATGTTTTTTGGAAAGTGGTGAAACTGTGTTTCTCGTTTGATCCACACATTTTTTATTTTTTTGGTTTAAAATATTCATCAAAAAATTGAAACTTTTTTTTTTAAATGCCAAATTTGGAATTTATTCAAAATATTTTCTGTACCAATCAATCCAAAGAGCTCTGCTAAAAAAAAAGGAGTCACCTCATTGTATGCGTAGAGTAATATTAAATATATATACAGTACATATCGTATATGTAAGTCTTTGATTAAGAGACAGAGAATTTGGGGATATTTTAGGAATTGATGAGAAACATTACAAGTTGGGTGCTTCTTTTTCCATTTGCCTTGTTTACAATGAACGCCAACTTCTGTAAATGTCAGTTGAATTCAGAGAATCTATGTCACGTGCAAGTCAGAAGAAAAGGAGGGGAGGAAAGAAAAAAAAAGAAAATTAATGTCTGTATGTACGAGTATGCAATTTGTGGAACTTTTTGCCAAAAGAATGCTGTACAATTTTATGGCGTGCCGTCTTTGTTTTGTTATGATGACAAACTTGGTGATTTCAGTATTTGAATCTGAATACATGGTTGATGCTGACAAAAAAATGAAAGATTTCATTCATTCTTAAGTCTTAGTGTTTTGAAATGTTTAATTTTTCTCCCACTTAGAAATTGACCCCAAAAAAAAAAAATCCCATTTATTTTCCAGGATCATTTCATATACAATCATCCCATTTTTATTAAGACTGTAAAGTCATTTTATGTAAAGTTTCCCCAGTACAGTTGTTATTTTTAACTGCATTTTCACATTTTCTATAGTTAGCCTTGAATAATACTTTTTAAATGTAAAAATCAGGCAAAAATTAGACATGAAAACCATTTGAGTCGAGTGATATTAACATTGAGGCGGTCCGACCATTGGGAAATGGTCAGTAGAGCTGGAGCCAATCACAGCCAACTATGACTTGCCAGCCAATCACAGGGCACGGACACAACTCCAACGGGACTGATCATCAATGTCAACTATCTTCAGGTGCGAGACGCACACTGTACATCGGAGCACTCAGGTCAGTCAAGAAAAACAATGATTATAACATTTATTTTGATATTTTAAGAATTGCTCACTTGCTATAATGAACCCGCGCGCGTTTATTTTGATGTCTTACGAGTTGCTTACTTGTTACAATGAACAAGTATGCGTTTATTTTGAGGTGATGAGCTGCGGTCGCCATGAGCCCCGGTGGCCATGAGCTCCGGTAAGCAAGCAAGCAAGCAAGCAAACAAACTAGGGGGAAGGCTAAACCTCAATGTTAAATTTTAATCTTGTTTTGCTAAATGATGTCTTGTTCACGTATTCATAAGAACTCCATCGGCGTCCTTAACGCGGTGGATACTGTTATGGGGTTTAAACTACCTTTATTATGTAAATATCGCGCTAATTAGTGATTAGCACGAGGCTAGCGATAGCCGCGAGTGGCTAGTCGCTACACTAGCAGAGAGTTCACATAGTGCTATTAACTGTAGTCATACTTGACTGTGGATGCTAAATGAGCGCTAGTTAAGGTAACGTTCTGACTCCTATCATTTTGTATAATACACTTATTTGTCGGTGCGAATGGGCTAAATGCCTTGTCAAGTGTTTTATTCATGTGTTCAATTTGAATTTTATGGATGTACACATACATTGTATGGCCTGCACACGTTGTAGTGTTTTTATATGACGGAAATAAGGCTGTAAGTGTTTGTTTAGAAGCAGACCAAACTCTGTCCCTATTTTGCTTTTCAGCTTGGTCCAAAAGCTCACGGACCCCATCCGATGTTTCCACCTGCGTCCCCCGCACGCCGGTGAAACACACGACCTGTGGATTTTTGGACTTTTTCCCCCCTGTGGATTTTTGGCCACTTTGGACACTTCTCCTATTGATTTTGGACACTGGACACTCTTTTCCCCCTGTGGATTTTGGACACTTTTTCCCCTTGTGGGTTTTGGACACTTTTTCCCCTTGTGGGTTTTGGACACTTTTTTTCCCCTTGTGGGTTTTGGACACTTTTTTTCCCCTTGTGGGTTTTGGACACTTTTTTTCCCCTTGTGGGTTTTGGACACTTTTTTTCCCCTTGTGGGTTTTGGACACTTTTTTTCCCCTTGTGGGTTTTGGACACTTTTTTTCCCCCTTGTGGGTTTTGGACACTTTTTTTCCCCCTTGTGGGTTTTGGACACTTTTTTCCCCCTTGTGGGTTTTGGACACTTTTTTTTCCCCCTTGTGGGTTTTGGACACTTTTTTTTCCCCCTTGTGGGTTTTGGACACTTTTTTTCCCCTTGTGGGTTTTGGACACTTTTTTCCCCTTGTGGGTTTTGGACACTTTTTCCCCCCTTGTGGGTTTTGGACACTTTGGACACCTTTCATTCTGTGTTTGGATTTTTGTATCTCTGTGTGGGGTGGGCGATCTGGGACGCCGTGCAGGTCACGGCCAGAAGGTGAGTATGTAGGCGGGCGGTTTTTTTCTTCTTTTTTTTCCCTGTGAATTTTGGACACTTTGGACACTTTTTTTCCCATGTGGATTTTGGACACTTTTGTTCCCATGTGGATTTTGGACACTTTTGTTCCCATGTGGATTTTGGACACTTTGGACACTTTTGTTCCCATGTGGATTTTGGACACTTTTGTTCCCATGTGGATTTTGGACACTTTTGTTCCCATGTGGATTTTGGACACTTTTGTTCCCATGTGGATTTTGGACACTTTTGTTCCCATGTGGATTTTGGACACTTTGGACACTTTTTTCCCATGTGGATTTTGGACACTTTTCCCCGTGGGTTTTGGACACTTTTTCCCCCTGTGGGTTTTGGACATTTTGGACGCTTTTTTCCCCCTGTGGGTTTTGGACATTTTGGACACTTTTTTCCCCTTGTGGGGTTTGGACACTTTTTCCCCTTGTGGGTTTTGGACACTTTTTTCCCCTTGTGGGTTTTGGACACTTTTCCCCCTGTGGGATTTGGACACTTTGGAGACTTTTTTCCCATGTGGATTTTGGACACTTTGGACACTTTTTTCCCCCTGTGGGTTTTGGACATTTTGGACGCTTTTTTCCCCCTGTGGGTTTTGGACATTTTGGACGCTTTTTTCCCCCTGTGGGTTTTGGACATTTTGGACACTTTTTTCCCCTTGTGGGGTTTGGACACCTTTTCCCCTTGTGGGTTTTGGACACTTTTTTCCCCTTGTGGGTTTTGGACACTTTTCCCCCTGTGGGATTTGGACACTTTGGAGACTTTTTTCCCATGTGGATTTTGGACACTTTTGTTCCCATGTGGATTTTGGACACTTTTGTTCCCATGTGGATTTTGGACACTTTTGTTCCCATGTGGATTTTGGACACTTTTGTTCCCATGTGGATTTTGGACACTTTTGTTCCCATGTGGATTTTGGACACTTTGGACACTTTTTTCCCCTGTGGGTTTTGGACACTTTTCCCCCCTGTAGGTTTTGGACACTTTTTCCCCCTGTGGGTTTTGGACATTTTGGACACTTTTTTCCCCCTGTGGGGTTTGGACACTTTTTCCCCTTGTGGGTTTTGGACACTTTTCCCCCTGTGGGATTTGGACACTTTGGACACTTTTTCCCCTTGTGGGTTTTGGACACTTTGGACACTTTTCCCCTTGTGGGTTTTGGACACTTTTTCCCCCCTTGTGGTTTTTGGACACTTTGGACACCTTTCATTCTGTGTTTGGATTTTTGTATCTCTGTGTGGGGTGGGCGATCTGGGACGCCGTGCAGGTCACGGCCAGAAGGTGAGTATGTAGGCGGGCGGTTTTTTTCTTCTTTTTTTCCCTGTGAATTTTGGACACTTTGGACACTTTTTTTCCCATGTGGATTTTGGACACTTTTGTTCCCATGTGGATTTTGGACACTTTGGACACTTTTGTTCCCATGTGGATTTTGGACACTTTTGTTCCCATGTGGATTTTGGACACTTTTGTTCCCATGTGGATTTTGGACACTTTTTCCCCTTGTGGGTTTTGGACACTTTGGACACTTTTTCCCCTTGTGGGTTTTGGACACTTTGGACTCTTTTTCCCCTTGTGGGTTTTGGACACTTTTTCCCCTTGTGGGTTTTGGACACTTTGGACACTTTTTTTCCCATGTGGATTTTGGACACTTTTGTTCCCATGTGGATTTTGGACACTTTGGACACTTTTTTTTCCCATGTGGATTTTGGACACTTTTGTTCCCATGTGGATTTTGGACACTTTTGTTCCCATGTGGATTTTGGACACTTTCCCCTTGTGGGTTTTGGACACTTTGGACACTTTTTCCCCTTGTGGGTTTTGGACACTTTTTCCCCTTGTGGGTTTTGGACAATTTTCCCCCTGTGGGATTTGGACACTTTGGACACTTTTTTCCCATGTGGATTTTGGACACTTTTGTTCCCATGTGGATTTTGGACACTTTTGTTCCCATGTGGATTTTGGACACTTTTGTTCCCATGTGGATTTTGGACACTTTTTCCCCTTGTGGGTTTTGGACACTTTGGACACTTTTTCCCCTTGTGGGTTTTGGACACTTTGGACACTTTTTCCCCTTGTGGGTTTTGGACACTTTGGACACTTTTTCCCCTTGTGGGTTTTGGACACTTTGGACACTTTTTCCCCTTGTGGGTTTTGGACACTTTTTCCCCTTCTGGGTTTTGGACACTTTTTCCCCTTGTGGGTTTTGGACACCTTTTTCCCCCCTTGTGTGTTTTGGACACTTTTCCCCCTGTGGGTTTTGGACACTTTGGACAATTTTGTTCCCATGTGGATTTTGGACACTTTTGTTCCCATGTGGATTTTGGACACTTTTGTTCCCATGTGGATTTTGGACACTTTTGTTCCCATGTGGATTTTGGACACTTTGGACACTTTTTTCCCATGTGGATTTTGGACACTTTTGTTCCCATGTGGATTTTGGACACTTTGGACACTTTCCCATGTGGACTTTGGACACTTTGGACACTTTCCCCCTGTGGGTTTTGGACACTTTGGACACTTTTGTTCCCATGTGGATTTTGGACACTTTTGTTCCCATGTGGATTTTGGACACTTTGGACACTTTCCCATGTGGACTTTGGACACTTTCCCCCTGTGGGTTTTGGACACTTTGGACACTTTTATTCACATGTGGATTTTGGACACTTTTGTTCCCATGTGGATTTTGGACACTTTGGACACTTTCCCATGTGGACTTTGGACACTTTCCCATGTGGATTTTGGACACTTTGGACACTTTCCCATGTGGACTTTGGACACTTTGGACACTTTTGTTCACATGTGGATTTTGGACACTTTTGTTCCCATGTGGATTTTGGACACTTTGGACACTTTCCCATGTGGACTTTGGACACTTTGGACACTTTCCCATGTGGATTTTGGACACTTTGGACACTTTCCCATGTGGACTTTGGACACTTTGGACACTTTCCCCCTGTGGGTTTTGGACACTTTGGACACTTTTGTTCCCATGTGGATTTTGGACACTTTTGTTCCCATGTGGATTTTGGACACTTTTGTTCCCATGTGGATTTTGGACACTTTTGTTCCCATGTGGATTTTGGACACTTTGGACACTTTCCCATGTGGACTTTGGACACTTTGGACACTTCCCCCCTGTGGGTTTTGGACACTTTGGACACTTTTGTTCCCATGTGGACTTTGGACACTTTTGTTCCCATGTGGATTTTGGACACTTTGGACACTTTGGACACTTTGGACACTTTGGACACTTTGGACACTTTGGACACTTTGGACACTTTGGACACTTTTTCCCTAGTGGATTTTGGACACGTTGGACACCTTTCATTCCACGTGTGGATATTTGTATATCCGGGTGGGGTGGGCGACCTGGGAGGTGCATGTTACGGCCAGAAGGTGAGCATCCAGGTGAGTGGGTGACCCTGGACGTCGCGAAGGTCATGGCCAGAAGCTGAAAATGGTGACCGGCGTGTGACTCGGGACGTCGCGGAGGACATGGCCAGAAGGTGAAAATGGAGGCCGGCGTGAGACTCGGGACGTCGCGGAAGACGTGCCCTGAAGGTGAAAATGGAGGCCGGTGTGTGACCTGGGACGTTGCGGAGGCCATGGCCAGAAGGTGAGAATGTAGGAGGGCGGGTAGGCGCCTACTGCGTGTCCTCGCCACAGTGACCAACGACGGAGGGGCGTTTGTTCTTACAGGGCCAATCGGAAGATCCGGGCGCACCGGGTGCGGAGAGGACGACGGCTCTCTGTGTACGCCAGTGAGTCCATACATACCTATGCCAGGACGGATGCGGCTCGCCCCGATGCGGCTCGCCCCGATGCGGCTCGCCCCGGATGTGGCTCGCCCGGATGTGGCTCGCCCGGATGTGGCTCGCCCCGGATGTGGCTCGCCCGGATGCGGCTCGCCCGGATGTGACTCGCCCGGATCCAAAGGGATCAAGGTAAGTGTTAAATTCTCCACACCTTGCTAAAAATATCTTAGTTAATCGATTGAACATTTTAAAAAAAATAACTGCATTTTTATTATTATTTTTTTATTTTAACCATTGTTTTTTTTCAATTTTGCTCTAAAAAGAAAATAACTTTTATACCATTTTTGAGTTAAACGCAATAAGAAAAAAATTAATTTATTTTTCTGAAGGTTTTTTTTTTTTAAATTAGAAATTCAAAGTGTAAAATGTGTTTTATTTCCTGGGCAGGGCCTGCGGGGGCGGGACCCCCCCGGAACTAAAGGCATGACGGTAAGTACTTTATTTGATTTGATGGACAGCGATGTCCAATTTATTGAAAGCGGGAGAAGTGGCGCTGAAAGAAAATCCTAATGGACGGCGCTTTGTTTGTCCCGCAGGACTGAGAGAGCTGCTCACATTCACCCAAGACAACTGCTGTGAGTGGCCCGCCAGCCCGTGCTGTCGTCCAATCGCAAGCCGAGCTCATTTAACCTGTCTTTGCTTTGTCTTTTCTGCGTGTTCCACGGCTAAGTATTGGTCTTAAGGAACCCCCTCCCAAGCGTCCACTTGATTTTTGGGCCGTTCTTGATCAAAACTATGGGTGTTTTGAGGCCCAGTGGTTGGTGTAAATGACTGGCGGCTGTGTATGATGACAAAAAAGGCTTGTGATGATTCATAATGATGACGATGATAAAGCCAATATCTGAACAGCCATTTCAGTTCTAACCCCAAACTCTTGACTCAATTCTTCAAACGTTTTGGTTTAGAACACAATTTATCCATCCCCCATTTTGTGGGTATTTTCGCCTTACTTACATAAAATAAACAAAAAAAACATGGGATTTATGGAAAAAATACTATAGAAAAGAATTGAAATTGAAAAGACAGCTAAACGGGGCGCGCAGGATGTGCTGGTTTGCGTCATGGGGGTTCGTGCGCTGGACACCGCGCTCGCTGAGGAAAGCCCTCGCCATCAGCCAAAGACATGGAGGCAAGTCCCGCCCAACGATGGCGTTCGGCCGTCTGCTCCGCCCGCCTGCCCGCTTGAACGGCTCTTTGCTTTCAGCTGCACGAGAGCCGGAAGTCGGTCTGCGGTGTTCCGGGGAGGGACGTGGCCGCCCACTCCGGGAAGGTGAAGAAGAACTGCGTGGAGATGTGGCCAGCCGGCTTTTGCTCAGAAAAAGGCTTTTTAAAATTTCCTGTCAACAAAATATTTGAAGGCTTTTTTCATCTTTAAAAAAATGACCATGTACGTATACTAACGTCTTTGTTTCTTAAAAAAAAAATGACATAGTAAAGCAGGGCTTTCCCCCCCTAAAAAACGACATAGTATAGTAAGGCTTATTTTCTTTAAAAAATTGACATAGTATTGTAAGCAAATTCTCACTGATCTGTAAGTCTGATTGTCGTTGTCGACATGATCACTTTGCTCACGTCATCTTTATGTCATTCACGGCGTCCATTCGGGAAGAGCTGGCTGACCGGCAGCAGGAGCAGTTGGGACAGATGCACATCGCCACCGCCTTCGTCATGTCGCCGCCTTCCCGCTATTTTAGGTAAGAGGTAGCTTGAGTCATTTGCCTAAGTGTGCCTGCCTGCCACCTCCCTGCTGAGCTTTTTCCCCCCTAAAAAAACGACATAGTATAGTAAGGCTTTTCCCCCTCAAAAACAACATAGTATAGTAAGGCTAAACGTTTAAAAAAAACTACACAGTATAGTAAGGCTCTTGTTCTTTAAAAATGACAATGTATGGTAAGGCTTTAATCTATTTAAAAAAATACCATGTACACTGTACATGGTATTTTTTAAATAGATCAAAGCTTTACCATACATGGTCTTTTTTTAGTAAATAAATGCCTTACTGTACATTGTACAGTAAGGCATTTATTTACTAAAAAAAAGACCATGTATTGTAAGGGTAATCCTTTAAAAAAATATAAAAAAATTAAATGTGAGGCATTTGAGCAATAATAGTCATATTTAACTTTATTGTATACATAATGAATGTATGTAAAAGATGTTTGTTGAATGTAAGTAACAGTATTGGAGGAATGTTCCCCAAAAGTTCACACTTTGCCTTATTTGTTGACATACATGTACCGACCGGCGCACCCCGGATTGTGCCTACATCCACCCGAGGCTACGGCACTCCCGCAGAAGCAGGCGGACGACGTCGCGGGAGGGCAAATCTGTAAGTCTGATTGTCGTTGTAGACATTATCACTTTGGTCACGTCATCTTTATGTCTTTCACGGCGTCCATTCGGGAAGAGCTGGCTGACCGGCCGTGGGAGCAGTTGGGACAGATGCACATTGCCACCGCCTTCATCATGTCGCCGCCTTCCCGCTATTTTAGGTAAGAATTAGCTTGAGTTATTTGCCTAAGTGTGCCTGCCTCCTACCTACTGAGCTTTTTTCCCCCTAAAAAAACGACATAGTATAGTAAGGCTTTTCCCCTTCAAAAACAACATAGTATAATAAGGCTTTTCCCCCCTAAAAAAACGACACAGTATAGTCAGGCTTTTTTTCTGAAAAAACGACATAGTATAGTAAGGCTTTTTCTCTTCAAAAACGACATAGTATAGTAAGGCTTTTTTTTCTTGAAAAAACGACATAGTATAGTAAGGCTTTTTTTCTTGAAAAAACGACATAGTATAGTAAGGCTTTTTTTCTTGAAAAAACGACATAGTATAGTAAGGCTTTTTTCTTAAAAAAACGACATAGTATAGTAAGGCTTTTTTCTTGATAAAAACCACATAGTATACTAAGGCTTTTTTTCTTGAAAAAACGACATAGTATAGTAAGGCTTTTTTTCTTGAAAAAACGACATAGTATAGTAAGGCTTTTTTTATTGAAAAAACGACATAGTATAATAAGGCTTTTTTCTTGAAAAAACGACATAGTATAGTAAGGCTTTTTTTCTTGAAAAAAACGACATAGTATAGTAAGGCTTTTTTCTTAAAAAAACGACATTGTATAGTAAGGCTTTTTTTCTAGAAAAAACGACATAGTATCGTAAGGCTTTTTTCTTGAAAAAAACGACATAGTATAGTAAGGCTTTTTTCTTAAAAAAACGACATAGTATAGTAAGGCTTTTTTCTTGAAAAAAACGACATAGTATAGTAAGGCTTTTTTCTTAAAAAAACGACATAGTATACTATGTCGTTTTTTCTTGAAAAAACGACATAGTATAGTAAGGCTTTTTTTCTTTAAAAAACGACATAGTATAGTAAGGCTTTTTTTCTTGAAAAAACGACATATTATAGTAAGGCTTTTTTCTTTAAAAAACGACATAGTATAGTAAGGCTTTTTTTCTTGAAAAAACGACATAGTATAGTAAGGCTTTTTTCATGAAAAAAACGACATAGTATAGTAAGGCTTTTTTCTTAAAAAAACGACATAGTATAGTAAGGCTTTTTTCTTGAAAAAAACGACATAGTATAGTAAGGCTTTTTTCTTGAAAAAACGACATAGTATAGTTAGGCTTTTTTTCTTGAAAAAACGACATAGTATAGTAAGGCTTTTTTCTTGAAAAAAACGACATAGTATAGTAAGGCTTTTTTCTTTAAAAAACGACATAGTATAGTAAGGCTTTTTTCTTGAAAAAAACGACATAGTATAGTAAGGCTTTTTTCTTGAAAAAACGACAGTATAGTTAGGCTTTTTTTCTTGAAAAAACGACATAGTATAGTAAGGCTTTTTTCTTGAAAAAAACGACATAGTATAGTAAGGCTTTTTTCTTAAAAAAAACAACATAGTATAGTAAGGCTTTTTTCTTGAAAAAAAACGACATAGTATAGTAAGGCTTTTTTCTTAAAAAAACGACATAGTATACTATGTCGTTTTTTTAAGAAAAAACGACATAGTATAGTAAGGCTTTTTTTCTTGAAAAAACGACATAGTATGGTAAGGCTTTTTTTTCTTGAAAAAACGACATAGTATAGTAAGGCTTTTTTTCTTGAAAAAACGACATAGTATAGTAAGGCTTTTTTTCTTGAAAAAACGACATAGTATAGTAAGGCTTTTTTTCTTGAAAAAACGACATAGTATAGTAAGGCTTTTTTTTCTTAAAAAACGACATAGTATAGTAAGGCTTTTTTTCTTGAAAAAACGACATAGTATAGTAAGGCTTTTTTTCTTAAAAAAACGACATAGTATAGTAAGGCTTTTTTCTTGAAAAAAACCACATAGTATACTAAGGCTTTTTTTCTTGAAAAAATGACATAGTATAGTAAGGCTTTTTTTCTTGAAAAAACGACATAGTATAGTAAGGCTTTTTTTCTTGAAAAAACGACATAGTATAGTAAGGCTTTTTTTATTGAAAAAACGACATAGTATAATAAGGCTTTTTTCTTGAAAAAACGACATAGTATAGTAAGGCTTTTTTTCTTGAAAAAACGACATAGTATACTATGTCGTTTTTTCTTGAAAAAACGACATAGTATACTATGTCGATTTTTCTTGAAAAAACGACATAGTATAGTAAGGCTTTTTTCTTAAAAAAACGACATAGTATAGTAAGGCTTTTTTCTTGAAAAAAACGACATAGTATAGTAAGGCTTTTTTTCTTAAAAAAACGACATAGTATAGTAAGGCTTTTTTTCTTTAAAAAACGACATAGTATAGTAAGGCTTTTTTTCTTTAAAAAACGACATAGTATAGTAAGGCTTTTTTCTTAAAAAAAACGACATAGTATAGTAAGGCTTTTTTTCTTGAAAAAACGACACAGTATAGTAAGGCTTTTTTCTTGAAAAAAACGACATAGTATAGTAAGGCTTTTTTCTTAAAAAAACGACAAAGTATAGTAAGGCTTTTTTCTTGAAAAAAACGACATAGTATAGTAAGGCTTTTTTCTTGAAAAAACGACATAGTATAGTTAGGCTTTTTTCTTGAAAAAACGACATAGTATAGTTAGGCTTTTTTTCTTGAAAAAAACGACATAGTATAGTAAGGCTTTTTTCTTAAAAAAACGACATAGTATAGTAAGGCTTTTTTCTTAAAAAAACGACATAGTATAGTTAGGCTTTTTTCTTGAAAAAAACGACATAGTATAGTTAGGCTTTTTTTCTTGAAAAAACGACATAGTATAGTAAGGCTTTTTTCTTGAAAAAAACGACATAGTATAGTAAGGCTTTTTTCTTAAAAAAACGACATAGTATAGTAAGGCTTTTTTCTTAAAAAAACGACATAGTATAGTTAGGCTTTTTTCTTGAAAAAAACGACATAGTATAGTAAGGCTTTTTTCTTGAAAAAAACGACATAGTATAGTAAGGCTTTTTTCTTAAAAAAACGACATAGTATACTATGTCGTTTTTTTCTTGAAAAAACGACATAGTATAGTAAGGCTTTTTTTTTCTTGAAAAAACGACATAGTATATTAAGGCTTTTTTTCTTGAAAAAACGACATAGTATAGTAAGGCTTTTTTTCTTGAAAAAACGACATAGTATAGTAAGGCTTTTTTTCTTGAAAAAACGACATAGTATACTATGTCGTTTTTTCTTGAAAAAACGACATAGTATAGTAAGGCTTTTTTTCTTGAAAAAACGACATAGTATAGTAAGGCTTTTTTTCTTGAAAAAACGACATAGTATAGTAAGGCTTTTTTTCTTCAAAAAAACGACATAGTATAGTAAGGCTTTTTTCTTAAAAAAACGACATAGTATACTATGTCGTTTTTTCTTGAAAAAACGACATAGTATAGTAAGGCTTTTTTTCTTGAAAAAACGACATAGTATAGTAAGGCTTTTTTTTCTTGAAAAAACGACATAGTATAGTAAGGCTTTTTTTTCTTGAAAAAACGACATAGTATAGTAAGGCTTTTTTTCTTGAAAAAACGACATACTATAGTAAGGCTTTTTTTCTTGAAAAAGCGACATAGTATAGTAAGGTTTTTTTTCTTGAAAAAACGACATAGTATAGTAAGGCTTTTTTTCTTGAAAAAACGACATAGTATAGTAAGGCTTTTTTCTTAAAAAATTACATGGTATAGTAAGGCTTTTTTTCTTGAAAAAACGACATAGTATAGTAAGGCTTTTTTCTTGAAAAAACGACATAGTATAGCAAGGCTTTTTTCTTAAAAAAACGACATAGTATAGTAAGGCTTTTTTCTTGAAAAAAACGACATAGTATAGTAAGGCTTTTCCCCTTCAAAAACAACATAGTATAATAAGGCTTTTCCCCTTCAAAAACAACATAGTATAATAAGGCTTTTCCCCCCTAAAAAAATGACACAGTATAGTAAGGCTTTTTTTCTTTAAAAATGGCTTTTATTTACACTTTGCCCTGTTTGTTGACATACATGTACCGACGTAGCCCGGATTGTGCCTTCATCCACTCGAGACTCCGGCACTTCCGCAGAAGCAGGTGGACGACGTCACGGGAGGGCAAATTTGTAAGTCTGATTGTCTTTGTAGACATTATCACTTTGGTCACGTCATCTTTGTCTTTCACGGCGTCCATTTGGGAAGAGCTGGCTGACCGGCAGCAGTTGGGACAGATGCACATCGCCACCGCCGTCGTCATGCCAAGTTGAAGACTGTGCAGCCATTTTCCTGCTATTTTAGGTAAGAAGTAGCTTGAGTTATTCGCCTAAGTGTGCCTGCCTCCTACCTACTGAGAATGGTAGTGTCCAAAAAAAAATTAAATTAAGTGACACATTTGATATCTTAACTAATAGTCATAGTCTTTTATTGTAATGTTTATATGTAAAAATTAATTTTTAAAGTAGTTTTTAGTAAAAGTAAAAAGTTTTGTCGCAGGTGCAGAAAAAACGAAAAGTCCATATGCGGGACGCGAACCAGCATCCACTCGGGTGGTAGGCGCAAACTTACTGCATGTGCTAAGTGTCCAGCCCACTTTTCAATCAACCTCCAAGTTCCCTAAGTCCCTTTCAGGAAGAGTGTTCTCTGGTAATTTTGGCTAAGTGTGGAAGGCACCTGCCTACTAGGCTAAGAAACTGACCATGTCATTGTTTGGGCCCATTATTTCATCAAATTTGGATGAAATGATTAAGTGTTAAAGTGTAAACTTTTATTTTTTAACGTGTGTTTTAGCAAAAGGTAAGTTATCTTATGTCGCAGGTGGCTCTCCCCGCCGAAGGCGGGGAGAGTCACCAAGAGTAAATCTGAGTCCGGCTGCGGGAAGCGAACCAGCGTCTACTCGGCGGTAGGTGCATACTCAACCTTTGCGCTAAGGGGCCCTCCCACCGTCCCACTAAACTTCGGACGCCCAAGTATTTGGTTTTTGAGAGTGCTCGCGAAATTTAACTAAGTGTTTAGGCCACAGCCCTAAAATGTATCATGCTGCCCGCTCGGTGTTTATTTGACCTGAAAAGTAATAAGTTGGTGTTCTACTATTGAGGTTAAGTATTTATTTGAGTTGAAGAGTTACAAATTAAGGGATGTGGGTATCAATCCACACAACTTTTGTATGCTAAGTGGATATTATACCTATTTATGGGTAAAAATTACACAATAGTCCAAGAATATACCTGCATTGGGGGGGAAAAATATACTGTGCATATAGAAAGGTTTGTCTTAAATGTATTGGCCGACATGTAGTGGTAAATTGTGTTTTTTGTACTGTTTTAAGACCCACTTAAGTCCTGCAATTGCGCTCAACCAATGAAAAGCACAAAAAGCGTCCTGTACCAAAGCAGCCGGTCTTCTCGCCATGTTACAGCATATTCCGCCATGTCGTGTTGGCGGAGGGCATCCAGCATCTGAGTTCAAAGAGCATCCACTTTTGAAATTAAAAAATGAGATGCACGGATGGCGTGACGTTTGAAGAAAGCCACTTTATTATTATTTTCAACCACTTTTAAAAGCTCCATTGTTGCACAGACAGTCACATGACCGGAAAGACGGCGTGGAGCGCCACGCCGCACTGGTTGGATCGGTTGCGAGCCATCTTGATGTAACCTTGGTCGCCATATTTCACACCCCAACTAAGTGCACAATTGAAAAATGTACGTTTCACTCTTCAAAATGAGCCTAAAAAAGTGAAAATCCAAAATAAAGTGCCAACCTGTTCTTGATCAGCCAGTAGTCTCTTCCTTTTTCCGTGCCGTATCCCACGGCGAGGACACCGTGGTTGACTTTGTTTGTACACGCCAGGTCTTCGTACACTCCTAAACCACAAAAAAAATACAATTCAAAATGGGGAAAATGAAGGAGTGGCAATTATTATTACTATTATTATTTTTGGGTGGTCTCACCGTGGCGGTAGAAGGCAAATTTGGAATGCGAAGCGTCGATGGCCACGGAAATGGGGCCCACGTTGGCCAGGGCAACCTTCAGGGCTTCTTCATCCCCCTTGGCCACAAACGAGTAACCCGAACAGTTGGCGGCGCGATCTTCAACTTTGTAGGCGCACTCTCCACGCTAAAATAGGGGAAGAAAAAAATGAGTTAACAATCGTGGACATTAGCAAAGAAGACAAGTTAATTTTAAAAAAACACATACATAAATAGCCTTTTCAATTTACCCTCTACATTTGAACTCCATTTTCAAGTTTTCTATAGTTAGCATGGAGTAAACTGGTATATCTTATTAAATTCCGGCAAATGCTAAGTAGAGATTGGACACCGCGTGATCAGTCGGTCACCTTGGCTTTGTAGGGGTAGGCCCGGTCCGAGTCGATGCCCCGGTTCTTGTCCACGTACTGGAAAGCGTGCGACATGAAGCCGCCGTGGCAGCCGTGGTTGCCAAATGCCACGGAGCAGTCCACCAGATTTTGGGGGCTGAGCGACACCAACTTGCCGCTGATCTTCTTCAGCTGACCCTCCAGAGCGCCCACCGCGCTGAAGGCCCAGCAGGAACCGCAAGAACCCTGCAAACGGAGAGAGAGAGAGGCGCTCAGTCTGGGTTCTGGAGTCCAAATATCGGGGCCGAGCCTCACCTGTGTCCTGACCTCCGTCACCAGGCCGCTTTTTCTCCAGTCCAAAGACGGCGCCACGCTGGAATCCCACTGGAAATTCAACTGGATCCTGTCCAGGTCGGCGGGGACCACCGTGCCCAGCATCGTGCCCGTCACTTCCTCGGTCGTCTGCGTGGAAAAACACACGCATGTCAAAGCCAGCACAATTTGAAGAATTTTAAAACTTATGTTTATCTCATTTAGATACAAAGAAAATGTAAATAAATCAGTAAAATGGTATCGACTCATCAACAAGCCATCCTGAAATTCTTTTAAAAAATAAACATCACTTTCAAGGGCAAAAAAAACGCCAAAAACTAAATAAAAGCACCCAATTGTTAGGTTGTAATCAATTTCCTAGAGGGCATACTCTGGATTTAAAAGTCAAAATACATGTAAATGGTTCTTATTTGAGTAATTTCACTACTAAAAAACAGGAATACTTTTGACAACATTCTTATGCAGTTACTAATCAATGAGGGGTTGCATTCTAGCAGTCTAATGCAAAAAAAGAAGATTAAAGCAGTTCTAGATGTAATATCTCAGTTTTGTCTCAGGTTAGCAAAGTGTTAGATGCACCCATCGAAAGAGCCACATGTGGCTCCCGAGCCATAGGTTCCCTACCAAATCATTTTAGAAACACCACCCAAAAAGTAGGATATTTCAACAGAGCAGACATTTTTCTTGGATTGAGGAGTTATTATTATGATTATTATTTATAGAGTTTTTGTTACCAGATCTCCCAAGTGGTTCATGGCCAGCTCGTAGGTGTGCATGCCCAGGGTGACCTCCAGGTTGTGGACGCTGATCATCTGCAAGTTATCCTCCCAGATCCGCCGGCGATCTGACTCTTCCATCTTAACAAAACACACAGACGGTTACAACAATAAAAAAGTCCATTTTAGAAAAACTCGTCCTCACTTACCTGGTGTCGGTAAACTTTCTTGTGAGTTTCCTTCCACAGTTCCCAGTGCGCGTTGAGGGACGGACTGATGCCGGCTTGAGCCATTCCCCACAGAACGGCCAAGAGCAGGCTTACAAACATGTTGGCTGGCTTTAGGCACGAATACCAACAAAAGACAAGCCCAAAAAAGTGTGAAATATCAATTAAAAAGTGGCAAAAGAGGGTAGTAAATAAACGAGAAGGTAGCAGAAAGCTAATAGCACAAACTTTTTAGATTTGGTGAATGCGGGCGCACACCTGCCGATGATTACGAGCAGATTGATGACATCATCATAATAGGCTTCCTCATTGGCTGACCACTTGAACGTCCGGTCCTTTCAAAACAAAACAATGTTTTTTTCTTCAAGATGATCGAGTCAACAAAAGTGTGAAATACAGCTACACGCAAAAAAGAGAGAATTTTCAAACATTGCTGCTAAACTATTTCACTTGGTTTAAAAGCTGTCGCTTGCATGCAGTTACACCATATGGACACAGAATGGCAGCAGAGTGCGCAGAATAGGATGGAGCTACAAGAGAAAAAGTACTACATACAGAGATGAAATTCTATTCATTGCCAACCTTTCAGATATCTTCCCCACTTCACCAATTAGGCGGCTTCATTGATAACCTATAAACAAACGGAGGAAGATTATTAGGACAAATCAATCATGTTATTTCCGATATATTCCGATTTAACGGAAAAAAAGTGGATGGCTTATTTTGTTCTTTAAAATCAAAATGAAAATAAGCATTTGGCATATACAAGAGGTGGATAAATGTATCTTTTGAGGAGGGGGGCTAAAGAAAACATTTTTTTGGGGTCTGTTTTTATTCGTGGCCTCGGAAGCTGCGACCTTTGACCCCACGCGGGCCAGCTCCCGGCCCCGCCGGCTCCCCCCGCAACAAAGGCGCAGACGGCCGCGGCTCTTTTGTCTGCGTCGGCATGGGGCCGCGCTTAAAAGTCGCCTTGGGTCTGGGGGGGGTCTCCGCTAGACCTCCTTCCCTCCCATTAATCCACAAACCGGCTATTCTGAAAGTCAAATCATGGTTTGGAGCAAAAACGCTCGTTTTTCTTCTTTCTTTTGACTTTTAACATTTCCATTTTGTAAATAAACTACTTGTCGTAAGATTAGCGAGGATTACATGCGTAGTCGTTTGTAAAATGGGACCCCCCCCCCCCCCCCCCCCCCACCTCCCAGAACGTCCCCTTTCTCCGATGGGACTGGACATCCCAGAGCGTGAGCGCTGGCTTAAAAGAGAGAAGAAAAAAAAAAGAAGAGCAGAAAGGAAGTGTTGCGTGAGGAGCCAGTCCGAGATGAAGGGCCAGCCAGAAGAAAAGGGGGCAATTACTGTTCCTTTCTTATGGAAATGCTAATGAAGTGGGGACGCGGGGTCCCCGAGGCCCCCGGGGCAGGGGGGTGGGACAATAGAAGGCCACGGGCAGGTTGAGCGTCCCCGTGTAAAGTGCTTCCTGCCAGGGGAGAACGGGCCGTTTAAGGCCCCGACTTTTACTGACTAACAAGCCATCTCCGGGCCTCCACTACAAAGGAGGGGGTAGCTGGGGGGTGGGGGGGGGGCTACCCCGGACCCTCCATCAAAGTCGGGCGTCTGCGGACCACGCGCCGCCTTTTCCCGGGACCGCCGGCCCGCGCGCCGTCTCCGCTCTCGGTTTACGCTTTGCGAGCCGTTATGTCATTTAGCGCAAATCGGGGCTGGTGCGTTGCGGCCTTTAGCCCAAAAAAATGGGCTGTTCTTAAACTTTTGGAAGGAAAAAAATGAGGGTCATGGCCCATTGCGCTTTAAAAGGAAATACAACTGAACGGCGCTCACACATTTGAAACGAGTGTGCCTGAACAGAAGGGGGCAGCGTACTTGTGGGGGCAAAATTGACTGGGTGGGGGTAAGGGGGGGCGAGGGTAGAGGGGGGCACCACTATTGTCCTTTAATGAGAGCCTTTGATGTGCCCACACTGTTTGCTGTTTGTACACCTGTGTCGGCGGCATTCACATTGGCCAAGGGGGGAGGGTGGGGGGTGTGGGGATTGACTCGCCATATTACTACAGGTAACACTTTTCAATCAGCTGGCGTGGGAAGGCAGTAAAAGCAGGCCGGCCCCCTTTGTTTACCTCCTCCGCTTTACGGTGCATTACCCCCTAACACCCCCCACCCACTCACCCGCAAACATCCCAAATCCTCCCCACTGGAAGGATGAAGTCACTTTGGGCCGTGGGATGAAAAAAATATTTGGCCCCGCCCGCTCTGGCACCAGAGGACGTTCCATATGACGACCTTTGACCCCTGGCGCCCCATCCCTAGATATAAAAACGTAGCGGTGATTAATACTGGCCAATATTTGAAGACGGCTTCGTCGGACCCTGGCGTCATCACTCACAAATAATGCCCCCCCCCCTTCCCCAAAGTGTGAGCTCACCTTCAGATGTGTGTGTGTGTGCGTGCACGCACAGCTGGGGGGGCCGCAGCCAGGGGAGGGCTTGACTGTGTTTTCTCACACACTGGTGTCTGCTGACTTCAGCTGCTCATATTGACATCAGGCAATGGCAACGGGGGGAATAACAGCGGGCAAAACACACCTGCAAAAAGTAGCGGTAAAAAAAAGGACACGTTAGGGAGGGCCACATTTTTTTGGGGGGGTTACCCCATTTTGGGGAATGGAACAAAGTCAGAAAATGAGTTCAAGAGGGAAAAACTAATGCCCATTTTTAACCCCAATTTGACAGTTTCCGACATAAAAAAATCCATTTAAAACTACATGCTATAGTAATGTATATATCTTAAACATTCATTTCAATGTGCAAGGAGTTTAGATGTAAATGGGCCTTCAATTTTCCTCAAGAGTCATGTAAGCATGCAAAAACACAGCTAATAACAACCATCATTTTCAAACTAAATATTAAATGCCATTTAGTCTAATTGTAGTGCCAATTATTATTATTATTATTTTGAAATCGGCTCGACTGGTTTGTTTTGACAGTTGTTTTTTTTTAGGTGGATGTCATGGAGTGCGTTTGACAACGATTAAAACGGAGCCTCCGCCGCGCGAGCCGTTCCGCGTCAAAACGTGGCCTCGACCTCGTTAGCATGCCAAAGGGTAGCGGGGGGCTAATTACCCGGCCCGCTAATTCTTTTCATCCCTTTCAAAGGGGCCCGCTGATAAGCAGAGGTAAGTTTAGATTTCCTGAACTTGAAGTGGAAACGCAAAAGTGACAGACGAAAGCTTAGGGGAGGGGGCTTTTGGGGGCTCAATCCGCATCGTCTTTCTTCCCTGCCTGTCTTTGAGTGTGTCTCACTCTGTGTGTAAGTGTGTGTAAGTGTGTTTCCCATCCACTTTTTTAGTCCCCTTAGGGTCATCATAAATAAACAATGGCATCAAAACACAAACAAAACAAGAAAAGGATGACTGTTCGCATTATTCTACTTCTTCAACATTTTTAGATGTAAGAAAATGTGGTAAATATTAGCTTTTTTTGCCATCCATGGGTTGAATTCCTTAAAAAATAGGACGGCTAAAAGAGAATGCTAATAATGAGCTCATCATGTGAGCAAAGCATGCAATTTGTTTTGTGCGCGGCGAGTGTTTTTGTACTTGTTGTGCCGTCTTGAGGGTTCTTGACTGACTCATCCTTTGGCTCGCTGGCTTCACCTCGTTGGCCGCGTTGATTTATTTGGGCCGACCGAGTCCTGTGGAAAATATGCACGCTTATGAGTGTCTCTTTGTCAAGCGGCAGGCCTCTGCAATATTTGACACTTAGGTGGCACTTGGTGGACGCTGGCCCGATTGGTTGGGCCGGGCCTCCCATTGGCCATCTTTCCAAACTCTCTGGGACTGTGTGAAAGACAAAACCTCCGTTTCAACCACGTCGCCTCTGAGATACTGCATTTTTTGTTGTTGGCGGATATAGTCCAATGGGTTAGGGGGCCCATTGCCGTCCATGGCAGCCAATGGAGAAGTCAATGGAAATAGTAATAATACTTCTCTAATATTTTTTAATGCTATTTATATTTTTAAAGATGATAAACAAAAATATAAAAGAGCCAAATTTGAGTTTTTTGGGGACATGAGTCTGGCTATTTACATTTACCTAAAAAAAATGGGCTAAACAAAATATGACTGTATTTTCTGGACTATAAGTTGCACTTTTTACAGAGTTTGGCTAGGGCTCAAACTTATATTATGGGGTTGTCTTTTTTAAATTTTCAATCACCAACAGCTTTTTTTTAGCCTATAGTTATCTCCAAAAAAGATGAGTTTATTGCATCAACATGTGCTTATTTTGTATGTCGTTGCCCAGGAGTTGATAACAATGAAAAAAAAAACTGATATAACCTGTATGACACCCTTCCAAGTGTTGATGGTGTGTCAGGATGTTGATGAGTCGCCACGGCGACACATGACGTATCTGGGCGGCTTCCGGAAAACGACGGCTCGCCCGGCCGGCCGGCCACGACCACCACGCGTCTTTCCTGTCAAGTCGCCAAAATAAAAAGCCGCAGACAGAGCGGAGGAGTCAAAAGAGGGAGGAGGGGGGCTTTGAGAAGGGGTGGGGGGATAAAAAGGATACGGGATGCAAAGGTGTGAGGCCTCTCCTTTACATTTACGGCCTCCGTTGAAGTGCAGGGGAGGAAGTGGCGCAGTAAAGGCCGGCCAGTGGTAGGCCGCTCGGTCACGCTCCGCTCAATTCCAAGTCCACGCCGCCTGAAAAACACACAATATAAGAATACATACTAAAACACCCAAAACAAATAAATTTAAAATCGTATTCATAAGTTGATTCTAAAGGGCAAAATTATTTCATGACATTTCCTTACATTTAAGAGCTTTGTGACCATATTAAACAAATAGTTTATCCAAAATGATGTCTGAAATTGTTGGGGAAAAATGTAAAATTGCAAAGAAATAATAAAATCATTCTTGTGATGTCATAATTCAACGAAATGTGTTACTTATTGTACATAACTACAGCGACAGTTTATTCTAAATGAAGTCATTATTACAGAAAAATGCCAATTAATTCACGTCATTTCGTTTCAGAAACTCGCAAATGAATTCAACATAACGAAAAATATGATTTATTATTTATAATATAGTTATAATTACTTCAAAATGCACAGAAACTCACATTCAAAGAGGTTCTTAAAAATAAAACAGATAAAATAACGTCATTTTTTTGCGGACCTCGACGTCGCATAATAATATTATTAATATTGCAAATGAGCACGAGTGAGAAAGGATATACGTCCACGTAGGCCCATTATGCAAATCGGGCATCACTAATAGCGCGAGCCCAGTAAAACCAGTAGACCCCCCCTTCCCTCCCCTTGGACCCCCCACTATTCCCAGCCTTACTTCTCGCCCATGTGGATTTGGGACAACAAAAGATTAGCACTATTTGCAAATATACAACCGAGTTCAAAGGCAAACGCTCTCTCTGTGTGTCTCTCTCTCGGAGCTCGCTTCCCTTCATGTCTCACGTCACATATCGCGAGACTTGATTAAAAGACGGACCTCGCGTGTGTCCTGGGGAAGGGGAGTGAAATTGTCAAATAAGATCCCCCCCTAAAAAAATGAGAGAAATCTCTCTCTCGGCTTTTTTGGAGACGACGACGACGAGCAAAAGTGGGCGCGGTTTAAGCCACGCCCCCCGCCCCAGGCAGGCCCCCCACCAGGCCCCCGGGGGCCCTTAAAAATCGTGCTTTCCGCTGAGGGCGAGCGCGAGCACAGTCAGTAAGGCGTCGGTCGGTCGGGTGTGCTTAAGTCGATCGGAAATATGAGCGCGTCATCTACGAATTCTTCTTCCTCTTCTTCGTCTAATTCGACGTCGTCGACGTCAGTTTCGGCGTCCAATTCGGACCAGCGTTTAGAACACCTTCTGAGCGCCGTGGAAAGCGAGTTCCAAAAGGGCAGCGAAAAGGGAGACGCGTCCGAGAGGGATATTAAACTGTCGCTGGAGGATGCCGACTTGTGGAACAAGTTCAAGGAGCTCACTAACGAGATGATTGTCACCAAAACTGGACGGTAAGTTTGACGTTTTTGTTTTTTGGTCCTACTTTTTGACGTCGCGAAACAGAAATTGACTTAGGACTTACCCAATGCTTACATACCGGTCGGTTTCTGTCCGTCCGTCTTTTAGGCGCATGTTCCCGGTGCTGAGGGCCAGCGTCAGCGGTCTGGATCCCAACGCCATGTACTCGGTTCTGCTGGACTTCGTGGCGGCCGACAACAACCGCTGGAAGTACGTCAACGGCGAGTGGGTGCCGGGCGGAAAACCCGAACCGCAGAGTCCCAGCTGCGTCTACATCCACCCGGACTCACCCAACTTCGGGGCGCACTGGATGAAGGCGCCCGTGTCCTTCAGCAAAGTCAAGCTGTCTAATAAACTCAACGGGGGAGGCCAGGTGAGCGTGAGCAGCCGCGCCATATTAGACGTCCATGGACGTCCATGGCGAAGCAATGTAATGTAATGCGGCTGACCTCGATGTGGGCAGATCATGCTCAACTCGTTGCACAAATACGAGCCCAGGATCCATATCGTCAAAGTGGGCGGCATCCAGAAGATGATCAGCAGCCAGTCTTTCCCAGAAACACAGTTCATCGCCGTCACTGCCTATCAAAACGAGGAGGTTTGTTAGTTATTCACTCGCTTAGTTAGTCAGTTGCAATTAAAACGTCCTTAAAAATTCTATCTGACAGATTACAGCCCTGAAGATAAAGCACAACCCCTTTGCTAAGGCCTTCTTAGACGCTAAAGAAAGGTAGGATGGATCACATTTGACTTGGCTGTACATTCTATATTACTCCGCTAGATGGCAACATTTCACAGAATGGAAATTAGGGGGGAAAAATACATTTTTTAAACTATGTGAAGCACCCAATCTTGTTTTTCTCCGTTCCAGGAGTGATCACAAGGACATGCCCGACCACAGCGTAGACAGCCAGCAATCCAGCTACTCCCAACGTGAGTATCATTTTAGTCCACATGATGGAGTCAATCAAATGTGGCTGCAAATGAGACATTTTCTCCATCCATCCATGTGATAGTGGGAGGTTGGTTCCTGCCAGGCCAGAACCCCATCTGCCCCAGCAGCAGCCCGCCGCAGTTCAGCGGGACGGCGGGCCACTCGTCCGGATCCTACTGCGAGCGTTATTCGGGTCTGAGGAGCCACCGGGCTAGCCCTTACCCCGGCCACTACCCCCACCGGGCCTCGGGCACCAGTAAGATGGATGGTGTGGCATCACTTTCTTCTTCTTCCCCCTCTTCATCATCTTCTTATTCTCTCGCCCAGACAACTACATGGACAACAGTTCGGGCGCCCTGACGCCAAGCCACGACGGCTGGTCCGCCCTCCAGATCCCCAATTCCACGGGAATGGGTACCTTGTCCCACAGCACCAACTCCACGTCCAACTCCAGGTGAGACTCCGCCTCCGTCCTAGACACAAGAACAAAAAGGATGACACCCGTTTTTTTTTTCAACAGTCAGTACCCCAGTTTGTGGTCGGTGGCGGGCACTACCCTCACCCCGTCGGGCTCGGCGTCGGGCGGACTGACCTCACAGTTCCTGAGGGGATCTTCCTACACGGGGCTGACGTCCTCGCTGCCCGTCTCTTCGCCGTCCTCCATGTACGATCCGGGACTGGGCGAGGTGGGGGTGGGCGACGCTCAGTTTGAGAGCTCCATCGCCCGACTCACGGCTTCCTGGGCGCCCGTGGCGCAAAGCTACTGAGGGGAGAAGGCCGCAGTTTTTTTCCATCTTTCTTTACTTTTCTTCTTCTTGGTGTATATCTTTGTACATAGATTAAATTAACTGGTCGTAATGTCCATTGTTCCTCCTGCCTTGTTGGGATTTAAGTGCCTTTTTTTCGTGGGTGAGGTGGCGGGGGGTTTTCCCGTCCCAGTTTACCTGCGCTTGTACATAATATTTGTATTTGAACTCGTTGAGAGTTGTTATTTATGTCCTTGAATAATAAATTAAAAACTGTTTGCTCCAACATGCATTCGTCATTTTATGTTCAGGTTATAAATACGTTATTTAGGTGACGATATACACGGAAATAAAGGTACAAACCATCTGAGGCGGCTTGGGGAGCGTTGTTTTGACACTTTTTCCACACCAATGGACGTCCAATCTGCTCAAAATGGAAGGTGGGAATCAGTTAGCTTTGTTGATTGACGTCAATGACAGCGCATAGTTTCAAAGTTGATGACAAATGAATACTTTTGTTATTTGGCATAAGTTGAAAAATGACATTTTAAAGAGCACAATTGTCAATTAGGCTGGCAGAACATTTCAAAGTGAAATAATACACAGGATTGACAGGATTTATTGACAGGCAGTGTCATACATTTGTTGTAATAGAAAAAGTCTTTCTTTAGCTATTCATTCAAAACGGCCAATTCAAAATGTTAATTGTTTGCTCAACTTAATCAAAAAATGAAGTGGCAAAAAAAAAAACAATCTTTCTCTGGGGATTTTGTCAATTGTATTAAACAATGAGCAAATATTTCTCCCTATAAGAAACAGCTACGTATCTGTCCTAAAAAAGACAAGCGTCCAAATCCAAATGTGCTCAGCGTGACTGACATGTGAGCGCTCCGCCGCCGCATACCTGTGGGGGGCCAAAACGGGGGGCCGGACGGGCAAGGGTGATGGAGCGGTCCTCACCCAGGTGCAAATGAAGGCCGAGAGGTCACGGGGCCACGGGCAAACACTAGCTAGCAATGTGACTCTTTTGGGGCTGCATGCTAGCACCACACTGAAACTTAACTCTTTCCAAATAGTACACTATATACTATAACCTAAAGACGATTAAAGCAGTTCTACATGAAATATCTCAGTTGTCACCTGCGTTTTCCATATTTTATCTCCCGAGCTATAGTTTCCCTACCCTTGCTTTAGACTGAAAGTCGCCCTCCAAAATATAAACTTGACACCAATTCTGCCATATTGTATGCTGTTTTGTCCTATATCCTCCATGTTGGAAATCCCTAGCCAGAGCGGCAATGTTGAAGACCCCGCCCCCCTCCCGAAATCAGCCCCCACACCCCCCTTCAGCGGGAATGAAAGTTGGGGGCAGAGAGGAGGACCAGTCTACTCAGCTGAGAGCAATGTCTCACCCAGGTAGCAGAATTTGTTCATTAACGAACACACACAGACATCAGAAGGACGGGCCAGAAGAGGTTCTGCAAACACACCTCCCCAAATCGACCCCCCCGCCATTGCTGGACCCATTCCAGACTGGGGCGCCTTGTAAATGTCAGCCATGGGGCACTGTCGTCATGACCATAAGGGCAAAGGGGACCACCTTTCTTTCATTGGCTTTTACCTTTTTCTGTCATTTTTCTCCTTCCTAACTCTAGAAAAGTGGCGTGGTGGACGAGTGGATTGGACATTCGCCTGTAGGGAAAAACAAGCACGCTAGGCTAACGGAACAATCGGAATGAATGGGCACAGTTGGCCGGGATGAGCTCCGGCACCCCTGACGAATGATAGTGCTACTGTTCTACTGACCTTGGTCAAAAAGGCGATACTTGATCTCTGGAAAAAAAAAACAAAAAAGTACTTCAAGCAATGTGAGCAAACAATGAATTCAGTCCATCTTTTTAGGTTGTTATTTTTATAACTCTGAACATGTGTCTATGTTAGGGCTCCCTTCACACATGGGTGTCAGGCACACTCTGTCAAAAGCGTATATTTGAAAGGTGTACACAGTGGCCCCCGGCAAAGTTGCAATTGGCAATTAGGTAAGAGCAACACGGGCCGTCATTTTTTCTCCAAAGGGACAAAAGGCCTCCATTTAAGTGTTTACAGCGGCGGGCTGAATAAAGAACAACAGCAAACATCCTCCCCGCAAAGTCGGGACCAGTCAACGGACAAAATGAAGATAAGTGAAAGTTAAGCTCTCGGTAAGTGTGTCGCTTTTGCTATTAAGACTCTCCGACGTCAATAGTAGTTCAAAGGTCACCTTCTGGACAAATGTGGAAAAATAAAGGTTCAAATACAACTGATACATGTAAATATATTCTATATTATTTTGGATTTAAAAAATAATAACAATTTGACAGATTATTTGTGTCTAACTTGATCTAAATTGTGGCAATATTTTCATTTGCAAGAAAAAGATCTTGAAATAAAAGATTTTTTTAGGGACCGCTGTAATTTTGGCGTTTGGGATGGCGGCGGCGCACAATTCCACGCACGAGGGTAACGTTAACGCGCGCATCCTGGGGTGTTTGGAGCAAAGTGCCGCGGAGGCCAGAGGAACATTTTAGCGGCGCTGCACGATAGCGTGCGCCACAGTGAGAAACAAGACTTTTAACTCGTTGGGAGAAACACACCGAGATGGGAACCGCGTGTCCAACGCTGGCGTTCACGTGAGAAGGGAGGAAAGCGTGCTCTTGTTTGGGTGCGATATAATAGGGAGGGGAAAAAAAAAAGGAAACATGACCAATTTTACACTAACCAAAATAAAGCTTTTTAAAATTAATTTAAGCTTACGAGATTTCATTCTAACTCGTCAAATCGGGAACAGTTTGGTGAAACTACTTTTATTTACTTCCTCTTGTGTCATATTTGATCATTCAGTAGTCAAAAAAAACTTTAAATGCTGAATTTATTCAGATGATTTTCAAGTTAAATCTTTTTTTAACAATTTTGCCTGACCGAAAACCCCCTAAAAAAACAAGTTTAGGTGAGAACGGTTCTCATCTGTGGCTTCTAAATTAAAGACGACACTAGAGGAAATAAATAGCAGAGCCCATTGCTTGGATTTATTTAAAAAAAAAAACATGTAACACTTAGCAGTCAAGAGATGAGAGTTACTACATGATACCTGGATGTGAATGAAAAGATGGGCGAGCTGGGCAGGCATCATGGTGGTGGACACACACACACACGCACACACACACGGTCAATCTCAGCTGAATTTAGTTTTGGAGAAATCCATCTCTGGGTGCTGAGACATGAACCTGCAAGGAAAAGTGGCAGTTAGAATCTCCCCCTTGTGGACGATGGGCAAAGGGCAAGCTGACTTTTTAAGGATGTCCTGCTTCTTCTGTTCTTCCGACGTGGGCAGGCCCATGGACTTTTGCCGTTGGTCGTACATCATCTTCTCCACCATGCCACGCGTTTCTCCATCCAGGTCAGACAGCTGTGCCCATAGAAAAACGTAGCTTTATATTAGTTAGAATCCATTACAAGTGGGCGCAACGGCGAGACGTTTGTTTATGGATTGGATGTCTATTTTAGGATCAAAGTTATTTTTGAAACATTATAGCTATTTATTGAAGGAAAATAAACAGCTTTTAATTTCTGTAGTATTACATTTTTTTAGAAAGTAGTTTGTTTTACATCTAAACAATGACTCTTTGTTATAACATTGTTAATTCACTCAAATGTGTTGATACTCAGTATAGGCTGTTGAATCTAATAGGTTTAAGAAAGGCAGGAAAGGGCGACGTCAAGTGGACAGAGTGCGCAATGGCACCTCGGCTATTGTGTTTAATCGATAGGCCTACGACTAACGGGAGGAATATCTACTTTATCCCCCTGCGCAACAACACGTGTAGGATAATTTGTCAAAATAAAGTCACCTTAGAGTTCTCTGGGCAGATCTTCTTGGTGTTTATTTCCGGATCCGTGTCCACAATGCGGCTCCACCATTCCATTTTGTTAATCTGCAATTGAAAATCAAAGAAGGTCGGCCATTTTGCGAGGTCTGTCGCAACGGAGCGCGCGCGCACGCCATCTCACCTTCTCCAAGTGGACGACGGCCACCTTTCCATCGTCCAGCAGCCAGGAGCTTTCCTCCACCTTGACCTCGTTGAAGAACTGTCCCTCCACCACGGGCGGGTGTCCCTTCAGGCCCACCTTGATGGAGCGCCGCTGGATGTCCACCACCACGTCTCGGCCTTTGACGCGGAAGTTGACGTCGAAGGGCACGGTCAGCTGCGGGCGGGGAACACGACACCGGCTCGGATCTGCACTTTTCGTCTGAGGAGCTACCGGGTACTCACGTCCACTTCGGACAGCGTCTGAGTCCATTTGTAGGCGGGCAGGTCGGCGCCGTTTCCCATGTTGGGCTTGAGTTTGCCTTTGTCCTTCTCGTCCTCTTCTTCCGTGTCCGACTGCGCCAATAAAAACAGAGATCAGCGCGATCCAAAGGACTGCTGGGAATCGAACCCAGTGCACTGCTCACCTCTTTTTCTTTGTCTTCTTCATTTGAATTGCTCACCGCTTCCTTCTTGGTCTCCTCTTCATTTTTTTTCTGGGGACGGAAGCGGAAATAAGCGAGGGCAAAGAAGAAGAATGGAGGAGGGTGGGCTTCATTACCTTTTCCAGTTCCGTCTGGAGTTTCTCGGCTTCCTCGTCAGTCAGCTCCTGAATCCTGGGCGCATCTTGGTTCTTCTTCTTCTTGCGTTCTTCCTCCTCGGCTAGCTGGGCGGCCCGTTTGGCTTTCTCCTTCTTGTCCTTGTCTTGCTTCTTCTGCTTTTCTCGGTGGGCTTCATTGGCCAGCTTGTTTTGCTTGGCGAAAGTATCGGTGACAATCTGGGGGAAAATGACGTGATTAGTGAGGAGGGCATGCAAATAAACGGTTTCAAGAAGATGTTCTAACCTTTTCAGCAGCACCCGAGTCGCCGCCGGTAAAAAAATCTGTCTTGCGCCGCAGGAAACTGAAAAATGTGTTTATCAACTGAAAAGAGAAAAACACATTTTTTGAATTGAGTTTAAAGGGCAAAATGCACGTCGCAGCACTTTCCGTTAGACCTGTATTGGTTGACCATTTTTTATATACAGGCAACAAAATGGCTGACTATTCTTCCATTTTAAAGGCGTTGTGAGCATGGCAACAGGTACACCAACGCATTTTTCATTGTCCGGAACACTCTTACGGCATATTAAAGGAAATGTGTCACATGTGGTTTATGTTCAGACATGCGGCGCTACCGCCTAGCTACCGGCTAACCGGGTTAGCATCACCGTTAGAGAGAATCACTAAGCGTCGTCTTCCATACCTCGTGAACTCCACCTTCGTGCTGCTGCGCCATAATAAGCAGCATTCCGTCATACTTCTCCTCCTCGTCGGCCATTATTGTTCAATTTGGAATGATGGTGGAAACGCGAAAAGTTAAAAGACTCAATACCCAAGAAGCGACAAGTACGGCAGGCCTGCGGTGTGTTGCGCTAATCACTTCCTGGTTACAAAGTCCCGCCTTCAAATGGAAGCAGGCCAATCGGCGCGAAGGAATTTGAATGACAGCTCGGATCACCAATGAAACGATGGTCAAGCCGAGGTGACGTCTAAACGTCTAGATTTTTCTAAAGAAATCAAGTTTTCTTTTCTTTTTTTTTCGTCCGGCACAAAAATATAAAAGGGTGCCTGACTCGATTTACTTTGTGAAAACACTTAACATTAAAAAAATAAACGCACACAAATACATTGAAATAACATTTAGTGTGATCAGCATATTTACATACGTATACATAGCAACCCCCCCCCCCCCAAAAAAAAAAAACAACAACAACATGAAAAGCCATTGGATGTTTGCTTCATTTCCACTTGTTAGGATTATCACTACAAACCAGGCAACTCCCTTCATTGGAATAAAAATGCTTAAAGAATGGAAGAGCTACGACTTGTAAAAGCATAAATTAAATTGTTGCGAATTACAGCAGTGTTCATTTGTGCTCGTCACCGCAAGACTTATGTCAATTATGGACACCCTCCTGTGTATGTATTCATGTTCTGATGGCGGTGCGAATGAGCGGGACGCCCGACGAATCTGTCTCTGTGTTGGAGGGCGAGTAACTCGTTGACGTGGAGTTGGATGGGCAACCTGGGGAAGAAAAAAAAAGAACAGCAGGTTGCTAATGGTTACCACAAGATGAGTGGAGAGCTAAGTCAACCAGAATGGTTTTCCCCAGTTGAATCCGTTCTGAAAATAGGGTAACTTTAGATTCAATTATAAGATAGAAATAAGAAATAAAAGGCAGATCTTACCTCTGTTGTTCCTCCACATGTCACGGGCGCACTTGTCAGATGAAGTTAATTCTGATATTTGGATGTTTGGATTGGATTTGTAGTCATCTTGGAATGAGGTCATGGCAAAAGGGGAAAACAAAACAATGATTAACTGCTAAGGCAGGAAAATCCTTCTAAAGTTCAGATCATGTTTATTTATGCATTTGTTATTGAAGCCATTTCAATTGGATGCTGCTGAGCAAGAATAAGGAGGCGGTCCCAAATAAATTGGGCATGTGGCAGTCAAAAAAATTACATTCACATTTGTATGAAAAATTGTATTTTTTGGTGCAATTTTAAGTTGAAATTTGGACTTAATGTGACCCACGGACACGGAACGAAGCCAAGTCAAGAGGAACTTACTGTTGTTGCTGCACACAAAAGAGGCGCCGCTCTCCCTCATGGTCTCGTTGCCGCTATCCGAGAGCGCCGTGTCCGGGCGACAGGGCGGCGGCCCGTTCTTCTTCTTCTTGCTGCGACGGCGCGTGCTGATGCGGAGTATGCCTCGCACCAGCCTGCTCTCGGCCTCCCGCTCGCCCATCCGATGCTCCTCGGCCAGCGAGTTGATGAGCAGGTGGATTTGACGGCTCTTCCGGAGGAACAGCGAGTCGGTGGTGCAGCGCGCCAACTCTTGGATCTGGTATTCCGTGTAGAGCTCCAGCAGCTTCTTGGCGATTAGCGAGTCCACGTTCTCCTCGTCTTCGTCCTCCCAGTCGTCCAAGCGGATGACCTCTGGCGGCCGCGCGGGACCACTTACCAACGGGGCCGAGTCGGCCTCGATGTAATCCCTCGGGCTGTCCACTTTGACCCCGGCCAATCGGACGTCCCCCAGCCAGTCCGTGTCGTCTTCCTCGTCCTCGGGTCCCGGGCCGACCTTTTCTGGCTCCTCCCCCGGGTCCTCCGGCTCTTTGGGCCCCAGGCACGGTGCCCGCAGGCACACTCTGTACAGGCCGCACGTCAGGACGCTGCACACAAACGTCTTTGGAGAAGCGCACGGATTGCAATTCGGGGCAGCGGCGGTGGGGGGCTCGGCCGGGGGAGGGAGAAAGGAATCGTGCTCCCCTGCCGTTCGAGGTCCTCCCGGGTCGACGTGGCGCTTTTCGAAGGACCGAGACCCCCCGGGTGAAGACATGTCTTGCGGGCTTCTGGTCCTGGACACAAATACACAGTGGGGAAAAAAAAAGAAAGGTTAAAATCCAAATTAAAGACAGAGGGCAAATGTCCTCCTCATATTTGACATAGGCAAGCATAAAATGAAACATTATAAACTAATCCATGACCAAGTTAAGACAAAAGTATACATTTTTTAAAAATAATTAATCAGATAAATCTTTATTAGAAACTCATTTAACAATTTGACTCCTCCCACTAGGAATGAATATCAATACATTTTCTTGGATATTTGTAATATGTATCATGAAAATACAGTTAAGATTAAGAATAGAACACATATATCATTGTAATTTGAGAGCATTTTGGGTAAAGTACAGTTTGTTCAGAACAAATAGATTTACGAGTGGCAACATCTATTCAAAGAAGTTTACTATAGTAAAGAAAAACACATTCGACAGCGTTCTTGAACGTATTGTTTTTTTAAGTGTCATTTTCATGGCGTCGACGTCACCCTTTTTCTTCCATTAGAGCACTGACGAGTATCTTAGTAAACACGACTTACAATTCACGGTTCGCCCACGTAGCCACTCGTCACCGATCGCTTCACTTTTCCTCTTTCATTGAACATTTCTTCTCAATACTTTTCGAGAGGAGAAACTTTGCTTTGTCGTCTTTTGGGTGGCAACTTTGTCGAAAGTGCACCTGAGTGTCGCAGTGGGAGGGAGAAAAGCAGGTAATACGGTACAACTTCCGCTATAACATTGCAATAACATTAAGATAGTCTCCCCAAAAGCCGCATGCAAGCCGTGTAGAGGCGCTACTTTAAATATTGAAGTATTCACCTTTTTTTTTCATTTAACGATATACACAATCGACCATAAACACGAGTTCAACGAATTCTCTTTTAATTTGGTAAGTCGTAAACACGGTGGACACCAATACCAACTTGATAAAGCTAAAACGGAAATAGCAATTCATTTTTATTAGACGTTACGCTAAATTCAGGACCATAATGACAGTTAGGAGTATATCACTTTAAAATATAACATTTTTTGAATTTTGTAATATATTCCTAAAGGATGTCAATTAGCACCATTTCTTCACGTTAGCACGGAGTTTCAAAATAATAATAATGGCACGTGAGGGGTTAAATGGCTAGGAAGCGATGGATACTTAGAAATAAATCTCATCAAATGACGCTAAATTCGTATGGGAATAATATGTCAATATAAGTGGGCCATGGGACAGTATTTTTCCTGGGATAACATCTTGGTGTTGTGCGTAGTGGGTCATTTCTAGTGCCTCGCGTGTGCGTGGCCATTGATCCCAAACGCGATGACGTCACAATCGCGTTAAAAGTGGGGGCGCCAGTCCGGTCATGAAAAAAGGTGACCGCCAGCAAAGCGAGCCAATGAGATCCGGCACCCTCACACCGGTCTCGGCAGCTCAGCCACCCCGAGCACAAACCGAGACCCGGGCCCGAGACCGGTACGGCGGCCAGTCCCCGACCAGAGCCAAGAAAAGATGGGAGGTCTTCCCGGGGAAAAATCGCTTCTTCTGCGACGGGCGCCTGATGACGGCCCCTCAGAGTGGGATGCTGCCCCTTACCCTGGGCCTCATCTTGGTCACCAGCGGATTATTCTTCATATTCGAGTGAGTCCATATCCAGATCCATCCATAATATCCTCTCATCCACTATGTTAACCCTCTCTCCTTGTCATTGAAGCTGTCCTTTTTTAGTGGAAAACCTGACGGGTTGCATCCCAGCCATCGGAGCCATCCTCTTGGGCTTTGTAGTCTTCACGCTCTTTCAGACCACCTTCTCGGACCCCGGCATCCTTCCCCGGGCCACGGCGGACGAGGTGGTGGACGTGGAGAAGCAGATCGGTAAACGTCCGCATGGGCCGGCGTGTTAATGGCGAACAAATGGCGCCAGCTGACGTCTTCCCGTTCCAGACAACGCTAGTAGCGCTAGCTGCCGCTCGGCGCCGCGGACCAAGGAGGTTCTCATCAACCAGCAGGTGGTCAAACTCAAATACTGCTTCACTTGCAAGATGTTCCGCCCGCCGCGCACCTCGCACTGCGGCCTTTGCGACAACTGCGTGGGTAAGGCGGCCATTTTCTCAGTCGGTCACACGATGCTATGGTCAGCGTTTTCCATCTCCAGAGCGATTTGACCACCACTGCCCCTGGGTGGGCAACTGCGTGGGCAAGCGGAACTATCGCTTCTTCTACGCCTTCATCACGTCTCTGTCCTTCCTGACGGCGTTCATCTTTTGTAGCGTGGCCACGCACTTGGTGCTGAGTAAGGAAGCCGCCGTCTGGCCACGTCTGGTACTGTTTTTTTTCTCATCTTTGCGTTCCAATTTCTTGTTTCAGGGACCAGCGATGGGAAAAGCCTGCTTGCTGCCGTCCAAGAAAGCCCCGGGAGATATCCTTTGCTCTCGGAGAGGAAGCTTTTGGATGTGGTTGGGGCGCCGTTGCGTTTTCCTTGACCGCAGACTTTGCACCGCCGTGGAGTTGTGTGTTTGTTTCTTCTCCGTCTGGTGCATCTTGGGCCTGTCGGGCTTTCATACGTACCTCCTGGCGTCCAACTTGACCACCAATGAAGATGTGAGTGAGTAACGCCGTGTTATTGTCCATCCAGTCTTTTTTAGGCCTTCAAAAAGATGCAAAAGACTGTTATTTTTCATTTTAAATGATCAATGTGGCACTGAAATAACATTATTTATAAAAAAAAACAACTAACATGCCAAATGTTCGGAACTGAAAATCAATTGAAGCCAGTTCTGCCCTCATTTTCTCGTCAATGCAATGATTTGAATGGGAGCGTCGCCCTTACCGGGCGGCCATCTTGGTAAGGGGCTTGAATTGAATTTTCAATTTCCAGATGAAAGGTACGACGTCCTCTTTTCAAATTTCAGATTAAAGGTACGTGGTCAGGGAAGAGCGGCGCAAACGTGACCAACCCGTACAGCCACAAAAACATTTTTGTCAACTGCGCGTCTATCCTCTGCGAACCCATGCCGCCCAGGTAACCAGCCTCAAATTCATTCCCAACAACACCAAAAAAGGCCACTGAACTTGTTCCCTCGCCACAGTTTGATCAACGGACGAGCCCCCGTGCGCACCCAGCCTGTTCGGACCGCCGCCAAAAATGGGACGGACGCGGTAGGTCGGCTCATCGCGGAATCCGCTTTCCACAACTGAACACGTTTTCGTCCCGCAGCCAAAAAGCCGAGGGAAAAGCCTGCCGTCCGCGCCCAGTGGCGAAGGCCGGCCCCTGCCAGCGGCACCGCCATCGTCGGCACGTAAATCGTCGGCGAAACCCGACTCGGCGTTGGACGCCCCCCCGACCCGCGGAAGTCGCAGCAGCGGTGGACTGCTCCCCCCCGATACGGCTCGTGTGCGCCCCGCCAAGACCAATAGCGGCAAAAGTAGGACACGCTCACCCGCGCCGATCCCCGACCTCTACGCGTCACGCCGCGGCCGAACGGAAGAAGCTTAGGGGAACTTTTGGAGAGCCATTTTTTTTAAAAATTTGGTTCCCAAATGGATTTTTGCATTTTCTATGGCTTTTCAAATGATGCACCTAAAAACACCAGTCTATCATTTTGTACTCAAATTGAGTTAGCACTTTAGCAATGCTTGAATTGTCCACATTGTAAAGTGCAAAGCAATAGATGATAAACATTGTACACCTGGAATGTCTTTATAAAAAGAAGCATGTCTGTATTTGTATGAAAATGCCAAGCATATTAAATTATTTCAAAGTAAATGCGACATTTGAATTTTTTGGTATTGACACTATAATTTTTGCCTGTTATGTCATTTTTAAGCTATAATAATCTAAAAAAACAAGCCTTTTTTAAAGCAAATTGCTCCCCATTTTAGTAGTTTTACTGTCTTAAAAACGTCCATCCCAAAAGCTACTCCCCGGCGACCTATCATCGGAAAAATACAATACACGGATCATCTTAAAATATAACTACGAAGAATATGTTTTTGCTAGCTGTGAGTGACGCTAGGCCCTTTTTATTCCCATGTATAAATAAGCCTTTGCGCTAACCCGGTGTGGGAGTTGAGGGCAAGTTGGAGAAGCAGTGCACGCTGGGTAAAAGGCACGTACCATTTTTGCGGCGCATTTGATGAGATTATTCTGGGAAAAGGCACTGGGATGTAGGAAGGGCCAAATCACAGTTGAGATAGCAAAGCGCACTTATTCGCCGAGTGTGTGCGTGTGTGCGCGCGCATGTGTGTGTGTGTGAGTGAGTGTGTGTGGGGGCGGTGATGATGATGATGATGATGATTCAAGTCCGATTTCTCACAGGAACAGACACTTCAGTGGAAGCAGAGCCACATCGCAGTTGGCCACTACGGAAGGAATACTAAAAAAATAAAAATATAATTGGTGACTGTCGCTTAGCCTTAAAAAAATTCAAAAAAATTACAAGAACATATTAATTTGGGGTTCTTGTTTTTTTTTGGGGGGAGGCCATAGGATAGCATACAACATGTCCCGGGTTGCCAGCCTGTCCAAACTGCGGCAGGAGAGGATGAAGGAGATCAACTTGAGGGTGAGTTATAGACCATTTTTTTGGTTTATAAGACTACTTCATAATATGTGGAAAAAAATGTCTTTTGGCTGACTCTTACTTCCCCTTCTTTGACGCTAGTGCGGTTTCCTGTTTGCCACGGGGCGGGCCGTTGTTCTACTGGAGTGTGTTGGGTGGAAGTGTGTGTGTGGGTGAGTGGGTGTGTGTGTGTGTTAGTGGGCCCACTCTCGCTGGATAGGGTTGCCATAGAAATGGTCGCGAGCGTGCGAGCGTGCGTGCGTGGCGGCGTGTGAAAATCTCCAAAAGGTTGCGAAAATGTGTCGGAGCAGCTGTGAGGGAATCGGAGGGCTGAAAATCATTTGTGCTCATTTTCATTGGCCTTCAAACATGTTATAAGGAGGTTTATATAGCGCGGTGGTTGGTAATACAACAATTTGAACATTTTCAGGGTAGAAGACAAGCAATTCATTTTGAATGAGGGCTCGCAGGCCTCCCCATTGGACGTCTATGAGTGTCAATGGCAAACCAGGAGTTAAAAAAAACCCTCAAAAATCGAGTGAGAGTGGAAGAAGGAACTTTTTGGGGGCGTCTATGCATGGCAAAGTGTTTGATTTTAGAGTAGGACACGTTATATGAGAAGTTTAAATGTAAGTTGACGTATTTGTGGGCACTTTTTCATGGTTGGAGCTCACAAGGGACGCTAATTGTCTCTTAAAGTTGGTTTGCTCAACTGCCCGGAGGACTTCTGCTTTTACAGCGTGACCGCCTGTCCGTCATGAGACCCCATTTGAACTGAACTAAGGAATAAACAGCTTATTGAAGGCGTGCAAATGGAATATTTCTGGCCTATTTTTGCGTGACATTACATGGAGTGGATCTGCTGATACCTGGAAGTGCATTATGGGAATTATTCCTAAACTTTACGGATGCGATCTGGGACGCATTTCGTATTGGTGTTTCCGTAACTTGGCCAGTCCTTTTTTTTTTGCGTCCCAGAATAAAGAGCGCGAACGCACTCGGGAGCGGGAAAAGGCGGCGCGCGAGCGGGAGGCGCGCTACAACAACGGTCACCTCTTCACCTCCCTCAGCGTGTCGGGGACAACACTGTGCTCGGCGTGCAACAAGAGCATCACGGCCAAGGAGGCGCTGTGCTGTCCCAGTGAGGCCCCGCCCCCTTTGCGCCGGAACCTGGCCTGGGCTACTAAACGGCGCTAAAACCAATTTTGGTTTTGTTTCTACCCAGCTTGCAACGTGACCATCCACAACCGCTGCAGAGACGCTTTGCCCAACTGCGCCAAAGTCAAACAACGGGTAAAAAAAATCAAATTGTAACGTGAAAAGAGCGAAAAAACCTGACAAAACTCTTTTTTTGCAGAATGTGACACTACGCACCAGAAGTGAGCCGCTTTCCTATTTGACCGGCGCCGTTTTTTTGTCTTCCCAAAACGCACGAGCGCTCGTCTTGCAGACCCGGTGAGCCGCGAGCGTCCCACCTCGGCCATCTACCCTTCGGAAAGCCTTCGCCATTCGCTTCTGGGATCGCGGAGAGGACGTTCTAGCCTGGCGCTTTCCAAAAGCGTTTCTACCAACAACATTGGGTGAGGAGGAGCGCTCGGGAGGACATTTTTGGAGGCTATTGGAGCAACGCTAACCCGAGGCATTCGGTGGGCGCGTTAGGAATTTGAACGAGGACTCACCCCTGGGCCTGCGGCGAATCCTGTCCCAGTCCACCGACTCCCTCAGCTTCCGGAACAGGACCGTCTCCACGGAGTCCCTCAACGACGACGGTGGGTCACGACCGACGGACAGCCAGGGGGCCCAGGCTTGACCTCGTCGCTCTGCTGGCAGGCGACTACTACTACTACTATGCGGCGTCCGTCCTGGAGGAACTGGAGGTGGAGGGCGAGGACTTCAAGGCGGACTCGTGGAGCACGGCCGTGGACGCCGGTTACCTGCACGGACACAGCAAAAACGTTATCAAGAGGCAGGACGTCATTTATGGTGAGTGGATTTTAATGTTGTTGTTATTGTTGTCTTGCCTTGCCGCCATTTTGGGGCCGCAACTGCCCTCAGAGCTGATCCAGACCGAGGTGCACCACGTGCGAACGCTGCGCATTATGGAGCACGTGTTCCGACGGGGCCTGCAGGAGGAGCTGCAGCCGGAACCCGGCACCCTGCACGCCCTCTTCCCCTGCCTGGACCAGTTGGTGGCCATCCACTCGCACTTTCTGGCGCAGCTGCTGGGGCGCCGTCACGCCGGCCTGCAACCGGGATCCCAGCGTAACTTCACCGTGCGCCGCCTGGGCGACATACTCCTGGAGCAGGTCAAGCCCACCTTTTTGAACAAATGTCTCAACATGTCGCACAAAGAAGCTTCTAAAATGGAATATAACAAAAAATAGATTAGGGAACCCCCATTGGACATGTAGTTCATATAGAAAGTGTTCTAGTGGGAAATCTTGGTAGCCATTTTTCAATGATCACGGCCATGTTTGATCTACATGAACCGCCATATTCCAGGGATGACTGTATAGTATTATTAGGCAAAATATTGCGTTCTTACCTGCAAGTGCTTCTTTTCCGGTGAAGTTCTCCGGCCAGAGCGCGGACGACATGCGCAAGACGTACGCCGAGTTCTGCAGCGGCCACACCAAAGCCGTCAAGTTGTACAAGTCGCTGTTGGCCAGAGACAAGAGATTTCAGTCTTTCATTCGAGTGAGAATAAACACCCGGTCAAACACAAAAATCCCCCTCACCATACCATCAAAATGCCAAATTGTGCGTTGACGTTGGCAGCGTGTGACTCGAGGTCCCTGGCTGCGTTGCCACGGTTTCCAGGAATGCGTCTTACTGGTGACCCAGCGCATCTCCAAGTACCCGGTGCTCATGCAGCGGATTTTGGACAACACCGTCGGTAAATTCAGTCGTCGACGTGCGTCGGGATGACAAACATCCGTAGCATCAGTTTGTTTTTTCTTTGCAGAAGACGAAGAAGAAGCGTCGTCCATGGCACAAGCTCTGTCTCGGGTCAGAGATCTTCTCAATTCCATAGATCAGCAGGTACAGTCCATTCCCGATGCTTCCCTATTCCGGAATAGTGACACGGTCCTTTTCCCGTGCAGATGGAGGAGCTGGAAAAGACGCAAAGAATGCGAGAAATCCACGCCAAACTGGACCAGCGAACCGAAAGCAGGGTGAGGGACGGCGGCCTCTTCCGAGCCGCCGAGCTTCTGCGCCGGAAGCTCCTTCACGAAGGGACGCTGCTTTGGAAGACCCCCGGATCTCGACTCAAAGGTGAAAAATCCAAAATTGTCCCAATTGGACGTCCATGAGTTGATGTTGCCCAGTTATGCCGACAGCGTGGCTTTAAAAAGCCGCCATTTGCACTTGTCTGGCACTCCCTCATTAAGTAGATCTAAATTTACATAGCCACAGTCTTTGCAAAGTCTCCCATCTTGTCACCCCGCTAATAGCCGCCTTCCTTAGAACCCAACGCGGGTGGCGGGGGGCTTTGAGGGGATCACGGGTCCCCCGGGCGACCGTCTTGGCCGCGGCCCGTGTTGTGGTGACCTTTCGCTCTGGCGGGAGGCGCCGGCGAGTGGCTAGATCTTCACGCCATGCTTTCTCTCGTCAAAGCCATCCGTCATCTGTGGCTCGCCGGCTGCACCTGGCTCTTGCTGTTTAGATTTGGGACTAGAGAGGAATGACTTTGTCTTTACAAAACAAATCAAAGGGGAAATAAGGTGGAAAATGGGAAAATCTTGCAAATGGAGCATCAAAAAATTCATGAATTCAGGGGGTGCAGCCATCTGGTTATTTTCCAAATCAATAAACTCTTAACCAACCTTTTTTGGGGGCGTAGATGTGAAGGTCTTGCTGATGACGGACATCCTGGTGTTTCTTCAGGAGAAAGACCAGAGGTACATCTTCCCGTGTTTGGTAAGACACCCACACAACCACCGGCCGAAGCATTTCTCTCCTCTGGGCTTTAACGGCGTGCGGCGGGTCTCCAGGACAAGCCCCCCGTGCTCTCCCTGCAGAACCTCATCCTTCGAGACATCGCCAACCAGGAGCGAGGCATGTTCCTCATCGACGACTGCTCGCCGCCGCTGATGTACGAAGTCCACGCCGCCTCCAGGGAGGACAAGAACGCCTGGATACGGCAAATCCAGCACGCCGTCGGCAGGTGAGGCGCCGACATTGGCCGGCCAAAACCAGCGCTCACCCCCTTGGCGTCCAGGTGTCCGTCACGCCGGGAGTTCCCCCTCATCGAGACGGAGCGCGAGGCCCATTTGAGGAGACTCAAAGGTTTTTGTCTGGGCTTGACCAAATCGGGGAAAAAGCCCAGAGTGGCAAAATTGACGGGCGGCTGCGTCCGCCGCTGGGGCGCCAGCGGATCTTCAGCAGAAGGACCGGGAAATGTTGGAGCTCCTGCAAGAGAGGGTGACGCTGTTCTGCGAACTGGCCCAGACCGCCGCCCGCCAGGACGAGCCCGAGCCGCCCCCGGCGCGCTATTTTTTCAGGGCCGACACGCCGCAGGCGCCGAGGGCCGAGAAGTTCTTGCTGGATGCCACGCTGGAGGGTGAGAGCAAAATAATAATAATAAAAAATGGGGACCAAAATGGCGGCTCCCGCTGAGCTGTTTCCTCGCAGTGGAGCGACTGAGTGAAGTCCTGCTGGGCTCCGGCGTGGACGCTCCTCACTTGTGTCATCGCAACCACGTGGACGTGACGGACTCGGGTAACTTTTTTTGGGGCGTTTTGTCGTCATTCTTTTGATTGATGATGTTATTTTGGTCTTCTTCTTCGTTCTTTTGCGTAGGTGAGCAGGGGTTCCTCCTCAATGGAGCTCATGAGCTGCCTGGAGCAAAAGTGAGCATTCATTTAGCCAACTTAGCATGAGCTAACAACTTAACTCTAAATACCTTGCATTGGATTTGACAGGAAGTGTGTCAGCGGCTGATGAATCTCAACGTTTACCTGCACGCGCTCCAGGTGAGTTCCACTAACATTAACTTGCTTAAACTCATTTATTTCAAATTCAAGTGTTTGTTTGAATACATTTTTAAAGGTGGACACACAGTGAATGAATTAAGTGGAATAGGTATCTTTAAAATGTCATATTCTCTATTTATTACTAGGAAATTGTTTGCAAAACAATAAATTCATACCATTGCAGTTGTTGTAGATGGAAACCTAGTCAATATTGTGATGTACACGCTGTCCCTGAATGCACCGTGTGAGTGACTGACAGAGAGTGGATGAGCCGATGTCCTTCACAATAAGAGCGAACGGTTTCTGGCCAAAAAACACAACAACAACAACCACTTAGCATCATTTTCGAGAGGCGGCGGCGGCAAGGTTGGTGACTCACAAAGTGTGTTTGGGCCAGGCCGCCGTCATCAAGCAAGACTCCATCTTGGAAGTGCTGCTGCAGAAGGAGGACGCGGCGCCGCGGTCTCCCACGGCCACGGGTTCCCGGCGGGGGCAGGACCGCCAGGCCGGCGAGCTGGCGCTGTTGCAGAGGCAGCACAGTCTGCTGCAGGAGGAGCTGCTCAGGCTGCGGCACGCCGACACTCGGCTAAAGGACAGCGAGAAGGCCCGGGCCAAACTGGAAAAGCGCCTGCGACATCTCAAGGTACTCCACACTCTAAAAACATTCATGCCACAAAGTGGGGATCATTTTTGTACCTTCATTTTTTATACTCACAAGGGTCGGGGGGTGCCGGAGTCTATCCAGCTCCATCAATCCAACGCTCCTCAAGGGGGCAGCGACGAGGAGGAGGTCGACATGACGTCCGATGAAGACGGCGAAGAAGATGAAGAAGAAGAGGAGGACGCATCGAGAAGCTCCAGAGGTCAGAGGTCACCACAGAGGGAATGATCCCGGGCCATTGACGGCGACAGATGTCCAATCCGTCAATCAATCATCTCACTTTTCTCACATTTGTTTTTTTTTTTTGGGCCATTAGATTTCCAGGACATACCCGAAGAAATGTGATCTTCTGCTAACATGCTAATGCTAGCAAAATGTGCGCACTTTTGTCTGGAATGAATATTTTACTGCTTTGGTTTTACTCACTTTCATTTTGTTTTTTTTCTGCATGACTTTAAAAGGAAGGGAAAGTAAGTCAACTATTAAAATAACAAATACTATTCCAGGAATGTGATTTTTTTTGTGTGATTATTTGCTCCAAATGGGACTTTTTTCTTCATTTCTCTTCTGCTGTATCTGTGATTTTTTTGCATCTTTTGCACCAAAAGTGACATCAGGAAACAAATTTACAGAGATATAGATAGATATAGATACATATGATGACATACGGGGGTATTTAAAAGGGCACTGAATGGAGAAGTATTTGTGTTTTTGCTAATATTGCATGATTTTACACGTTTGGACAATGTTTTTGCTCTTAAACTTTTCATACTTTGACTATTTGGATCAAAGTTGCTAAAAATGTGAAGTTAATAATGTATTAATGATCTATCTGAGAGACTATTGCTTATTTTTGCTGACGAACGGAATCAAACAGCTTCGACTACGTATTGTTTCTTCTTCAATAAACCTTTCACATACTTTTTGGTTTTGATTAACTTAAATAAATAGCCTACCATTGACTTTCAATGACATAGAAAAGGAATACAAATATATAAAGAAATTCAATTGAATACACTACAAAGACAAAATATTTAAAGTATATATTGTTTTTGTTGGACTGGGCTCGACGGGACTCGAACGGAGACATGTAGTCCGTCCCTCATCCTAATCCCGCAGACAATGTCAGCCAAAAGATGTTTATTAATAACCAAAGGGGGGCCCACGGAGGGGAATAACTGAGTGACACATCCATAGTTGCCTCTCCCAGGAGACCCCCAATTATAGTCAGCGTGGGCCAGGTGACGGACTACGGTTACAGGGCAGGAATGTCCACTCTCTTTTGTGTGCTGCCGACCCTCCACTTTGGCACAAGTTGCCTTGCGTTTTAAAGCACAAGCTTTGTTTCTATTTCAAGCCATTGGAAGATGCGCATGGCATTCCTTAACTCATTCGCGCCCGTCTCAACCGGATCCAATCTATGGGGGTGCCCATCACTGTGAGGAGGGCCCAGTCCGATAGACTTTGGGGTAAATTGGACGGGGGTCACGGCAGATTAGAAAAAGACTGGCGCTGGTTGACTTGACGGCGCCAACAGCTGTGAGTCAACGTGCTTAAAGAGGAGCATTGCTCGGGATTCAAGTACACGCAGGCCAAATAAAAGAGTCGGATGGCGTAGGCTCAAGGATGGAAAATTTGACATCTTCAAATGTCCTGACGTCTTTCACAAAGTGAAATGAGGATAAACAAAGAGTCTGTCCTATCATTGTAGTTCAAATAGCGAGATGTGGGCCATTGAAAATTGATGGCAATTCAATACAGATGAGCTTTTTGGTCCATTTTGTTATCCATTATTTAGTGGTTTGGCAAAGTTCAAATGGAGTGAAGGGGGAAAAAGTGGTTCCATTTAAAAGCTCCTTTTCACTGAATTAACTGGATTGAATAAGAATGACAAATGAGAAGGCAATGCCAAAAGCAAGAGGATGCGGGGACAAAGGGGCGTGGCCTAAGGGGACCTCGGTCCCCCCGTATAAAAGCCCAACCGCCGTCTGGGTCAGAGTTTGGCGTGGCATCGGGCATCTTTCCTTCCTCTCTTCCTTCCGTCTTTTTTGTGTCCCGTCTTTGCGGAAAAGCCAGCCGTCCAAAATGGAGGCCATCAAGAAGAAGATGTTGATGCTGAAGCTGGACAAGGAGAACGCCTTGGACCAGGCAGAGCAGGCGGAAGCCGACAAGAAAGCGGCCGAAGACCGAAGCAAACAGGTGCGCCGGGGTGCCGAGACTCTGGGTCGCCGGGGCTAAAGGGCCACCGTTGCCCCTAAACCACCCACGACATGTTTCTTCTCTCGTAGCACGAAGACGAGCTCCTGCAAATGCAGAAGAAGCTCAAGGGCACGGAAGACGAGCTGGACAAATACTCGGAGGCGCTCAAGGATGCTCAGGAGAAGTTGGAAGTGGCCGACAAGAAGGCGGCCGACGTGAGTCAGCCACCCTTTAACCGTCTTTCTGATAAAAGCCGCCATTGTAAATCAAGCCTGGCGGAGAGGAGGCAGGCGCATTCCATTCTCCTCATGCTCTTGATGGAGACAGCACATACCCCCCCCCCCCCAACCCCCCCATCACAGCGCACAGCTGTCGAGGGGATTGAGAGCCCCCGCTTGGGCCATGATGTCAGCCGCTAAACCTCCAGTCGTAGCTTAACAATGGCCTCGCTCCTTTTTAGGCGCGACTACCTGATAGCTACCCATGCTAAAATTCTCTGATGAGTTACAAGGCCCTTTTGGTCCTTTTTAACTCACGGGTTGCCGTTGGTGAAGGGAGGGTCGGCATAGAACGTTCATGAACGGAGTGGGCTAACTCCATTTTGGGCCACTTAATATTGCTTTTGTACAGAAAAGACCCGATAAGACAGAATGAATGGTTCTGATGGGGAATGTGCGTGCAGGCCGAGGCGGAGGTGGCCTCCCTCAACCGACGCATCCAGCTGGTAGAGGAAGAATTGGACCGAGCCCAGGAGAGGCTGGCCACGGCTCTACAGAAGCTGGAGGAGGCGGAGAAGGCGGCCGACGAGAGCGAGAGGTCCTCTCCCGTTCCCCGGCGCCACTAACCCCGAGCATGGCACTATCTCTGACCCCCTCCACTGTTGTTGGATGTCCATTTGACGGCGCAGGGGCATGAAGGTGATTGAAAACCGGGCCCTGAAGGACGAGGAGAAGATGGAGCTCCAGGAGATTCAACTCAAGGAGGCCAAGCACATCGCCGAGGACTCGGACCGCAAGTACGAGGAGGTGAGCGTTTGCGCTTCTCCGTGGGTCGTCGCCAACTGGGCCTTAACACCCGCTCGCCCTCTACGCAGGTGGCCCGTAAGCTGGTGATCGTGGAAGGCGAGCTGGAGCGTACGGAGGAGAGGGCGGAGCTAGCAGAAGCGTGAGTGCTAGCCGCTAGTTGGACCGCCACCACCCCGGCACCCCTTGAACTCCAACGCACTTTAGGAAATGCGCTGAGCTGGAGGAGGAACTGAAGAACGTCACCAACAACTTGAAGTCCCTGGAGGCTCAGGCGGAGAAGGTAAAGTGACGGCAAAATTCTAGGGAGGGCTTTTGAGTCGCCACTCACGGGAATGTGCCCTCCTTCCCCTATGCAGTATTCCCAGAAGGAGGACAAATACGAGGAGGAGATCAAGATCCTGACAGACAAGCTGAAAGAGGTGCGAGAAGATAGGAGAGAGAGCATGGCTTAAGACCAACATATGAAAATGTTTGTTTTTTAGGCTGAGACCAGAGCCGAGTTTGCCGAGAGGTCTGTGGCCAAGTTGGAGAAGACCATTGATGATTTGGAAGGTAAGGGGCGGGGCCACGGAAGAGGAGGGTTTACACATGTACAATTTTCAATCCAAAATATGCCCTGTCTGTTCTTGAATTTGACATACAATGGCGTATTTACCATCATCGTTTTAGCTAAATCTGTTATCATTGTGTTGCACCTTTCAAAACGTTTGTGATTGAAGGCATTTTTTGTTGACTTTGTCTATCCAGACGAGCTTTACGCACAGAAACTCAAGTACAAAGCCATCAGTGAGGAATTGGACCACGCGCTCAATGACATGACCTCCATGTAAGCTCATTCTAAGCTCTGCGACTCCATGAACTATTTCACACTTGTGACTTCTTTTGCTTTTATGTGTGGTTTTTAGCTAAGGACCCACGCACCCCACGCCCTCCCTCATGGACGTGTCGTTTCTCGCACTTTTTGCAAAAATCCCAGCCGGCGGGCGGCCATTTTACCCTCTCGTTCCCCGGTGAAAACTCTCTTTGTAACCATATTAAAGTGGAGAGGACGATCCTGCTTTCAAAGTGGCGGGGTCCGCTTGGCGTGTGTATTATTTCGGACAAATTGCGACGGGGCTCCCGACAAACACGTTTTAAAGACGGAAAACACTCGGAAAATTGCATGCAGTATAGTTTTATGTACATTTATGTTGCTTGACACGGTAGAATAATCCAGATAGGGGCTGTACAAATCTCTGTGACATTACGAAAAAATGATGGGCCAGCTGAGGTAGGAATATTTTTGAAGTGGAATTTCAACTATACAGAGCAAAAACTGTATATAGATCTTTTTTTTGGGGGGGTTAGTTTACTAAACACGAGATTGGGGGTGTCCAAACTCAAGCCGTCTGAAATGACAGATAAACAAACTAAGGAAAAATAAAATTGATCTTACATTCTGTTGCACTTTTCAGATTCAACACTAGTGGGAGCTAATTCCCAATACCGATACAATTACAAATAAAAGATGAAACAAAGGTTTTAAATCACCCTCGTATCACCCGATGGATTAATATTTTTTTAAAAACAAATCCCTTTTACTTAATTCCCATTCTTTGTTTGACAAATGAAAAATTTGGACACCCCTGCACTACATGTTAGCTTCCTACATTTTCAATCATCAGCAATGACAGAATTGTCATGTGTAGAGGGCAAAAAAAAATGGATTTAAAAAATAGGATGGCCGAGAAGTGTCCATCGAACGGCGTGCTCCCATTCGCTCGCCACTTCTCGGCCACCGCGGGGGAAAAAAGTTACCAGATTGAAAAGTAGTAGGGCATCCTCCATTTCGGTGGTCGAACTTTACGAGCTGCTACTCAGTCGTCTTTTCAGCAGCGATGCGGGTTTGCTCTCCGTGTCCTCCGCGTCGCTTTCGCATTGTCTCTGTAGGACAAGAAACAAAATGTCACTTGGGAACACAACGTATCAAACACACCGTTCGACAAAACCTTTTTTTTTCATGAGCTGGACCCCTGGCACAATGAACCCATTAAAAACACACTTACACTTGTTTAAAGTTTTCCTTATGGCCTGTTGTCACTCTTTGGCTGCTAAGAAAACGTATAAGGGGGAAAAACACTATCACTTTTATCCTAATCAAAAGGTTTGTGTGTGGCGCCTGGTCTAGTTTAGTGTGACATATTGGTTTTGAAGGAAATATTGGGGAGTTTTGATTTACCTCCGGTTTATCCGAGCTGCCTTTGCACAAGAGTTTTAAGCGGACCAGACGGTTGCAGATCCAAACCATGTTGTAGGACATCTGGAAATGACAAATACATATCAAATATATAAGCTTACATGATTCCAAAGTCATCTATATTACATTGAGGATTAGCATTTGTGTGACGACAATTTTGGGAGGTCTCAAGTTCTCGCCTAAGACTCAACAAAGAGGTTTTCTTATGAGACAAAAAAGATTAAGAGCTAATGACACGCTAGACCTGGAAACAACCTGTTTTTTTCCCTCCTCAAATAGTGCCATTCTGTACCTTCCACTTTCTTTTTGCATTGAACTTCTTGAAGTTCTTCATGTTGATGGACGATCGAGTCCTGTTGTCCTTTTGTTGGCGCGTCAAGGGCTGCGGCAAAAACGACGCAGTCAGCACCCAAAACATTTTCATGGCGATAAAAGGACGCCGACCTTGATCCACGGGTGAAGAAGACACTCCTCGGCCGTCAGTCTTTCACTGCAACGCATTGGTTTACTAAGAAGGGAGGGGGAAAGACCATCTCACACACACATACACACACACACCTGTCGTTCTTCACCAAAAGTTTCTGAATGAAATCTTTGGCCGTGCAACTGGTGGTGCTGAAGCACTGTGCGTCCAATTGGTAGTCCACGGCCAGGACGTTCCTCAGAGTGTCTTCGTCATTCTCGCCCTGGAACGGCGACATGCCGCTCAAACTGAGGGAAGCAGAGGCGGACGTGACGTCAAAACGCTAGCGTGCACGCATGAGCCACGCCACCCGGGACTTACAGGATGTAGGTAATGACGCCGATGCTCCTGAAAGGACAGAAACAAAAGTGTTTGGGAAGCATTAACATGATTTTTTTTTTGCAATCTGGCATGTTCAAATTCAGCAAGTCAAGGACACACACACATTCACATACTCTGCTGTCATAGTTCCCTCTGACATATTAGTTTTTTCTTCTTCTATTGTTTCACTGCATCAACTGGAATGTTCCGACATGAGTATGATGACACGTTACAGAAATGTGGGAAATTTCCAAAGTGCACACACTATGACGTCATTGTGATTGGAAATACTTGAAAAACAACCCTTAATTAATTTATTTATAATCTGGTCGATAAATTGTCACTGTGAATCAAAAGAGAAAAAAATAATGGCAAGTTTTGAGGGGATTTTTATGGTCGGTTGGGTGTCTTTCCTTGTGAGTCCTTTCTGCGCAATACTATGTGGCCTACCTAGCTTTTCTTAATTGCCTCATTAACCAACCCCCACTTGTGTTTCAGCCCCACGTATCTTCTGTGGATGGTCAAGTTTGCCTTTGGTCGGTGTGCACCTCCCCCGTTTTTGGGTTGGGTGTCTTTCCTTGTGAGTCTCTTGTCTGCGCAATACTATGTGGCCTACCCAGCTTTTCTTAATTGCCTCGTTAACCAACCCCCGCTTGTGTTTGAACCCAAAGTATATTCTGTGGATGGTCAAGTCTACCTTTGGGTCAGTGTGCACCTCCCCCGCTTTTTGTCCTCCCCCGTTTTGGTCCTCCCTGTTAACTTTGTATTCTGTTCCTTTTCTGTTGGCCTTTCGTTGGAGTGCACCTCCCCCATTTTCATCCTCCCCACTTTTGTATTCCGTTCATTTTCTTCCTAGTTTTAGATGGGGAGGCTTTTCCTGTTGTTATTTTTTTTTATTAATTAAATCTTGAATTTGCATACCAGTTCTCTTCTATGGTTGTCGGCTTCGACATAAACAAAAGTATTTGGGAAGTCACAACGTAGGTATGTGGCAGGACAGGGCGGGATAATCACCACATATCTGCCGCCGTGCCGAGGGCTTCGCCGTTAATGACTTCTGGGGCTGCACAAGACAGAAGAAATATTATTCAGGTCCCACACTCGGTAACGGGTGTCCATCATTGGGAAGCCTGAACTGGGAGACACGCAGTCACATGACACGAGGAGAGACCAAGTGCCCCAATTTCGCATCTTCCACAATTCCAATCCATGAGCCACCAAATTCTATGAATAGGACTTTCAAAGGGCCATTGTGTCGCATAGAGCGGATTTATAATCCAATTAGAATTAAAAATGGATTAGGCCAAGCCAGGTTTGACAAGTCAGCTTTTGTCTAAAGACTGAAGGCGGAGCTTTTGGAGATATTAAAGCGTGTCAGCGCAGTTTAAGGAGTCCCAAAAGAAAAGGAGCGCATCTCACCGATGTACTGAGGAGTGCCACTGGTGCTCCTGTACTCCTCCCCTGGGACGAAACGGTGGGCCAGGCCAAAGTCGATGAGTTTGATGGTGGGGTGCGCCGAGCCTTTGTCCGACAGCATAATGTTTTCCGGCTAAACGGAGAGGAAACAAGGAACATCAATGACGGCTGGCTTGAGAGGTGACTGTGTAGTTTGCTTCAAAAAGAGGGCTAAAAGTGCCAAAGTACCATCTCTGTCTGGGCCTAACATACTAGGAACTCAATACCAATGAACACAGTTAAACTCCTACAATCTCACTGCTGTCCCTTATGAAATAAATGAATGGTGCTACCTTGAGGTCAAAGTGTCCAATGTTCTTGGCGTGCATGAAGCCCAGGCCCTCCAGGATCTGCTTCATGAAGCGGATGGCCTCGTCCTCCGACAGCGCCTCCTTCTCGGCGATGAAGTCGAACAGTTCGCCGCCGCTCACGCTGGAAGCGGGCACGTAGGAGGCGTTTAACACAAAACCGGGCTATTATTTATGGCGGAAAGACTTACATCTCCAGGATGAGGACCACTTCAGAGCGAGACTCAAAGACGTCCTTGAGGGCCACGATGTTGGGGTGCTGCAGGGCCTGGATCACGTCCACCTCCTGCTCCAGGCGACCGCGCTCCAGTCCCAGCATGCTGCACTGGTTCTTGCGCAGCTTCACAAATTTACCCGCCCAGTCCGTCCCCGTGGCCAACTCGCGCACTCGGCGGACTTCGCCAAAATGGCCGCTGCGGAAAGAGAAGGAGAAGTTACAAAGCTGCTTTCGAAGACTGAATGTGGTCACGAAAATGAAAGTCGGACACGTGTTCCTACCTTCCGAGTATTTCTCCAATCTCGTAAAAGTCCTCCACATTCTCGGGCTTGAACACGGCCATCTTTTTTTTCCTCGGAGGTCCGTAGATGGTTAATATGAAGTCAACCACAAAGGGTGCATGATCATCCACGCCATCTGGACCTGAACAATGACAATTAGGGGTGTGTCAACATATGAAAAAATTGATATAAGGCAATATCTTTCACTAGACTGACACTCTCCACTGGAATAGTGTCTATGTTACATCACTGGCTGCCATTGACGACAAATGAAGGAAATCATCCTAAAATGTTGGTTATTATTTTCAGTTTTGCGGTTATCATTTACAAATGTCCCAACTTTGATAGTCCCTTTTCCTAAATTGTCACCAGAAAGCAAAAGTATGAGCACATTGGCTGTTTAACTTCCACTTTTTTTGAAGTTAGAATTTCCTGCTTGCGACAGGTGACGTCTGCCGACTCTTAAACCCAAACTGACATCAGTGTGTCAGAAAAAAATAAAATAAAAAATAAAAAGATACAGGATGTTTATTTAACTTGGAAAGGCAATAATAACAAAGAACCAGACTATCCCTTTTACTTTTAAGATTGTGTTACTTATAAGGCTGTTTTAAATGCATTAACATTATTTTTTTGTTGCAATCTAGCATGTTCAAATCCAGCAAGTCAAGGAGTGGCTGGTCTCCTGAGACTGACACACACACACACACACACACACACACACACACACACACACACACACACACACACACACACACACACACACACACACACACACACATTCACATACTCTGCTGTCATAGTTCCCTCTGACATATTAGTTTTTTCTTCTTCTATTGTTTCACTGCATCAACTGGAATGTTCCGACATGAGTATGATGACACGTTCCAGAAATGTAGGAAATTTCCAAAGCGCACACACTGTGACGTCATTGTGATTGGAAATACTTGAAATACAACCCTCAATTAATTTATTTAGAATCTGGTCGATAAATTGTCACTGTGATTCAAAAGACAAAAAAATAATGGCAAGTTTTGTGGGGATTTTTATGGTCGGTTGGGTGTCTTTCCTTGAGAGTCCTTTCTGCGCGATACTATGTGGCCTACCTAGCTTTTCTTAATTGCCTCATTAACCAACCCCCGCTTGTGTTTCAGCCCCACGTATCTTCTGTGGATGGTCAAGTTTGCCTTCGGTCGGTGTGCACCTCCCCCGTTTTTGGGTTGGGTGTCTTTCCTTGTGAGTCCTGTCTGTGCGATACTATGTGGCCTACCCAGCTTTTCTTAATTGCTTCGTTAACCACCCCCCGCCTGTGTTTCAGCCCCACGTAACTTCTGTGGATGGTCAAGTCTGCCTTTGGTCGGTGTGCACCTCCCCCGTTTTTGGGTTGGTGTCTTTCCTTGTGGGTCTCCAGTCTGCGCAATACTATGTGGCCTACCCAGCTTTTCTTAATTGCCTTGTTACCCAACCCCCGATTGTGTGTTTCAAGCCCAAGTATTTTCTGTGGATGGTCAAGTCTGCCTTTCGTCGGTGTGCACCTCCCCCGTTAACTTTGTATTCTGTTCATTTTTTGTTAGCCTTTCGTTGGCTTCGTAATTAAATCTTAAATTTGCATACCAGTACTCCTTTATGGTTGTCGGCTTCTTGCTCCTTGGTTTCCGGTCCACTCCGCGGCCCAAGCTGATGATAAAAAAATAGTACACAAATAGTAAAAAACACAATTAATAAATATACACTTGAATTAAGGCAAGCATGTTATTTAAAGTGGCAGATGAAGTGCTTATTTTTTCATTTTTCCAGTGAAATAAAAATGTGGATGTAAGGATTTAAATGAGTTTTGAACAGTCGCCATCATCACATTGAGCAGAACAACACTGGACACTTTGATCGTTTGGCCTGCCCGCCTGCGTTGTTGGCATTCGGCACGGCACCCCTGCTGTCAACTTGTCAAACTGCGTCATCATGAGCAGGCTGTCGCGTTCACTGTCCTTCCAGATCGTTAACACAGTGGAAAAAGAAGAAAATAGAGCCCCTTGCACCATTTTCAATCATGGACATGGAAGCCGTTCCTTTTAAATGGAATGTCAACATTTCAGGCGAACTTGAATCATTTAAAACGTTTTTTTTGTCTTGATATAATGCAATACTCTTTTAACATGACACAATCACATCAAAATTCGGACTCATTGTGATACGTTGGAATGACTAACTCACTATGTTTTTGTCAGGTTTAAGGTCTTAAACCTGACAGTTTTAACATAATTCCTCACGTTGTAACACGTTATATATTTTTTAACACTACAGTATACACCATAGTACTGTGCTTCTGTAATTGACAAAATATTGGGTGAAGTTTTAAGGTTGAAAAACAAGTCATGTATTGATTTATTAAACACAAACCTTATTCAGAAAAAAATCTCCTTTGGCGTTACCTGACATTATTAAGAAAATATTTATCACTGAACCGGCTAATGGAATGCCATGTATTCAGTGTATATAACGTAACACGGACAGTATTAGTGATTTAAAAAGGAAAACAAAGACGTAAAAGCGAAATAATTGAAATATGTGTACGCTTTGTCTGAACACGTTTATCCCGTCGCTGTTTAACAGGTTGTGGCATGTCAAAAATATGAAGAATAAGAATGAGTCAAAGGCAAGAATACAAGTGCATTTAGCAAAGACACTCCGAAGGTGGAAGGCCAGGAAATGAAGCTTACTCACCCGGCGTGAGCTTCGTTGTTGTAGGCTGGCTCGCTCCCGGTGTGAATTATCGCCGTGTGACAAGCTCACCGCGGCGGGGAGGACAACGTAAGACGGGAGGGAGTTACAGGGGGAAGGCGGAGAGCACTCTTGCTTGCGGGCGTCGTGTGTGTCATGTCCGAGTAAACATGGCGAAGGACCGGAGTTTTCGGGTTGCCACTACTCCCTGGCAAGGAGGCGTTCACGGAACCTCCGACTCATAATCAAATACAATGTTGGCATCGGAAATCAGCTGGCGGTTCAGTCCCATTGCATTCCGAAATAGTTACCTCGAACGCGTCATTCGTGGTCTGGCGCGTAAAATAATGAAGTGGGGTTGGCGCATTCAAAATAAAACAGGAAGTAGCCACCAATTCTCTCGCTGTCAAAATGATTGCAGCCAGTTAAATGACTGAATGTAAAATATCAATAATAAACGGTTCACACCAGGGAGGAAACAAAAACAATCTAAATCAGGTTTTGTAAAAAAAAAACTTGTTTTTATTGATATTTAAGTCTCACAACTTAAAAACAGTTTGTTAGAGCTACAAACAGTAATTGCCACTGTAATTGTTCTCATGAAAAGAGCCTGTTGTTGACATCTTCCTGCAAACTTTTAATCACGGACACACCTTTCAACCCCCCAATATGGGTTATTAAGCTTCCCCTGGCCCCGCGTAACCCTTTATAGACCCTTGCAGTCTGAATGACTTTAAAAAAAGGTCCTATTTAGTTCTTTTTAGACTTGGGTGGGTCGTACTTCTTCTTGCTGGAGTACCAGAGCAGGAGCGGGATTCCGATGGAAGGGAGGGTCATCACGCCAAAAGCGGCCCAGTCCAGCTAGTGAGGAGAATTGGACAGGTGAGCATAGAGAAGTGATGAAGGGGAAAATGTGTAGCTTACATAATGCGGGGAAAAGCGGCGGTCGAACTCCCGCTGAGCCAGGATGCCTCCTTGACCGGGGGCGCTGGTGTAGCCCACCTATTAAGTAGACAAAAGCCTTTGTTAACGCAACAGATTTTTTTTCCCCAGCAATAAAAGGGATTTGACAACAACAACAAAAACTTACCACAACTTGCCCGCCCTCCTGAGCCAAATAGCTGACCGAAGCCGAGGTGAAGTTAAAGTAGCCGGCCTTCAGGGGGCGAAGCACCACGGTGTGGGACACGTTGCTGGCTCTGAACGTCCCCTCAAATTAAGGTAAACAGCATTTGCAAAGAAAAACGTAAGCTGCCCAAATAACTGCGATGGATGATTGCTCTTTGACGAAAAGATGTGTTGGGCAAAAATTCAGTACAAAAATACAGTTTTCTCCTCTAGCGTGAACCACAAACCCCTAAATTTACATTCAACTCAAAAGGATACGGTGCAATCCTGTCCCATTTGACGTTCAGCATTCCCGAGACGATCCCAAAGTCCTCTGGAGGGAACGAATCGTCCGATAGCTCCACCTCGAGAGCGGCGCTGCGGGAGAAAACATTGTTTTTATTAAAAATATATAAAACAGACTAGAACTGACAAGCACATAATGGGTTTTATATACAAAAATGCACAATGGCTTTTGGGAAGTGTTCCTACCTGGAGCCCACGTTGTAAATATTGTATTGCAGGGTCAGGTCTCGTCCTTCGACGGCATAACGGTTGAGCAGGGACTTGGACGCCAGCAAACGGGCGCCCTCTTCTCCCGAGCCCAGGGCGAAAAGCGCCAGGACCAAAAAGACGTGCAGCGTTTTCATCATCTGGAAGGCCAGCATCACAGTTCATAACACAAACATTGACACAAATGATCATTCTGCAGGGTAAATGTCCAACAGCATCTCATTGGAAGTGCAAATGTAGTAAAAAAAAGGGAGAGCGACAAGTGCAAAAGCAGTAAAACGGGAGGTGGTTCACATTTAAAAGTAGAAGGAAACCATATTTCTTTGCGATGAATATTATATTCAGTATACAGTTACAGCCATGACATACCCTATGTTACCAGTGTGGTTAGAAATAAATAAAGATACAGTGAACAAGAAGTTTAGATGAATTTTGCAACAATTCCTTTTAAAAACTATCAAGTATTTAATGCGCTATTCCGTTCAAAGTTCATCTCATTGACATCCGAGCAGATACCAAAGACGCTTACGTGGACTAGACCACAAAAGACAATTGCCAGAAAAACAAGTAAGTTACTCTAACAGTGCTACCAAATTGTAAGAATTTTCTAAGGTCGTGTGAAAGCACTTGGTTCTAAGTTTTGACTGTTAATCTAAAAACGTAATTTGAGGAGGAAAATAGGAAAAAGCTAGGAGAGATGGTTACCGTCTGTAGCTTCTTCTTGCACCAGAGAAGCGAAGGAGTCGGCGACGCGCATGCGTAGAAGATGAAGCACACCCTGACATGACGTGTACCGGCAAGTGAATAATGTGATCTATCTATTTTACAGCGTCGCCTGGCGGACTGGAGGTGTCATGGTTTGCTGCATCGACGAAATCTGTAGCTTGAAATCGTTTCATGTTTATGTTTTCAAATAATCTTGATAGTACTCAAAACAATGTCCTTAAAATAAAAATAAATAAAACTATATCCTTTGAATAGGTTCACAAACAAATATAGTTTCCCCATCATTATATATTTATAGATATGCATCGAAACAGATGAGCCATACACTGAATATTTTTGACATTGTAATTAATAGATGTTATTATGTAGGAAGAAAAATATTGATCACATAGGATTGTATTTTCTTAAATATTTAAACTTAATCTATACCCAACTCTCAGAAATACCACCAGAGGGAAAAAATAGACAAACCATCAATTCCAGCCTTTTATTGTAAACTGCTACACCTTATAAATACAAAATCTTTCTTAAATAACATTAAAAATGTCAATGACGAGGATAGTTTTTTTCTCAAAAGTCAGCATCTATAGTCGTAGCATCAAGTTGAAAGCTGAAAAGTCAATTGCACCGAGGAGAGTACATGGCTGTTCATGGCTTCTTCCATTTTCCCGCGCTTTGTCCACTCCGAGGGAAAAAGTGCTCAAACTTTAGCAGCTAGCAAAAACAATTTAAAAGCAGAAGTGTTCTCTGTGCAACTTCAGCTCTTTTTTTTTTTGCATGACCAAGCCCGTTACATTCTGCATGTTTATGGGGTCACGGAATCCCGACCTCTCGCAGAAATACATGGAAAAGCTTACAAAAATAGACAAAACACAACCCGAGATTTTTAGCACCACATATAAAAGATTGGATAACACCCCAAGAAAAACGGCCCGTCTTTCAAGTGACTGAAGAGTTGTGAGGAACTGCCCGGGTGGAGGTCGTGTTTCCGTAGGCGCGCCAGCTCGTTTGCAACCTTTTGGGAGCCCGGTCGGCCATTTTGCCGGGCGAGTCCTCGATGGTCACGCTGTAGGAGGGCGGCGGACTCTGGGGAGGCGTCCTTTTGCCCGCGCCGGGCGAGAAATTGTCCACCAAGACGGTGCGGTTGGGTGGCGCGCAAATGCAGGAGCGTTTCAGCTCGGCGTGTCCCAGGTAGAAGCCGGGGTCCTTCTCTGCCAGGTCGGGGAGGCGGATCATGGGGGGCAGGCCCACGTGCTCCTGCGCCAGGTAGGGGTGAGTGGGCTGTAGGCGGTAGCACGGCTGAAGGGGCGGGGCCAAAACCAGCGCCGAGCGGTTCACCGGGCCTTGACCCGGCTGAAAACATGAGAAAAAAATCCAGCATGAGACGGATGCCCGGCGCCAAATTTCTAATAGAATACAACATGATATGGGAAATGGGGGCGGAGTTAAAATGCCAACCAGGAAACGGCCAAAAGTCAACAGGAAGAATAAATGGATAGGAAATGATCCAAAAATAACTGTAAGTATCCTAAAAGGGAAGTGGAATGGTCGTCAAGTAAGCTTTTTGTGACTCACCCCGGGCGACGGCGGGAGTTGTCGAGCGTGGCCCAGCCTCCCGAGCAACGACAGGGCCAGCAGGCGGTAGTGGACCAGGAGGCAGACGATGACGGCCGCCGTGACGCTCATCGCCAACAGGATAAGTATTATCTGAACCAGCTCCAGTTCAGCTGCGAACACGCAAAAAGCCACGTTAGAAAGCGCAGTGACGCCTCGGTCGGCATGGTAACTGGGCCGCCACTTTCCCATGATGGAAAAATATGGAGAAAAATAAGCATCATTTCTGAGCGCCAGCCACGTGAAGTTCTTCTTCTGGAGACGTCAACAAAAGTTCCATTTTTGAAAATATTTGTTTTTTTTACTAAAACATGCCATGAGTGTCTACTGCAGCAAATCAGTGATCTGTGCTCCTTAGTGTTAGTAATATTTTTAAACCATTTGTTTTTAAAAATTCATCCCCTGAAGCCATTTTGTAATTTGGGAGGCACGCCTAACCAAAAAGTCTTAAAAGCTACGTATAAAAGACACTCAAAAATTCTTCCATTTTGGTTTAAAGCAGCCTATTGTTGACTCTTGATAGCATCACACTTAGCATTAGCAATTTACCTTAACATGAATTGTACTTGACAAATAGCTTACTTTTGACTGTAATACACGACATAAAGCAGTCATGTTACTTTCTCAGATGATAACTGTTATATTTGTAATAATAGTAGCGGGCGCCTTTGACGCATTTGGCTTCATTAAAAAAAAGGGGAAGGATTGCATTGTAAAACTAAACTGTTAGCAGGGGGTGATAGTACCAGCCGGATGAGCCATGTGGTCTGGGTTGCGGGGATCATTTATTGGACCATTTATTACCCAGACGCGTCTAGACAGAATACACACACACACACATGGAGTGTGTTTAATGACGGGAGGGCCAGTCAAAGGGAGAAGGGCGTAGCAGATCAGACGCCATCTGGCTCATTAGCTACGTAGCTAATCCCAATCTAATATTCAAAAAGGGCGCATGCAAATGCCACGGCGTTTTGCCGACCTCGCCGATCTGACCTTGATTTAAATAAACTTGGAGACGGCATGCTGATGAGCTTTTTCAAGGCGGGGATTTCCAATGCAAATAAGAGCGTGGCTGGCGGAATCCGTCAATGGATGACACGACGACGCTGCTTTTTAGTGGATGGATGGGAGTCCATGTTTACATTTTTGTTTTGTGCAGTTTAATAGAAAGGAGAAATGTGGAGGGATATATTCTGACACAAGATTAGGTCAAATAACTGTTTAGTGGTGCTCAATATTTCATTTTGACTTTAAAAGTTGATAAATCCTGGCTTTTTGTCATTTCTAATGGTGGAATTATGAATGCATTTCCATTTAACTGCAAATCCAAAACTGGTTTTATCATCTCTAAATCTACTCACCTAAATATAATCCTAAAAAAAAGAATACAACTCAATAAAACTCTAGCAATCAACCCAATTCCACCACCATAATAAACGGGAGGTAATAAAAGAATAAAGATGCAATACACAACATTTCCTGTATTTGAGATAAAGTGGGCCCTTATTCATAACACATTTTGACTTCTTACTAATTTAGCGTGTACCCCGATAACCCTTTGGAATCCCAAATGTTGTGCGTTAAAATAATTTGGGAAAGTCTATCTGGAAGCGTTGAAAAGTAAAAAGCCAAACATCTCGCAAACAAAGAGCGAAAGGAAGAAGACAAAGAGCGAGACGGAGACCCCGGCTGACAGACCTTCACCTTTCACCCTTGACCCCCGCCTAGCTCCCCTCCTTCACCCCCCTTCCCCCTCCCCCCGAGGAGGAGCGACCCCCAGACAGACAGCCGGCTATAATGAGGAGTCTGGTGCATCGCAAATCAATCTGGAAGTGTGTTTTTTTTTTTGTTTGCTTTTACCCCCATCGCCTCTCGTTCCCACCGAGGCCAGTCACAACAAAAGTGGCCAATGGGTGCCGCTAAGCATGCTTCAGATTCATATTTTAATCATGCTAAAAATCTGTCAGAACATCCAGAAGACTCCTTACTCCTTAACCTAGATCGAGCATCATTAATAACAGCAAACCTATGCAGTATAGAAATATATATGTACTGTATACAATATGTATTTGTGTAAAACTGCTCACCCAGGTTAAAATGTGAATATATTGTGGTCCATTTTGCCTGCTTTTATTGTATTTCTATACAACGGTGAATACATAGAGCGCAAATATGCTATTTTATCATATTTTTTAGGAGCTAATTACCACAGTGGCCAGTAAAAATGGAGAAGTTTAGTTCTTTTATATCGTGTTTGTTCTATGAATGATTAAAATGACATTTACATACAGGAAGAATTTCCTTAGCAGAACCTATTATATATTAATTTATCCCCATATAGTTAAACAGTGATTAATAAGACCCTCTGCAAGCCGTCCAATGAGCCAGTGCAAATGTCAATTTAAAAAAAATATACATCGATATTTTATGATGAATTGGTGTAGTGTGGGTTTTATGCAGGGGTACCTAATAAAGTGACCAACTCTTCCATGAAAAAGCTGAGTTTAGCTTATTTGGGTAATGCACCATGCGGCTAACCGAAAGCAAAACAACGTCTGCTGCAAAAAAAGCAAAAGCAAATTAAAAATAAAGTATTCTCCCTTCATGTAAGGACAAAATGGACATATTTCTAAACGCATATGACAGGAATAAGTGCTATGATAAGGCTTGGTCACACCTGCAGACTGCTAAAAAAATCATATTGTGAACATACATGTCAAAGGAAATCTAATTATGAGATGTATTTATGGGATTATTCAAGAAAAAATAATGCAAAATGACTTACATATATCCATGCCCTGTGGCTGGGGTCCTGTGCAAGAGCAATAACCATTGGACTGTGCGGGGCTGGAGCTTCGCAAATGGGCCGCTGGGTTTCGCATGAGACGGCCACCGGGACGCCGCCGCCGGTGATGCGAATTCCCGACGCCGACAGCCCGAGCCCGAGCTCGAACCCGGAGTCTCTGCATGCAGTCGCGGCTACATGACCGCGGCTCCCGGAGGAGCTCGGATCCTCATTTGGACTCCACTGAGATTGCCATAGATAAAAAAAAAGAAGAAGAAGAAGAAGAAGGAAAAAGATGTGCTCTCCTCTCCGCTGCTTTGCATCCGCGTCTGAGCAACTGCGATGCCTTGTGATTTACAGCCCCCGCCCCCCTTCCCCTTCCCCTTCCCCTTCCCTTGACTCCGTGGGGGAGGACTGGATGGGGGACAATGAAGGAAGGGGAGGGCCGGCTAGACGCATCCTCCAGACCGGTGTTTCCCCCACCAATGTGCGGTTAGACATGGTCAGGTGTGCCGTGGGAAATTACAACTCATACATTGTAATGTTCGGAAAACTAAATCGTAATATTATGATAATAAAGATTAAAGTCATTTTGTTGCCTATGTTCTGAAACGCATACCGGAAGTCGTTTGACTTCACTGGCTTCAATTTAAGTCTGTGTGAGCATAAAACTGCTCTTTGTGTTATATTAGGAGATTTAAGTCATATTGAGTTATTTTATCTTAGGGGTATCAACTTTTGGAGACGTGTTTGTGTGTGCGCGTGCACAACATTGCTTTTCACGTAATATAAGGTTTCAGTAAGATTGGGAGTAAAGAAATTGATGTCAACACAAACAAATGATCCGTATGTTTTCCTTTCCGTTGCAATAAAGTTATGTGGGGGAAAAAGTGACGTCATTCATCCAAACCAGGAAAAAGGTGAAAGAAGAAGATAGCAGCCATCTTCCTAAGGTCGGCTATTCGGCGCAGGAAAATAGTTTTAAAATAACCCGCTAAAATATTAATCATTAGTCCTGTTTATGTGTGATGGGAAAATAGATATGTGGGTTGTTTAGTGGCATTCGTGGTGTGTTTGCGTAATGGCTTTGCGCCGTCTATTGTGCTAGTTGTTTGCCCTCACCCAAATTAGCAGGGGAAAGTTAGCTAGTCCTACGCGGTGCGGAATAGCAAACGTTCACCTCTATTAACTGTTTTTTGTACTTTCTACGAACATTACAGTTCAATAAAACCGAGGCCTCGTTAGCATTATGTCATGTTGTAGAATTAGCATTGAACATTAATTCATTGCATGCACGACAGGAAGCCACGTTTTGTTTACTTTCCGGTGCTATTTTAATCGTGTCAACTCATGTTTATGTTTTTAGCCATTTATTTTCTTTAAATTTATTTTTGTACTCCTTAACCTATAATTGATGAGGATTTGTAACGAAAATGTTATTGTTTGTATAACTAATTTCAATACAATTTCTAAAAGGCATGCTGTTTTTTTTAACGAGGTTGTAGTTTAATTTGTTTACATTTTTTTTGAAAAATGGTAAAAGCTTTGACAAAACAAGAAAACGTATGGTCAGCTTGCGTTTATTTTAGATGCCTCGACATTGTTCTGCTGGCGGCTGCAAATCTCGTGACAACCGTGAGACTCGCCATGCTGGAATCACATTCCACAAGTAATAATAAAGCATTGTTGACTTGAAAACAAGTTTTTTTTGCTGTTCTGCATAGCTGAGATTAACAATTTAGACCATGATTTGTTTAATGTCCCAGGTTGCCCAAAGAAGCCTCTCGTCGGAACCTCTGGATCAGCAACTCCCACCGTTCTGATTTCTGGGACCCTCAGACTGATTTTGTCTACTTTTGCTCCAGACACTTTAAGCCGGAAAGCTTTGAGTTGACCAGTTGCAGGTCAGTTTTGAGTGGAACAATCAGTCAATTCACAGAAATAATTGAGCTTGTTTTTAGAAGCGACAAATCTGTCATTTAAACTGCTTTACAGTTATTAGCCTTTTCTTAAATGGGCTTGATAGTAAGCTATTAAAATGGAGAAGCTACGTTTACGTACATCCTGCTTTTTTTTTGGTCTTGTAGTGGCATCAGGAGACTGAAAGAAGATGCCTTTCCAACGGTGTTTGATTCCTCCTCGCCAAAAAAGTGGCTTGGAGACATCCCAAAGCAACAAAGCGGGTGAGATTTAAAAAAAAAAGTGGCTTTTCATATCGTTAAAAAAAAGTACTTTTGAGGTACATACTAACGAATAATCCCTCTCATTTGTCTTAATGACCGTATCGATTATTTATCATTTAAAAAAAATCAAAATAGGAAATCTTCAGACGAGCACAAGTGCCAAACAAATCCAACTCCAACTGAGGTTGAGCTGGAGCAACCCGGATTCTCCCATGAAACGGCAGAAAATGGAGAACAGATCTCGTCTGCAAGAAAACCTCCCTTTCTCGCATCTTCAAATGGCTCCATCTCCCCTTCGCGTTACATGCGGCGTCTCCCTCCGCGCCCGGGCTTCTACCTGCCCAAGGAGCACAGCTACGCCCTACTCTGCCCCCTGCTGTGGAGGAGGCGCTACGACCAGGCCGTGGACTACTTGGAGAAGACCCTGCGGCAGCTGCACGCCGCCCGTCGCCGTGAAAACCGACTACGAGGCACCCTGCTGAGGCTACGCGACAGACGGCTGAAGACGCCAGCCAGCGAGGGCGACTCCGAGGACGACGGTCCCGCCGCGGCCAATAAATACTGCCGTATGTGCGGGCGAGGGCGCGGGACGCCAGAAATGGACAAAATGGCCGACCCGTCAGCTGAGAAACGCCACTCTAAGAAGTCCCGTTGGCTAAATTCTCCACGGGCCTTCCGAGGTCCACCACGTTTGCCCGACGCTCTTGACGAGTCACGTGAGGCGAAATCTTGCGATTCCCTCCTGTGGGTAAAGGGCCAAGACGAGGAGCGCTTTATATTGGTTCCCCTGGAAAACCGGCTGCAGAACCATCTCACCGCGGAGGACGCGACGGAATCCTCCTCCGAGAACGCGGGAGATCCCGGCGCTGGTCGGCGGTGTCCCCCACGTGACGCCACCTCGCCGGAAGACCCGAGCGAAGACGTGAGGGAGAAACTGAAAGAACACCTGGAGGGCTTTCACCTGCAGCTCAGCCACGAGTATGCTAGCTGACAAGTCTCATTTTCACCAAAAAATACAATCAAATAAACTCTAATGATTTTGAAGGACTATCTTAGCCCATAAATTCATTCTTTTGCACGCCAATACAAACTGTAGTTTATCATCCCAAAACAATGCGCTCATCGGGCGTGGCTTGTCATATTTGAGTGGGTGGGAGTTTGTTTTGGATGACCCCCTCAGTGTGTAGATCATGTTGAACAAGACACACCCTCAAGGACTTCATTTGGAAATAAATCCTCGCCATCTGCTGCCATTTTTTTCTTCTTTTTAGATAAATTCCTGTGGTGAATTTGAAGCAAAATGTGGAGCAGCCCCCTCCTCAGCCTCACCCTCACGATCACCCTCACCCGCTCACCCCCACCCCCTCCAACGGCCCTCTCACATAAAAGCAGATAGATGGAATGTGGTTTGGCCTGTTTCCTCCTTCCCTCTCTTTTTTTCTTTTAATGACTGATTTCAAAACGACTTTTAACCCCTTGATGACTTTTGATGCTAATTTGTGATGTTTCAGGGCCTTTTTAAAAAATTACATTATTTTGTATTATACATTGACGGCCATAGACGTCAAACACAACTGATCATTTGACTCTGTTTTGGATCATTTCTGGGTCACTTTTGGTGCCTTTTTAGGTAATGTTACAGTTTTATTTATTTTTTTAAATTCCTGTAAAAATATGTTAAGACAGTTTGTTGCTAATGAATGACATTCCATTCTATATTTGTTATTTAAAAAGATTTTTGCGTATAATAACTCTCTGGCCCCATTGACAGCAGAAGACGTCCCCTCAACTTCTACCAAAAAGCAAAAACTTTAAAAAAAAAAATCTTCCAATCTTTTTAAAGTTGAATCAAATCAATGCAAGGCATCTCAAAATGGAGCCTTGTCAAATAGAAGAGAAAAAAAATGGCAACAAACCCGTCCTAAAACGTTCCAGATGTGAACTGGAAAGAGAATCTGGCAACATGACAGACTTATTCTTTACAAAATTGTACACACCCAAGCATCACAACGGCAACACAAACACAGTGTGATGGTGTCACATTATGGCGCATTTGCTTCCTTTTTTTACAGCTTCTTCCTGCTTTTTCTCCCCCTTTCCTCTTGTCTTTAGCGGTGAAGGGAAGAAGGGAGGATCCGGGACGACTGCCAGTTGCTGACAAAAACTCAGATCACCACACACACACATACACATGCGCATACACACACATTGAAAGGAGTGGATAGACACGCAGGACCAGAAGTTGCCACATTCGAACCAAGACTCGACATGCCTCAGGTAAGTCACCGACACAACTTATACCACCAAATCGGCACGCATTCCTAATCATAAGTTGTTTTTTATTAATTTTTTTTATTCCCCATCTGTAAATATTGATAAAACGAGTCGCTTGTTTGGCTGTTTTAAAGTTTCGACGTCTAAAGTAGACAAAAGGAGACCATGAAAAGTTACTTTTAAGTCGTTTCATGGAAGAAAAAGTTCCTTTTGGGCTGTCTTTTTGTTCTTTTGAGTCGTCTTTTCGTTCCTGAGGCAGAAGGAACGGAGTGAGATTTGCAAGCGGCCCCGCCCTAAAATGTATGAAGAACTTTTTCCAAATGTCCAACTGCGCATGCGCGCTATTAATTCGTTTTTAATTAAAACAATATGACGTCACGTGTTTAAAAATTGAGATGATTTATAGGGGGAAAAATGGGCTCGCTTCTCCTCGACCACCAGGAGCAATTTATTAGAACAATAGCCAAAAAATGTGAATTATTTGAACATAAATATTGTTTTTAGGTCTTATTTGAATGATTGTGAGCAAAGTGGGTTATGTCGAGCCTACCTTTTTTAATCATTATTATTTGAGCTAGAAAATGACCCAAGAAAGGATGTATGTTGCATGAAGTAATAAAAAAATGAAACGTTTCCAGTAATAATTAGATAGAATTTAATACATTTGCTGTTATTATACCAGTATACTGAATTTTAAAGCTCCACCTTAAAGTGTCAGAAATTGGGAATAGAAAAAATGATATTTGCTTTGATTAGAGCTACATGGTAAACAGAAATATTCAGTTTGGTTGGCAATAAGATCCCTTAAAACAGCTTAAAGTTGAAGTTAAGCTAGCTTGTACTGTTTCAATTTAGCTAAAAAAATAAGGACGTCAAGTGCAAAGGTGAAGAAAGGCTTGCAGCGGCTTGCCATTGGTTTAAGAAGGGCGTGGTGTCGTCGCTTTGTGTGTCTTGCAAAGCTGCCTGCCCACATGCGTGGAATAACTACTTGTTGCTATATATATATATATTTCTTTCTTTCTTTTTTTTTTAAATGAAGAGAACGCTAACTCGTGGTCATGTTGCATGTGACTTGTGTCAGAGGGAAGGAATGAACAAACATGAGAGGCATTGTTTAACAAAACCCTGCAAATTCTCATCCTAATTTGATTTATGAACATTTTAGGGAGTTTTTTTTAAATGTATGTACAATACAAGTGGGCGGAGGGATATATGAATGACGTGATGGTGAAAAGTAGGTTTTATATCGATTTTTTTTAGCTGCTATAGTTCACTGTATTGTGCTTTTTTTGGGTTGCAAAATGGACGCCCAGTTGAATATTTGTGGTTTAAAAGCCATGTGACTCACCATGAATGAAATAGTGGGAGAGTAGCTTTGTGAAAAGTCACTCCCCTACGACGCTAAACTCGCGTGACATTAGACAAGATGTACTTTTTTGATAGCTAAAAAGACACCTTGATCCAAGGACACTTTTTTTGCTGGAATTAGAAACAAAACTTGCACCCGAAGACCTAAAAAAAAAAATAGAATATAGTGAGAGGAAACTGAGAATGTTGCTTAAAAATAAGATTTTTTCTTTCTTCTTGTCTTGTCCAGTACTCAGACTTGGAGGGCGCCATCAACACGCTGGTCACCCAGTTTCACTCGGCCTCGGCCGACAACGGCCCCACGCTAAAGTTGGACGAGTTCAAGGGACTTCTTTCCTCTCAGCTACCCAACCTGGCCAAGGTAAGACCAAGATCATCTCCAGCGTCTCTCTTCAAATATAATAGAGGTTTTTGGCAAGGGACCAATAGCTCTTTTGCACTTTTCCTCGCAGGGCTTCAACACGGAGCAAGGCCTGGGCGAGATCATGCGTAAAATGGGCGTGGCAGACGGCGAGGGCATCTCCTTCTCCCACTTCTGGAAGTTAATCCAGAACCTGGCCTCCTCCCAGCACGGCATCCTCGGCGGCGGCGGAAAGGGCACCTCGTGCAGTTGCGCCCTCCTGTGAACAAGCTCCTCCTCCTCCTGTGAACAAGCTCCTCCCCTTCCGCCAGTCAACCACTTGCCAGGTTACACTCCCCCCACCAAAACCTACAAAAATGTAGAAAACATCGTCAATAGTCGTCGGGCAGAGTCCAATAATAAAAATTAAAAACACTGCCCACGTGCAAGGCATTCCATTTTTAGACACTAACTTCTCTATATGGCAGGTTTTAACATTTCCTATATACATTATGTCATACAAAAAAATCATTCCAAACCAAACCATGGTGCAAAAAATATATATATATTTTTTAAATAATGAACTAACCGTCTTCCACCAGCAAAATGGGATTGCCGGTGCTCTTAACCAAAATAATATCAAAACAAATATTCCTTGTCATATACCAGAAAATTGAATAGGTACAAAAGATCAAACCTGCTCTAATCATTAACCCGCCTTCCTTTTTTTTCCTTTTTTTCTGTCCATGTATCGTCGGGTGTCGTCCAAAAGGGTTTTGTTGACTTTTTACGTGTGTTTTGATTGGAAGTTGGATGAGATCAGCCATGACTAGAACTAGTTTGTGAAATAATGTTTGAATAAATTCACTCCTTGTGCACCAAGGCTTTGTTTTTATTACATTTGAAATAATTTTGTAATAGCCACAATGCGTTGAAATAATTAAGATGCACGCACAGACATGGCCGATGCTGGGTCATCCATGTTTGTTGGGGCGGGAGGTGGTTTTACCCGGATTTTTACCACGTGGCTGTTTTCAGGTCACCCCGCTAATCCCGTCCAATCTGCTTTACTTCTGATTAGCCATTTTACAGCCCCCTTCTCTTCCTTTCCCTGCTTTTAAATCAAGGGAAACCTGCTATGGTTTAAATGCAAGATTGAATTTGAATCTGGGAGGAGAAAAGTCTGCACTGAGGTGGGACCAGTCCGTGTTTTATGTGGGAAAATCGAGGAAATCTACTCAACAGGTACTTTTACAAAATGTCTCCAAAGGTAGGGAATTGGATGTTAAATCAACTTTTCTATTGATTGAACCCTGTGCTGGCATATTAATCTATGATTAAATTCTCATTTCCCGTTGCCTTTTATTTCCCCCCAAAAAAGAAAATATAAAATATTTTCAAGGCAGATATTATGATTTTCTGAACTCACTCCAGTCTTTAATGCTTAGCGGCTGTGCCGTATTTTGCACGCTATGTCTTCAATTTGCAGAATTGTATTTATTTGCACGGATGGTAAATTTCCAAATGTAGACTTTTATCATGGTAGCTGCTATTGTAGGGGGAAAATGTATGCAAATATTTATGCAAATAGAAGACCAACGGTAGTTACACTAAATCCAATTCATTCCAATAGGGAGTCCCCCCCCCCCCCAGACCAATTGGACGTCCATAACTGTCCATGGCAGGAACACTTTCAACATACACATATTTAGGTTGAAGACTTTTATTTTCTGTACCTTTAATCATTTATGAGTCGTGTCTTTTGTTTCTCTGTTTCAAGTTCTTTTTAAATAAAGCTTTTGTCGAAAACCCCTCGAGAATGGAAGGATGTTTTAGCCAGTTTTACTTGAGGGGGATACTAAATGACATTTTACAGTATGTTTTGCAGAAGGTCGTAAATCGCTTGAATTTGGTGGGAGGAGAAGGCTGTTTGTTGACATAGTGGAGACCCCCACCATTATCCCCCGTTACCCCCGTCAACCCCTCACGCTCCACGGTCAGCGTTTTCCACGCCGACACACGTTCGTCTCGTGGGCCATTCCAGCGTCGAGTTTTCCCGAGAGACATAACCCACATGTAAGAATAATTACTAATTCAATTGTGTTATTGCTTTTAATACACCTAGTAGTTACACCTCGTTTTAGCTAGGGCTTTAAATCTGTTGCGCACACAAAGAATTGACTTGTTTCGACACGAAAGTGAGCTAATGGACGAAAAAATGCGAATAATGCAGGGTCATGCTAAGGTAAAGTGTCATATTTCCAATGGAATTAACGCGAATTTTGAAGGAATTGTTTGTAAAACAAGGCGAGTTCACACCGGTTCGGTAATGAGGTGTTAGCTTGTAAGCTAGCTAGTAAGCATGTAGCCAGCGTCAAAGGTAAGTGCGTGTCATAAAAACGTGTCAAATAGTACGCTTTTCTTTTCAAAAACTGATCATTTTAATCATCCTAAGTACACTATGGTCCATTTCAATATGCTGTTTTACATGTTTGCATGTTTTGGTTTCAAGTAAATGCTTATTTGAGTTGATAGACGCTGATTAAAATGAACAATAATAATACAATTCGAGGAAAAAAAACAATACGAAATTTAATATAAATGATGTACGATGCTAATTAGGGACTCTAAGCTAATATAGATAAATAGAATAATTGTTGAGGCTGGTTTAATTTGGTTTAATTTAATAAGGGGTGTGCAGAACATTCGAGAAATAGAGCAGGTTTCCATCCCTGCTGTTTAAAATGCGGTCCAATATGGCATTCATTTGGGATTTTACACCTGTAATAAATAGACTGTAATAACCAGAAGAAGAAAAAACTTAATTGTCTTAACTCTGTTCCCCTGATCCCAAACTATTTACACTTGGAAAATAATGCCACTTTCTAATCCATCTGTCCCCCCTCAGCTTGTGTGAGCGATGCTAGGACCTAGCAACCAGAGGATGTGGTCTCGGCGAGGCTCACCGCCCTCGCTAACGGCGTCACCCTGACCCTCCATTCCTCGACCGTCCACGCTTCACAACATCCCGTCGCGATGGCGCCCGTCGTGATGACTCTGCTGTGCTTTCTCTTCTCGTCCGCCACCACGCTGACACCCAGGGTCTCCTTTCCCATGGGTGGGTTCAGACATTTTAAAATGATATGTAGGGATGTCATTAAATCTTCTTCCAGTTATTTTATATATCCCGTTTTTATGGGCAGGAAGTCCCGGGAGACGCGTCACCCGCTTCGGCAGCGCCGACGTGGGCAACACCACCACCCTGCTCCTCGCCGACGGCGACAACACCCTCTACGTGGGAGGCCGCGACGGCGTGCTGGCGCTGGACGTCAGCGGCGAGGACGCCATGGTTTTGAGGAACAAGGTAGAAGTCGGAGGCCAACACTGGTTTGTTTGCTACAACGGCACGCTCTGCTCTCGCAGCTGGACTGGAGGCCTTCGGAAAAAGATCTGGAGCAATGTTCCATGAAAGGAAAGATGTTGGCAAGTACCTTCTTTTGTATTACAATTATTTTGATGATTGCTTTTTTCTTTCAAATCCCAAATATAAATGTGTATACATATTTTTTCTAGACGGACTGTCCTAATTTCATCCGCGTGCTGTTGTTCCTGAACGCCACTCACATCTACGCCTGTGGAACATTCGCCTTTAGCCCGCGGTGTATCTATATTGTGAGTTTGTCCTCAGTCTATAAATCCAGGGAGTCCTTGGGCTATGACGTCAATCCAAACCCGAATGACGGTGCAAGTCCAAACAAATAGAAAATACACTTGCACTGGAAACCACCTTGTTTTACCATATATTTCAATATGCATCACACAAATGGATATCATTGACAGAATTCTTTTTTTAATGTACTGCTTCTTTTGGTTGCCACCCCCCCCCCCCCCCCCCCCGCACACACACACATTTTTTGCACATTAAAAGAACGCCGAGACATTAGAGGCCAGCCCGAAGCCTGACGAGGGACGAGGTCGCTGCCCTTATGACCCCTACCAGCGTAACACTGCTATCATCGTAGGTAAGAGTTGTTCTTTTTTGACCGGCTCTTTTTCGTCCGGCTCTTTTTTTGATCAGCTCTTTTTTTGTCCGGCTCTTTTTTTGACCGGCTCTTTTTATGACCGGCTCTTTTTTGGCTGTTCCTCAGACGGAGAGCTGTACACGGGCACCGTGGCGGACTACCGGGGAAACTGGCCACTCATTTCTCGCCACCTGAGCGAAGGCTCACGCGTGGACCTGAAATTGGACGACACGCTGGGATGGCTGGAAGGTCAGCACGGGTCGCAGGGTTCGCTCGCCGCTTTCTTTGTGGTCCCCCGTCAAAACGCCTATCGCTCTCCACGCAGATCCCACCTTCATTGGCTCCACCTTCATCCAGGAGGAGGGAAAGATCTACTTTTTCTTCAGCGAAGTGGGCCAAGAGTACGACTTCATCGACAAGTTTGTGGTCTCGCGCGTCTCCCAAGTCTGCACGGTAGCGACCGTCGCTCGTGTACTTTTCCGCCGATGTGACCAGCAATGAATGCGAGTTCAGCTCGGTGCGTTCTTGACGTAGAGTGACGTGGGAGGCCAGAGGACGCTTCAACGGCGCTGGACCACCTTTGCCAAAGCGCAGCTGCTCTGCCAGGCGGACGGCGAGCTGCCATACAACGTCATCCAGGACATTGACAGCTTGCCACCGGCCGAGGGCGGGACGGCGGACGACACGCTTTTCTACGGCATCTTCACATCCCAGTGGTTGGTAATACCTTGTCAAGTCGTCACATCATCCTCCTTATGGACGGCGTCGTTGTGTGTAGTGGGCGTGGCTGATTTAGTTTGCACTTCGAACGCAGGTCGGTCAACTCGGGACTGGCGGCCGTGTGCTCCTTCCGCTTTTCCGACATCAAGTCGGCCTTCTCGGGCTCCTACAAGGTCCTCAACCGCGACACGCTTCAGTGGAGCACACGGGTTCAAGAGAGGGTGACCAACCCGGGGGAGGTAAATGTTTCAGCATGTAAAAGTAACCGCTTCAAATAATGTGACTTTTATCTCCTTCAGTGTGGCCTGCACAACGCGTCGGACAACGCCTTGCGCTTCGTCAAGGAGAACTTCCTGGCGGACGAGAGCGTGCGTCCGGCGGAAGGTTGGCCCACGCTGGTGTCCGCCGAGCGCCGCTACAGCCACCTGGCCGTCCAGCGGGTCTGGGCGGCCGACGGCGTCCCTCACGTGGTCCTCTTTCTCCTGACGGGTGAGCCCTCCCACTGCCGCATGGCCTGGGTGGCGCGTCAGCCCTCTCACCCGCATTTCCCCGCGCTCTTTTTTTAGAATCGGGGTACCTTCACAAAGCGGTGCTGCTGAAGAGCGGGGCGCACGTGGTGGAGGAGGTGCAGGTGTTTCTAAAACCACAGCGTGTCAAGAGCCTCAAGCTGTCCGTACCTAAGGTACCAAAACAATGCTACATTATTAAATAGACAATATACTGTGCATTATTTCTTCATTTTTATGAATTTACCAACAAAAAAAATCCCTCTTTTTTTTTTTTTTTAAGGGTCTGCTCTACGTGGGCACGTCGGAGGGAGTGCTCCGTCTCCCCACGGCCAACTGCTCCTTCTACTGGACCTGCGCTCAGTGCGTCCTCGCCCGGGACCCCTTCTGCGGGTGGGACGCCGCCCGACGGGCCTGCGTGGGCGTGGCCGGCGCCCACCTGGCCCAGGACGTGGAGGGAGGCAACGTGGAGAAGGCCTGCCAGAGCGTCACCTTCGCGCACCGGGCTCGTTTGGGACCCGACAGCCTGCCTGCCGGTGAGCTCCATACTCAAACAAACGAGGCGCTGTCGCTTAACCTGTGGTGTGTTCGCCAGCTCCGTGTCCGGCGGGCGAGCCGGTGTCGGTGTCGCTGCACCAGGTGGTGCGCCTGGCCTGTCCGGCCGCCTCGCGCCTCTCCCGCCAGTCGTGGGAGCGCCCCAACAGCCGCCTGTCCCCGGACCTCTACCTGCACCTGGACGACGGCGGCCTGAGCTTCGTGGCCACGCCCGCCACCCTGGGCCACTATCTCTGCCTGTCTGCCGAAAACGGCTTCCGCCAGACCATGGCGGTCTACCACGTCAAGCAGAGGAGCGGGCCCCCACCCGAGCCCGAACCCAAGCCGCCTCCCGAGTCCACGCGCGGTCCCGGCGGCCAGCTTGGGCGCAACTTCACGCTGTGGATGGTGAAAGCGTCGCCGGAAGAGGGGGCCGCTCTCCAGAATGGGGTGAGCCCGTCTTACCTCAAGGAGCTGGCGGTGGTGTCGGCGCTCTTGGTGCTCTGCCTGGCCGCGCTCCTCGCCGTCCTCCTCCACGCCATCAAACGGCGATGGCACGGGCGCACGGCGCCGCAGCCGGCCCATTCGGACGACGGACTACAGGGGAGCCCGCCGCCGGCCAAGCGCAACGGCCTATCCAACGGGGGGCCGCCACTCGCCGCCTCCAACGGCCACTTGCCCAACACGCCCATCTGAGCGAGGAGGCGCACTTACCACGGGACCCCGCCAGCCGCTCCGGACCACGTGTCCAAGTGCAACAGTAGGGAAAGACGACCAGGAGGTTTTAGGCCACGCTAAGTTGGTTGGTGTCGTCGTAAAAGAAAAAAATGTTCTATTCATAATTTAATACATTTCAAACAAAATTGGTCATACTGCTAACTTTTTTTTTTTTGCAGGTGGCAGAAATATTCCCCAAATGTTAGTGTTATGCTATCCGTTTTTTTGCGAGACCATCTTTTTTTCCCAGGCGTTTAACCACAATTTTTTGATGAATACTTGAGCGTGGCCCAAATACTCCTTTGTCATTTTAAATTTGTTTCCACTATATGGAATGCTATCCGTTAGCATTCCATGCCAGGCGACTGCTCCCTGTCCAGTACTTCACTTTGTACAACAACAAAAAAAAGAAGAAAAGATTGAATAGTTTGTAGAAAATCACTGTTTGCACACTTTTTCTCACCAGGTGAACTTTTGTACGATTTTCTACCAAAAAGTGTGGCGTGTTACGGAATTGCTGTTCCTAAACGTGCGTGCCTTGGCTACACGACAACTCTTGCACCCTGTAATAATGTGACCGTCAAAGTACTGGTGCCACTTTTTTTGAATGTTAAATGTGAACATGGTACTACGTAAGTAACGTGCTTAGTGACCACTTTGAATTCTCCACGGGAGAAAAAAACGGGACCAAATGTGTTGTTTTTACTCATCTGGGGAGGGACATACTCAAGGCACTACCACTGTCTTTAGATACTTTTTGGGGGGGGGGGGGGTGGGGGGGGGGGGGTTGGAATGTCCTTAAATTCACATCTGGACCAAATCCGGGAGGGGGGGGGGGCACAGCTGTTGCTACAAAAAGTGAAAAACTAGGAAATACAACCACTATCATAATAAATATTGTGTTGAACTTTCTATGTCAGTCATGACTTGGCACAATTATTGGTAGAAAAGTGTACACTAGGAAATTAAAAGTACTCTTAGTTCATTCTAGTAAGGTTGTAGAAACCTTTTACATATGCTATCAGTGCATTATTAATTTTAAAATTAACAAGTCTAAATTTTATGTATTATCAAAACAATTCCAAATGCGTTCCCTGCAAAAGGTTCTTTTTGTGTATAAATGAAATATGTGCAGTAAAAAAAGCCCACATTTAGTCATGAACTTGCAAAAAAAAATACCATTTTAAAAAGAATAGTAGTTTATATGTCATTCCCTTTTCCATGACCAACTAAAAAAAAACTTAACCTAAAATTGTTTTCTAGCATCACTGCGTGATGACATCACAGACATCATCTTCCGTCCCGGCCGGTCTGTGAAAAGTCTGCAGCGTCCCCCTTTGCTGCAGTGCAATCACACAAACACACTCACGCACACCCATCTCTCCCTCCCTTCTATTTTTACAGCCCGGCCGCCTGCCTGCTTGCACGGCAACTACTTCATCGAGGAGCTTCTTCAGCGAGTGACTCGGCACAGGTAAAAAAAAAAACATTAATTTTTACAAAAAAATGTATCAATATTTTTTGGGGGGGGGGGCTTTGTTTTGACCCAGTACGGGATTTCCATCCGAGCAGAGTCGTACTGCGGCAGCAGCTCCATCCCATTTTGGTGCAGTGTACTTTTAAAAAGTCGCCTGCAAATGACTACAATATGAAAAAAATGTTCTTGATTTATTCATGGCGAATGTCCATTTTGTCCCGCCGTCCGTCCTTTTAAGAGATCTCTGGCCGTTTTGGCTGAGTCAGGCAAGTCAAGGACAAACGAGGCCTGCATGTTTAATTCATTCATTCACAAGGAGATGGACAACCAATCATAGCTAGGGACAATTTAGAGTGTTGAATTAGCCTGTCATGCCGTTTTTAGGACACGGGAGGAAAGCGGAGTCCCCAGAGAAAACCCAAGAAAGCCCGGGGAGAAAGGGGATTGAACCCTCGACTGCATAACTGTGAGGCCCACATTCTAACCGCTCGCCGCATTTTGAATTTACATTTGGAAATACGAAAGGCTCAGGCACATGTCCTGAATTTTTATTTGCAGTGGCGAGATGGCCCAAAACGACCCCAAAAACCCCAGCGCCCCGTCGGGAGCTCTGACCCCGGGTCAGCTGCAGTCTCACTTCAAGATGGAGCCCAAGACGTTAGGGGTGGGATCCGCCGGAAATGTTGCCGTGGACGCCAAAGGCGGGTGTGGCTCTTTTTAAAAAGCGTCTGTCTTCTTGTCCGGTTTGTTTTGGTCTCCAGGCCGTCCAACTGGTGATCGCCGCGTTGATCCTTTGCCTCAGCGCTTCGGTGCTCCAGCTCCATGAAATCCACTTCACGGGCGACGTGGTGCTCTTCTTGGTGGTGGTGGTCCAGGTGGCCTTGTCGGGGTCCGTCTTGATCCACAGCGGGAGGAAGCCCACCTTGTTTTGGGTCAGTAGGATCTTCACCGAGTCTTAAAGAGCCTCTTTAAACTTAGATTTTTTTTTTTTTGATTTCCAGGTGAAATGCTCCCTGGTGCTTCATCTGATCAGCGCGGCATTTGCAACCGCCGCCCTGGGCCTGATGTCCAAGCACCTCCCGTACAGGCAGGATTCGTACCACTGCGAGCACTGTCGCCGTATGGAGCTCCACGCTGTGGTAATGTCGAACTTCATATTATTATGGTGACTGACTGAAACAATGTGTTTGCTAGACGCAAAGAAATACCCAATATCAGGGGTGTCCAAACTGCCCTTACGCCAGTTTGTAGAATTGGCATCAATAATAGTCCAATTTGATAAAAAGAGAACGTTTTATTTATTTACCTAGTGTGAGTAAATCTTTATATTGTTGCTGTGTCGTGATTCAAATGATTCATTGTGATTAATTACATGCACACTTTGGATTCATCCATTTTTTTGTCATGTTTTAAATTAAAAATGATCATAATTTTCTTCCAAAAACAAAAGCGGAAGACTCCCGTCATTTGATCGTTGGAAGTTTGGACACCCCTGGCGTCCGTGTTATATTAAAGCCCGTTTGTGTTCGGGTAAAAAAAGACACCCGTAGACGCTTTTTGATGTTTTGTCTCGGCAGCTACATTGTTTCAGGAGATGCACCGAGCTGGTCGAGCAAAAGTGCAAAGTAAGCACGCGGCCGGCTCATTTTTACAGCTTTTCTGCTATTGATTTTGTTTGGACTGGCGTTCATTTTGGCCTTGGTGCTGATTTTTGTTGCTCTGTGTGCCAACATGGGCGCTCAGCTTTTGATTGACGGCATCCTGGGAACGCTGGTCCTCTTCCTGGTTCTGGAGCTCCTCATCTGTATCACCGCCATGCTCTTTGGACTCACCGTTCTAGCTGCGCGGAGGAGCCAGGTGAGGATGGCATCAAGACATTTCTTTGTTTGTTTAGTTGGATTGTTCAAGAATTGACCATGTATAGTTTTCTTAAAAAATGACATAGTTTAGTAAGGCTTTTTTCTTTTAAAAAATGACATAGTATAGAAAGTCTAGTATAGTATATACTTAGTTGTTTCTGTGTATTTGTAGTCAATACCTTCAAATGATGACAGAGAAAAGTGTAGCCACTTGGTGGCGCAGAGGTTTGTTCACTGGACTCCCATGTGGGAGACCTGGGTTCAAATCCCGTTTTGAACACATTTTCACTTAGTTGTTTCTGTGGACTTGTAGTCAATACCTTCAAATGTTGACAGAGGAAAATGTAGTCAAATTGTGGCCTAGTGGTTAACTCACCTGTCTCTTGTCTGGGAGACCTGGGTTCAAATCCCGGTTGGTACACTTTTTCACTTAGTTGTTTCGGTGGACTTCTTCTAAAATACTCAAATGATTATAAGAAGAGTGTAGTCACTGGGTTGGCGCAGAGGTTAGATCACTGGACTCCCGTCTGGGAGACCCGGGTTCGAATCCCGGTCGTGACACTTTTTCACTTAGTCGTTTCTTTGGACTTGTAGTCAAGAAACTTAAATGATGACTGAAAAAAGTGTACTGACTTGGTTGGCGCAGAGGTTAGATCACTGGACTCCCGTGTGGGAGACCTGGGTTCGATTCCCGGTCCGGACACTTTTTCACTTAGTTGTTTCGGTGGTCTTCTTCTAAAATACTCAAATGATTACAAGAAAAGTGTAGTCACTGGTTTGGCGTAGAGGTTAGATCACTGGACTCCCGTGTGGGAGACCTGGGTTCGATTCCCGGTCGGGACACTTTTTCACTTAGTTGTTTCGGTGGACTTCTTCTAAAATACTCAAATGATTACAAGAAAAGTGTAGTCACTTGGGTGGCGCAGAGGTTAGATCACAGGACTCCCGTGTGGGAGACCTGGGTTCGATTCCCGCTGCCGTCGTTTGGCTGAAAATACTTGGAAAGACGAATTGGTCAATGGAATAAGAAGAGTGGGGAAAAAAAAAAAGAAAAAACTTTTTAATTTATATTAAACACTTAGTCATACTTTTCAGCAAAAGGTTATATTCCGAACTGCCTTCGGCAGTTCGGAAGACACTTGATGGACCTGTATGTGCGAAAGGCGTTCTCGGGTCGGCCTTCGGCCGACCCTCGACCGCTTGCTTGGTCAGTGAACCGCCGACACCGGGAAGCGAACTCACGTTCTCTCCGTGCAAAGGCGAGTGTGCAACCCACAACACCAACTCGTGCCCCACTTATACATGGGTGTTGAAACGTTTTATCCAAGGAAACGGGGTGAAACACTTAGTCATTTTTTTGACAAAATGTTTCATCCACTACAGAACACTTGAACACTTATACACTTAAACACTTAAACACTTAAACACTTAAACACTTAGACATTAGAACTTATTCTTTTAACTGAATAATATTTGGAAAATCTTTGCTTGGACTTGGATTTGAACCCAGGACCACAGAGGTGGAAGACTGATGACTTAACCACTGGGCCACCACCCTGTGAGAGAAAGCAGTAGTACTTATACTTTTATCTCATTCATTTACCTGAATAATATTGGAAAATCTTTGCAAGCACCTGGATTTGAACCCAAGACCAAACAACTATTAGTACAGTAAAGCTTTTTTTTTCTCATAAAAAACGACAGTATAGTAAGGCTTAAAAATGGACATAGTATAATAAGGCTTTTTTTCTTAAAAAACAACATAGTATAGTTAGGCTTAAAAATGGACATAGTATAATAAGGCTTTTTGTCTTAAAAAACGACAGTATAGTAAGGTTTAAAAATGGACATAGTATACTAAGGCTTTTTTTTTTTTAAAACGACATAGTATAGTAAGGCTTAAAAATGGACATAGTATACTAAGGCTTTTTTTCTTGAAAAATGACATAGTATAGTAAGGCTTAAAAATGGACATAGTATACTAAGGCTTTTTTTTTAAAAACGGCATAGTATAGTAAGGCTTAAAAATGGACATAGTATACTAAGGCTTTTTTTCTTGAAAAATGACATAGTTTAGTAAGGCTTAAAAATTGACATAGTATACTAAGGCTTTTTTTCTTAAAAAAACAACATAGTATAGTAAGGCTTAAAAATGGACATAGTATAGTAAGGCTTTTTTTCTTGAAAAAACGACATAGTATAGTAAGGCTTTTTTTCTTGAAAAAATGACATAGTATAGTAAGGCTTTTTTTCTTGAAAAAACGACATAGTATAGTAAGGCTTTTTTTTCTTAAAAAACGACATAGTATAGTAAGGCTTTTTTCTCTGAAAAAACGACATAGTATAGTAAGGCTTTTTTTCTTGAAAAAATGACATAGTATAGTAAGGCTTTTTTTCTTGAAAAAACGACATAGTATAGTAAGGCTTTTTTTTCTTAAAAAACGACATAGTATAGTAAGGCTTTTTTTCTTGAAAAAACGACATAGTATAGTAAGGCTTTTTTTCTTAAAAAACGACATAGTATAGTAAGGCTTTTTTTCTTGAAAAAACGACATAGTATAGTAAGGCTTTTTTTCTTGAAAAAAACGACATAGTATAGTAAGGCTTTTTTTCTTGAAAAAACGACATAGTATAGTAAGGCTTTTTTTCTTGAAAAAACGACATAGTATAGTAAGGCTTAAAAATGGACATAGTATAGTAAGGCTTTTTTTCTTGAAAAAACGACATAGTATAGTAAGGCTTTTTTTTTTAAAAAACGACATAGTATAGTAAGGCTTTTTTTCTTGAAAAAACGACATAGTATAGTAAGGCTTTTTTTCTTGAAAAAATGACATAGTATAGTAAGGCTTTTTTTCTTGAAAAAACGACATAGTATAGTAAGGCTTTTTCTCTGAAAAAAAACGACATAGTATAGTAAGGCTTTTTTCTCTGAAAAAACGACATAGTATAGTAAGGCTTTTTTTTCTTAAAAAAACGACATAGTATAGTAAGGCTTTTTTTCTTGAAAAAACGACATAGTATAGTAAGGCTTTTTTTCTTGAAAAAATGACATAGTATAGTAAGGCTTTTTTTCTTGAAAAAACGACATAGTATAGTAAGGCTTTTTTTTCTTAAAAAACGACATAGTATAGTAAGGCTTTTTTCTCTGAAAAAACGACATAGTATAGTAAGGCTTTTTTTCTTGAAAAAATGACATAGTATAGTAAGGCTTTTTTTCTTGAAAAAACGACATAGTATAGTAAGGCTTTTTTTTCTTAAAAAACGACAGTATAGTAAGGCTTTTTTTCTTGAAAAAACGACATAGTATAGTAAGGCTTTTTTTTCTTGAAAAAACGACATAGTATAGTAAGGCTTTTTTTCTTGAAAAAACGACATAGTATAGTAAGGCTTTTTTTCTTGAAAAAAACGACATAGTATAGTAAGGCTTTTTTTCTTGAAAAAACGACATAGTATAGTAAGGCTTAAAAATGGACATAGTATAGTAAGGCTTTTTTTCTTGAAAAAACGACATAGTATAGTAAGGCTTTTTTTCTTGAAAAAACGACATAGTATAGTAAGGCTTTTTTTCTTGAAAAAACGACATAGTATAGTAAGGCTTTTTCTCTGAAAAAAAACGACATAGTATAGTAAGGCTTTTTTCTCTGAAAAAACGACATAGTAGAGTAAGGCTTTTTTTTCTTAAAAAACGACATAGTATAGTAAGGCTTTTTTTCTTGAAAAAACGACATAGTATAGTAAGGCTTTTTTTCTTGAAAAAACGACATAGTATAGTAAGGCTTTTTTTCTTGAAAAAATGACATAGTATAGTAAGGCTTTTTTTCTTGAAAAAACGACATAGTATAGTAAGGCTTTTTTTTCTTAAAAAACGACATAGTATAGTAAGGCTTTTTTCTCTGAAAAAACGACATAGTATAGTAAGGCTTTTTTAATTGAAAAAATGACATAGTATAGTAAGGCTTTTTTTCTTGAAAAAACGACATAGTATAGTAAGGCTTTTTTTCTTGAAAAAAACGACATAGTATAGTAAGGCTTTTTTTCTTGAAAAAACGACATAGTATAGTAAGGCTTTTTTTCTTGAAAAAACGACATAGTATAGTAAGGCTTAAAAATGGACATAGTATAGTAAGGCTTTTTTTCTTGAAAAAACGACATAGTATAGTAAGGCTTTTTTTCTTGAAAAAACGACATAGTATAGTAAGGCTTAAAAATGGACATAGTATAGTAAGGCTTTTTTTCTTGAAAAAACGACATAGTATAGTAAGGCTTTTTTTTTTAAAAAACGACATAGTATAGTAAGGCTTTTTTTCTTGAAAAAACGACATAGTATAGTAAGGCTTTTTTTCTTGAAAAAATGACATAGTATAGTAAGGCTTTTTTTCTTGAAAAAACGACATAGTATAGTAAGGCTTTTTCTCTGAAAAAAAACGACATAGTATAGTAAGGCTTTTTTCTCTGAAAAAACGACATAGTATAGTAAGGCTTTTTTTTCTTAAAAAACGACAGTATAGGAAGGCTTTTTTTCTTGAAAAAACGACATAGTATAGTAAGGCTTTTTTTCTTGAAAAAACGACATAGTATAGTAAGGCTTTTTTTCTTGAAAAAATGACATAGTATAGTAAGGCTTTTTTTCTTGAAAAAACGACATAGTATAGTAAGGCTTTTTTTTCTTAAAAAACGACATAGTATAGTAAGGCTTTTTTCTCTGAAAAAACGACATAGTATAGTAAGGCTTTTTTAATTGAAAAAATGACATAGTATAGTAAGGCTTTTTTTCTTGAAAAAACGACATAGTATAGTAAGGCTTTTTTTCTTGAAAAAAACGACATAGTATAGTAAGGCTTTTTTTCTTGAAAAAACGACATAGTATAGTAAGGCTTTTTTTCTTGAAAAAACGACATAGTATAGTAAGGCTTAAAAATGGACATAGTATAGTAAGGCTTTTTTTCTTGAAAAAACGACATAGTATAGTAAGGCTTTTTTTCTTGAAAAAACGACATAGTATAGTAAGGCTTTTTTTCTTGAAAAAACGACATAGTATAGTAAGGCTTTTTTTCTTGAAAAAACGACATAGTATAGTAAGGCTTTTTTTCTTGAAAAAAACGACATAGTATAGTAAGGCTTTTTTTCTTGAAAAAACGACATAGTATAGTAAGGCTTTTTTTCTTGAAAAAACGACATAGTATAGTAAGGCTTAAAAATGGACATAGTATAGTAAGGCTTTTTTTCTTGAAAAAACGACATAGTATAGTAAGGCTTTTTTTCTTGAAAAAACGACATAGTATAGTAAGGCTTTTTTTCTTGAAAAAACGACATAGTATAGTAAGGCTTTTTTTCTTGAAAAAACGACATAGTATAGTAAGGCTTTTTTTCTTGAAAAAAACGACATAGTATAGTAAGGCTTTTTTTCTTGAAAAAAACGACATAGTATAGTAAGGCTTTTTTTCTTGAAAAAACGACATAGTATAGTAAGGCTTAAAAATGGACATAGTATAGTAAGGCTTTTTTTCTTGAAAAAACGACATAGTATAGTAAGGCTTTTTTTTTTAAAAAACGACATAGTATAGTAAGGCTTTTTTTCTTGAAAAAACGACATAGTATAGTAAGGCTTTTTTTCTTGAAAAAATGACATAGTATAGTAAGGCTTTTTTTCTTGAAAAAACGACATAGTATAGTAAGGCTTTTTCTCTGAAAAAAAACGACATAGTATAGTAAGGCTTTTTTCTCTGAAAAAACGACATAGTATAGTAAGGCTTTTTTTTCTTAAAAAACGACAGTATAGGAAGGCTTTTTTTCTTGAAAAAACGACATAGTATAGTAAGGCTTTTTTTCTTGAAAAAACGACATAGTATAGTAAGGCTTTTTTTCTTGAAAAAATGACAGTATAGTAAGGCTTTTTTTCTTGAAAAAACGACATAGTATAGTAAGGCTTTTTTTTCTTAAAAAACGACATAGTATAGTAAGGCTTTTTTCTCTGAAAAAACGACATAGTATAGTAAGGCTTTTTTTCTTGAAAAAATGACATAGTATAGTAAGGCTTTTTTTCTTGAAAAAACGACATAGTATAGTAAGGCTTTTTTTTCTTAAAAAACGACATAGTATAGTAAGGCTTTTTTTCTTGAAAAAACGACATAGTATAGTGAGGCTTTTTTTCTTGAAAAAACGACATAGTATAGTAAGGCTTTTTTTCTTGAAAAAACGACATAGTATAGTAAGGCTTTTTTTCTTGAAAAAAACGACATAGTATAGTAAGGCTTTTTTTCTTGAAAAAACGACATAGTATAGTAAGGCTTTTTTTCTTGAAAAAACGACATAGTATAGTAAGGCTTTTTTTTTTAAAAAACGACATAGTATAGTAAGGCTTAAAAATGGACATAGTATACTAAGGCTTTTTTTTCTTAAAAAACGACATATTATAGTAAAGCTTAAAAACCAGCTTCCACCAAAGAAGTGGGAAACTGATGACTTAACCATTGGGCCACCACTCTTCAAGATTAAGTAGTAGTATTTGTTGGTTTGTCTCTTTTCATTCCCAAATCATACTTAGTACTTTGTGGTACCTTTCAGTGGGGGGAAAAAAACGACATAGTATAGTAAGGCATTTTCCTTGAAGAAAGAACATAGTATAGTAAGGCTTCTTTTTTTTTTTTTTTAATTGTTCTATTCAGGCTCCCAGTGAGAGACCTCGCTACCCACAGACTCGCCCACCTCCATCCCCAGCCGTCCAGGCTGTGCGTGCAGCCGCCCCGGCCGCGGCTGAGCCTGGGGTGTCTCAGGTAAGCACCCCCACCGAACCCAGCCCGTCCGCCCGCATCCACTTAACACTTACAAATATTACTTTCTGGACATGGCAGCAGGTGGCCGTGGTGGTGACGGAGCCTGACTCAGAAATGCTGGAAGAGATCACCACCCCGCCCACCGAACCTCAAGTGGAGCCCATTTAAAAAGCGGCCATTCTTACTCACTCTTTCACTCATTCACTCACTCACTCACCCCATTGTGTAAATAGAGGCGGTGCACTAAAGGCAAGCGACAAACATCATTGGAATGTGAGCAACAAGCCCACAAAAAATCCACACACAACCTTCAAAATGAGGAAAGGTAACAAAAAAAGTGAATCTAGTTACTCATAGCCATTGTATTTGATATATTGGGAATAATAGCATACTTCTCCAATGTTTGGCATGTTCAAATGAGGAACATTTTTGGAACATAACCTAGGATATTGGGTATTTATGTTAAAAGAATATGAGATTTAAATTTCAAAATTAAAAACTTGATGGGGAATATTTTTTAACATTTTATTTGTATTGTTTTATTGTTATTTCCTTTTGTCTTTGTTTTTCTCGCCATTATATATGTCGTTTTGTTTTCTTAACTTTATTTTTTACTTTATATATTTTTTCTTTCAATTATTTATTAAATATATTCATTCATTTCCCTGAATGTATTTTTTAATTCACCAAATAAAATAGGTTATAATAGACAACTGCAGTATTAGTTTTTTCTTAGACATTTGATCTATATTATTAAAAATGTACATTGGTGTTTATCTATTTTTTGTGACATTTAAAAAAGTATACTGCTTTTCTTAATGTTCAATTTAAATGAATAACAATGTAGTTAGTCCATTTACTATGCATGGAATGCTTATCAATCAAAGAGTTATTCAAAATATGACTTATCACAGATTTAAGGTAGTGTTGAATTGCTGTATACTGTAAATATAATATTTAATGTATCCTTTATAAATAGACATTCCGGAATAAAATGTAGATTGTCTAAAAGTGGCAAATAAAACTTTCCAAACAATAGGTGAATAACATGAGGATTTTACTTTATTGGTTTTTAGCAGATGATTGTGCACAATGATTAAACAATTTGAATTAAGTTAGTTTTTGTTTTGTTCCAAGTACTTATAATTACTAGGTCCCAAGTAAATAATTGGGCATGGCAATATAATAATTAACAGTTAGCTAGATCCTAAATTGACAATAGTACATCTTCAAAGCGGCTAAAATAAATAGAGGAAATACCTTACCAAGATGGCCGTGTTGGTCGCACAATTGTCGTCACTTCCTGCTTGTTTTGCAAAGTGAGTCGGGATATTAGCACTTCGCTTCCGGTTAACCCTCCTTTTCGGCAGCGGCTACTTCCTCGCCAACATGCCAGTGAGTATCTGCGCCTGTATTCCAACGATATTCCCCCTTTTTAACGACAATGGAGCGTAAATTAAATCACCAACATTCGAAATAAGCATTTGCGATTCTTTTGGTGTCTCCAACAACCGCATTTGTTAACTTTTAACCGCATTAAAACATAAATGAACGTCCACTTTCCTCGAGCGCATTGTCAGACAAGATGGCGGCGCGCACACGGCAAACATGGACACAGCCGAAGCGTGTGTCTCGCTCCCAAAACTCAGTCTTAACATTACCATGCCACACAAATGTCTAGAATTAACAATATACAATGGGGGTATGCTAATTGTAGTGATTATGCCGTGTGCCGAAAAGAAAAAAAATGGTTGCGTTACCTAACCAGAAACGTAGGCCGCCGTGGAAGCCTGACTGGGCAGCCTGGTGCCACTGACCTGGTAGTGTTTAACTTATACCCCAAACGATTGCATTATGGGGGTGAAGGTAGACGTGACTGGATTTATATCGATATTCGACTTTTAACCCCTTAATGCGCATAACTTGACCAACACGGGAGATTTTCGTTAGATTTCGTTTATCAGTAAAGTTGGATTGAGGAAGCAACAACGAATCACTATTGTGATTATTTCTTCCTGTGTTTCAAGCGTAAATACAGGGTACAGCATTTGGAGAAATAATCACAGTGATTAGTTATTGCTAGGATACTCACCGCTTTTTAGCTCGCAAAAGACTTGCTGCACCCTTTTGATTTTGCGATTTGTAATTAATTGTTCCTTCTCTTGTCACTTTTTTAGCTCGCAAAAGACTTGCTGCACCCTTCCGCAGAGGAGACGAGGAGGAGGCACAAGAAGAAGCGCCTTGTTCAGAGCCCCAACTCTTACTTCATGGATGTGAAATGTCCAGGTAAAGTTTGGCCAATGTGGTTTCCGCCCCTTATTCTGTTTTGGAAATTAACCCCCACTATCCCTGTAGGATGTTACAAGATCACGACAGTCTTCAGCCATGCTCAGACAGTGGTCCTGTGTGTCGGTTGCTCGACGGTCCTGTGTCAGCCCACCGGAGGAAAAGCACGCCTCACGGAGGGTCAGTATCACTTGACATTTTTAAACATTTATTCTGGCCCATTTGGTGGTCTTCCGTTCCTATTGCGATGCGAGAAAAAAACTCGGTTTGGAGAAGGGTTGTGCTATACCAATGGCACCTCCCTTTTGAAAGCCGCGAACAAGCATTTTGCAGCTGTTATTTGGAATTGGTGCAACAATTTGAGTAGAAATTTAACTGTTTTTTATCTCTTTTTCCCTCTCAGGCTGCTCGTTCAGAAGGAAACAGCACTAAGATGTTAATCCGGAGCTGAAGGTGGAATGCAACGGGATGGACGCTGTGGTGACAGACATAGATGCATTGCCACCTTCTTTTCCTTGTTCAATAAAATGTTTTGGCAAAATGAAAGACTACTTTGTGGAGACAAGTGGTGATTTGTTTAATAGAAACTTATTTTATTTTAATAGTGGGAAAGGTTGTGAAACTTAACCTTAAAAATACAGAAATGTATACAAGACTTATTCTCTTTATAAATTTACATACATGTGATTTTAGGCCTAAAATACACTTTAATTCCACAGAAAGGTCCTTTTTAGAAGCGGAATACTTAAGTTGAATGTCTAAACTTCTGCATTAGTCGCATCGTCGATCCGTATTTAGCCTCTAGCCGCCATCTCCGCCAGCCGCAACGTCGCCCTTCTTCTCCCTCTCGCGTAGAAGGTGGCGTATGGAGGAGTTCTGCGTGGACAAGGTGTTGCTGAGGAGCGGCATGAGACCACGGAAGCCTTCACGCAGCTCCTCCACGTGTTTCTCCAGGCCCCGCACGTGCATGTCCAGCTCGGCCCGGCAGCCCTGCACCTCGGACAGCACGTCGCCCAGCGTGGTCTGCAGCTGCGAGGCGAAAAGACGTTCACAATGAGGGTACTTTGGCGGTAGATTCCCTCCCAGGCGGAAAGAGGGTCCTTGCACTTGCCTCTCTCACCTTGCAGAGGTCCACCAGCGTGCTGCCTTGGTCTGCCAGGATCCTCTTGTCCATCTTGACGCGCCGAAGCCTAAACCATGTGCTTAAAGTTAGTCATAAGTAGGACATTTCTGAGCTGTGCTTTTGGGCAACAACAATGTTTCTCACTGGTGGATGGCGAGCAGAAGTTTGCGCTGGTGCATGCGAACCATGGTGTGGTCCTTCTCCCGGGCCAGCTTGGTGTGCTTGTAGATGAACCAGGTCTCCCTCAGCACGTTTGCGGCCGCAATCTTCATCTGCGTTAGAGGAGAAACATGTGTAAGGGGGATGGATGCTCATACACGTTCAACAAACGATACGGCAACAAACCCTTTTGGAGATGTGCGAGTCCAGCATGAAGTTGTGCACGTGCTTCTCGGCCCGGGTCAGCTCCAGCTTCCTGGCCACCACGGCCACCACCAGGACGGTACAGCCTGCTCCCTGCCGGGAGAAAAATGTACATAAAATTAAATTGTAATGTAAGAAAAGTAACATTGGTAGCTCACCATGATTCCAGTGAGGAGGCAGATGCTCCTCCCGCAATAAGTGTGAGGCACCACGTCCCCGTAGCCGATGGAGAGAAAGGTCACCGACACCATCCACAGGGCCTCCATGTAGTTGCTGCTCAGGTCCCGGTAGTTGTGATGTCTGAAAATAAGGATGTTAATGAGTGGGATCAGATGGAGACCTCAACCAAAAATGGAAGATGTCGTTTTGTGAAATAAGTTGTGACCTCTCGCATACGTGCAGCCCCCACGCCGCCACGATCCACAGGGACACGCTGAAAATCATCAAGACGGTGCCCGGGTAGGTGGTCATCAGGGTCTTGCCCACGAAACGGGCGTTAAAATGAATCTGCGGAGCGGCAGACGAGGATTACGTGGCGTGGCGATGGATGCTGCCAAGGTCATGTTCTTAAATGGCTTTGAAAAAGCAAAGGGATTAGAGATTTGCCTCAAGCAAATCAGGTGGTTGACTCTTAGTTTGTTTTTTTGTCAACCAATCAAGACCGGACACCCGACGGCGGGCGGCCAGGCGGAAATTGCACCTTGTTGAGCGCCCCGATGCTACGCGACGCCGTGTCAGTGAACAGCCTGCTGTGCAGCATCATGGCCCGGCACAGCAGGTAGAGCCTGAGGAACATGGGCAGCGCCAGCACAATCTCCATCTCCGTCTCCGACTGCGCCGCCCGCCGCTGGAGGAAAGCGCGCAGGCCCGCCGGGTACGGGTGGACGGCCGCCACCGCCAGTTCCAGCGCGATCAGGGCCAGGCGCTCCGTGGTCACGGCGATGCGCCAGTCCTCCGCGCTGCTGTCGTGGACGTAAAGCTGGGGGGAGAGGGGGCGGGAGTTGTGATCCGGGTCCAGACTGTCGAACGGGACCCCCCCACAGCTTCCTTACCTGCACTTCGCAACAGTGGTACGCCACGATGAGTCCCAGCAGGAGGAGGGTGGAAACACTGATGATGGATTTCAGGGTCAGGGAGTAGATGGAGCTCTGTGGTGGACACAAAAAAAAGATCAAAATCTTGTAATAATGATAATAAAAATAATAATCAGACATTGTCCCTGTCGTCGTCATCAACAACAACAAAAGCCTACTTGTCATAACACCCAGAAACTGTGCATGACGAAATTGGTAGTGCTTCTTCATAAGGTGCGTTTACTCGGCAAAATACCTAAATAAGTGATAGTTACGGACTCATTATTTGTAAGTCTTACAAGAAAACTTTAGCTATATGACACAGGTAGCCAAGTGCTGTCTTGGAGAGCCACTATCTCCCTCCCTCCCTCCCCCCTCGAGCACAGCTGAATCAAATGATCAAGTCGTCGGCAGGCCGCCCAGATGCTTGATAACGATCCCCATTTGATTCAGCCGTGTTGGTGGAGGGAGACATGGAAAACAAGAGCGGATTGTGGCTCTCCAGGACCGGAGTTGTAGGAACTTGTACACTAAAGGCATTCTCATAAACATAAATAAAGTAAACAAGGCCGTACCTCAAACTCTACTTACTGACTACTAGGGCTTTGTATAGCAGCTACATTAAAATCCCATGACTTTCACACACTAAAAAAAAGCAATTTTTGGGCCTACCTTGCTGTAGACGCTCCAGGAGAGCTCCGTTTCCATGACCATCATGACCACGCCAAAGACGCCCACGGCCAGGGCGCAGTCGTTCAGCCGCTGGCGCCGCACAAAGAGCGCCCTCCGACGCAGGAGCCGCCAGCCGATGCCGCGCGTCTTCCGGGACCGCTCGTCTTCGGACCCCGGCGGGGAGGGCGGGGCAGGCGGGGCGGGGACCCCCGGCAGGAGGTCCCGCCGCCCATTCTCGGGCCACTCCTCGTCCCGGCCGGTGACCACGATCTCCGGGGGGAACGGGGCGGGCCTCCTGGCCACGCGGCTCCTGTCCGGGACCCCGGGAGTGACCCGGTTTTTGGCTTTGCGCTCTTTCTTGGCACCCCCGGCCCGTTTTCTCTCCTTGCATGGGACTTTGGCGGGGGCGCACGGGTGCCCGTTGTACAGGGGCGTAGTGGCCATGACCTGGGTCCGGTCCAGCCACACGGCCGGCGATCGCGGACGGCAGGGAGAAGGCGTCCTGGGCGGAGGCGGCGGGGGGTGACGGCGCTCCTCCGCCATCGCCCGGTAATCGTCCGCAAGGTAGATGTTGACCATGGAGGTGGAGGAGTGCTCCATGGGGACGGCTTGGGGGACACAGAGGGAAGACATGTAAGAAAAACATCTCATTTGTTGAGAAAAATGAAGAAAAAAAATAAGGATTTTTATTTTTTTGCAAAGTGCTGGCATAATAATAGAGTCAAACTGCTTAAGATTGAATGAATAAACGTCTTACCTTTTATGAAACAACCTGCTCTTTCACCAACCTCACAAATAACTGTCCCACACGTCCTTCCTGCAAAAAAATAAAAATTTAACATAATAGATGCAGTTGTTAAAAAAAGTGATTTAATGATGAGCCTACTGGAGCGGTGTGATGTCATCAGCTGATCAAATCCAATCATGATGTCCGGCAGGGCGTCCAGAGCAGCCGGACGGCCTCGGAGGAGCTCCTCCCACGTGTAGATTCCGCCAGAGGTCATCCACCTCTTTGGTATATGACCGCAACATGTGACGGCCAGCCTGCACACACACACACACACACACGTATGACAACATGTCCTATGGATTTGGATCCCTGCCCCCCTCCCTCGGTCTTCCTTAAAGCCGACCAGGGGGGGCTTAGACTCAACTTGCAGATGTTGCAAAGGCAAAACAATCTACTGTCAAACCAAACCGTTGCCTCACTATTTGGTTATTACGGTCGCGGACAAAATAAGAGGCAGAAGGATATCGGTATGATTGTCATGAACAAGTTTATCGAAAAAAATGTATCCATAAGACAATGGATAGCCATTTGAAGAGCAAGTTTGCTCATTTGTGGAGGAATTTTGCAAAGTGAATTAGTTGGATAAAATTGGATTTGAAGTCAGCGTGCTTGGCAAAAGAAATGAGCAATTCGTGCCAGTATTTGCTACTCATTTGGTGGAAATATTTCAGTCCCTTTGCCCTAATCGCTGCAAATAAATCAATTATTTTGGGATTGTGGTGATAAGGATCCATTGGAGGGATTACATTTTAATCAAGTCTCAACCAATAGCTAGGAGCTTATCAAATATGAAATATGAACAGGTGGAATATTCAACGCTAAAGTCATAACAATGACATCTATCCAAATCCACTCGACAGCTGGATGGACGGATAATATGGTTGGCTACAAAATGGACGGCCGTCGGGTTCAAGAATAGAATACCTAATAAAGTGTCTGGCCAGATGGTAGCCCCGCCCACCCCCACCCAACATCTGGCATCTGTCAAAGTGTAAATTAATTCAAGCCAAATAGTACTCAAAAAGCTGCATCTTGGCTTAATGTGTGTGTGTGTGTGTGTGTGTGTGTGTGTGTGTGTTTGGTGGTCTTCATTCAGAGGCCGCTGTTAATATTGCGTCACCGCTGTTGGCACACTGGCTAAGTGGAATTAAACCCAGGCGCTCGGCAGCGCTAATTGCTACGACGGCTGAAGCGTCAAGTCAATAGATGTTCAATTTACGAGACGAAAAATAATAAAAATCCATCATTTTTCTGAAGGAATTGAACATCTCTATTTGAATTTGATGATTTCCAAATTGGCATGCACGCAGTACCTAAAAGGAGCCACCGGAGAGAGCCCGCACTTCAATTCCAGCATTCTAATTTATAACCCCAATGAAGAATGTATGATGAATGGCGTCTTCCCAAGCGAGCAAAGATGCTCGCCTCTCCATTCCCACTTTGGAAAATGACATCCAAGTGGCACTGGGATGGACGTGGTCCATCTCGAGGCCCAACTCACAAAAGGAGACCCAGAAGACCCCCCCCCTCCCCCCCAGCTCCCAATCCTGCTCTCCTCCCCTCAAGCTAATTCCAAAGGGTAGACTCGTAGTAATAGGGTCATCTATTAATATTATACAACTCTGGCTTAAGCACCCCCTCCCCCAAGGTGATCAGATTCCTGCCAGCTCAGGTCTTACATCAGCATTCCCCGGAGGACCAATGAGGGAAATCCGCTTGAAAAATGCATACCATGGCAGCGCTATTGCGTCAACGTTTGACCACGTTTGGGAGACTCAAAATGGTTGTTGGTAGCTTAAACAAAATGTGGCCATAAATGACAATGGGCTAAAGCAACTAATGAGATTTCTGCTGTAAATTCAAGTGGTGGTGGTCAAACTGCCTTTTCCATTCCCTACTGTTGATTGTCTATTTCTTTTTCCCAGCTTGGCCTTTACCTGCGCGTACTAACGTCGTAGCATTGATCATTATTGATGTGCTTTGAAGGCTTTATTTTGAGATGCTTTCTGCTTTCTATTTTTTTAACAGCTTGCTTTCCATATTAGTCTCCACCTCTCGCACTCTCTCTCTCTTTTTTATCGCTCGCCCTTCTCCACCAGCATCTGCTGGCTCCTCCGCCTCGCTGGCTTTCCTGCAGCTCCCCCCTCACCCCCCCAACCTCTCTCATCCTTCTCCTCCTTTCCTGCCGCTCTCTTTTCTTTCTTTTCTTTCCCCCTCTCCAGAATGTGGCGTTCGGTCGCCCTTCTCCTCTCGGGAATCTCGGCGTTGATTCACGGTGAGCTTGTTTTTTCTCTTTTTTGCGCCATTTGTTATTTTGGCGGGTTAGCACCAGACGCGGGCGGGGATGGCTCGCTCACCTGTTTGCTGTGGGAGAGACGTGGTTTTTCCCGCCCGACTCCACGGCGGGGGGCCGGCGCGGATGCGGGGGCAGGCGGCGTCGACGGCATCGCGGCCAATGTCGGATACGGCTGGGAAATAATAAAAAAAAAAAAGATAAACATCAGTGGAAGGAGAATCATAAAGAGTGATTGAAAAATAGCAATGGTCCATTTGATTGGTGGGCGGACCACGTTGATTTTTCTGTCCCCAAAAGTTCAACAAAAATAAAAGCATTGACTTAGGAATGCATTATGGCCAGCTTACCTGGTCAGATGGAGCCACTTGCTTGGGTCACCAGTCTTTTCTCTTCTGGTCTTCTCGCCTTGGGCAGTGTCTTCCGGGGGTCCTCACCAGAGGAAGCTGCTCAAGAGCCTGCTGAAGGACTACAACCGCATGGAGCGTCCGGTGGGCAACGACTCGCAGCCCCTGGGCGTCACCTTCTCGCTCAGCTTGATCCAGATCATGGATGTGGTGGGTGCCCAACCCCCACGTTTAAGCTCCAAAAGTCTGGGTGAAGGACTTTCTTTGTGCTTGTGGTCGGCAGGATGAGAAGAACCAGGTGCTGACTACAAACATGTGGCTGCGGATGGTAAGAGCGTTCAAAAGTTACTGATATGGCATTTGGGAAAAAAGTCCAATAATAATGTGTATGTTAAAGAACTGGTTGGACCATTACCTCCAGTGGAACCAAAGCGAACACCCCGGAGTGAAGAACCTTCGCTTCACCACCGAGCAAATCTGGACGCCGGATATTCTGCTGTACAACAGGTGAGCGTTCCAAAATAAAAAAGCCTTCCCTGAAAGGCCAGACGGACGGACGGACGTCTTCCAACGGTTCGCCATCCCATTCTCAGCGCAGACGACGACTTTGACTCCACGTTCAAGACCAACGTTCTGGTCAACTCCAGCGGCTTTGCAGAATATTTGCCTCCAGGTGGGTCAAGACTAGCTAAAAATAAACATTTACCAAAATAAAAGTTAGCAAATTTTCAATTCATTTTTTTTAAAATTAAAATGTGGAATATTATGACAAGGTACATGCCAGGTGCTAACCTGCTAGCATGTCAATTCTAAGGCCAAATGTGAAGCAAATATTCTTTTACGTTCTTCTTTTACGGCTGAGTGGATGGATGGTAAATGTCCACATAAAAAGTGCAAGCGTCGTGACATTTTCCAAGGGAGGCCTTGAAATGTCACGCGGACGCAAAAGACACTTTTATTTTGGCGAGCTGACCCCCGTCTCGTTTGTGAGCCTCAAGGTTACCACATGGATATCGACAAGCGCTTCCATAATTAACGAGGACAATTTGCGCTGGCTTTTTCGTGCTATCCACGCTACAATTGTGTTATTGCTGCTAATATCAAAACATTTGTCATCTCATCATCCACATTTTAATTGAATAGTGCGACTAAATTGGAATTTTCTGCCCTAAAAAAGCCCAACGATTGCACTTGACCTTTTTTTGTTTTGTTTTGGCGGCAGGCATCTTCACCAGCACGTGCAGCGTGGACGTACGTTGGTTCCCTTTCGACGTTCAGAAGTGCGTCCTCAAGTTCGGCTCGTGGACGTACGACGGCTCGCTGCTGGACCTCCAGATGACCGATGCCGACATCTCGGGTTACATGCCTAACGGGGAATGGGATCTGATAGGTAAAATGTCGGTCGGCGGTCGGAGATTGGCTCCGCCTACCCATCATGATGTCACTCGCCACCTCCAGGAGTGACGGGCAGCCGCAACCAGATTTTCTACGAGTGTTGCAAAGAACCGTACCCGGACGTGACCTTTGACGTGACCATCCGGCGAAGGACGCTTTACTACGCCTTGAACCTTCTCATCCCCTGCATGCTCCTGTCCTCCATGACCCTCCTCATCTTCGTCCTGCCCGCCGACTCGGGGGAGAAGATTTCTCTGGGTGAGCTGGAAAAACAAAACAAAAACATTTTTGGAACATTTTATAGCCATCCACATTAGAATGATGTCATTCCTATGGATAGACTTTGAATGGGAATGATTTAATTTCAAACGTGGCCCCCGGGCCGCCACTTGGAGACCCTTAAAAGGATGCCAAGGAAGCATTTTAATGATTGTTTTCGTTTGGGGACGGTGAATCAGCCATTGTCGGGCGGCGCGAGAATAAATGTGCGGCCGCTGGGCCGGCTGACGTTACCATACGTCAAAAAGCAATTTAGTGGATGAGCAAAGAGTCGTTTGTCAAAAAAAAAAGATGTGACAGACTTGGTTTTTGTGTAAAAGGGATTACCGTCTTGCTGTCGCTGACCGTCTTCATGCTGCTGGTGGCCGAGATCATGCCCGCCACGTCGGACTCGGTCCCGCTCATAGGTAATACAAAATCGGATTTACTAATTACAATTTGAGTCATATTTTCACTCTATATTTGAAACTATTTTGAATCAGCGTAATGGCATTTTTATTACTACTATCATTATTTTTTAAACAAAAAGGCCTTCATTTAACCACCTGATTCCATTCTAACGATGACGGCTATTGATTGAGCTAAAATGAACATTAAAGCAACCAAAATTGCCCCCAAAATGAAGAGTCGGTTGTGTATTTTAGATTCTTGATGGATGGACCTAAAATGAACCTTCCTCGGACGTCAATGGCCGTCAGCCAACGACTTTATCTTAGCGCAGCACTTCTATTTCATTTTATTTTACGGGCCACGTTAGCACCCCCCTCCGGCTCGTCAGCCGTTTACGGTTGAAATTGAAGGGCCCCCCGGTGTCACATCTTGCTACTTTACGGCAGTGCCGGTCGGCCATGTTTGCCATTGAATCCGACTTTTACGGGCTGTGAAAAGCCAGCCTTGGTTAAAGGGCCTTTATAACCTGCAAAGTGCGTGCGTCAAAAAAAGAAAAATGCCAACGCAACTATTTTTTTTCTCCCCCTCTTGTACTTTTTAGGTCAGTATTTTGCCAGCATCATGATCATCGTGGGCATGTCGGTCATCGCCACCGTGGTGGTGCTTCAGTACCACCACCACGATCCAAATGGAGGGAATATGCCCAAATGGGTGAGACAAAAACACACATTTATGTATAAATTCCTGCATTGTACTCAAATTGTTAATCTTAACTGATTCACTACTTTTGATAATAGAAATCTTGGTCTCACCTGGGTTGTAAAAACAAAATGTGGATCCGCTTCGTCAAAGTGTGTCGTCTCGGGGTAGGGAACCATGGGAATGGATCTAAAAGAGAAACAAATAGAAAAGGCCGTCATTTCACGGGATTATGAGGAAAATAAGGATTCCTATTTACCCGAGTTGCTTCTCACTGAAGCGGCGGCGCTGTGGAAATCCCAGATGCGGCTTCAAATCTTGCAAGTTAGTTAATTCTCCCTTTGATGTTGGGATAACAGGTGGTGGTAAAATCCAGGAGGAAAAGTTTATGACCCCCCCGAGGTGTTCTCGGCTTTGATCATTTGACAACGGGAGCCGTCTTCTTCTTAGCGATAGTCGTCGTGATAGCGTGAACCTCTTCCAGGTGGAATTACCTTTACTTAGCTTTATGACCTAGATGGGGCGGGATACTACAAATCCACGGAGGGTCCTAAAACCTTCACTTAAACACTTTGACTTTAAGCAGCCTTAATTCAAATGAAATTGCTATTGTATTACAATCAGAGTACCTTGGGCCTTAACCATGGCTTGTTGTCCAGGTCAAACTGGTTCTCCTCCAATGGGTGGCGTGGTTCCTCCGGATGAAGCGCCCCGGTGAGGCGGAAAAACCCAGGAGGCCCCCCTGCGCCCCCCATCTGCGCCGCTGTTCTTCGGGCTCTCATAGCGGCAGCGTGGCCAACCACGGCGAGCCCAGCTTGCACCCGCTACACCCGCACAACTTGGCCCCCCTGCACCCGGCGCACCCCCACGGCGCCCTCGCCACCAACAACAATGGTGCCTCCCCCTTGCTCTACTTCCAAGGGAGCGACGAGCCTTCGCTGTCGCCTGAGGCCGCCCAGAGGGGGACCAGCGTCCCGGCTGGGGGGCCGCGAAGCCCCGCCCCACCCAGCTCGGAGGGGTGTTCCGGGCACGGGGACCCGCTGCTTCAGGCCGTCCTGGAGGAGGTACGCTACGTGGCGGAGCGCTTCCGGGAACGCCACCGGGCCGAGTCGGCGGCCGAGCAGTGGAAGTTCGCGGGGGCCGTCATCGACCGCCTGTGCCTGGTGGCTTTCAGCGTCTTCAACATCATCTGCACCATCTCCATCCTCATGTCGGCGCCTAATTTTGCCGACGCCGTGGCCAAAGACTTTGTGTGAACTTTGCCTTTCCACGTAAGGGGATTTCTCTTCAAGTCCCAGAAAGCGACTTGGCAGCGTGCTTTTCCCGGAAAGCCAGACGGAATGGGATGGCGGAAAGCTCTTTCTTCGGCCGTGCGTTTAGTTTGCGGAAGGACTCCTACACGGAGAATAAAGACTTTTTTTTCTGTAAAGAAGAGCAGCAAGAAAGGAAGGTGGCCATGGATTATTCAAACCTGGCCATCCAATGAAAAAGGCCCTATCGCCCTCTTTAAAAAAGGCAATGAATGAATGGTCCACTTTGCATTTCCGGGGGCCTCGTTATTCCTGAGACTAGGAAAAGGGAATCAAGACTATTAGTACACAAAAACATGGAAATACAAAGAACACTTTTAAATTGCTATTATTTTCTATTTTGTCTTCATCTTATTACCATAACGATAAGTCAAAAATGGCTATAAAAAGTGCTGAGGCAAAACAATAGACTGAAAATAAGTGAAGGGTTTCCAGCATATCCTGACTTTTATGCCCCCCTTTAAAGCCATTCCAATTTGATATTTTGTTAAAAGGTTCCATCAAAGACACAAAGATGTCAAAGAGTCGTAACCAGCAGCACATTCTCCAATATATAACTTTATTTAAAATGTTGTTACAATTTATGACGAGCATTTTCCATCTGGATGCTTCTACTATTGTCAATTTTTTGCTTTTTTGACCATTAAAAAAAACCCCAAGTCTGTTAAACAGTATGAGATATGAACCGTGTTCCTTTTTTGGTGTGCTTCAAACAACAGCACCACCGTTCACACCGTTTGTCAATAAATTAAAAGGTCAGACAAACGTTATCTCACTTATTTCTTTCTTTCTAGCAAAACGACTATTTACAGGTTGGCAAAACACACCATAAAAAAAAGCCATTTACACTTTGCAAATGACAAAAGTCAGATTTTTTTAAGTCACGGGCCGATTGCAAAAGGAAAACCGCAATTCCGACGTCTAAATTTGCGCAGGGGAATAAAAACAAACAATGGTGAAAATGAATGAGTCATAACGCAAACAAAGCGTGGCACCCTGTGACAAATTGAAACTCAAAATAAGCGCCGTGGGGCAAATGGAGGGAATAATGCATCATATATTATGCTTTGCGTCAAATAAAAAGGGGGAGTGGACCATGCAAAACAATTGGAAAAAAATTGTCTTTTTTTTCTAGCCGACTTGTCGTTCAAATTTCACATTTGAGAAAACATTGGAGTTGGAAACTCAGATTAAAGTCACAAGTCAAATGATTGAAAATGGAGGTTACAATTGAAACAAATGGAGTCAAGAGGAAAAGGCATACAGTAATACCTCGTTAATGGCGGTGCTTTTAGACGGCTCAATAAGTGCAATGTTTTTAGAGGGACAATTTCCTATTCTCTTGACTATGAAAGGAGACAGTGTGAAAAACAGTCCAATTGTGACTTACCATTTTTTAACAATTGTATTATTGTTCATAGACTGTAAACTTTATATAAATATTTGTGAACCGGAATAAATCCGCAATTGTCGATCCGCCGAGTGGCAAAGTATTACTGTATACAAAAAAAAAGCACAGTTCATTGTGGAGCCAACAAATCCAAAATGAAAGCATTTCTAATACTGCAAATGGAGAATTTTTCACATTCGGTAATCCCATTTCAACCAATGAAAAAGCCTCATTCCATTAGTACAACCGTAGAAACCCCGAGTAAACCCACCAAAACGACTTTTAGGGCAAAAACCTGGGCACGGGACTCTTAAGATTCGAACCCTGAACCTCTAAGCTGCGAGGCGGAAGCGCCAAAGGTCCCAAAATGGCAATGAAGCAGAAAATGGGGGCATGGTTTCTATTTTTAAAAAGATGCCTGTCTTGTTCTTTTGTGTGTTGGCGCACGACGTGGAGCGCGCGCTCTTTAACATTCCTGTCGTCTCCCGCCGCTTGCCAGCGACCGATCACGGTGACATTCACCTCGCCCGTGGCGAGGGATGACAGCGCGTGTACAAACGACACAAACACACACACACACACAAACGGGGCTCGACTGCATTACGTGGGGAGGAATTAACTGATTTGCCGGGAATGGAAAAATAGAAGGTGTGCTGGGCAGGCCATGGCGCTGCCGTGGCAACCACATTTCCGCTGGTAGCGGTCGCCGTGTGTTGTCGCTTTGGACATACGATGGTGGGGACAAAAAGGTCCATCCATCTTCTAAATGAGTGGGTTTTTTTCCACTCTAAATGGAGACTGTTGGCTGTATCGGTTCTCCAATAAATGGCTGCCTCCCATTTGCCCTTCCGGAAAAAGAAAGCCTTCCTATAGCAGCGGGATTGACGGCAGACAAGTGTTTTCACTCAACAAAGATAGACGTTGGTCTCTCTGGGCCATTGACGTCAAAGAATGCTTCATTTCATTGTCTATGGGTCACAAACTGAGGGATGAAAAGAAATATTGCTACTTCTATCTTTCACATTGAACTCAATACTGAAAGATGAGTCAAAAATACCCTCAACCCGCTCACTGGTTGGTGCAAAATGTACTTCATTAAAAACAAACAAAACGACTAATACTGCTGGGTATAAATGGACAGCTTGGTTGCTTAGTTAGTTGGTTAAACACCCGCATACACGGCTTCTTACATGGGTAAAGAGGCCTTCCGCAATTGTCGCTACAAAAACAAAACAAAATCACATTCTCGGAAACAAGTGAACACACGGCATCTGCTCCCCTCTATGGCCCGTTTATGGAACTACACGGCATGACACCTGGTGGACACCATTCGTCTTTAAAATGGAGACTGATAAGGAGATCAGTTTAATATCCATCTGCAAATTTGAGGTTTGCCTAATAGTTCGTTTTCTCAAAAAACAACAACAAAAATGGCCCCATTTTTTGCCTGGTTTGTTCCTATCAGATTTCAGAAAGGTCATAAAACAGTGAAAGGTCATTGTACTAGTCCACTATTTCCACCCGTGAGGCAATTCTACGTACTAGTCGAATGAAATGCTACTGTATGACAAATCTGTACACATGTGAGGCAAAATTACAAGTAAAAATAGTTTACCAGTCAACTTTAATGGCGTACTAGTGGGCCAAAATTGCCAATAATATATATATATGTCATATTGCGTTCTTGCGCTGTGTTAGTCTTTCTTATTCGAGTCCGGACATCGAATAAATGCTTCAACGGCTTCATTCGAGTTCTATGGATAATCATAGCTCTTATATTAATCTATATTTGATCAACAAAGGAAAAAAAAAGTCTCTTTTATATACTAGTTACATTTTTTTCGTGGTGGGCGTTCCGGACTAGCGAACAAACAGGAAATACAGACCCGACTTATTGGCTCACTTTTTTTTTGTTCGTGTCCAGCATCTGACTTTTGCATCTTTCGCTAGTGAAAAGCGCAATTTTGGTCCTCCCGGCGCCCTCCCCCACCCCCGCATCATGGTCTTAGTTCCATTGGTGGGCCGGCGGCCATTCCGCGAGGGACGTGCTGGCTGGCGGCTGGCGTCTCACAGACACGCGGTATGGAGTTCCGGCGTAATGACACAAATGCTCGTCTTGAGTATCTGGGGCTTATGACGCGTAACGTGTTTCTATCATCTCTTGAACCCCCCTCCCACCCAGTTGGGGGAGGAAAAAAAAAGTCAGATACCGGCTTGGAGCTTTCTCCGCCCGTGACTTGGAGTCCAGGTGCGGCGGGCGGGCGGGCTGTTTGGGCGCGCTTCTCGCTGTCGGGGCGGGTTGTGACGATGCGAGTGGGTGGAAAAGTTCAAGTGTGGGATGGCGTGGCGCTTTTGCTTTCGTTTAGGTCTTAGGATGTGGCAATCTCGCCCCCTAGGTGGCGCCATCCCTTCTGCTGCGTCTCCAGGGGCGGCAGAAACTCTGCAACACAGAGCCAACACGTCATCCTGGCCGAGATGGGGAGGGGGTGCCGTGGTGGGGGGTCAAATGGCGGATGGAGGGACGGAATGATTCGCAAATTTGGAGCTTTTTGGGGGGCTTCATTTGGAACAGATCAATTGTCCAACTTAAGGAGACGTTGCTTTTTTTGGGGCAATGATAGTTTTTGCTAATTTTGGGGCAGGTTTAGACGTCCTACTTTTTGTCCTACTTGAACAGAAGTCAAAAAATTATAATTTTTAAGTTTTGAAAATGGTCCTATTTGAACAGAATTCAACGATTTGTTTTTGTGGGCTATGTAAACTATCTCCTAACCTGGTCTCCGCGATGATTTAGCGCTCTTACCGTTGTTGCTGCAGTTTTTGTTGTCTTTATCCGAGGCCTCTTCCTCTACCTGAGGGCAAAGAGATCTAAAATTAATATACAACGGGGAGCTTTGTGTCTGCGTGTGTTTTCCAAAGATAAGCCTAATCGTGAGCCATATTTAGACATTTGAACTTGGGAGTCTTGCCACGAGATTGAATGGAAGAGGAAAAGGAGCGGTCGCTACCTGCTTCCTCCACTTGAGCTCACAAAAGACTCGCTCAAAGCACTCGTGCATGTAGTTGAACTGCGGGACAAAAAAGGGAAAATGCACGGCAAAATCAATCCGGGGATCTGTTTCTTTCGGCTTTGGGACTGTCCACTTACATATGGGGTGAAAATCTTGACCCAACGGGGTTTCTTCTCCCCTCGGGCGTACTCGAAGCAGAAAGCCATGCCCTCTTCGTCCGTGTCCCAACGTTGCATCTCGGCCCACTCAAATGCAATCACCTGGTTCTGAGTGGAACAGAAAAACGGGTTGTCTATATTAGCCGCCTTCGCGTAAAGGTCGTACCCTTAAAATGGTTGAATTTGACCAAGCCGCCGCCCCCCGATTCCCCAATTTTCAGGGTTCCGTGCGGCGCTTACCTCCAGGGTGCCGTCCTCGGTGCAGGCGTGCAGTTTGAAGTGGTGGATGCCGATGGCCGTGACCACGTGGCCCTTTCTCCGGGAGTCGCAGGAACAGTGCGGGAAAACCACCTCATTGTAGCCTTCGCAGGGACGCAGCTGGCTCAGATACTAAACAACAACAAAAAAAGATACATTTAAAAAAAGAGCAGGGCCAATATGACTCAGGGAAGTCACTGCAAATGATTGATGAAGATATTTTTTTTCGTTATGTTAAGCTAACTCTATAGCTAAATCCATGCTTTTGGGATATAGATATATTGGACAAAATTGTTGTAGTACATTGTTGTCGCAAAAATTGGATTCTAAACAACGGGAATCTGTTAACACATTTCTCAGATAACTGTAGTCTAAAAAGAAAGATAATAAAACAACACAACCGCTGATGGATTGGTCTCCAGGAAGAAGAAGGGTCTTCATTCTAAATGGCGTTTGCGTTCATCTTTGTGAACGTCCAGTAATGGCTCTAGTAGCGGCGTTTAGGCGTCCCAGAGTTCCCCTCCCCAGACAAAGACGGGTTTGTGGGACTGACCGTGGCCATCTTGCGTTGCTCTGCCAGCTTCTGCAGCTGGTAGGATTTGTCCTCCGTTTTTATCAATCCCTTCTTCACATCTTCCAGGGCCTGGGCCAAGAGAAGGGAAAAAAAAAACAGCGATTGGGTGCTGCTATTCTCTGCAGAGTTCCCGGTTCAAAACTCTGGTCAGAGTGCCGGTGGTCTTTACCTGGTGGAAGCAGTAGTGCAGCGCCAGCGGGTTGTCTCGGAGCACTTCCTCTTCCTGGAAACTGAAGAGCCACTTGCGGAGCGCCAGGCACGTGCCCGGTACGGCCGACGTATAGTTTTGCACGTAAAGCTTGTGCGGGAACTCGTTGGGCGCTAATTTACGCACTGGAACGTCATGGAAGAAAAAGAAGGAAAAAACATTGTTATTTTGCATTAGTTCTATTGGTAGACATTTGTATGTCGTCTTCTTTGCAAGGGAAACCTAATAAAAGCTCTTACCAAATGTTGGACTGACGACCTCAAACAAGGCAAAGTAGCTGGCCATAATACTGTCCATTCCCACTTTCACCACTAATGCCTGCAGAAAGACAAATTGCAGCTAAAAGCACATCTGATCCATTGGAATGGAAAATTGTGGTCCAGACCCTCACCTGGAAAACTTGGTCCGTGGTGCTGTTCTTGCGCACCCTGACGGAGATGGTGGTCTTGTCGGGGAGCACCACGCGTAGCTCCACGTCCGTCACGCCGTTGTAGTTCTGGAAAAGTGCGGGTCAAAAGTCAAACTTTAGGGGACGGATTCCGTTCATTTCGTACGGTGGAAAAAGATGAAGAGTACCTCGTCCGATTCCGAGAGGAACTCCTGCATGATGTCGCTTTCCCCGATCACCCGGACGGAACAAACTAGATGCAAAGAGGAAAAAAATCAAGTCAGGAAAAGGCCCAGCTTGGGAAAGAGAGGCATTGGATGGCAAACCTCGCTCCAGGTATTCTTCCAGTCCGCGGCGCCGGGCGTCCAGCTGCTGCTCGGACAAGGAGAAGGGCCACTTGCCGGGCAGCTTGGGGAAGTTGAAATTGGAGAACTCGCGCTTGAGGTTCTGGTGGAGGATGGCGAACTCCCGGTAGCGCTTGGAGCACAACTGTCGCCCCGACATGTAAACGTTGTAGACCTGCCAGCGCCACGGAAACACAAATACCGTTAGTCCACGTGGTGTTGTTATCTCAAGTGAGACTTAAGAAGAAAATAGTGTGAAATAGTGACTCACCACAAACCTCTCGGAGTGCTGCTCCACGTGCTTGTAGGTGGGGATGGAGATGGGCACGGCTTGCTTATCGCCATAGTCGTAGTTGGGCTGCACGTCCTCGCCTCCCTCCAGGCCGTCGGCGTCCTGCGGCGGTACCGAGAGCACGGCCAGGACCAGTTCTTTCTCGCCGGCGCGGATCAGGTCCACCACTTGCTTGTGGGTGGCGCCCTCCACGCTAACGCCATTGCTGGAGAGAAAAGGGCCAAGTAAGCAAAGTTAGCAAAAACATTTTCGTATTTTTTCATTTAAGAAATACTTGAATCAATCCAATGTTTAATCCTTCTTCAAACAGAAGGTAACAGAAGCTGGCAATTAGGTACAACGTGAACAACTAAGCCGCCCGGTGTTTTGCCGTGCCATCATACACCTGCTGGTCGGTTAGCTTTGGCTAAAGCCAGATGGTAGCGGCATCGGGTGTCTCCGCTAATCTTCCTATGCGGAACAACGGGAAGGCCAAAAGTATGTGACAAATGCTGAGCTCAATGGTCAAAGAGAAAATAAGAATCATTTCAATATTTCCTAGGCCTTCACTTGTTAAAACCTGCTGTTTTGGTGACGTTGTAAATGATATTAACCTGGATTCCATTTGAAAATACCTATTTAAAAATATGAAAGATAAGGTTATACTATGTTAGCTTAATACCATGATTGCCAAGCTAATAGTTTAGTCAACATATTAGTATAAGTTAGCATGGGGATGTGATATAATGTATTTGAACTTTTTGCTATGACTTCTTTTTATTTTATTATGTTTTTTTTATCCAGCTGGTCACAATGACACGTTAACAGTCTAACTCTGATAAGCAAGACGTGAAACGGTTGGCGGAACGTTATCATTGTTTATTTCCTAGCATTCCTAATTCTTAACGACAAGAGCGGTTTGTCAAACGGGTAGAGTCACTTCATGGCTATTAACATCAAATGAATCGCAACTTGTACAATATGTAAACCTGTGGTTAGTTGAGTGTTCACTTCTCATCAAATTTACATCCCTAAAACATTACAGGAAATCGTACAACTACCGCAACTGTGAATCTACGTTGCTATTTTAAAAGACACCAATAAAAGCTTGTTTTCAAAGCGGTTCAAAGATTCCCTTGAGGTTGGCAGCAAAATGCTAAATCACAAAACAATCCTTTTGGTTTGTTAAGCTCAGATGGCCTCAGACGCAAAAAGACACATTTGGGCGCAAGATCATTTTGATGGCGAAGGAACTTAAGTGATAGCTTGTTTCAGTTCCCGTGTGCTAATTTTAGCCTTTTAACTCCCCAAGGTTACATTCACGTGTCGTGACTTTCAGACTTTTGCGGGGGCAAGTTATAGAAAACGGACTTCTTAATTGCTTGTATTTAAATAGAGTCTCTGGAGTGCTCAACCACCCATCAAGTTATTAAACAAACTTGCTCCTTTAGGCTGGCAGCATAGTCCAAATTGGACATCTAGGGTCATCGAGGCTATAGAAAACACAACGCAGTCCCAACCAGTGCTCCCAGTTAAAATAAACTGGACGTTTCTCCTTATCTGTGGGAAGCAATTAGTTAAACTTCTGCATTTCTTTGATGTGATGGTGCCTCTTATGTAACAAACCATCACAAAAAAAAGCTTTTGGTTTGAAAAGACTGGAATACATATGCATGAATTGATGACACATTAGCAATAACAAAAAAACTGTACCTAATAATTTGACAAATATTCAATCGACGTTCACGCTGTGGGGAGAATACACAATACATACACAAGCCTGAAGCATTAATGTTTAAACAGAACACTTTAAATGAGTATAATTCTGGCTAAAATGTGAAAAGGGGCGAATTTGCGAGTGTTTGGCTAGCCTGTCAGGCGGTGTCACTCACGCGCTGACAAATCGGAGGGGCAACACTGCGGTCTATTGTACATAAAACTACCGGGGCTCAAACTGTCCAAGTGTCGGGTAAATAAATAAAAATAGGGCTTCCATAAAGTACCGTTTCACCGAAGGAGGAGAAAACCCGAGATGTTCTCGACGAGACGTTAGCTACCTGAGCTAGCAGCCTGGCGATAGCTAATCAACATGCACAGCTTGTAGTGCAATTTATATAAGCTGGTTGGTCACTAAATGGCCAAAAAGAACACTTTTACTTGTTATTTAGAGTGATTGAACGTTTTGGGGGCATTTAACATAATGACGGGCGCCCTAACGTTGTCAAAAACAAGCTCAGGTGGATAGAAGCAACAGTTTAACCATGAGTGTCGGCGGTGGCTAGCGGGGGCCGAAGCCGACTTACACTTCCAGGATCCGGTCACCCTTGGCGATGCCCGCCCGGTCCGCAGCTCCGCCGGGCAGAACGGCGCTGACGTGCTGAAGGGGAGCGTACAGTTCCCCGTTGATGCTGCGCAACTGGCCTCCCTCGCTAACCTGGCCGCGGACATTGAAACCGTAGCCTGACTCGGACTTGACGATGCGCACCATACGCGGACCCGACGTCACCGTCGTCGGGCTGAGGCCCGCGTTGGCCACCGTCGCCGGGCCGTTGTGGAGGGATGCCGAAGGGAGAACCGCCCGCGTTTCGTCGCTCTCGACATCCGCCATCTTGAGCCCAGGCCCCGGCTGACTACTGGCTAGCCTCCGGTCGGAGCTTGATGGTTTTCGGGGGCTAATTGAAAACACGACGCGCACGCTAACGTTCCTTCCCCTGCTGCGGCGTTACTACCTCCGCGCGCACACGTACACAGTGACTGTTGTTGATGCCCCGCCCATCGGGAGCGTCACGAGACGCGGCCACGCAACGTGACCTCACTCGGGTGATGTCGTCATCGCCTCAACTATGTACAATTCAGTACCTGGTGGCTTTGAATTGCGTCAAATCACTTATATAACTACACTCTTAACTCAAATAAAACGTCCCCATTGAAATTATAACTGGTGGTTAGTGCGTCAGGCTCACAATCATAACTGGTTCCATCTGGCCACCCAACATAATACATGAAGTTAATAATTATTGTTGGGCCAAATGAGTTAGGGGTGTGCACTATTTCTTTTTAAATATGGAAATCCAAAAGTCATGACAAATTGGTCAGCAAAAAAAAATGCAGGATTGATGCATCTTTTGATTATTTTTTGGAAAGTAATATTTTGAACACCACCTTTTAGCTGTTCATGCTATGAAGAACATTTGGATTTAACGTTCTCTAGTGGCCAAAATAGAACATTACATTCAAAAGTACAAGGTTATAAAATCCTACACAAATAAATGTATCCAAGCAACCTACCTTTGGTTGAACTGTAACCATCACAACTGGGAAGAGGGCGTGTCTTCAGGAGAAAAACTTTTCTCTCATTCAGGACTGCAAGGCTCTTTGTTTCCCCCTAAAGTGAACAGAAAACAACAGAAACTTTTAAACACATCATTGACATAAACATTCATTAAATACATTTGATCAATAATTCAAGGAGACTCGATTTAATTGGCAATAATTTGCTTTTTTTTTTAAACCAACGATAGTGGAAAACACCCATTTTGTAAAGGCACAAAGAACATTATTGAGTGGAAAAACACTGAGTGACTTTGTGGACTCATGATCAGTTATACTCACCATGTGAAACCTAAAACAACTTATAACGGCAAGGGCGTGTATGTGTATGAGTGTGTAACATTCCACCCATTCCCCAACACGATGATAAATTTTATCAACAAAGGAGCGGCACTCGTGTACTTTGACACCCGTTTTGTTTGAGCTAAAAGGTGTCTCCGTCCGTACTGGCACTTGCACAATAAAACGCTACCCATTGCGACTTGGGATACATTTTATTGCACGCTACATTGCGACGGAAAAAAAAACCAATTAAAAACCGATGGAATGCCTTGTGGACTGATGCGATCTTCAGGACACGGTTGCTTCTTCTACTTTTTGCTGCTGATCTTCATGTGTAATGCATAGCATTGCTCGCACGCAATGGACAGTCCCACCACTAGGGACACAAACTCCTCAAAGTCTACTTGTCCATCTCTGTTGGTGTCCAGGTCCTTCATGATCTTGTCCACAGCAGCAGGGTCCTTCTGGCTCTGAAAATGAAAACGTTCTAATCAGCTCCAGTCAAAGTGGGAATTGTAACGGGCTAAATTGTAGCTTCCTTGGAGGACTTTATCGATTGGACAGCGAGGTACTCACCCTTAAAAAGTTGGACAGCTCGTTCTCCATCAGTTCTCGGAGCTCCCGCCGGCTGAGGGTGCCGGGCGTGCCATCCCGTGAAGCGTAGCGGTGGAACACTACGATGAGGGACTCCATGGCGGTCTCCAATTGAGAAGGCATTTTGGCTAGGCTTCTTACTGAGGAAGGGGACACAAGCATTTGGAATTTGAGACCATGACAATGCAATCAGAAAGAGCCAAGTTGTGCTAAATTTAAACAATTTGGGGCTTAGCTTAGCCGGCATTTACATTGGACTATAAACCTAGAATAGCTTTTCAAAATAAGTGCTAATGCTCAAAAGCTTTGGAAGCTTTCACATGCTCTGGCTAATCGCAAGGGTGTGGTGACTTTTCAAAGCACCCTTTTACTCAAATTTTCCGTCTTGTCATTCAGTGACACGCGCAATGACAAATTATGGGCTGCGTCCCAGTGAAGGGTTAAGCAAGCAAGAATAAAAAAAGGCAGGCCCAATGATGACTAAACTGTCTGCAACTCACAGTAGTAACGAGTGGAAAATGATTTTTTCCCATCTTAGTGTTGAACATTCCTATAAAATAATAATATGCTAACACTTGTACTTTAAAAAGGGACAAATACACAAAAAAAGATGCTTCACTTATTGAAAAACAAGTCTAGAAATGCTGCATAACAGCAGTTCAATTTCTTCCTATTTTGTATACTACATTACACTGTATAGACTGACTTTAAATTCTAGTTACAAAATAATTTTACACAGCATTTAAGATGCAGGCTATGCGATAAAATCATGAAAGAAAGGTTGAAATTCTTACCCTTCCGAGGGGTCGAGGAATGCAAAAATCAGTCGTCCCGAAGTCCAGTGGTGGTTTTTATAGGCAGACTCCTCCCTGCTCCAGCGCCCTGGGCGTGTGTTGGCATGTGTGCGCAAAAGTCAGCCAAAGCCATCGCAAGATTCGCCAGATGGGGTGTAAATAAACTTTACACTGGAGGTTAAAGGGGAGTGCTAGGATCTTGATGACTTGTACTGTCCGCTCAGAGGGTGATTCAGCAATGTGCACAATGAAAGGTCACTCGCTCATTGATCCGCCGGGTCAGCAAATCAATTAAATATGTGTTAAACATGTATAGGTAGCACATAACACTTATAAAATCGTTTATATTTCATGTAAACTAGTGATATCAGTCGCATAGAAACACTAATGTAAACTAGTACGTAGTAGCATTTGTTTTGTTGAGGGTAAATTCGTGGTGGTGTTTGTCTCCACCTGTTGGTAAAACCCGCAATGACAACCAAAGACAAATTTCCTTTTAGGAATAAAGAAAAACGCAGTTACAGTGAAAAATGTGAATAGATAGTAAAAAATAAAGCACATAGTAGGATCAATAATATAAACCTAATTGAAATAAATCAGTCTATAAGCAATTGGTTCCTAGATTATGAGTGGGCGTGGCTAGCCGTGGATGCTCGTTTTACGTTCAAGATCGCCCACCCTGCATCATATTTTGGGTAAGATTTAGCCTCCGAGCAAAAATAGCAAGGATAACGTCACCAGGAAAGCGGTGCGAGCGTGATGGCAGATTCACGTCAGATTTAATTGGAAAATGTTGTCAACAAGCTGTTAGAAGATGGACATGATGGATTTGAAGGCAGTCACGTCGAATATGGACGCACTGGTCCGCATCAGCGTGAGTAAACGTGCACTCTATTTACTCCCTTCAGCTATTTTAGCGAAATCTGCAATATTTTAGGGCTATTTTAAACCCATATACACCATTTTAATGCCAATTTCTGAGTAAATGGGCCTTTTCAATACTTGTCTTAAATGGGGAAAATAGATGAAGGATGATAGAAAAGCTGCAGTATTTTTTTGGGATGAAAAATATATAAATATTGCATTTGATTGTTTTCCTACATTCAAAATATCAAGGCAAATGTCTCTTCATTTGATGCCATTTATCAATTTTAAAGCAAAATGGCTGCAGCCCGCACGTCGAGAAAGCACCGTCTCCGAGGGATGCTGGTTGCCATGGCGACAGCAGGGTTGGATGCTGCGTCAGACCACAGCTAAGAGAGGCTGAAATAAATAATACAACGCAACGCCACTATTGCGATCACCTAACGGTCCTTTATGTTGAGATTTTAGTAAATATATACGTAGAAATAATACTAATGGGGGATATCCTCGCCCCTCCCCCTCAATTCCTCCTTGCCCCTCCCCTCGGTGAAGCCGTTGCGTCAAACGTGCGTGTGCGTCTGCGAAGCGTCATGGCGCCAAGGTTCCTGCAGGCGAAGGTAAGGACGCGTTCAAGCGCCGTTAGCTTCCCTTTAAAATGCCACTCCAGTATGGACGACGGATGGATTTTAACGGCAACGGGAAAGATAGAGCACGGTGACATTGGGGGTGATGTGCACACAGCTCGGTTTTATGACTAGCTGCGGCCTGCCAACATCCAAATGTGCTGACCCATGCCGTCGACGTCAACTTTTTGATTGAAACTCCCAATGTCAGCCACTGACGGGCTGTCTTATGGGTGCATTTTGGTCCTGATGTTGCCCTTGAAAATGTCCTACATCAATTCAAAGGCTACGTCTTTTAATTGGAGCTAACATTTGATGGAATGGCTGCCCTCCATGAGGTCAACATGTAGGAGGAATCCATCTGAAATGGGAGGACTGGTCGTTGGGTTTAATTGGATAGTTGGCACGGGATAAGCTAGGCGCTAAGAGGATCGATAATGTAGTAATGTTACAGTGCTGGCTCGATAAGGTCCCATTTATTCTGCTAGCGTGTCATTTCCATGCATTGCAAATGGCCTGTTTGCGGATTTCTTGTAGTACCTCAGACTTTCAAACCTGTCCATGGCGGTGAGTCTATATTAAGCTCGATGGGGCAAATGGAAAGCTCGGCTCTTTTTATCAATGATTCATATATCTCTGTCCTTGATGCATTATTGAAAAGAATGACCTTACTGCGCCATTTGCCGGAAGTGGACTGTCCAATAAAATGGCCAGCGTGTTTGTGTCTTTTCTTTTGCGCAGTCCAACATGAAGAGCCTAGAGCAGGAGCTCCATTGCCCAGTGTGCAAGGACATGGTCAAGCAACCCGTGGTGCTGCCGTGCCTCCACAGCGTTTGCCTGATGTGCGTCTGCGAGGTCCTGGTGGCCAGCGGCTACCCGTCGCCTGACCTCCCCGCCGAGCCCAACTCGCCGGCCTCCACGCCAAACGCGCGCTCGCCGCGACAGCCGCGGAGGCCCACGCCCAAAGCCGAGCAGCGGCCCATCGACCGGGTTCTCCGTTCAGGTGAGCCCTCTCCTCTTCTTCTTCTTCTATTGGATGACTTAATTTTGAACTTTTTCCTCTTGGAGGTCCCCACCCGCCCTCTCCGTCCAAGCCCCGTTCGCCGGGGGGTGTGGGGCGGCGGCGTAAGGAGGCTCCGCCCCTCTCCATGAAGTTCCCCTGCGTGCCGTGCGGGCGCGACGTGGAACTGGGGGAGAAAGGCCTGACCGACTGCCTGCGGAATCTGACCTTGGAGCGCATCGTGGAGAGGTGGGTGCCCCCAAAAAATGTCCCCTGTGCCTCTGGATTGGCCGTGAAATGCTACTTGATTAGCTTCTGCTAGCAAGTCAAAGCAAAACAGCATATACATAGCTCCAATGGCACGGCCATCCAGATACAGGCACACGGTGAGCCTGGGCAGCGTGGCCGTGCTGTGCCAGTTCTGCAAGCCCCCCCAGACCCTGGAGGCCAGCAAGGGCTGCGGCGACTGCCGGGCCAACTTCTGCAACGAGTGCTTCAAGCTCTACCACCCGTGGGGGACGCCACGGGCTCAGCACGAGCACATCCTGCCTACTCTCAACTTCAGACCCAAGGCAGGCGCGGCGGCGGACGAACTGACCCACGCCACGTCCACCCTTTGTCTGATGGCGTCTCCCCGTCTTCAGGTACTGACTTGCACGGAGCACGACCAGGAGAAACTGCAGTTCTACTGCAGGTCCTGTCAACGCTTGCTGTGTCCTCTCTGCAAACTTCGACGCGTCCACACGGGACATAAAATCCTACCTGTGGCCCAGGCTTACCAAGCCCTCAAGGTGCATGACCAATCATTGGACGCTTTTATCCATCTTGACAATGAGCAAATATTGGGCCATCCGTGGTCTCATCAGGAGATGGTTTTGTTTATTTTTTGGGGGGGTTGCAGGAGAAGATTACAAAGGAGATGAACTACATTTTGGCCAATCAGGACACAGTGCTGTCTCAGATTACACAGCTGGAGAGCGCCATCACGCAGACTGAGGTGATTATGCAAATGTGACATGTTCAACTCGGATCAAAAACAATGCAGATTGAAATTTCAAGTAAAACTCAGGCAAATTCTGCTATATTTTGTATCAAACACACTATAGGCCACCCATTGAACTCGTTTTCCATCCACCGTTAGTCAAAAAAAGCATCTTAATTTGTAGTATTCAAATATACAGTCATACCTCTATTGAGGAAATCAATTGGTAATTTTGTAAGTAGAAGTGTACGTTATATGTAAATTCCCTTTAAAACATACATCAGTAGAAGTATGACTGTATTTCCCTTTTTATGTACAAAATGTTTTTACGCCAAGTCGGCCGACTTACGTTAAAATCCGGGTGACGTGGTCAGGAACGGAACGCGGTCCTCACTTCGGCGCTCCCAATAATCAGACGTCGATAGCTGTATTTGGCGGCCAGTTTCCAATGCTGAAAAAAAAGGAAAGAAAGATGAGAAAATGGCCGAGTAACCGCTCGCGAGTTTTCTTCCCGCCGCAGGTGAACAGCGTGTCGGCCCGCGAGCAGTTGGCCCAGAGCATCAGGGACCTGACGGCGGCGTTGGCCGAGCGCCACGCCTCGCTTACCCAGGCGCTGGAGGCGGCGCGCCACAAGCGCGGCGAGGCGCTGGCCGCCCAAGTGGCCGAGAGGCGGAGCTTGATGGAGCATGCCGGCCTACTGGCCTTCACCCAGGAGCTCCTGAAGGAGACGGACCAGCCCTGCTTCGTTCAGGCCGCTCGCCAGACTCACAACAGGTGCGCCAACACTTCAAAACCTCGGTCTAGTACCCCCGGGGGTGCTTTGGTGAAGTTCTCGGGCCGATAAGAAATCTAACGAGGCTGAAAGACGTGGGCAGTGTTCCAGTTGGGAGTTTGAAGGGTCTGGAATGTTTGGAAATAAGAGGACTTTCCATTCCAGGTTCAGCAAGGCCATTGAAAACCTGCAGCATTTCACGCTAGCCGCCGAGCCGTCCTTCAGGCACTTCCAGTTGGACGTCTCCAAAGAACTCAAACAGTTGACCGATCTCAATTTCATTCGAGGTGAGGACTAAATAAAACCAAACTATTGGCTGAATGATACTTTTGGAGCAATCATTGGATGTCTAGCGAGCAAGTTCACTTCAAATAAGCAGAAAAGCAGTTAACCCCGCCCCCCAACAGCTCCTCTGGCCCCAGTCCTGGACACCCAGCACTCCCTGGCCTACGACCAGCTCTACCTGAGTTGGCGCCTGCCGCCGGAGTCGGCCGCCGCCTGGAACTACTCCGTGGAGTACCGGCGGCGGGGGGTGGTGCCGGGAGGCGCTTCCCGGGGCGGCGCCGGCCGGGGCGGTCTGGCCGCCGCCGCCCGCTGGGGCTGGCAGCGCCTAGACGAGGTGAGCGGCAGCAGCGCCGTCATCGACAGGCTGGAGATGGACAGCGTCTACGTCATGCGGGTGAGGGGACGCAACAAGGCGGGCTATGGAGACTACAGCGAGGAGGTGTACCTGCACACGCCTCCGGCGCCAGGTTAGCACGCCCATTTGACTATTGAGTTAGCATAACATCAGACAAATGGATTTCTATGGATGTGGTGAGCGGATGACACGTGTTGCTATTTCCAATTATCTTGCGTGAATTACTCACGTAGTATGCTGCAGGCCAACAGTTTGTAATTCATTCTCTGTCTCTTCACCACTTCATCTTTTTTCCACCATTTGCACTTACCACTTCATGTACTTCCTTCTTCTTCTCTCTATGTTTGTCTCTCACTCGGGTTTGATATATTGTCATTTCACAGCTTGCCATCCTCTTCAGCGCTCTTCCCACGCCGCCTCCACACCTCCACGCTTCCCGTGGAACGTAAGGATCCATTCCCACCCGCCATACGGCCAACCCCTTCCTAGCTATCTTTGCTGCCATTTCTCGCATCTCCCACTTTCCCACCTTTTGCACCCCAAAGAGTCGCGTCGCTACGGTAACCAGGTTTGCAGATCCTTAAGACTTGATTGAGGCTCGCCAATCCTCCTCCCACTTGTCCCAAATGGAGGGCTCCTCGTGAGGCTGCTGTTTTATTTTGTTGTGCCCTTCCCGCTATGGCATACGATCCTTCTGTCAATTGTTGTAGTGTACTTTAATTCTTCTCCCCGATTGGTCCGTATGATGAATGACCTTTTGCTTCTCTGACGGTGGTCCCTTGAATTTCTAGTCTCACTTCTGATTTGGACAAATTCTCAAGTAAGAGTTGATTTGAAGGCAAATGACGTCCTGTTCATTGAAACATTTGAATATTTGGAAACCCCTTCTTGTGCCAGCAAAGTCGAGTTGAACTTCAAGGAACGAACCACTGTACTAAGACCCCTAAGCGTCCAAGTCTAGTTTGGCCCCGCCTCCTGGTCCCCATCCTTCCCACTTTTCCCTTGACTTGCTATGCCGCTTCAACCTTCTAGTTCTCAACTTCTACTTGGACTCCCGTTGGGGTCTTCACGCCGACCGCCTGGTGGTGAGCAAAGAGCAGAGGGCGGCGCGTAGCGTGCCGGGCCTTTCCCTGTTGCGGGCCGCCGACCACGCGCTGACTTCTTGTCCCCTGACCTCCGACCTCTTGGTGGGAGACGTGGCCATCACCCAGGGGAGACACTACTGGGCCTGCTCGGTGGAGCCCGGTTCTTATCTGGTCAAGGTACGGCGTTCGTAAAGGGGGTTCCAACCTTGAAATCTTCTGGTTTTAAAATGTGTGGTCTTTCCAGGTGGGCGTTGGTCTGGAGTCCAAACTTCAGGAGTGGTTTCATTTGCCAGAAGACATGGCCAGTCCCCGGTGAGTACTTGGAAACAACAATCCAGATCATCAACATGTTAACAGAGGGCATTATCAAAATGTGACGGACCCCCCCCTCCCGGTAGATACGACCCGGATAGCGGGCACGACAGCGGGGCGGAGGACGGCGTGGACTCGGCGCCCCCGTTCTGCTTCCTGACCATGGGCATGGGGAAGCTGTACCTGCCCCAGCACAACGGGCCACGCTCGGACCCCAACGGCAACAAGGGTCCGTCTTCCGGCCTGACCTACCCGTTGCCCCCCCGACTGGGCGTCTGCCTGGACTTTGAGAAAGGCCGCGTGGCCTTCCACGACGCCCACTCCTTGCGCCCCCTGTGGGAAGGTCACGTGGACTGCTCGGGCCCGGTGTGTCCGGCCTTCTGTTTCATCGGAGGCGGGGCTTTGCAACTGCAGGAGCTGGTGGCCAATCGGGCGGCCGATCAGACCCCCGTGCGGAGGGTGACCATTCAGCATCGCTCCAATTTGAACCACCACTGACGGCCATCTTGGCCACTTCTACGTTTAGGGCCTTTCTACCGCAACAGATATGCAATGTCATAGAGTCCCTCCCCTTTTTTATTTGCTAAAAATGACGGCAGCCAATAAGAAAGACTTAAAAAGCCTGGAGAAGAATCCCGAGACAAGTTCTAAGCGGCCATTTTATTTATGTTAAGCTACATATTAAATCCAATGTATTTATAAAGCTAACTTTGCTACAGCGCCATCTCATGCATTTCGTGCCCTAAAGTGTCCAGTTAGCGTGCTTTATGTAAGTAAACCTAGATTTAAGGCGTCAATAACATGGAAGGTTATTGTTGTAATGTGGTCAATTAGTGGTAGAAAGGAAGGAGCAGGCCATAGACGGCTAGCAAAAGCTGCCATTATACACTTCAGGACGCGGCTAATCACTAGTTTGGACGCTTCTGTTTCTACGTTCTGTAACTTAAACACATGATTAGTCTGCTGTGTGCGTGTCACTTAACAGATGCCAACGGTCAATGAAAAGTTGTTTGCGACTACTTTTGATTGTTTTAAATCTTGCTTGATTGTAATGTTAGCCAGCAACCTTTAAACACAACTTCAAAACAGAGTCCTTTTTGGGGTTATTTTGTCATCCAAATGATTCCCAATGAAACAACTCCCTCTATAAAAACAGCCACATTGCAATGACTAAAATGACTGACTCGGACGTTGACAAAGAAAAAGCGAGGGTGCGTTAAGACCCCGGTCCGCTAGAGGGCAGCAGAGGAACAGCGAGCTAGCATCACCTCCTAACAGATGGAAATAGTTTGTCGGACAAACAACACTTCCATAAATTGTTACAGATTTGGCAACATGCTATTTAAAACCTTAGAAATGGAATGTGCATACATATTTATGATGGAATATTTCTAAATGCGTCCGCGCAATAGGAATATACAATGTATGTAAAAATGGACACTTATTAATATAGTAATGGTACAATAAACATAAGCTTATGAAAAATTATAATGCCAACGATAATAGCGTATTTGACTTTTCTGTAACAGTATTTGTATTGTCAGTTATTAGTAGTTAATCATTTAATATGAAAACATTTTCTTTTTTCCTCCATTTATTAGTTATTTGTAGCATTAGTAGTCGTTATATAATTCGTTTTCTTAAGTTCGATTTTTATTTAATTAATAAAAATTGTCATTGTATTTTTTTAGATGTGAAAGATTAAAATTGTTATCAGCAGATAAAGTTTGTCAATATAATAATGAAATTCAAGTTTCCAATGCTTGTGTGGGCAAGACTCCCTCCACCTGTTGGCATATTATTGTTTTAAACAATGGTCTTTTTCATAAAAACTTGTCCCTGTTCCAAAAAAGAGAAATAATAACAGTGGTGGAATGTCACTTCTCCACGCTTGCCAAGTCAAACGGGCTGCGAACCATCTGCTTTTCATGGAGGAGCCATTACATGTGTAGGTGTTTAGCATTCCTCAATGCAAATCCAATGGAAATCCCAAACGTTAGCATTTGCTGTTTATGAGCTTTGATACACCAAAAAAAAAAAAAAAATCACATGCGTTTTTAATGAAGACGAGGGTGTTCTTTCTTTCTGAAGGCCACTTTGAAAAAAAATCAAAAGGCTGCTTGAAATCGCTCTTATTTCATTTTGCAAGTGAATCAGATTCAAGAAAAAATGGCTATTTTTATATGCTAAGGAGTCAAGATAGACTGGACGTTATTAGATTTAAGAAAAACTGTTGATTTATTTATTATTACGTAGGAATGTTGGGAAAATGAACAAAATCAGCAAAAGGACGCATGGATTTGACTTTAGCGTTTTGCCAAAAAGTAGCCAATTTTGGCCAATATAAGAAGATTTATTTGGATTTTGAAAGATAAATCCGCTTGGAAAATATACCACGCCACAGGGTGCTATATTATATTATAATTATTATCGCTTGGGGCTAATCTGGATGGAGGTTTGACTGACTAGGATGTGGCGTTCTTTACTTTTCTTGGCGTACGTTTCGGAGCTCGGCGGTTTACGCTAAGCTAAGCTAAGCTAAAAGAGCGAAAGGCCTCGGGTTTCGTGGAGCGCCAGAATGGAATGAGAAAATATTGGTTTAAGGTGGAAGGAATGTCAACATGGACGCCTTATCCTGCAAAATCCTCCATCGGGAAGGAAGTTAAAAGTCTTTTGGAGGGCTTAGCTACGCGGGTGTTTCTTTAAAGCTAGGATAACGCCACTTATTGTTTCCAGAAAAGCGCAAAAGTTTTCTGGTCCTTTGCGGGACCAGAGCAGGTGATTCGGGTGGTCCCCTTAATATTCCAGATGCGGGGCGAGTCATTTAAGCTTCTTGTGTTGGCCATATTTTTTGGTGTGCTTTATTTTTTGGTGCATTTAGACGATTTTCCTGACTATGTGACCTACTATACCGCCAATATGACCTTTTCAAAGTTTTTTTTATCTCCAGCGCATTGATCCATATTTCAAGTCGGGCCACCCTGGTGTTCTTTGCACCTTCCAGATGCTCAACAATTGAAGGGGTGAAAGGCCCCCAAACTGAGGGGGTGGGGGGCTCGCTTTTCAACTAGGGTCAAGTAGAGTTAAGGAGCGCTTGGGGAAGGCGGGGGGCGACGAGGGGGGGTCGCAATCTGTCCAGTGTCCCAAAATAAGAGCCAATGGATGGAGCCAATTTTTGCAATTTCCCCAAAATGGCGGAAGGGGCGGCTTGTCAAAGTGCTGATAGCCTATTTTTTTTACAGATGAAAATGGACGCAGGACGGGAGGGACGGTCGACGCGTCCGCTGTCCAACGCGGAAGGACGCCCAGGACAGATAAGAAGGGACGTTGGCAAGGGACGTCGACTATTGTCTCCGTCTTTGGCGAGGTGGTCTCGGCGGAGGGAGGGCGGCGGGAAGATAATGCGGAACGGCGTCCCGTAAAGGTCAGGGGGATGCCTGATGGGATTCATTAGGACGGCGTGGAGGACGGTGGGAAGTGGGGTGCTTATTCCATCCTGGGAAGCAGGGGAGAGTCCATAACAGGTGGGTGGGTCTTGGCCAAGGGGGGGCCGGACGGTCACACTTGACCTTGCTTTGACCTTGGGCCAAAGTTTTCTCAGAGGAAGCATTTCCATTTCCCATTGGACGTCCGAATCACCTGGCAAGTGACCCCCGGTTTTGTCACGCAACTTTGACGGAATGCATTTTCTGGTGACACCCAGAAAACCTGGAAAATTGGCCTTTGAAATGTTTTTTCTTCTTCTATTGTCCCGCATGGACCCTAAAACTGGTCCCGGCCCCCCCACAGGGGAGGCAGAAGGTGTCAGCCCGGTGATGGAGATCAAATGTGGAACAGCTGGATTTAATGCACCATTGAAAGGTCAATCCTTGTCTAAGCTGCACCTGCAAAGTCCTCAACTAATCCGCAACACATCGCTCCTCCACTCCGTCCGTTTTCTTTCTTCAACTCTGCGCTTTTCTTTTTTCAGGCCCACCCGGGCCGCCATCTTGGACGTCTTTACGTCGGGCGTCTCCTTTTGGCACTTTGGTTGTCTTTTTCCGTCGGCCGGAACGCCGGACGAGGATGACGGGATGGCGGCGTAAACGGGGACGCATGGTTGAAAGGCCACCTGTGGTCCAATTCTATAACGTTCCACGTTGGAGCAAATGATAAACAGATGGGGGAAATATGGGAATATTTTTTGAGGGATGGAAAGGAATGAGTGGAGGGGGGGGGGGGGCGCCGGTAAGTACTTTTACTAGTTTTGGAACCGCTCATTTAATTCAATAGAATTTTATTTTCCAAGTATATTGGGCAGTAAGTACCAAGAATAAAGCACACTTTGAATATTTAAATAAGTGATACTTTTGGAGGACCACTCGAGGGCGCATATGGATTTGTATTGTATCAAAGCATAGCATTTTTTTTAAATTCATTTGAATTCAAATGTTTTCCCTTAACAAAAAAACATACATGACCCAGTAACCATCCACGTGACATTTCTACCAATCTCCCAGCTCGCATCATCTTGCATTATGGTTATCACCATCAATTTGTAATGGTTATTCCAGCTATTAAACAACACATTTGTATAATTAGGCAGCCCATTCCAGTCACGATAAATGCTTGGCTAATGGACAGCAATGTTGCCGACAAGCTGAAAAAACAGAAGATCGTAACCAGCTGCGCTACTGTGCCACGTTCAGGGGCCCCGCCGTCCCCCCCACTAATAACACCAGGGCAGACGAACCGTAAACATTAGCACCCTAACGATAATGTGCCACGCTCCCCCAGGACTCGCCATCATTTCTTCCTATCGGCCATGTTTACACGTGGCCCCCCTTACCCCAGCACCTGGACCACCATTAACCCCCACAAAGGCGCGGCTAAGATCTGATTGGGCCGCTGCTGATGGAGCCCTAATGGAAATGTTGCTGTTTTTGCTAATGGTTTAAGCGAGCGAGGAAGCCATTTGCTAAAAGCTTTTTCATTTTTAAAACCATGTTCAAAGCAGATGGAACGAGCACTCATTGTAATTAAGCGCATTTATACATCATAAATCATATTAGATAATGAAATAGGCTGGTAAATAGAAAGAGTAAAAAATATATAAAATGCATTTCTTACATCTTGGTACAAGTGTAGTCTAATTAGTGCCAAATTGAGAAGCAGTAGTGATTTATGGCAAGAATTAATGATACTTTAACAAATATGGATACATATTTGACTAATGAATGCAAAGTGAGAGACAAAATATGAATGCCATTAAAGTGTATGGCAATATGCATCACAATGATGGTAGTAATGTTGTATAGTTGGGATGTGGGGGACAGAAAATGTATGCATATAATGAAATACATAATTGCACACAACGTTTATAAATAATATATTAGCATATTATTGTCAACCATTCTACTAATCACCACAATAAGTGTCCACATTTCAAAATGCATGCCTTTGAGCTTTAGAAAACAAAGTGACGTCAATCTGAAACTGCGTGGATATCCCACTACATTACCCAAGAAGCATCGCTGTCTTCTGACGTCATATTCACACGCCAAACCAGGGGTACGTATATTTCGAAGCATCCTCTTAGCTATCATTATAAAAATCAAGATAAATGCAAACTATTTAAATTCATAAGACAGTTTTCTATTATTCTACTAGTCCTATATAGACGAGTACATTTGGCGGAGACGTTTTACTGGTATTGTTTAGTTGTCGAGCAGCAAGTTCCGTAGCCAGACTGAAGCTAACCAAAGCTAATCGTACAATCCCATACAAATGTGTTCATATTTTCAGGTTACTTACATGTCCTGGTGTCAGCATGACCAAACTTCTGGAGTGGCTGTGCGGGGTGTCGGTGATCCTGGCCGCCTGGGCGCTGGTCGCGTTCGATCCGTTGGAGCTGAAGGTGCCGCATCCGTACCGAGAAGTGGCCTGGCCCATGCCGCTCTACCTGCTGGTGTCGTTCGGCTGCTACTCCATCTTCACGGTGGGCTATCGGGTGGCCACCTTTAACGACTGCCAGGAGGCAGCGGAGGAACTTCAGTCACAGATCAAGGAGGCCAAGAAGGACTTGAGACGGAAAGGCTTGAAGATGTAGAACTTTCAGAGTCCCCTAACAAAAAGTGACTGAACTGGATAGGAATTGACTTCTACAAAATGGCAGCCAATTAAGGACAGCTGTGTAAATGTTTGGACAACAATGTATAGTTGAGGAGAAATGTCCAAGATACCTTCTAGACAACTATAAAAATGTTTTTTTCTCAAACATTCCTGATGTTTAGTTTTTATTAGAAAATATTTTTGACACAAGCATTGCCATGGAAATCTGTTTAGCTTCTTTATAAGCAGGTGAAAAGTACAAGACTAAGTTTTAGTTATGTATTGCCCATCAATAAAAACAATTCTCATTGCAAAGCTAGAATGGATTCATGTCTTCATTGTGTCATTTTATGACCAATACAGTGACTAAAATAATGACTCAATTTACAAATATGACTATTACAGTGTGAAATGAAGCCAAAGACAGGAATCTGTCGTATAATTATTTCTTCTGCCAGTCATGATGATAAATTCTATTTTAATTGGGCAATTTGTGGTGGGACGGTGATGAGGAAAACTGCTTTCGAAATCTTTTATATTCACAAGAACATATTGTAACCACGGCACATTCTTGCTCGGTGGTGTACGTGCGTGCGTGCCGTGCCCCGCGGCGGCTGTGGCGGTAAAAGCTGCTTCGATTAAAAGCCCATTTTTCTTGGCTCCTTTTTTTTTTTCTCTTGACCTCAAGCGTCTGCGTCAGCACGTCCGCAAAACCTCCTCGAGTAGTACGATTGCAGGTACATTCTGTCCTGTCTTCCTTCGTGGAACGTTCCTAAAAGTTGCTCCCCAATCTGACCTTTAAATTTACATTAACTGCTGTGGGAATGGTTTACAAAGGAGTCTGAATTGTGGGTTAGAAAAATGCTCTATTGGGATGACGATTGTGTTTTTGTAATACGTTTACATGGATCGGATGGAGTTTTACAGTAAAAAGGACCTTAGACGAACTTTCACGGGATAAAACTTAGGTTATCCGCGAGTTTGTTAGCTTCCCACGCGGCCTTGGTGGGCCGCTGTGTTGCACAAGTTCAAGAGAGTTGCTAGCCCCGAGCTAATGCCATTCTGGCACACAGCTTTTCTTAAGCACGTCCCCCCCGTTGCGCGCCAACAAAGAGTAGCCTCGGCCGTGACGGCATCGCGTAACTTGGCAAATAAAAACATTTGGCCTTAGTGCAGATGACTTTACTGTAGCACCCCCGGCCTGTAAAGCCCAAAAGAGCCTGCAGAAAAACCCGTATTTAGAATCTAAAGTACATAGCACCTCTTATTGAACTCACAAGAGAAGTTCTTCCTCCCATCTTATCGTGAAAACTGAAAAATAGGCCCAAATTGTAAAAAAAGAGCGCAGACTGGTGCTTTTTAACGACAAGTCCCGCCTCTTTCGCTTTTAAAAGGATTAGAACGGAGTCAAATGGAGCAAAATGGAGTCAAATAGCTATTTTAGTGGCATTTCTAGTTTACACGGGTCAAGAAAAAGAGAAAGCGTCTCCGCATGGAGAGGTCAAAAGGTCAGCCGCTGTAATTTACAGCCCGCCATGTTTATAAAAAACACAGGGGAGCTAAGCGGCACCCGCGTTTGTCGCCACAGCTGTTTTTAGCGTCCCGGCCGTAAAGAAGAGGCGAACGGATGACGCGGCGGCGGGTTAAAAGTCAAGTTTTGAAGGCAAACCTGTGGGAAGTAAACGGGGTCACCTTTCAAGTCGGCGGCTGCGCTCTTTTGCCGCTTTCACAAGTCCCACAGCTACACTCGGCCCGTTGTTCGTCCTGTCATGTTAGGGGACACATGTTAGCCATCTTTAGCTTGATGCTAAAAACAAGGGGAGTGAAAGTACAATACAATAAAACATTAAATCATATCACTCTAGTTGACCTAAAAATTCAGACAAACATGATCCAACAACAGTGAATGTCAATAAAATCATAAGTAAAATGGTGACAAAGAAAGAAATCAAAAATAACTGCTGTAAATAGAAAAATAAAAGTCTACTTTACCGTTTTGGTTTTCCCCAAAATATTTTTATTCCACATGAAAATGTCACATTAGTCATATCAAACAGTTTTCTTCTTTTAATATAATCTTCTATGTATTTACATATGATACACTTGCTTTACTTACACATTTACAAAAAGTTATTTCCGTAAAAAAACACTTACTGTTAAACACGGATGTGTTTTTGTCCTTTCCAATAATCCTAATTGAATGCGCTCATAGCTTAATCGTAGTAGTTTTTTTTAAATAGCATTTTTACCGAGTGTTTTCTTTTTTTGGGGGGTTTGTCGAGATGGGATTCAAGATGGAGAGAGGACCAGCCTCCCTCTCGCTGAGATACAAAAACACACAACAAGTCAGTGTTTGCTTTCGGCCATTTTGTCACTCTCTCTTTCTCTCTTTCGCGCGCGTTATGTACAAAAAAGTCACCCATGCCGTCTCATAAATTATCTTCACAGAATGTACAAACAATTGTTTTTTTTTCCCGACGGCAGGGTATCATTGTGTGGTTGCCGTGACAACCGTGGTCCCTCCATGCTACATTTAGGATAGGGCGGGGTCAAGTGGAAACGCCCACGCCGCCGGAAATTGTCGCGACGATTCGCAAATAGCACGCCGACGATACCCCAACGATAAGTACCCGTCTTTGGCTCCACGGCGGGGCGGAGTCAATTTTCTATCCGTAGCCAATCACACGGCCGTCTATTCTTTCTCCTCCGGTCTCGCCCCGTGGCCGGCCAGAGGGCGGAGCTCTAGTGGTCGGTGGTTTTTAAATCCCCGCAGACTTCGTTGTGGTCCCAAAAAGAAAAAAAAAAGGGGAAAAAAAAGATGGCGAGAACGCTCCTCAGTGCAACAAGAGTAGGAGTAGCGAGAACGGGACGAGCGACGACAGGATAGAGAGCGATGTGGACGGCGCCGAGCTGGTCCGTACGCTTTTTCGCACTTCGGGGACGCCGACCACCGGGTCGTCGGCTGCAGGGACGGAGAGAAAAGGGGCGGGGTTAGCCTACCATCACGTTAGAGTGGGCGTGGTGGCCAACATGTTGGATGCCGAGAGTAAAAATGTGAAATCGGGAAGAACACGCAAGGCAAAGATGATTGATTGGCAGTCAGAAGCGGCATAAAAAAGCCAAACAACCTCAGTATATATAAAAAATGTGATCAATCTAATTCATTTTGGCCGGAAGGGAGCCGCATACAGCTCGAGAGCATTACAGTCGGAAAGTTGTACGATGACAAGGTCAAAGTTGACGAGATTGAAGACTTACTTTGTATTTTTACGGAAATAATAGTACGATATTAAAGTGGTTTGTCAGCCGGAAGTCGTTGGTTTTTCCACGTTTTTTTTTTTGGTCAATAGCATACCTGCGGGCAACCTGTTGGACGGGTTGTGAACGCCGCCACCGCCGCCCCCTGTTCCCGCCGCGTCGCCGGTCGTGGTTCCTTTAGACACTCTGGCCTCTTGAGAGCCTGCCATGGAAATACAGGGGTTAATTCAAGCTGGAAAAAACTGATCACAGGGCGAAGGACGCCATCGATTCTCACCGTCGGCCGCTACAACGTCCACCCGCAGCCGCAGGCACTCTTCTCCGTGATGGTGCAAAGGTTTGGCTGGATAGGGGGGAAAGGGAGAGACACACATGTGCATTAGCATCGGAGCTAACCACCGCATCACCGGAGCCCCGCCGCTTATCTAATTACGGCGGCGGTCGGGGCGATAACCCGACTCCGCCGGCGCGGTTACACTCGGGCAACCCGAGTACGCGCGGGGGCGAGACGACACCCCGACGTCGGGCTTATCGCGTCAGCGGCGAACGAAAACAGGAGACGTTTGGAAGTGGCCGAGTTCAAGTTGCGCTATCATTAAAGTATTAGCGCTTGAGCAACTCTATGCTATGGATATCGTCAACCCAAATGTGGGGTATTAACTTTTGTGTTTACTTTTTATTTTGAACTAAGTTCCTGACCCAATTAGTTTTTGAAAAATGTAATGTCAAAAGTTACAAAACAAGAATTCCAATATAAACACAAGAGCGGCTATTTTGATGGCATGGTTTGTGGCTAATTAGCTAGCTTGTTTCTATTGTTAAATCTATGTCAGTATTAAAAAAAAATGGACTCACAGATGTAATAGTAGCTCTCCCCTTGTCGAAACTCTTTCCCCAGCGTGAAGGGCGTGAAGCGCTGGAACTTCTCGGAGAACTTCTCGGGCCCGTGCGGCGCAAACGGGTGTCCGCACTCCCATCGCATCTGCTCGTATGACTGCGGCTTGCACGACTGGTAGTCCTCGCGTTCCACCATATAGAGCACGTAGCGCTCGGCGTCCAGCAGGGGGACCTCGCCTTGCGGGTAATGCGGGCACACGATGTCCAGGTAGTCGTTGAGCCTCACCTCCACCGTGTAATCGTCCCATAAAAACCTGCCAGACACAAGAAAAATCCTTATTAGCCCAGCTAGCGCTACGTGCATATCTCAAATTCCTGCTCGCAAGTCAAAGCGTATGGCCAACGGCATTTTTTTACAACATGGACTCCACTTTCTGCCTCGAAAGAGACAAAAGAGCCGCTTCGGAATGATTTTATCTGGACGGTTAGAGTGTTTGACGGCTTCCTACGGAGGAGATATAATACTATCGTCTCGGGGGATTTGTCAGAGAAGGTTTTCCCGAGCTCTCCTCCCACGGTCCGTCATCCGTGAGCGGCGAGGAAGCGTCCCGGCGAGTAAGCCCCATCTATCAACAACCCAAAGGCCGCCATTTGCACACAATGAAGCCCTCACATCCACACTTTGCAGCCGTGCCTATCGGTTTACCGTCTTCCGACTGTAGCGGATCAGCGGGAGGTCCCCGGGGGCCCAGGAATCGGGCCCACTTTAAATATTGACACAACGGGTAGAGGGGGAGGCGGGACCAATATCGCTTTCTGTTGCGCTTGCAAGCAATACGCAATGGCGGAGAGCTTGTCGACACTCGGGCAGGAGCGCCATTTAATGGCGTCTTTAGGGCTTAAAGGATTTTTGGGGGGATGTCCAAGGAGTCCCCAGGGGATCAGGGGTGCGCAATGGGTGGCTAGTGGTGCTGGGAGGGCCTGTCGGGATGCCAGATTAGGCCGGGGAAGTTGAATTAAAAAGCTAGTGCTTGTTGTTAGCTATTGGTCTGATTAGATACGGAAATAAAATGGCCGTTAGACTACATTGAGGCAGTTTGGCATATTTCTACTTGTGTTATGCATCAAAAATCATTTTAAAATAGTCCTGATATGGAAACAAAATGTCAGTTTTTTCTTTACTCGTTAGCTTGTGTATTGTGTTTAGCTTGTCCCGGGGGCGCCGGAACAGACGGCCGGGCTCCGAGCGGCGCTGGATCGCGCTCCCTTCACGCCCGATGAGCAGATAAGGCCAATGGCGGCCTAATTTAAGACGGGCTGCGCGCAAACGCTGATTTTGCTGGGCTTTGTGGCCACTTAACCGCTCCGCTCTGTTTACCAGATTGGACTGTTTTAGCCGCCGGCGCTTTTCAATGCCGCTCCAATCGATAGCGCCGTTGGACACTCTCCCCGACAAGGTTATCAACCACAGCGCCTCACACCGCCCCACCCCGCTTTGGCGAATAGCCAACGCAAACAAACAACCCCCCCCCCCCAAAAGCCACGCCTACTGGCTAGCATGTTTCAGTACGATCTCCATGTGGTAGCCTGTGGGGGTGCCGTTAAAAAGCCAAAAAAGGGGGTATTAAAGTCACCCTGGAGGGGGGTAATTATGCCCACTTCCCAGTCCCTTTAGGCTGTGGAGGGGGGGTGGGCCAAGAGGCTAGGGGGCGGGGTCAAAGGGCTTACATTTGGGGCCTGTTTTTGAAGTTTCTCTCTGTGGGGGTGCTACAGTTATCAATAGCCACTGTTTCATGCATTGACTTGACACCAGAGGGAGGCCGGCTAGCCACACAGCCCCCCCCCTCCCTTTATTAATAGCAAATAATTTGTTTAATTAGCCGGCTGCCTTTTTGTTCTCCCCGTAACACCTCGCCAATGAATGGGCCGACTTCATCAGCTTAATTAACTGATGGCGGATAGCGCACTTCAAAAGGGATGACTTAGCTTGCGGTCAAAGGCTTGAAGCTAACAAATGGATGGCGCTAAAGCCCCTGGCTGTGGAAGAAGGGGAAGGAATGTCAGGTGGTCAAGGGTGGAAAGAACTTTTTTTAGGGGGGAGGGGGGGAAATCTAGAGTCAAGGATTTGGGGGAGAGCTAAAGTGGTTGTCCATTCAAATGTTAGCATGAGCTCATTAGCGGAGAGTGGCTTATGCTAGTCAATCAACAATTTACGTCAACGGATGGAGACTTGAGCCATGGGAGCTCGCCTAATAACGCAAAAAACAGCTAAATATAAACATGCCAACACTAAAGATTATTAGAAGAACTATTTTGCCGTTATTTTCAATATTTAATTCCAGTGCCTTGAGATATTTCTTTTTTAAATCAAGTGAGCGAGGCTGAAGAAATTGCCGATTTACTGGCCCTTCTTCAGTCGACTTCTAATCTCTTCTCTTTAATCTGTTGGGGCTTTCTTCTCCAGCGCCTTTCATCCGTCCGTCGGCCTCTCATCTCGCCACTCCGCCGCCGCCGCCGCTCGGCGGAATGTCGGGCCGGGATCAAAAGCGTCCGGACGACGAGGGTGGGGGAGCCACCGGCGAGGGTGGCCGATCGATTCCCACTTTTTTTTTGATTCATCTAAAGGCGACGGACACGGCGCCCACGTGATTGTTTTCATCCCCGGGGCTTTTACTCGCGCCGCTAATGTGATTTAAAAGGTGACTGGCCTACATTGTGGATGAGTGAACCCGGAATGTTGGAGGGGGGGAGCTGAAAGGGGTTGAGGGGAGGGGGGGGGGGGTGGACGGGACTACCTAATCGTCTCATCCGAGCTTGGATTACTGACTGGAGCAGAAGCCAGGCTCAGTCCATTGAGTGGCACCAGACCCTGTTTAATGCCCGAGGGCGGGGGGGCTTAAAGGGAACCAGTCCAGTTGAAGGCGCTTGCCAAATCTAGATCGAGGAAAAAGGGCTTTTACAAAAAAAAAAAAAAAAAAACACTTATAGTACCATAACATCCAAGTCAAAGCCATTTGAGCTGAAAAATTGAGTTAAAAGGTTGTCATGTGCATGCCAGGCCAGTAGTGGGCAACATCAACATTATGCACACTCTAACTTTACATGGAAAAATCAGTCATCTTACCACTAACTTAAGATGCTTATTCATTGGAATCAGGTATGGGGAATTGTAACTTGAAGTACTACAACTGTTGACATTTGATGATAAAAATGAAACAATATATATGTCCTTAAGAGAAGCAAATGCTAGCCAAAGCCACATTTTTTCCACCTCTAAGCACAAGAAGTAATAAAGACGCAAGTTGTCACCACACGGAAAAAAGAGTAAGTAAGAAAGAGCAAAGTGAGGCCGTGGCGCGTTCCTGCTCTTCATCAATCACTGCCATTCACCTCCTCCCACTGGCCGCCTGACTTTCCCCCCTCAATAAGCAGAGGCGACGTCCCCCCCTTAGCCACGCCCACCTCCGACCCCCGGCTTCGTCCCCCGCCCGAGCCGACGGCGGCCCGACTCGGCCGCAATTCCAAAAATGCAACATTCTCCCACCCACAGTTTGCGAGCGGTCGCCATGGGGACAAATAGGCCCTTTGGACTTCTTTTTGGAACATAATATTCCGGGGGACGCTCTTTGTGCCACTTCCTGCGCTCAATGTCGAGTCGCTTTTGGCCGTCACTCCGCCTTTGTTGGGCGCCTCCGTCGCTCGGCTATTCCGGGGGGACAAAATTCAAAGCTTTGGGTCAAAGAATGACGTCCCGTGGGGGGCTTTCCACGCATACGCAGAGTTTTCCACCATGTCTTTTGCATAGTGTGAAAATAAATTGATTCCTTAAGACAATCAAATGCCGATTTGATTAAAAAAAAAAACGTGAGCAGATTTCTTTGCGGCGAGGTAATACAACAGATAGATTTCAGCCGGGGTTTATGGGTAAACCATAAATGGTTTCATCCCTAATGACTGACTAGCGTTTCAGGTTGGAATTGTGGCGGTGTTAGCGCTCACTTCCAGATGGCGAGGATACGGCGCCCCGGCCGCCCGCCCGCTTAAGGGATGGTCCCACTTTGGCGCATTAAATGAAATAATGTCCCATATTTACACAACAAAACCAGATCATATGGGATCCCGCTGTCCGTCTTACTGGAGATTAGCGGGCCTTTACGGGCCGAGCCGCTCTCGGGCCGGGGCCCAGCCCGAGGGGGAAGGAAGTCTGGTGCCGAGATAAGAGACAGAGACAAGAGGACGGCTCGGGAGGAGACGTCGCGGATCCCAAACGGAGACGGGGACGATCTGGACGGCGAGCAGAGGTCCATTCCAGACGTCTCGGGTCTAAAACAATGGCCGTCTATGAAACGGGGCTAATCTTCGGAAGGCTTTCAAGAGCCTGGGAAACAATAGCCAATGTGTGAGAAGCACTATTGTTGACCACGCAGACGGGAAACGCACTTTTCCCGGGAAAAACAAGCCAACGGAAAGCCAAGGCGGCCAAGGAGGGGGGGGGGGGGATAAGCGACCTGGGCATTTTCGCTGGACGAGCGCCGACGAGGAAGCGACCTTTGGCCCGGTTGGCTTCCCTGCCGAGTCGGTGGCAAACGAGGCCAAGTGGTCGGGGACCAAGACATTTGGGGAGAGGGGGGGGGGGGGGGGGGGACTCAACGTGTTCTGAAAGAAGTGCCTGGGAAAATTGGTACGCGTTGCTTATCTGGCAACGCATTCCCACTGAATTGGCGTCACCGGCGGGGAGGTTAGATTCCCAGACGGAGCAATTCTTCAAAACAAATGCACATGTGTGACTTGATGCTCACAGCATCAGCAGTCATGATAAGAGCAAAACATTCAAATGCCGGCGAGATATTTCAATAAAGGGGTCTTAGCTAGTGCATCTTCGCCATTTTTTTGTGGAAGCTGCAAAGGCTTTTTGGCTCCTGGTGCCAAGAAAAAAACGCTGAGAAAATTCCACACCTCTGAGAATGCTTCCCTCCTTTCGCTGCAATAGGAAATAATAGACTGAAAGGGCGCAGCTTGTAAAGTTGGAATAAAAAAAAAAGCCCAGCTATGGGAGAATGAGACTTTTCCAGGAGGCGGGGACCCCCCCGGCCCCGCATTGAAAGGACCACCGCCACTCCGGAATGACTGACAGATTGATAGAGGCCCGGGCCACTTGCTAGCCAGGCCGCCCCCGAGCATCAATCGGTCGCGCCGGTTACAATTCTCTTTCTAGGGGGCGCGCCGTGACCAAAACGGGCTAATTTGTAGGCGAGCTGGGGGACCAGACAACGTCCATATGGAACGCTTGAAAGCCCAGTTAAAAATACCTGAAATATAGGAAATCAGGGGGTGTCCAAACTAGGGCTGGCTTTTATTCATCATTGAAAAAGGCCCGCCGCACAAGATGCTTCAATGCACTTGTTGGCTTTAAAGGCTTGGTAAGAGTTAACTGAGGGGTCAAAGACATGGAAGTCTTCGTGTTAAGACTGCGCGTTAATGTGTACGAGAATGTTTGACTCACTGCTATCTGCTCGGACGCAAATACCACACAAACACACACACGGAAATACCCACGCCGCCTGGCCGACCTGTTTCTGGGAAGCAACAAGTGCGCGCTGACTAAAAAGTTCCTGGTCCTGCACAAAGAGGCTCGCACGCTCACGCCGTAAAAGAGAGAGAGAATAAAAAAAACAGGTCAGGAAGTGCGGAAACTATTTGGGAATTCACCCCCAAACAAAAGTAGTCATTAAGCCGGCCTCGACCTTGGATGTCGGCGTCCGAGCGCGCAATTTGCGGCCAGTCGGGCTTGGCCAACCGGGGGAGCTTGATTGTAAAAAAAAAAAAAAAAAAAAAAAAAACTCCGGGTGGGCCAACATAGGGTATGTGGGCCGTTTTAAGGCCCACGGCGGGATGGTAAAAACGGACTCCTTGCCTGCCATTGACACCAATTGAAGTCTAATTTGTTTGGAGCAGGGGTCGCCAAATGGATTTTTGTACCTAAAAATGATAAAGAATTTAAGCTAAATTGACTAAATGGACCACAATAGACATCCATTTTACTTAAAAAAGGAGGACTGGCTTTCAGAGTGAACTTTTTGTAGCCAAAAGAAATAAAGTGGGCCAAAGCGACTTTAATCCTGGTTTAGTTGATTGGCTAGCAACCATTTTATAGCTAGTCACGGATGTAGTAAAACAACTAGAAAGAATAGTAGCGTGGCAGAAGGAGGGGAAAGCTTCTCCACCCTTGAGTGAAGACAGATGACAAGCCTAATGCTCCCGGATGAAACCCACCGCTGGAGATGAGGAGAGGTGGGGGATGATTGGGGATGGGGATGGAGATGGGGGGGGGGGGGTTAAAAATCAACACACTGTATCGAGTGACGGGTCAGAGGGGCAACGCCAACGCCGGCTCGGATAAAAAGCAACAAATGAAAAGCGTTGGCTTTTTTCTTCCCGCGAAGGCCCAGGATTACGCGGGGAAATAAAAATAACCAGCGGCAAAAGCGACAGATTAGCGTCAAACCAGCACAACAAAATACATTATGGGCTGTGCGGCTGGGAAAGTTGGAATGTTTTTGTTTTTTTTTGGGCCAAATGTCAAAGGTCAAATTTAGGTTAAGATTATCAGGAAAATCAAACATTAGCATTTTCAGCCCTGAACTGTAGCTAGCATACTTTTTTCTAGCATCCCAAACACAAAATGATAGGTCGCCACTGACATCCAATCCCCGCTCAGCCACAAAGGATTGGTCGCCCGTCTCCCTTGGCGCCATTTTGTGGGAATTTACCCTTGTGTTTACTCCCTGCAGGTCTAATTGACCCCCACTTGTATGGAGCACCCCCACTATCACCCCCCCACCCAGCGACCTCGCCATCCATCCACCCGCCGGCTGTCCGTCGCCCGCCATTAGCGCTCCGACCCATCGCCTGAAATACGAACGTTCCGGAGTGGACTTGACAGCGTGGAAGCCCCGCCTCCTCCTCCAAGCCACTCTTGATCTAAAACGCACGTTATTAAGACGGGCATGGCGGGCGGGGGCTGTCAAATGAAGAGGATATTGCAAAAGATATTTCAACATGTCATGAGTCACATTTGCATGGGTGAAAATATGAAGCGCACACGTCATTATTCCGGGGAAATTTCTGCACTCTGTCAGTAAAACGAAGGAAAAGTGTAAATAAAAGCGTCCAAAAAAATGGCCAGACGGCATATACTACGTGTAATCATAGTGACAAAAGGCATATGGCAATATAGGAATGGTGCAGTGCACAATACTGCAACTTTAATGCCAGGACTAACATGTCAATTATGACTACATATAAAAACATTGAAATTCCAGCGGTATTTAGACTGGTGGATTTAAACGCAGTACCTCAAAATGACACATAATTATGCCCGTAAGGCAGGCATATGATGCATAATCACTCCGCTGTAGAAATTATGAACATGCTCAAATAATTGACGTTTACTCACTTTCAACTTGTTAAAGGCATCCAAAAAAAAGAGGAATCCTGCACTAACATTCCACCGCAAGAATGTAAACACTACAACAATGATCTATAAAAGTACGTATTGTTGCCAAAAATGGTACCAAAACATTCATTCTTAACACCATATTCTATCTGTTACATATGGAAACCACACAAAGACCAGTTCCAGTGTACAAGTCCCAATAAAATATAAACATGGACATAAATCTACAAACTCATTTAGTCAAACCAACATGTAATTCAGCCACCACTTTTTACAGTGTACGATTACAACCAGACTGAGAAAAAAAAAGAATTGTTCTAAATGCCAGCCAGACCAATTAATCTAAAATGATGGCGACTCGACAAAAACCCAACTTTGCCATCAAATAAATCAACACAAAGCTGTTTAATCAAGCGAACTAAGACTACTAAAGCACACGTGCATCACTTTTTAAGCAGCTTTCAGCCCTCCAAACTTGTTTTTCCAACACTAGCCGTGCCGATGGCGCATTGTGCAAGGGGATTAAAATATGCCATGATAATAATAATAACAGGTTGAAAAGAGTTGAGATGGGGGGTAACATGGGGGGTTTCTCGACTCCCTACAGCTTTTAAGTCATTATCATAACAACAGCAGGCAAATTGTTCGCATCACCAATTCATTGCGAGTGCGTGGAGGGGGTGAGTCCACTAAAAAAAGTGTAAAAGTGGGTAAAAAATGTCAACTTACTTTTGATTTGTGCCGTTCCAGAAGACGCTGTGACGTTCGGACGAAGCCAGGCGCGCGCACATGCACGCCAGGAAAGCCACAATCCAAAGGAAATCCATAGTGGACGACGCCGAGGCGTGCACGCGCACGCTAAAAAACACAAACACAAATGCGTGCTCAGATAAGATGGTATAGAAAGCAAAAGTTCCGGCTTTCGAAGGCGATGGAATTGTAGGCTAAACGTGGAAAAAAAGAGGGTAAAAGGCGTCTCAGAGAGGTTTGAAATCAACGCGCAGAGCTCGTAGACGCCACGCAGATCCGTCGTGAATGAACGCGGGTGGCGGCGTGGCGTCTGATTTGGTTAAACGATAACTACGCCCCTCGCTGACGGGCAGCCAATCAGAATACGGTCCGAGCAAGAGCGCACGTACTTTCAGGAAGCGCAACTTGTTTGCATGATCAAAACATTCGATTTTTTTCAGTCTTTTTTTCATGGTAATTAAAAAAAACACCATTCTGTTATAACATACATCAAATAAAATACATTTTTGCTCTGTTTTAACATGAATTTTTTCTAACATATACTTTAAGAAACGTCATTTTGCCCTAACTTACTCCTAAAACACAAATATATTTTTGAGGAAACCTGTTATTTTAAAGGAACTGGGCTGACAGGGTGCCGGAGCTGGGCCATGACCAGACAATTTAACCCTGGTTTTGTTATGTTGTAGAATTGTAGCCTTGATGGATGGCAAAATACTCCAATTTTTTCTTCCTCCTGACAAAATACGCGGGTAAACCCCCCAGGCGCCATGGCGGGGGCGACGCATTCAACGCTCATTTTCCATCGTTTATGTAATCTCAGCTCTGAAAAAAAAGAAAGACAAGCGGCAAACGCATAGATATATATAGATATATGCTAATTAGCACACGATTGGATGTCAGGCGGGTCAGCGCAAGAAAAAATGCGTTTGCAATCCGAGGGAAAGAAAGGCGCTCAGCTCCAGAAAACAATGGCCACCGCCGCCGCCGCCGGGGAGATGACAAGGCGCAGGAGACGTTATTTGCTAAGCCGCCATCCAATGGAAAAGCTTCTGACCAGAATGTCCAGATCGCTGGTCGGACGGCGGATGTGCTGCGGCAACGTTTATAATTGAACAGCCTATAAAATATGGAATCCCCACGTAAAGTGGGAGCCAAAGCTGGCAACCCACGCGCTGTCGTTATTCTGGAGCTTTTAAAGCCGTTTACCTCAAAGCCCCAAATTATTCTGCGGTTCCCCAATAAGATGATAAACGTAGGTTAGCCAAAACGTGAGCATCCATACCAATGGGCCCTTCTTTAAAGCCTATGACGTCGTGAGTAGCTTTGAGCAAAAGAAAAATATATATATACTGTTTACATTTGAAGTACAAGCAGAGAAAATGTCAAATTTGTCCAAATAGGGTAAAAAGGGAAAATAAAATAAATGTGCATGCTAATCCATTAGCCTTTTAGCCTCCTAATAGCATATTTGATTGGCTAAAGGAGCATTGGCTTACATATGACATGGAAAAATTGACCAGCCAATCAGGTGACAACTTTGCCTTGAAACAAATTCATCCAATTTCTCTTCAACTTGATTTCAAATCAGAAGACGTGAAAGCAAGAGCGCTCTCTGTAATTAGACTTTACTCCACCGCCGTGTAAACAGCCTCCATTTTTTTTTGCTTGTTTTTACTTTCCTCTCAAGTTGGGACGAATTATAGGAGAAAAGTCTTTTTGGCACCGACATCCCAACGCTAGTTGTGGCGTGGCCCTGCCTTCTCATTACGCTCCCATCCCCAAACAATCCCTCCTTCCGCGTATTTGCCTGGCTACCTGGGACGCCGCCGCCGCTGCCCGCCCTTGTCGGCCATTGTTGGCGCCTCTTTGCCAACAATGTGAGGTCATTCGTTAGCATCGCAAATTAGAAAATGTGAGTCAACAAGAGTTTAGAGGCTGGATGTCTATTTAACCACTCGTTAATTCGCCCAAATTGCATTGACGACGGCTGTAAAATGGAAGGGACGCTTGAGTTTCGGAGGATGGACGCGTGTTATTTTGATACGTATTTGCTACTCTGCATCCGCCGGTGGGCGCCCAGGCGAGAGACAAAGAGCAGCTGAGAAGGAGGCGGAAAAAGAGGAAAGGAAGAAGGAGGAGGAGGTAAGACGGGCGTTAGATAACCACCAGAAGCGAGGAGGAGGCGAGCCAGCCCAGACCCAAGTAAAGCGCTTAGCCGGCAAAAACAAAAACGCAAAAACGCAACAAAAAAAACAACATCCACGCACTTGAGACAACCGATACGGGAAGCAACACCAAAGCCAAATGGGATGGAACAAAAAAGGAAAAAAATGGTGGTTTGGCCACTACTAATTAGCCAGTGTGCTGACCCGTGAGCCGTCGCCATGGATTTTTTTTTTTTTTTGAGGCCGGGGAGGATTTTCCGTGATGAATCATTTGACGGGGAACCATCACGTGATGACGCAAATTGCCGTGTTTTTCATCAAAATACACTCAAATAAGTCTGAAAACTTCACAGAATATGAAGTTAGGGAAATAATATGTACAATGGCAACATCCATTCACGGCTATAACTATTTTAACAATTGGAGAAATTGCAATTCAAAAAGAATTCAATAGAAAATATGGAAGAAAAATGGAAAATCAGCTTTTGGAGACGATTCAAATAAGTGCCAGGGAATCCAGAAAAGGCAGATTTACTGTGAGGCTTTTTGTAAGAAAAGTTGGGCCTGAATAAGCGGAGACGCCGCATTGAGAGTCCCATGTTTACAAGTTTTGAAAAAAAGAGGAGCTTTTAAGGCAGCCAGAATTGCTGTGAGAAAGAAATGCACAAATGCACATTGAATGGAGCCCCCAAACAAGTTTCTCTTCTAAACAGGGACAAAATGCCGGCTGGAAAAAAAGAAAAAAGATTGACACTCCAATGTAAATAGACGGACGGACGGGAGGGACGGACGGACGGGGGCGGAGGCACATTGCCTCTGAGGGTCCTTCAATATGTATGAGGCCCAAAAAAAGAGGAAAAGAGGGGAAAAAAGGCCTTCTTCTGCCACTGGACAGTTTGTCCTCAACAAAGAAGACCACCCAGACATTTGTCAACACAAATCGCATTAAAAGCACACCAAAAAAAAAAAAATCAATGTTTATGTCCTGCACTGATTAGAGTAGTTAGCCGAGATAGGCTCCAGCACCCCCAGGGTGATGGGTGGCTCAGAAGAATGAGGAAATATAAAAGTATAGAGGCAAGTTGTGCGTTCCTATTTAGACGTATTTTAACAAAGTGGAGTTCATCTGCAGCGCTGTTCGGGGGTCGTGGGTTCGATCCCAGGGTCACGCTAGGCTAATTTAGCACTCAAAATTTAGACGCCTATCACTTACTGGAAAATGACCTACACTTTAGTGTTCAATGAAATGATTTTTAAACATGCTAATGAATAAATACAAAATATAATCATATATTTTTTAAAAATATCAACTTACCTATTTCTTTATGTCTTGGTTGTCTTTTCCTGTGTCTGTCTGTATTCTCACTCTCTTAATCCTGTAACAGAGAAATTTCCATACATTAATAAAGTCATCTCATCTAATCTAATCTAATATAATCCAAAAACAACATTCATATCTTTCACTCAATCAAGTTAGAACAGCAAAAAAACAATATTTAAACTCGTTAAAAGTATTGTAAATCTGTATTATTTATTTTTTTAGTCTGAACATTGCCCCAAAATGGCCCCCATTTTGAGCCGCGCGGAAACTATGCAGCGGAACTGCGAACATGTAAACATAGGAATGAGTGTGCGTCCATCGACACGCACGGCCAACGCGTGTGGTCGGCGACATGTGTGTGCCAGAGTGCCCCCCCCCCCAAAAAATCTGCTCCGGGGCAATTCCTCCACCCTCCATTGACGAGGGCACATGCCGCCACTGTACGGATGAAATTTACGGCCCCGCCCGGACAAAAGACGGCAGCCACCGTGCATTGGGGGGGGGACCTTCTGTCCATCCAAAGCCACCGGGCGAGCGGCACACTTTAGGATTTACGGCCTTCCATTGTTATCGGCGTGTGGGAGGAGAAAATGTCTTTTTTTACGGCACCCCGGGCCCAATAAAGTGGCACACGCTGGCTGCGGGCTGGGAAAACAAAACAAAACAAAAGAAAAGTCAAGAAAATCTATTTGCCCCCCCCAGTCTGAAAAGCATGGCGGCTTTTGTACGCGTGCAAGGCACACTTCTGGGAAGGAGGGGGGGGGCGTCACGGAAAGGTCACTTACGATAACGGCGCCTTCTGCTACCACGCCTTTTCCATGAGATAAGATGGAGTCATTAGTTTGGAATTGTCCAAACTCCCCCCCCTACTGCCTCCCCCCGTCTTGCCCCCCCCCCCCCCCCCCCCCCACTTGACGGACAGTCCAAAGGGTGAGTAAGTTTGTGTTGCCCTTTTCTTGCAATTTGATAAGCAGAGGAATTTTTTTTGGCATTTGGGGTTAAATGTAACATTCCTCCAAAAGAAAACATTGTGAGATAGCAAATAAATTGTGATCATGGGAAGAAGGAAGACTTTAAAAATTGGGATTTGTGTGGGTATTTTCTAGTGGAAGAAAATGGTGTTCCTTTAAAAAAAAAAAAGGGAGTCAATAGAAGTGGAATTCACATTAGAGATAGCAAACAAATTCCTTTTGGGGGTGTTGTGTTCACAGCTTGACAAAGTAGGACATTTTGGGAGTGGATATCGTCATGTATGTCCAGAAAATTGCCTTTAGCCTGGGAAAGATATCAAAAAATGGAGGTTGGAGGCTTTCTGTAATGTTAAAAACAACAACAAAGCATGCACACTTGCATAGAAATGTGAAATATTATGACACACATTAAAGCTGACCAGCATAAAAAGAAAAAATTCCATGACTTCACACATATGTACGCATATGAACGTATATAATGTACATATGTGGTGCCCAGATGCTGGAGCAGCCTCCCCACTGCCTCCCCACTGCCTCCCCACTGGCTCCTCCAGCTGCCTGTCCGCCACTTGTGGCGAGCTACCTCGCCGCCACTATTCATTAACAGCTTCTTAATGCTCCCAGATGGGACAGCTGGTCTCACTCGTTTGTTTTTTTTTTCTTCCAAAAGAAAAAGACCTTCTCCCTTTGTTCTCATTCTTTGACAACGTGCCCAAAAAGCTCGTCATCGGATCGCCGGCCGGCTGAAATTGAACGGGAAATCCAGCCTTTTTGGGCCGTTCGGAAAGGCACCGAAAAAAGGGTTTTGAGCTAAAAAAAAAAAAAAAACCTTCAATCTCCGTTTGAAGATGACGTGGAGGCGAGTTTGAAAGATAGAAAGGGAATGAAGCGATAAGAAGATGCCTGATGAAAAAGACAGGAATTTTGCCTGGAAGCTGCCATGCTATGTTTTCCTTGATTAACATCTGAAAGCGCCACAATGAAAAAGAGTGGGAGCGGCTTACACTTTTTTGTTTTTTTGGAGCGCCGTTTGCCGGTAAGTTGGCGCTTAGCGAGCCGGGCTACGGCTGTGACGACATATCTAAAACAATGACTGATAGAAACAGGATTTTAACATATTTTGGGGGGTGGAATAATCTAGAAGAAGTGACCCGAAAATGCCAACAAGTCAACAGAAAATGACCCGGAAATGCCCCACCGTGAAGACGGACATCTTGGTTTGCTGCCACCCTGTGACTTGAAATGAATTGGACATCTCTTGGCCATGAACTGAAAATCGATTCACAGTAGAAGGATGAATGTGGAGTAGCTTAGCGAATTTTCTTCAATCCGGACAATTTTCTGGGCAATTTTTCAGAGGGCACAGCGAGGGCGGCGAATGGAGGCGGGCGGGCGAGAGAGAGAGAGCCAGAGAGAGAGCGTGCATACTTCAGGGCTGACCTCAGAGGCAGGCTTTTCCAGCGCTTCTTTTTTTTTTTATGCTGAATGAAAATGTCAGGAGCCCAAATGGGAAGTCCCCTCGCATCCAAATGACAACATGCGTCGCCGCCGCCGTACGGGAGCATTTGCCAAACCTCCTTGGACGAGGAGGAGGAGGAGGACGAGGAAGGACGGAGGTGGAGGTTGCGGCGTGGATACGACGGCAAAAAAATGGAAGAAAACAAAAACAAACACAAGACGTGCAACTATTCTGACGATGACTGGCTTTTTGATTCTTCACCATGAACTCATTGAGCGCCATTGAAAAAAAACCTTTCAATGTCCAATCGTGGCTTTGTGTCTTGATTTGTGAGCGTTACTATTGGACGACACGCCAACACAAACGGTTGCCATGCCCCCGGCCTTGGCCTCTCCCCGTGGAAGCGTCGGGGTTAAAAATAACAGTTCGGAAGCAAAAAAAGTCCGTCCAAGGCCCGCCACCGTGGCTATTTGGGGATACGTCGACGCTCCAGGGGTGGGAAAACGGTTGCCTGGCGACGTGGCCCAAAAGGAAAGATGGAAACAATCTTTTTGGGGAGCGCCACGCTCTCGCACCTCACAGCGCTCCTTGCTAATCGTCCGTAGGTGGCTAATGGCTAACAGGCGCCGACGGCGGCGACACGGAACGGCTTAACTTGGGAAAACAGATGGGGAGGGCGGGTTCCGGGACGGCAGCTGGGGGAAAAGAAAATGGCATTTGAACTTGGAGTCTCGTGGCGACATTTGCAAGACAGCGGACGGTAGATTTGGGTGGCCGGCTAGCCATTGAACGAAAAGCCATGGGAAAGCGTGCCTGTAAAGAGGCAGAATGTTTTTTTTTTTCTCTTCTTTCTCTTCTTTGTTTTCACGGCCACTCCGCAACACAGGCCAAGTATGTCCTCATCGACGGCTTAAGTATAGGTGCTCGCTCCGGTCCTCCGACGGGGCCGCCGCTGCCGCCGCGGCGTGACGCCCAGCTGGCGAGCGACGAGACCCCGCCGGCGTGTCAGTGGTGCGTGCGGTCAAGTCGGGGGGCCCTCTCCTTCCTGCCTTGTTTTCAAACTCCCTCCCAGTCACATCCTGGCACGTCCACGCGTCTGTCTACCGACTGGCCTTCTCCAGACCACGGCTAGCTACTTCCAAAATGTCATTTCTGCCACGTGCTAACGGATGTTGAAAAAAAGTCGGCTTTAAAACGCAAAAAGTTCCTTTCTGCTTTCCGGCCTGGACATTTTTGGACATCACTGCACATTAAAGGGCAAAAAAAAGTTGTTTTCCCATGTTCGCGACCTTTATGACCCCAAGCCAAACTCATTTCTCACTGTAAATCCACACAAAGTCTTGATACTAGCGTCGACAAACAACTTTTGACGTCAAAAACGGACAGAAAAAGAGAGAAAAATGGTCAAATCTAGCTGATAATGCACTTTTTCTTTGCCATACAAAGCGGGAGGCCACATGACAAAGTGTTCCAAGTAAACCGTGGCAACGTAAAACCGCAAGACATGGCGCGTCTAAATAAAGTCAAGTCCCAAGCAAATGGCCGGGTTGGGATTCAACAATGCCACACCGAGGGGGGGTCGCCAGAACACAAACTGGACGACGACATTCATGTGAAAGCCTTCCAGCCGCCAACAATGGCACGCAAACTATTCTGCGTACACTTTTTTTGGGTCCAGACTGTACCTCGGGCCAATTGAAAAACAAATAAACGCAAATGGGACGCTACTCTTAAGAAAATGGCAGACGTTGCCCTTGACTTTGCGTCCCGGGAGGGCGAGTGCCATCGATAAGAAAGGACGGAATCAAAAAAGTCATTAATTTGTCCATTTGAGATGCTATCTTTGATCTGGAGCTTTCCAAGATTGCGTCCGTTAGCTCCAACGCTAACTCTTCCGCTTTTTAGCGACCGCCACGGAGAGATTGGACGCCAAAGCCCCTTAAATATCAACGTGCGAGGATTGGAAGCGGGTTTGCGCCACCAGGAAATGCTCACATCAAACCTAATTAGGCCAGACGTTCTTTTAGCGGTGAGCGAAAAAGGCAGAAAAGATCCCTGCTGTCAGGCCCATGATTTATTCACATCCGATTACAAATCGCGCCATGCCAAACCGTTTTTTTTCCTTCACGGAATGACCTTGGCCAGGGAATTAATTGCCTGTATGTGGTCAATTGTACATGGAAACACATTGCTTTGCGCTATTAAGTGCGGAGGATCGTTTTTTTTCTTCTTATTTCAACTTTCGCAGATGTCTTGAACATGGATGATGATAATAGCAAGAGCTTAGGATAAATACATAATAATAAAGCAGTCATATTGGTATTTTTTTGGGATTGAATTGTAAAGTAGTTTTAACATACCCACACACACATACATTTTTTTTGTATATGGACATTAATACGTCGAACTTGACGTCCTGGTTTGGCAAAAATAAGATAAACGGAGATTTTTTTTCAGTTAAGTTTTATAATTGTCATAAAACACAACTATGATTTCTGATTACAATACAAACAAAAGCCCTAAAAAGTCAAATTTGGACTATTTTCTTTCTTTTAGTTAGCAGGCCACTGAATGAGAATATTTGAGTTGTCATTGTGTGTAAACATTCCAATATTTCTGACCTTTCAGAAAATGGAAGCCCGTATAATTCAGTTTGTTTCCGAGAAAAATGACTTTGTATTAAGACTAAAATGTTAAAGTGCGTTCAAAGTCAAACAGCAGCAGCAAACGTTCCATTTTATTTGGGTCATTCCCTTCCGATTTAATGATATTTCACCCTTTAGGGGCTGTTGGGCCAACCACTACAAAACCAACACTGTCATTTTCAGACTCTAATTTGGTTGGACGCCAGATAAAGACGCTTTTTTTTTTTTGTGATGTGGAGCTACTCAGACACTTTGCGTGGAAGCGCAATCTGTTAGCCCGGGGGCTATTTTGCTGATCCCAGAGAAGAAAAATCCCAATCTTATTTTAGAGACGCCATGAAAAAGAGTGGTTACATTAAAAAAAAAAAAAAGCGCTCCTATCCAGCTTGGACTTTTCCCGTCCAATAGATTGTTGTCGCCTATGATTGTTTGTTAATGAGGACAGCGTATATGGCGCTGAGACCCCCCCCTCTCGCGTAACCCACTTTGAATCAACGGCTGACCTACTTCTTACGCTTGACCTGCCGGCGCTAACGGCACCGCCGCGTTAGCTTTGGTTTCATATGACACACACACACATTGACAAAAACATACACACACATAAACAACACACTCACCCAAACGTATGATTAGATGCAAATCCGATGGAGGTGAAAATAAGCGGAGCGTTGAAAAGTAAATATTTCCCACAGCGTTGAAAACATACTCTATATGCAAGGGTCTGATTAGTTTGGTAAACATTAGATGTCACATTACATTACGCGCTAAACTCGGCGACCCGCTAGCAAACAAGAGTTCAGTCCAAACGGATATAAAATTACAGATTCAACTCCAAACTAATCGCACGACGGCCATCTTTGTGGAATTTCTTTACGCCAGATGCGGGATTTTGATTTATTTATCTTTTAATGAAATCACCGTCAGCTAAGCTAGGCCAAATCTATTCGTGTCATGTTGAGGAGTAATGACAAATGTTATGGATGCTTGTAAAAAAAAAAAAGAAGTGGAGTGCCGGTCCAAACATTGCTCAAATTTATCAATATTTCTTGAAAGAGAATCGATTGTATTTGCATAATTGCTGAGGGGGTGATGGATGGACGTCAAAACTCAATTTAATCGAATTAAATGACGCTTTATGGGCAGATATAGCATAGATTTTCATATGGGGGAAATTGTTGTCGCTAACAAAACATCGAATGGGACATATTTGTGGAGTATGTGGTAATTTTAACATTTGTATTGTTACTAGTCTGCCCAAAAATGTAACCCTCAAAGTACTAAAGCTTTATAGTACATTGTTTTGGGTCAAACAAGGACTCATTTTCAAGTTTGGCTTTTGGAATTTTTGACTTAAAAGTGGTTCATTTTGGACCCAAACAATATTTAAAAAAGAAACAATCCAATTTACTTGCTAATTCAGGATTTAATTCAAATACACATCTCATTTTTTTACTTTTTTAGGTCCTCTACCATGTTTACATTACTGTGGACGAACCAGCTGTGATGTTTTTTTGTTAAAAACTAAGCAAAACATAACATCATTTTATATCAACCACCCATTTTAGCACCTGTTAGCAAAGGACCAAATAGTTGCCGGCTCTTCCACTAATATTATGAAGACCGAATGATAATATTGACTTAAAGTTAATGTTTGCAGAATAATCCAAAAGCTACGCTAAACACGACGGACATCTGCGTCCGGTTACGGATACGCAGCGTACGCTTTAAAATCCGGGCGGTCGTAAGCCGAGACGTGTCGCCGCTGTCGTGGTGGTGGCGGTGCTGGCGGCGGCTTCTGGCGCAAAGTCATAAATCAGCCTGAAGGGGAACGCTAACTCATGAGCTCATGGCTTTCATCTGTTTGAGGAAGTATTAGTTGCCGCTACAAGTGCGCCCGCCGCTTATAGAAACCCATTTAGGAAACATTATTGTGGAAGTTTGAGGAAAAGGGGTCCGGCGGGAGGAATTTCAAGGATGTGGGCTCGAGCTAGTTGACTTTGGAGACCCCCGAAGGGAAGCCAAAGCGTTGTGAAAACATGGAGGTCAAGGTCAAGCGCCGTTGTCGGAAGGCTAACATCCGTGGCCTACGCGGACGCTGCGTCTTGGCGTGCGGAGGAGGGCGTGTCGCGCCCTTGCGTGCTACTCCGTGTTATTCCGTCTCCTCCTGGCCGCCTGCTTTACGGAGCTATTCTGGGAAAATCCAAATGATAGTCTTTCAGCGTGCGGTGGGCCCGTTGCGGTTCCGTATTTGTACTTAAAACCCGGAGACTCCTAGCTCCTGCCTCCTGCCTTCTCCCTACGACTTCCCTACCCGCTCTTCTTTTGTCCTGCATTCTTCCTAGGACTTTTTCTTCAATTTCTTTTACAATAAGACGTAATGGCTAATACTAGCGCTTTTAAGCTAACAGTACTGATTCGTTAAACTCCAAAATTTGTTCATAATCTCTAAAATTAAAAAATAGAATACTGGTTTCAACCATTTACATTCTTACACAAACACTTTAAGCCATTTTTTTCTAAGTGTTACTACATACTTTGTTTTCCTCTAAGGGGCAATTGTAATTGTCGGCCATCTTGGAACAGATTGCCTTATTGCATTGACTTCTTAGTAGTTATAGCTATGCACCTGATTTGATTTGCCAGTGTTTTTTTGTCCCAAAGGCATCTAAAAACAAACTGGAGCGCTTCCCGTCTCTTGTGTAATTGCTAGCTTCACCTCCGAAGCCTCCAGGAGTACTTTTTGCAAACAAGAACGGGCAGAATAACTTTGAAACGCGCTCGCTAGCGCCACGTACGGGCGTGTCTTCTTTCCTTCCTTACTCCCTCTTGAACTTTTCATCCCCCCCTTTTTTATGTTGAACTAAAAATACCCAGATGGATGGCGTGGACTTGTTTGCGCTTCCTTGGCAGATGTGGTAAACATGTTAGCGTTGAAAGAAGAGCGCTTGTCAAAAGCGAGAGGGTGAGCTTTGATTTAGGAGCTGGCCTGCCATATGTGCATCCTATACGCAAACTAGCGTACTGGCGTTCCCACCGCCGAGGCTATTTTGCGCACGCGCTGCCGTTTATAGGATGACGGACTAGTCTTATTTGGACACTTCAACGGATGCCACGTGCCAGCCTAGAAACAAAACACGCATTCAACAGCCGAATACAAACTGGAAAGCTGTTTTAAAAAAGCTTTTGAATTCGTTTTATACTTTTTAGTGCGCATAATAAGTCCGTTTTAGGGTATAAAGAATATTTCCAAGTAATGTCTATATTTAAAAATCCAATTTCATATACTTATATACGCTCATGACGGACATGAAATAATAAAACAAGTATATTTGTCAATAGTGAGAGGAAAAACGAAGAAAAAACTTTGTTACCGGCTAAGGAAAACTATGAAAATATTGCGATTTATCATCTGGAAATGACGGTAATACACAACAATGGTAATGATATCCGATTTAAAGTTGTGTACTGGTATAAAAGGCCAAGATGAGCAAGCAATTGGTGCTGCTTTCTCCGCATGACATCACTAGCAGAGCGGCGTGCCAAAAATAGTTAGAAATGAATCCGCCTGACACGTCTCATCGTCGCAAAAACTAATTTTAGAGCCTGTAAAGCGAGATTAATGGAGGCCCTGGTGAAAGCTCTCTCTCTCTCTTTATATCATCCCAAAGTCTTTTTAAATCTTCTTTGCTGGCGACTTCCCGCCTCAGCCTCCCTCTTTGGCCTCCCACCAAAAAGCAAAACATCGACAGCGACGTGACTTTTTGTTTTTTCCTCCCCGAGTGACTAAAAAAGAAAACAAGACTTTTGGTTCAGTCGCATGGCTACGCACAATAAATAAATAAATCTACATGATTATGTAAGATGGCTAAAAAAAATGGCGACTCAAACGTTGGAAAACATCCTTAAAATGGCATTTGTTTCTTTTTTTGCATTTGAAATGGTCAGGTTGGTGCGCGCGGCAAAATAACAAGTACAAGCACGGAATTTGGTTTCTTTTGTTTTAGCGATAAAGGGATTTTTGATTTATGAGTTTTAGGGCTGTTTTTTTTTGGATGTCTTTTGTTAAATGGAATGTTTTTTTTTTGTTTTTGTTTTTTTAATCCTGCACTTACATCATCTTCCATTATACCAGTTGCATGGCATTTGTTTTACGGGAAAGGAGCTTATTAAAAGTCAGATAGAGCATCCAAATATCTGTCAAATATCCGTCAATATTTCTTGAAGGGCGAGAGAGTCATTTTTCACTTGTCCTAACATGTAGACGGAACGGAGAAATTGGAAATGGAACGTGGCCTACTTTTGCAAAGCCATAGATTCTTCAAATCACCAATAAACATTGATTGGGCTAAAATAACGACAACAACAACATAACAAATGTCTCCCATCCTCGGACTAATAAAAAAAAATCTTATTTTGAAAATAATGATGGCCAGGAAGATAATAATCCACTCTACTCTGTTTACATCAAAATTAATAAAGAAGAATTGCAGGTTATTGACGTCACAATAAATAATTATTAGACCTGAAAGAGACTAAAGGAGAATAAACTAAATGAACCAAACAGTTAGGTAAAATGATCCGTTAAAAAAGAAGGTATTAATAGACTTGAAAAATAACTTATAGTCCACAAAATTCACTACTAAAGAAGTACTATGCAAAAACAAGTCGTGAGCATACTGAATGACGTTTGGGCTAATCCTCACAAATGTTAGTTTGCGTGCAGAGGGAAAGGTCAAAACTCTTAAAAAAAAAAAAAGCCCTTTTCAAATCAAGCGGCACCGTGTGATCCCACGGCCCGGAAAACAGACGCCACCTTCTGCCGCTCATCTGGGACGGGACGGGACGGGACGGACGGGACGGAATTCAGCAGCATTCCGACTCTCATTTTTTTTCAGGGGGGTGGGGGCTAACACACGACCCCCCCCCCCCCACTCGCTCTGGTGAAAGGGGGCTTTATCACAGGGTCTGAATGGCGCCGATCCACACGGAGCCGCCGACAATGGGCGCATCATCAGAGGCGAGCAGAACCCGTGAAAAGAGGGACAAAAGGGCCTTTGGCTGAGAGGAGGGGGAGGCAGGGGCCGGGTTCAGGGGCCCCCGCTTGGGCGGGCAGGTGCACCCCCCCTCCCAATTCATACAGTACAGATTTGCCGGCCCAAAAACGTCATTTTTGGCCAAAGTAGTACGTGCTCGCCGTGTACAAGAGACTCCGCCCCCCTGACGTGGCCCTCAGTCAACACGGGGTCAGCTTTTTGAGGGAGGGGGGGGGGGCCTCATCTTGGGTTACCGACATGCCAAAACACGCAAGCCGTCACGGGAGCGGCCAACGTCAGCGTCTGTTTATATTTTTGACTCATAACCGAGGAGCTTTATGAGAATATTAAATCGTAAACTTGGGCAAGGTGCCAAGGCGGGTGCCCAAGTGGCGGGGCGGGGGCCAGGTGTGGCCCACCACAACACTATTTTCCGGTCCGCCAGAGGAAAACAATGGGCAGCCTAGTGGACGTGTGGTTAGCACGTCAGGCTCACAGTTCTGAGGTCGTGGGTTCGATCCCCCGCAACGCCATGGGAGGTCAGATACGGGTCTTGTTTTCATTTATTGAAATGATCATCCGTCAGCCGGATGGCCGTCTAATCCTGACCGTTGGTGGCGCAACAGCTGGATGTCCCGTTGGCCGCCTTAAGCCCCCCCCTTCCCCACATATGGTCACCATCGAGGATGATGGATTCCTCCCGGCGGACTTTGCTGCCGCGCGCATGTGAAATGATGACACTGGACGCTCCAAAACGGCGTTCGCTGAGGATTAGTCAGCGTTGGCCGGCAGGCAGGCAGCCTGGGGCCACCATCTTAGCTCTTGGGCGACAAGTACTAGACAAGTATTCTAGCATTCTTCACTATAATCCTTTTACGATCTTCAATTTATGACGTAGCAAAGCAAAGCAAAAAAAAAACTATTTGAGAGGGGCAACGACTGCGGAAAGACAAGCCAAGGCACGCTTGCTGGCTGGCTCGTATGTTGAGAAAGTCATTCTTTCAGTACTCGTGCACACCCACACACAAACACATACACAAACATATACACACACTGTCTCTACTAGCAATTTGTATTTTAATCTATTCTATAGCGTACACTGTCGCTCACCTCCACTTGATCCCACTCTATAAAATCAAAGACAACATTGTAATGCAGCTTAGCCACACAATACTGTAAAATAAGCCCCCCCCCCCCTCTTCCTAACCTCACAACCAAATCACATATAATACCAATACAACCACAATATTATTATGGATTTATCAGAAGCTCTTGCTATCATCATCATTTATGAGGAATTGAGAATAAACAAGTGGAATGAAAGGCTCATAGTTTGAATGTTTAGCAAAAAAAAAAAAAACAAGACGTGGCGTATCCAAAGCAGGCATGAAGTTAGTGGTGTGGGTATTTTTAAACCCCCATAAAGACTTCCTTTGATTTGATGTGCATTCATCTGCAGCATGACATAACCACTTTTTTTCTTTTTCTTTTAACAGTCATTAGTTATTCTTGGGATTACGTTTTTGACCACATGCCCAAAGTGTGGCCACGTCCAAGGGAGGAGGAGAGGGGATTAAAATCTTAAATCTGCATGCGCGGCGGGGAGGAAGAAATAAAACAACACGCGGGAAGGAAACCACACTTGATAATAAAAGCAAAACAAATCCCTGAATCCAGAAATGTGGCACTTGACGAACGGGGTCAAAAGTCAAGGTGGCCTCCTCCTAATAAAGTGCATTTATCATCCTAACGGCGTACTATAGATGTGGTGATTTTCTTAGGGAAACACCCTAGTCGCCACAAGGCGGCGACAAAGCGCAATCAACATAAAAGTAGTGGCTTACCACATCTTGAAGTCCAAGAACGATGTCCAAATGTAGGTAGAGCTTCTTTTTCTCCTTTCTAAAATAAAAGTAACATTTCTCCATCATCCTGTGGCATTTACAAACCAAGAGGGCAAAAAATAAAACAACTTTTTATGTTCTATAAGCAAAAAAAGACAATAAATAACCCTGTTTAATGAAAAATGAATCCAAGTCGGTTGGCAAAACCACTTTAATCGTCATTGTTTTTGCTCCTTCTTTCATCCACTTACAGTCATTTTCTTTTTTTTTTTTTTTTTGGAAAAGTTATTGGAAGTAAACACGTTTGTTGTTGTGGTGGTGGTGGTCTTGAAGATTGCTAAATGCTTTTCAGGCCTGGCCATCCACCGTAAAAGAAGAGCACATTCATTCGCTTGCATATTAAGATCCTACAAACGACTCCTTAACAAATCTCTAAGTGCCACAAAGTGGAAAAAGACAAGCATTTGGCCGACAGCCACCACGACGACAATGACCATGAAGCGGTAAAAAATCCCCCCCAAAAGTGAACAGACAGACATGGATTGGCACGGTAGCTTTAGCTTGTTGCTGAAAAAGGCCTAACGCACAGCGTGGGAACAAACACTCAGCAAATATCAACGAAAATAAAAGAGAAGAAGAAGAAATCATGGCATGTTTAAATCCGTTGATATGTAAACGCATTTTTTTCTTCTACTTTGCATGGGCGCCATTGGCGGTCCAAGTCAGTGATAAAAAAAAAAGCAAAATCTCCTTGGGCAGGGGGGTGATGAGCCGGTTTCTACGGCAACCGGCCATCCAGCATCTCAGTGGGCAGGTACCAAACAGAGCCATTTTTTATTACATTTTGCCATTGGCGTTCTTTTTTAAGGGTCGGAATTGAACTAAAATAAAGTCGGTGAGCCGCAAAAACAAAAGTGACTCCTAAAATGTGCCAAATCAATGTCACGTGATCAATAATGAACGGGTAGTGATCCGTAAAAGGCACCAAAAATCAACACAAAGTGACTCTAAATTGAACCCAAATGGAACCCGTTCAACATTCGAAAAGCAGAAATGTCCTTTTTATGTATAATATTTCTACTTGATAAATTCCCTATCTGCAAATAGAAACATGATTTGATCACATTTTGTGATTCCAGCGCGCTTCACAACTTCTTTTGGCCACAAGGGGTCTTGTGGGGACGCGAAATCTTGGGAAAAGGCGGCGCCTGTGACAAAGTACGTGATCCGGCACATAGATTGACTTCTTTCCTTCACTCAAAGTGTTCCGGAGGCAAAGTGAGACGGGCTGAAAGTACGACGACGGCGTTGGCTATCCTCTAACAAAAGGAAATATCGACCAAAAAATGAAAAGGCCGCATTTTTTTCTTCTTCTTCTCCCGTCGTGGCCGTCCGTATCGGTCGTTTGCGAGTCGGAACGTCACGTGACCGCGCGGTGGGGGGTGCGGGGAAAAGATTTTGTAGGCTTCCGGATGGGGAGCCGTGATTCCGCTAGGACAGAAAGGGGGCGCCGGCGAGCAGCGTAGCGGCTACCGTCAGCAGGAGGCGGTCGCGCGACGGGCTGCTGCCGCTCACGCTCTTCTCCAGCTTGGGAACTTCGGGGTTAAATTCATCATCTGGAGGCGGCAGGAGGGGGGGAGGGGTTGAAGAAAAAAGGAAAAAAAAAAAAAAAAACGGAACGCGCAAAGGTCATGATTAATTCATGGAAGCGACGCATGCAAATGGCGGATGATGCAATGATCAACAAAGCGGCAATTATCATCAGCATCTCTCTAGTGGCTTTGGTGCGTGGAAGGGGGCAGGGGGGGTGCTTGAGTCGGGCTGTTGCCTTCATACTAATGATGTTTTGTCCTATGAGCAGAGGGGGTCCAATCAGGAGCAATTAGTGCGCCCTGACCATTGATTAGAGCCAAGCAGAACATTAGCCGTATAAATTATATAACAATTGGGTCCTTTAGCATTAGCATGGTGTAGCATTAAGTGACAGTGATTGAGGTGGGAATTTGTCCCTTGAATGACTGTCTAGAAGTTGAAAAAAATGTCAACTCCATCACCCCCTCTTTTTGGAAAAAGCAAGGGATAAAAATCATGGTGAATTGTAACGTTGTGTCGGCCGCTATCCGTTTCCACAAATAGACTTTGGCTCCCCTGGCGCTAGCTAACGCACGCACCCAATCACGGTGACATGTTGTTTTACGCCTGGCCGCGGCCAGATTTGTCCGAGCGGACGCCGAGCGGACGCCTAGCGTCTCTCTGCGGGAGAGGGCCACGTTTATGATCCGCTACGGCGAGCTCGGTGACTCTTGTTTCCATTATTATTTATCCTCCCGGCTGTCCTTTTTCCCGTTTTTAATGGGGTGTTTTGATGACAGAATGAATGGACACGTGGTGACAAATGTGGAGGACAGACACTCACCAATGTTATGTATCTTGATGCTTGGCCTCGCCGTGTAGGCGCTGGACGTCTGACTTGAGTCGTCGTCATTGTCGTCCGAGTGCGCCACTGCGACGGGAGAAAAAAAGTCAGACCCCCCCAAAAACGTTTTAGTTCTGAAATCCATTCAAAATATCAAATATGTACCAAAATGGCTGACACTTTTGGGTGGATGGACTAATGCAGTTTTTTTTCTTACCTGTGGAGCAGCAGACGTAGACCCTCATTCTTAGGCAGCCGTGGGCGTGGTGATGGTGAGTGGGCGTGGCTAAAAAAAAGCAAATGGATAATGAGTGAATGCTGGGAAAATGCAGTTACCGTGTCCCAAAACACAAAGCCCGAGTTAGCATGCTAATAGCACACTTGAGTGTTGGTTGGAGTACGAAAACCAATCAAGCAAAAGACTTAGCGGGATGGGACGGTGGGCGGAGACACTAACATATGTAGTAGTACTCTTGTCCCACGGTGAACTCGTAACCCAGCGAGAAGGCGCTGTAGCGCTGGAACTTCTCCGAGAACTTGATGGGCGAGTGCGGCGCGTGTGGGCGGTTGCACTCCCAGCGCTTGAAGCCGTTGCGCGGGTCGCACGCCAAGTAGCCGCCGTAGCTGACCATGTAGAGGACGTACTGCTCGGCCGCCCCGCGCTCCAGCGTCCCTCGCAGGCTGCCGTTATAGTGCGGGCAGTAGATGTCCAGGTAGTCGTTGACGCTCACTTGTACCGTGTAGCCCTCGCGCCGCAACCTGCGTGGAAGAAGGACAGAATGTACTTAAAAGACACAAATAGGACATTTTACCATCCAGTAAAAACATTGTAGTAACTAAAATAATTGGAAAATAAGCCCCTGTGACTCCAACTATCTATGAATTGAACTAGTCATTAAAAGGCAATCAGCGTAAGAGTTGCAGTGACACTATTGCACCGCTAGACGGTAGTGTTGTGCTGCTGTAATGGCAACCTTGCCACGCCTGGCTAGCTCCCTTTTTTCCCTTTTTTTGCATCTTTGATAAACAAAGGAGGAAACAATCTGCATTCATCTGCGCTCGCCCCCCAAAGTCGACTGCACAAGCGTGGCCTTGTTATTAGTCCAATCCTCCAGAGACGCACGCGCCTATTTCATTTGGAAATGAGAAGGAGACATCCCGATCATGCGACCAATCCGAGCGGAACCACACACTTTTTCTTTTTTGCAGTCGTAGTTGTCAAAAACAAATTCCCATGAATATGCACTGTCAATAAAGTTAGCAGGTTAGCATTTCCTAACAAGGGTAAAGTCACGATGACGAGAAACTAACATTTCCCACCAAGTAGTAGCTATTTTTGTATTTGTCTTTTCCTAAATAATTCTACCAAAAAATACTCCTGCTTCAATTAGAAATCTTGCACAGCGTAGCAAAACGTCAAGGAAGCTAGCTCTGAGCTAAATGCAAATACGTCCATAAAAGCTAATGATCCTCAATTTCAATTGGCTTTTGCTAGCTGGCAGTGGACGACTCCCGGGGGTGCCGTATCGAGCGGGGCCGCGCCCTCAGCATTTGCGCCCCCTTGACGGAAAGGCCGTAAAACCCCCCCTTTAATTGCGGCGACGCTAACTTCTAGAGCGAGAGTGGTCTGACGAGTCGCCAGAAGAGCAAAGCGCTTTCCTTTCTTCTTCTTGGAGGAGGAGGAGAATATGACTATAGCCAAAATAATTGGGACTCAAAGGAAACGGCAAGAAAAGACGAAAACTGCATGGGCAGGATGAAATCCAGTTATTAAAGAGGGCTTTAAAGCGCGAGCGGCGGCTTCTCTAATGTGATTGATGGCGGGACGTCTGGGTGGCTGATTGATCTGACGTCAACGCTACCACCACCAGGTCCATCTTTCTTTTGGCGGCCCATTTTGATCATTCCGCAGGGCCGTGTTAAGTAAAGACATTTTGGCGTTTGGCGTGCACACTTTCCCCAAATGTTACGTACGTAGGGCTGCCTTTCTCTCTCTCTATTTTTGTCCATTTTCAGACCGCTTTCTCACTTTGGCGGACTTGCATAATTGATGGAATTGTTCTTACGAAAGAAAAGCCACGTCCTGACATGCTTTTTAGAAAGTCCGACCATCCCCTGGTGGGCTACTTTACGGAATTGGACTTTGCTGGAGAGTTTAAGACTTTGCTGGCTTGTTCTATTTGGCCATGAGCAAATCCCTCAACCTCAATTTTCTTGAGCGTTCATTTTTGAAAGTCTCCCACAAATGTAGTCTTTGAGTCAAACGTTTCTGCCATCCTACGCCACAACAAGCATTCTTATTAAATTAAAATGTTATCTGGCTAAAGCACGGCGGTGGACATTTGGCAGGGCTTCCGTTTGGGCCAGCCGGTCGCCGGCCGGGGAGGCCAGATAGGGACCCCGAAATGTTGGGGAAGGAAAAAACGAAAATACAGATGAAGGAATATTAAGGAAGCCCGATAAGAATTGAGCCAAAAGGTGCAAAAAGCCAGGAATGGAAATTGAAAGATGAGAGGGACGATTACCGGGAGTTAGGAGGCCAGTTTTTGGGGGGCGCTATCCCAGCTTTATCCATATGCCCAAGCGGGTTAAAGCTACGCTTCTTTTTGAAAGTGCCCTGCCTGGCTGGCCGGGAGCTTTCAAAGTGAAACTTTAGTGCAAAGCTTTGCCGTTTGCAAAGTCTGCCGTGCAGACGGAATAGCAAAATAGGGCGAGAAAGCGTGCGTGCCCCAGCCAGCTGCTGATTACAATTACAGAGATGTGCAAAAGTTGCCCTCGGCCTCAGCTAGACCATTCCCTCTTACAAATGTAACCTTTAATGGAGGTGAAAATGGAGCCGGACGGAGATAGGCCAGGCAAGATGGAACTCTTCAATTGGAAACGCCGAAAAAAAAAGACAGATTTGCCAATTTCAATTTTGCTTGACTTCCATGCCTAAAATAGGGAAAAAAACAAGTCTTTTTTTTTGCAATTCTCCATGCTTACATTTAAGTTTAGTGGGAGTGACATTATATGACAAGCAATGACTAAAAAAAACACTTTACCAGTGTTGTCGTATGTCCTAAAAGTAACTATGATGGCAAAATCAAATATTTTCAAGCGCCCTCAAGAAAATATGTTGACTTCTACACATACACACACACGCACGTGGGCGCACACACACATACACACACATTTCTAGATGATGAGTAGCAATGACGGCGAGGAGACGGCGGGAAGAAAAGAGGAAGAAAGGGCGATTTAGAGATTGGAAATGAGGAGAAAAAAAAGTATAGGAAAGACAGACGGAGAGATAAGAGGCTAAGGCAAGTCAATGGCCTCCCTTCTCCGTCTCCCCCCCCCCCTCCCTGTCACCCTTTATGATTGCCCCCCCCCTTCCTGGCTTCAGCCTCTGGGTAACCTTCAGAAAAGGAAGAAGAAGTGGAGATGATGAATTGTGAGAGGACGCAGATTAGCAAACATCGCTAGGATGATGAAAAAAAATGACAAACAAGGAGGGGGGAAGGTGACATTGTCGGGAGGGGGGGGGGGTGCAGAGTGGAAAAGGACACCCGCGGGACGACGTCGGGGGTAGCGCACTTTGACCACGTCCCGCCGGGAAGACGCGCAAAAGGTGGCGGCTCACCAGCGGGTGGGCTCACACGTCCATGGAACGGCACCCCCTCTGGTCAAACCTGGACATACGCGTGCCGTGGCCAGAAACAAGGGTGGTATCGGGTCACCGTGGTGGAAATGGTCATTTGTGGGACTTTACTGGGGTCGGATTTTATAGCGTTAATCCCACTTTGGAAATGTTGGCTTGGGTGGAAGGATTACAAATCATCACCCAATGACTTTTTCGTCCAAATGCTATTTTGAGACGCGGATCGGATGACGGACCGCCAAGGACGTCCGTGACTTCCTACGTCAAAAGAAATAGCTTTTAAAATCGGGTAAAAAAAATGAGGCAGAAATGATGGGATAGGGGGGCCTACACTCCAACGTATTAGAGTCAATCCAAATGACCTTTTTAGGGGTCATTAAAGTAGGAAAAATGGCTAGAAATGAAATCTTCCAGACTTTTTTGTTTTGTTTTCTTGACTAGGGTAGTTTCAAATCATTTTGAAAAATGCAAAGTAGGTCACCCATGTTTTCTGTGGCTGTGGAAACACAACCTTGTATTTGTTGCGTCTCCCAGCTAATCTAACGTGTAGCATCGCTGATCAATAAGAGATGCTATCGAGGATTAGAGGAGCCTGCGGCCCGGGCCAGACCAGGGATTAAACATGGCAACCTCTTATTTGCTTGCTGGCGGCGGCCTCCAACTCGTGAATGGGGAGCAATCTACTTAATATGCTAATTGTGGCCTTTTAAATGAATAATCCATCATTTTGCACGTCAAGCCCCCCCTCGTTGCTTAAAACGGCGCCCGTGCAGGGCCCTGTTCAAACCAGACCCAATCTTTTCCTTTTTTTGGGGTGGGGGGGGCGCCCTTATCGCGTTGCCAGGTGGATTTCAGACACGGCGTTCTGGACAAACAACCAACAATACACCCACGCGGCGATGGTGGCCCAAATAATTACCCGTGGGGGGAAAAAACTGGTGTAAACAAAGAGTACTCGGAATAATCCAAACGGAATTTGAACTCTGACATCCTAAACTTGTCTCTTAATTGAGATGCATTACTTTGCAGCAAAGAAGTATTTTTCTACATGACAAGAAAGAATTGTTTTAGGCGAATATGCTAGTTTCTACCAAAAAAGCTAGCATAGCAGCTAGTGTTGCTAGCTAGCATCAGATTTAAAAAAAAACAGTTAGGTCTTTTTTGAGTTAATGCAATATGTTTCCATAGTAATTTAGTACTAGAATTAAAAAAAAATACATATGCAGAATTGGTGCAGTACCGGTATTGGCCAATAGGTGGCGCATGGTTCGGTAATCGAATGTGCAAATGCATAACGGCAAATACATATCTCTGATGAAGGGGCAGATGGACATTTGGAGTCACAAGCAGTCAGCCAATCTGCTCCACTTTGCCGGCGTTAAAAAAAAGCTGCCGGCTGCATTCTGCCACTAAAACGTCTCCCGGCTAAAAAGCGCCACCTGCAGATTTTTTTCCGCTAACGATCGCTAGCGCACGCTTCCCATTCCGACGACGAGTGGCTTGAATCCTAATGCGGCGCCAACACGTGGCATGAAGAAAAGTGCAGCCAAGTACATACCATAATGGCCCGCAAACACGGTTATTACACGGCTTTTGTTTACGATGGCAGCCGAGGGATAAAAAAAAAAATAGAAGGCACGTTTATTGACGGGCGACAAGGCGCTCGGGCGTTTGAGGATTCCCGGCACGACGACAAACTGTGAAAAAAGGGGCTTTATTGGATTTTTTTTTCACCCTTTAATAACCAACGCGTTGGCAATCAGCCGGATTTGGAACCGTGATTGCCAAGTGGACCGGAAAAAATCAGAAGCCGTCCAAATGTCTTTTTTATTTGGCCGCAATGCAATTCGCCATCTAGCCACCGACACGTTTTTGTTGTCTAAAAATTCAATATGGCTCTCTATGGGGTTTGGTTCTGGGAAAATGCTGTTATTGCCTGGGCGGGATATGACTTTGTCTTCGGAATATGTTTTACAAAATTGGTCTATGATCTTTTCAAAAGTGATTCAGGACACAAACAATCCATTCCATTTTTTTTTGCTCCCAATGGTTGAACGTTAGCGCCAAATCAGCAAAATGATGAAGACGAGGGAGGCCTTTATGCAAAAGAGCTCCGGCGGCGCGCCTGCTAATTTGTCATATTACTACCTCCGCTGTCAGCGTGTGGCCAAACGTCACCCAGAGGTCGTGCCTTTTCACGCAAATTTTAACGAGGCGGGCGCTACGCCGGCCTTCGCCTGGAGCTGTCACTCAAAAACAAAAAAAGAACACACCCCTCAAGTATCTAATATCACCACGTGGAGTTTAAAAAATGTATTTATCTCATTTTAGGCATAAACTCATAAGCTGACATTAGCGGTCGCTAGCGACCATCTGGTTGAAAATGGATTGGACGTCTAGCATATGGCACAGTGGAACAAACGGTAGACAATTGTTCGTATATTTAGATATACTTTTTGCCCTCGGAAATCTATTTTTTGGTTATCAGATTGCCCAATTCGGTCGGACCCCCCTCCGCTACGTCATTGGGGATTAACGGGACGGTAAAAGTTTGAATTCGGGCCTGGAGGACAAAAGCAGACATTTGCATGCAAATGAAGACAATTTGCTGTTTGTTTGGCGGCGCAAATACAAAAGCAGGCAAGGCGGCTCCAGAAAGCGGCCAAGCGCGGAGCACTCGAAACACGCTGGCCTTTTAGATAGCGTTCCAATAGCGCCAGATGATGCCTTTTCGCGTCGAGTGCGACTTGGTTCTTTTTCGGCAAATTTGGGCTTTATGCTGAGGAGATCGACATTTCTTTTGTTATGGCAAAAAGATAGCGTTGAGTATGTCCCATAAAAAAATGGCAATTCTGGATATAGTCAATTTTTGCTGAAAAATGTATTAAACAAACAGAAGGGAGTGATAAGAATCACAAATAAGGCAGAGACTCAGATTGCTTTCCTCATTATTCTACCATATGTTTTGGCAATAAGCTGCTTCCAAAAACAGGCAATAAATATAAAAGTTGTCCCCGTAAACTACGAGTTAAGTCAAGAGTGGCACTTGGTTCTGTTTTTTCCCGTGAAAAGTCCGACTTTTAAGGTTCCCATAAATCCGACGGTACTCCAGCCAGAACCTAACGACGTCTCAGAAAGGCAGCGTCTCTCAGGCTGTCCGTTTGAGATAGCGCATTCGCTACTCCAGCGCTCTGGCGAGCTAACCTTTCTTTTCGCCGCTCTCATTTACACCTGGAAATAACGAGAAGGGGGGAGAGCGTCCGTCTCTGGGTTAGAGAGCCAATTAAAGCGGAGCCATCGGAGACGGAAGAAGACGGAATGACACTGGTCCCCAGGGTGGGACGGCGCCCGATAGCTAATACTGAGAAAAAAAGACAATCGTTTTGCGCTGTAATTAACAAATAGTGCCGCTGCAGTGCTTTTTTTTTTTTTTGTTGGCGGAGGAGGGCGGGAGTTTCCTGATCTTTCTGCGCGCGCCAACAAAACGCTTTGCATGTCAATGACTGATAATCACGTGGCTATTATGCGCAGAACGCCAATGTCAATAACCCAGAGCAAAGAAGCGGCGGGGAGGCCCAAGGCGCTAGCGTTAGCGTTTGGTCTCTAGGTCGCTTTAAATGTTCAAGGGTGATACGTCACTTCAAAACACCAGGGATGACTACGTGGAGAAAGCAGCACGATGATGGGCTGTGGCGCTTTTTACGTTAGCCTTCTGTGCATACAGAAGCTAGCTAGAATGTTAGCAAAGTCAGGCTAGCCCAAAAGACATGTTTAGCTGAGCTAGGAAGTCAAAGTTGGCGGCCTGGAAAAGTTAGCGCCAAGTTGTCTTTGTTTTTCCCTGCTACCTGCCCGACATTGGGCATAGCTAATGAGCTGGACGCGGCGTCCGACCTTATTCGGGACGACGGCAGACGTCGGAATATTGGACAAACGCTTAGCAACTTCTCATTAGTAAGCGGCGCGGCGGCGGCGCGCGGTGAAGGTGACACGGCATACGGATGCCTTTGACGGGGCATGGGGGAGCCATAGCTCATATAGCGCGGCGGAGGAAAAGGTTGCAGACGTTTGGGAGGAAGTCGGAGGGGCGGGCGGGGCCTCGGTGGGCTGCATTGCGAGCTGGGAAAATGGATCCTTGCTTTCCCTGCGGCCTCAAGCTACTCCTTCTTTGTATTTACGTTTTGAAAATAGCCACACTTAGCGTTTCAGGATACTAAGACTTTAGTATCAACGCAAAACTACAACATTGTGACTTGAAATTTTGCCGACGTGAACCTGAAGACAAAACAGTAATTGACGACAAAATGCCGTCGCTCTGGAGACAGATTTTCGTACCCTGGCCCTGCAATTCGCTAATTGTGTGTAAGGACCATCTTTCAGGGCCAAGTTTCCAATGGAGCACGGATCAACTGTTCCAGTTGGCCACGTTTCCAATAGAATCTCCGTCTCCCTTGTCGCCCAAAGATGGAAAGGCAGAGAGCGGCGGCGGTTAGCCGTCACCACGGGGGATCCACCGGCCGCCGCCGTCGACCGCCGCTGGCCGCCGACCTCATCATAGTGCATTTTCGGCGCCCTGATTAAATCTGTATTTAATTGGACTGGATCCGAGCCGTGATGGAACGCTCCCCCCGCCGTTTAACCCGCGCCGCGCTCCGTCCAATCAGACCGGGGAAGGTCCGACGGGAGAATTGCGAGCGGGGGAAAGGAATACCAATGAAGCGGGCTATAGCGCGCCCAGCGGGCTTTTGCCGTCGAGACGGAAGCGGAGCGCGTCGGACGATGTGGACGTGGTCCTTCTTAATTAGCGCGGGTAAAGACCCTAATTAGGTTGATTAGTTGTCTTTTAGAGTGCACGGCAGCAGAGCGGCTAATCAAAACTTGAATCAATTTACCTTCGGAGCAAGCAGGTGTTTCGCGTTTAGCCAAGATGGTGGCTTGACGTCCCCTTAGCTATTGTTATTTCATCTATCGATAGTTAAGCTAGCGACTAGCTGGGTCAAATTGGAAATGACGCAAACAGATGGCGGCTAGCGTTAAGGGAGGATCTCATTTGAGATGAAAGAGAAATTGCTAATGAGGGATTACAAACGCCGCCATGGATTATTGCGCCGTGCGCACACGCAAGACAGCTGCTGGACGCGCCTTTTTGCCAGCGCGCATCAAATGGAAAAAAACAACAAGAGCGGCCGGAGATTCAAATAAGATTATCTGCAGTCTATCATCTCTCCACGTTTAAAATGATGTGTTCCAGCATCCCACGTGCGCTTTAATGGCGCCCGGGGCGCCGTCTGTGGAAACACACCGGCGGGTATTAGAGCAATTTTCACACCGGGAATCCATCTTGTGTGTCACCATTGCTTTTACCGCCGTAAACAACAACCTCGGGCGCTACGGAATATTGTCCTCGCCGCGCCGCTGGACGCGCTCGGGCCTAGCCACTGTAAAAAATAAAAAAAATACTAATAATAACGGGGGGGAACCTTTATTTCCTGTGTCTGTCACCTGTGGCTCACGCTATCTGTGAAAGATGGGCTCTTTGGAGGAAAGTGGAAAGATTTTCACTCTGTGGTGCCATCCATTTCCTTCCAATAAAACGAGTATGTCTGAAACATTTACATTAGGAGCCTGACAGTGAGAAAAATACACATGTTGACACGCAATCCCTTCTCAGCTTTAAACTGCACAACTTGCACAAAGCCAAAATGACAATCTAGACTTGATTTGAGAGAAAGTCCATGTGTAGATCTCTTGGCTTTTCCTCCCTACTGTTGCTTAGCACGATCATTACGTACAGTATTTGATTTATTTCTGTCCGGTAATTCATCTTGCTTTACCTCCTCCGGGGAAGTGGCACAGAATCCCTTTAAAGTTGCACAAAGCCTCTATTTATCATCCCGGCGTACACGGAAACAGCAATCTGTTACACGCTGTAAAAGATTTAAAAACGTGCAAACACACACACATAATGAGACAGTAGATTCGCCATGAATGAGATGGAGGGCAAGCGTCTGGGGTCCGCCCACGCACGCACGCACGCCTTCCATCTCGCCATTGAAATGCAGCGCAGACGTCCGCGGGGACGCCGCCGGGCTGGCGGGCGGGCCGGTGCCTCGCAAGGTGAGGAGACGGAATTGGCAGATGCCCTTATGAATGAGGAGAGCCAAAATGGCCGCCAGCTGACAATCGCCGTAAACCCAACTTTTGTCCTACTCAAAGCCACGCCCACATCATTTTTTCCTTTAAACTACAGTGACATGCATCGGATTCATCTTCCTGGCTCAGATAAAGTTGAAATGAGAATAGGTGATATTTCACCAAATTGGAGTGTGTATTAGAGAAGGATTTCAATTTCCATGAAATGTTCTCATTACGCCAGCCAAAAGGGTTTTGGGCCTTTGTATAATTAGATCTTCAGATTGGGGATGTGAGGGGGGGGGGGGGCGCAATTATACTGGAAAATAGCTAATTAGTACTGGTATTGGGAAATGGCCTCAGAAGGCTAGAAAACAGGACTTCCTATACGTGCTCGTATTTGGACATGTGGTCAAGATTCCTGTGTAATTCAGAGCAAAAAAACCAAATAGACAGATAAGAAAATGCCCTTCCATTTGACTTGTATAAGTTCCTTTTCCGCCTTGAATGAATGGCCTACGGGGGCGTTCTAGAAAAAACCCTGCTGACCCGCTAAAGGTCTGGCTGAGCTAGAGCGCCATCATCACGTGAAAAGGTTAGACGGAGCCGCCAGAGAGAACAATTGTACCTATCTATTACATAGCTGATGAAGTGCTTTCACCAGCAGCATACTAACTAACCACCTTACTTTTAATTGAAGGCTAAGCAAGCCAAAGTGGGAGCCCCTCGTTTAGTATGTAGCCTGCCACGGATGGCTAACCGTAAAAATTCAAGTACTACAAGTAAGTCACTGTAGTAGGTACATTGAGTCCTAAAATTGCATCTAGTAGGATTTTGTATGATTTCAATACATCTTTGAAACGTATTCTGGGTGGCCATAAGAAAAAAGATTTCTTAATAACTGCAATATGTAGCCCCGCTTTGATATTATACAGCAGGGGTGTCCAAACTTTTTGCAAAGAGGGCCAGATTTGGTAAGGTGAAAATGTGTGCGGGCCGACTTTTTGCCTGACATTCTTTGAACCATTAACATTAAATGCAAATTAACTTTTTGGGATTTTTTTTAATTACAAATGGCATACTTTTACTTTTACATTTTTTTTACATTTAGGTTTTTACCGAAATCACAAACCACAAAAAATTAAGAAAACTATCAAGGATATCTAAGTTCATGTGAAACATCACATATTATTCACTATTATATGCTCACTGTAGGAACAGTGCTGAAAACAAAACAATGATCACTGCATATTCAAACTGTGATTTTGACCATCAAAAAAAAAATAATGAACTGAGATTTAAGAATTTATTCAACTCAGAGGACTTAACAAATATCTTGGCTGCACTAATGTGAAGGGTGATACTGGGATCTTGACTGCAGTATGTAGTCCAGGTCTTCATCGCACGCTAACGAGAAAAAGTCAAACTCAGTTCCTTTTGCCTCTAACTGTCTCTTAATATCTAATGAAACGTCTTCAATTCTCCGTGCCACAGTATTACGAGCCAGGCAAATATTGGCAAACTCTTGCTTCTTCGCGGGACAAATTTTCTCAACCATTTTCATTACACAGTCTTTAATAAATTCACCGTCACTGAAAGGTTTGCAGTGCTTTGCAATTAGCGTTGCCACTTCGTAGCTTGCCTTTGTGGCATTTTCATTTGACTCACGGGCTCTTGTGAAAAAGCTTTGCTGTGCCGTTAGAACAGCTTCCAGTTGCTTCACTTTTTCACCGCGTTCGTTACCAGTTAGCTTGTCGTAGCTAGCATGTTTCGTCTGGTAGTGCCTCTTAATGTTGAATTCCTTGAAAACAGCCACAGTCTCTTGGCAAATTAGGCAGACACAGTTGTTTCGTATTTCAGTGAAAAAATACTCAAATTTCCACTTCTCCTGGATGCGGCGGCCCTCCCGGTCAACTTTCCTTTTTTTGTTTACATGTTAGAAATGGGCTGGGCTGAAACAATGACGCAAGGGTCACGGCGGCCAGAGTGCGGCCACAGGGCTACTGCCATCTTCTGGTGAAGTGAAAAATAGCTTTTTGTACACATTTATTTTATACTGTGGTCAACAGTGCTGGCGGGCCGTGTATTATTGATTTCATGATAGAGGCCGTGGGCCGGTAAAAATTTGTCCACGGGCCTTATTTGGCCCGCGGGCCGGACTTTGGACATGCCTGTTATACAGTGATAGTACGCCACACGTTTTTAAGACGCCGCCTTGGTCCGGCGGGGTCCGTCCGGCCCCCGGCAGGTAGATGACGGCGCACGTGCTCGCTCGGCGTATTCAATCAGTGGCAGCGTGGCGTACCCGAGGCGATAATTGCACGGGCCAACCCGACCGACAGAGCCGCCGATACGTGCCGTGGAATCAAATTAAAAATACATTTGGACGCCGCGCTCCTCCATCGATCCCCCGTCGTGTGTTTTTGTCCGTCCGCGCACTTAAGCTTCCTGGCTTTGCCTTTTACCCACGCAAATGGTTATCGACGACGTTTTTTTTAATACCCCAGCCCGAAATGGACAGAAAACCTCGTTTGGATACAGAATACAATGGATACAATTTGAAGTTCAACCCCAAAAATAGCTGAAAAAAGCCAAATTCTTTGAAACGTTCCTAATTTAACGATAAGACACCAACATTTGAGTCAAATAGACCATCTTTACAAAAGACTTCCCTGACAAACAATCCAAATGGAAGCCACTAGAAGAAGAAGAACAACCAAGACATGAATCCCGCCCGTTGCACACTGGCGTATAACACAGAGGAGAGAATTCAATTTAAAAAACGGCCTTTACAATATATTCAATCAGCGCCATTGCGCTCGGCGCCACAGCCAACACGGGGGAACAAAAGAGGGCGAGCTGCAGGTGGACTCATGTAATCGCCCGGCAAAACCACCGCGCCGCTTTTGTCTCGGGGCGACGGTGCACGCCAATGAGCCCGCCCCGCATCTACATTAGCGCCGCTCGACCCTCGCCGGCATAAAACGGGCTAATTTATATCACCTAACATTTCATTTACTGTACGCATATCACAAAAAAAACACTACTGGCGCATTTCACAACAAACTATATCATCATAGTTAAAGAGCATCGTGTAATATTTATAAACAGAGCAAGCGAGGCAAAAAAACTACAAATATGGTCAATTACTGGTTCCACCTTAAACAATTGAATGGTAAAAATGTCCACGCCCAAATTTGGCCCCCTGTGACGCAAACGCCAATAAGTTGTCTGCGAGTTGACATCCGGCGAGCAATTAGGAAAGGAGGTGGATGAAAAGGCAACGGGGGGGGACGGAGCTCAGCGCCAATGGCCACAAAGGTGAGCCCCGCCCCTCCCTGCCCGGGACCTGGCGCTCTCAAGATGTTCCGCGTCTCCCCCCCCTAATTGGCAGATGGCCTCCGATGCCAGATGATTTAATGGCCTGCCTTGGAGTGCGTACGTGCGTGCATCCGTGCGCGTGTTTTTTTCCCGCCTCCGTCAGCCATTAGCCAGGACATCTGTAACGAGTTGGCCGGTGACGAACCTGGCCGCTAATCAAAGCATTTCCAGCTACGGTTGGTCTTTGATTCGTGCAGCTATCGTTTAAGAAACTATTTCAAAAAAACACAAGCCCTGTTCTTTAATGGTGGGACCAACCAGACCAACTTCAACAGATGTATGCTAACAATAGAAATATCAATGTTTAGGATCGTTCAACTACACGCTTGCAAAAACTTTTGAAAGTATGACCCAGAGACGTAACTTGCTTGCAGTGCCACAGACGAGGTTAAGACGCCCAATCGCGTTTGTCCAATAGTTTGTCCTAAATAGGCGTGTTGGCCTCCCAGGATTTGTGGGCTATTGCAAACTGGGTCGCTTTTTGCATGATTTTAGCGCTCCCCACGGCCCCCGCCGGTCGGAATTCATTAAGGCGAGCGCGTTCTTTATCACCGGGCCGTATAAATGTCCATTCAGAGTCACAAAACGACGTGATGAACGGCGGCGGAGGGCAACAATACCCCTTCTCGCCGCCGCCGAACACCTAATTAAAATCGACAGATAGGATGAAGGCGGAGGAGATTTTGAGGAGGCTTTTTACCACCACAAAACCGGGCTAATTTAGCCAAGGACGAGTCGTGAGTGGAAAAGTGAGCCTGGTCAAAGATGAGGAACTTCTTCTGTCGCCGCTTTGCTAGCATTTCAAAGCTAGCATGACTGAAAGTAACGGCTAACGTTAGCAATGGCCCAATGCAATGTATTTATTTCTTTAACTATAGATATATTTATTACATCGAATGTTTACTTTTGAATAATCCAGATGTTTGAAACAAATGTTCCATTCATTTGTGGTTAATATGTTTATTTTCTCCAATACTAAATGGCTAAGTCATGGCAAATAGCTAATAAAGTCAAAAGAAAACAACACTAATCATGGGTCTGATTAGATGGCTGCTTCTATTACTGCATTGAAAAGGCCATTGGGGAGCTTTTATTTCAGTTGCAGGAAGTACCGGAAACAAAAGTCGGAGTACTTTTTGACGGAAACCATCTCTGGTTTTGGAGGCATTCAAACAATCCCTAATATGAATCATCTGCCGTATTTGTACTCCCGGCTGAGCCATTTACGGGGCTTTGCGGGGAGCAGATGGAGCTTTTGCTAATGAGAAGCAGGAAATTAAAAGAAGGGGGAATTGAGAGGGACGGCCCGTCTGGCTGGAGAAGCGGTGGGAAGAAGAGTCGGGGAAAAAAAAAAAAGAAAAAAAAAGAAAATAAGCAAGTATGAGATGGAGGCGGGCGATACCAGGCGAATACAAATGGACACTCGTTTTGGGGGGGGGGGGTCTGGGAGGGGCGCAGTCGGTGGAGGTTGTGCGAGGAGAGCCGATAAAAGAACGGGAGAACCCGCCCGCCGCTGACTAACGATGAGACAAAGGCGGGCGGCCTGAGTCCACATCGATCTGGCCGCCGCCGCCGAGCGGTCGATCGCACCTTGAGAGGCGCACGCGGCGCACGGCAAAAGTCACCTGACCCCACCCCGGCCGGCTCAGTCGTGGAGACGGAGTCCAAAGCTCCATTGAGATAAGTTGTTACCTAGCCAATGGATTGACTCCAAAGTGAAAGAACTCGACTGTAATGAGAAACACAGCAAAACGTGACCTCTGACCTTTTGAGCAGGAGGTGCCGGCTGCCAATGATTGCTGCTGACCCTCCCCGTAGAAAAGGGATGAATTAACAAATGGACTGTACTTTGCCAACTGATTTAGACAATTCGGCAATAATTTGGTATACCACAAGGCGGCGTCCATGCACCAATTCTACAATTGATTCTTTTTGTATGTTCTAAAGTCAAAAAGGAGTCAAACATTGCCTCAAGTTGCATTTTAGGCGACCAAAATGTGTTTCGACAATAGTCCATTTCCTTCTCACCAAAACACAAGGTTATTATTTGCATATTTTTCATTTTCTAACAATATTTGAAAAGCGCTAACGGCTATGTGACCTTCTCAGCAAGCGTTTTCCAGTCAAACTTTCACTAAAAAGAGCCTCAAAACATTCTATTTCTACATTCACATCAGGCAAAAGTGGTCCTTTACTCTATTCCATCTACCATTGGTCGCAAAAACAAATGTCTGGTATTTTCAGCACAACTTCAATCCACCATCCGTCTCTGTAAAAAAGCCACTATTTGTGTCCGCGCACCACAGGTTGCCCACCCCGTGGACCCAAAGCCAGGCATTCTCTCAAGACTCCCGCAGCGTGAATGAATAAGCGGCGAGGACGGCGACAAAACAAAGAGCGCCACCCACCCAATCACCCACCCATCTACCCACCCACACGGTGTGGCTCCACTTACAGTAGGTTGGAGCTGTTCCAATAGACGGCGTGCCGGCTGCTGCCTCTGGACGTCTCCGAGTTGGACAGCGCCAGAGTCACCACGGCGAGGGAGAAAACGGCGGCCAACGCCGCCCTCGTCGTCATACTCATCATCGCGGTGAGAAAGAAGCGAGCGGAGGTGAAGAATAATCCACGGCAGCTACCAGCTCCCCCCTTTTTAGACGCGCTACACTTAAGTAGTTGGCCGCATCCGACTTACGTGTCGTTCAAGTCCAAAAGCCATGACCACGATGACGATACGTAGAGACACCGTTTGGCTATTTGTTTTGCCGGTGCTTTTTCGGAAAAGGGTCAGCCAATTGATGGAGTGCTTTAATTTGCTTGTTTGGAGCTCAGCTTGTGTCCGCCTGCCTGCTTGGCTGCCTCTCTTTCATTCACTAGCGAAGCTGACGGGATGCGCGCTCTCGCTCGCTCTCGCTGGCTGGCGCACGCTAGCGTCACCGACACGCCCTCCCGGGGCACCCACGTGTCCGTTTTTTCTTTAAGAAGAGGATTAGGTTCAGTGGAGGGAAAAAAAAAGGTGGCCAAGATTGGGAGTTGTCAATCAGAATTTTGTTGCCACTTTGGAGATTAAAATGAGAATTGTGCTTTTCAAGTTAAAATTTGGAATCTTGGACATTTTTTTTCTCTTTCTTTTCTTTCACCCTTCGCCAAAATGTACAAGTCAGGAAAAAATCGACTTTGCCCTGTAAATAATAGCATGACAGAGTCCTAACGAAGCATTATTCAAAATATTGGACTATTTAAAAAAGGTTTCTGCAATTCAACTTCAAATGGGAATTTGCCATTTGAAATAAATACAATACGATAAAATGTGTTTGGGCGGCACTCAAATCTCCGAGAATAAACATGCAAAAATTCCTCAAATTCTCCCCACGCCGTGATCGCCCCCCCATCCGATGCCCCCCCCCTTCCTTCTTTGTACGAATGTGGGCTCCACCTGCGAGCGTGGCCTCAATCTGGAAGCGCATTAATGATTCAACAGGAGCGGCGTCTTCTACTATTGTCTGCCGCCTCCGTTTTATTACCGGCGGCTCACATGGGTCGCTCGCCGGCGTGTTTGTGGAAGCCTTCGGTCGCCGTGGCAACGTCACACGCCAATATCACGTCGCGCCACTCTGGCTTCGCCTCCAAAGTTTAGGGGGGCTGCGGCAAAAGATGGCGGAGCCTTGGCAGATTGGGCTGGCCACGGGGAAAAGTCAACATTTTTTTAATATGGTATGGCTAGAGAATATAGGTATGTTTAATAAGGTCCTGCTGATTTTTCTGGTTAATCTGCTCTTCCCCACGTGTTTGAGAAAATTGGAAATTGCAATGGCAATCTACCTGTCGGTGCTCCAAGGTTAACGAAGAGATATCTTACTTGTAATTATTGGTAAAATGGAAAAAGCGCAAAGACGTATAGCTTCCAGTTTAAGACGGAAATAGAAATGGAAGGAAGGGTGTATTCTGGAATTTTAATTAACCTGTTTAATTCCGCCCCCCCGATGGTTGAAAGCGCTCCATCAGCCGTGCCATATTAATATCTCGCCTGATTCCAAATAATAAGCATCTGCCCGGGTTTGATTAACTCGACCAATTTGGTATCCGCTAAAAGTCTTCTCCATTTCTTTCCCGCGGCCAAAAGCTGGAGAAAAGTCCGCCACGTCATTAAATGTCTGCCGAGTGGGACCGCTCTTTAGAAAGCCAACCATAGCGAGAATGCAAGCCGGTCCAAGATGGCGGTAGAGAAGGCTCACTTATAACAGCAAAAAATATCATTTGTCTTTTCCTGGTTGAATACATGACATTTCTTGCATTCATTTTACTGGTCTAAAAAAATATGGCTTCAGTATTGACAAAATAGATGGTGAAAAGAATCCTATCCCATAGCACTAAGACGGAAAAACCCTATTGGACGAGCCCGAGGCCGCCGCGCGCCATTGTTTTTGTTTACGCTCGGCACCACGGCGGTTCCCTCGGGACGGACGTTAACTTCCCCGAGGTAATATCTGGTTTTGACACATTTGGCGGGTTGTTTTAGTCGGGCTCTTTCGGATGGCCGGCGGGCTGGTGGCCATGGCAACGGATTCCGCCGCATCCTCCCGTCCCGCCGCGTACGGCCGAGTCGACTCCCCTCCGTTGGGGCGCGGCGACGAGAGGAAAAGTGACAGATATAGCGTATAGCATAACGCGATATGCGGTGGCGCTTTTCACGGATGGCCCGTAAACTGATGATGTCTGGCTTTTGGTGGCACGCGGCGCCAATGAAAGCGCCATGAAATTATGGAGAGTGACATTTAATATGTTTCCAGGACCCGGGCGAAAAGCAGCGGAGGCCGGCCGATGCATATTTATGATGTGTGCTGTGCGCGGTGATGGCGGCCAAGCCACGCCGAGGTCGTAAGTTATTGAAGACGTTTGTTCCAAGTATATAGCAAGCCGCTTATGTACGTCTAATGCCTGGCCATCTTTGACGGAATTTTTTTTTGGGCCCAATTGACAAACGCAAGCAGAACGCCAAAGTGTTTATTACGAAGATAATTGTGCCTCATCCATCAGCATCGGCGCTTTCCATCTTAGAAGCGGTTATCGATTCTCTGACCAACTTGGTTCTGCGTAAGCATTATTGATGAAAGCGGGTGAACCAAAAAAAAAAAAAAAAAATGAAAATCTTCCTCGCCTCAATTTCTTTTCTTGTTGTTATCGCTCATTTCCGACGCTAATCTCTTCCTCGTTTTGATTGTTAATTAAGGCGCTCTTGATTAAAGTGGATGCGCGGCTCGGGCGCCGCTAAATACTGATTTATTTCATTCATGGGCAAATCTCGACAAATGTCAAACTTTGAATATTAAGCAAAAGGCAAAAGAGAGAGAGAGAGTGGCAAAAAATAACAACAAGGGAGGCACAGGCGGCCATGGCGGCCTTTTCAAGTCCACGCAGATGGAGACAAATGAACACGTGTTCCAATAAGGGCAGAAAAATGTATTTCTGTCTGCCGTTGCGCTGCTTTTCTCCTTTACTTTTTTTTTGCATTCCTGCCATGGAGGTAATTAACTAATTAGAAGTAATGGTCGAGCAATTCACCACCAGTTGTTTACTAAAGAAATGGTGCTATATATAAGATCATGTATAATTCGATTTATAATTGGACATTCTTAAAAGGGTGTTGCCTGCATATGGACAGATTCAAAAAGGAAGTCAGGTGAGCAGTACAACCGTAAAGTATGTCCGTAGCGGTCTAGTTTGTCATCCCTAGGTGAGATGGCGGCATCCTAAGTGAGTTTTTTCCATGTTTTATGCAAGCTCCAACATATTTTTTGCTTGAATTTCATTCATAGACGTCAAAAAAATAATAATTTAGCGTTGTATCTATCTTTTCTCTATTTTGAAATAAATATCAAGTCTAATTTGTGCGCATATAAGCCGTACCTTCGATTCAGTCATCATTTTATGGGCGTATATGCTCCAAAATATTGCATAAAAATCCCCAAAAGCCAAAAAGGGCCAAGTGGAGGGTCGGCAGCCAGGATGCATTAGGGAAAATGGAAGCCCGCTGAAGGAGGGCGGGACGTCCATCACTTTGTCCCCTGGAGTACGGCCCGCACTTAACCCATCCCACTGTTGCAAATGGCTAATCTAATTGCCATGATACAAGCGGAGGATAATGTCATCTGTGCGCCAATCAAGAACAGTGCTCTTCGAAGATGAAATGCACTAGAGGAAGCACCTTGGAGGGGGTGGGCCCAGGGGTCAACGAGGGCCCGTTAGAGTGGATGATGACCAATGTGGGGATCAACTGTTTTGGACTCAAAAAGGAGAAGAAGAAAAAATTCCCGCAAGCAGATGCCGGAGGGCTGTCAACTGATGGCTAAACATTGTTGTGGCTGCCAGAAAGAGGTCCTGAGAATAGATGCATGAAATATTGAAAGGAGAAATTGAAGGGCAGGGAAGGAAAAAAAAGAGCCCTTGGCTTCTTATGTGTAAACAAACAGTATTTTCAAGTAGAAATGCTGGATTTGTCGCAAATACTAAATGATGACTGAATGGAGGAGTTTAGCTTATATGCGCACAAATTAGACAAAACTACAAGATGACAAAGACCATGGAGTCTATTATGTCCAGATAGATAAAAGATAAACAAATAAAAGGCTTAATAACATTTGTTTTGAGGTCTATGAATGCAATTCAAGAAAAAAATGAAGTAAATATTGCATAAAACATGAACAAAAAAGTCACTTACTTGTGCCTGCCATAGCTTTCTTACCTAAGGATGACAAACTCGACCGCTATGGACACACTTTCTGGTTGTACTGCTCACCTAACCTCCTTTTTGAATGTGCAATAATCCAGCAGAAAATCCTTTCAATTCATATAGTACCTGAGAAATACTACATGCGATGATTTTCTTATCAAAGTAACACACTGACAAGCGTTTATCAAACGCGGCTGTAACGACAAAGCTGAACCGGGCTTTTTATGTAGTGTCGGTGGCGTTCTGTTTATTGCACTGTGGTACCAATGTTTTGTTTTTTTTCCAAGCTTGACTTCGTAAAGCCGGGAGATTTGTAGCACACGGTAAACAACAGCTGAGTCAATAAGAACGCTGCCCTCCGCTGGCTGCACCGTGAGCATCGATTGAGGAAGCAATTAGGATAGCGTTTCCGTCTTTTCACCCCAAAAAGCCGCTTTTTTTAGCTTTACTAGCGCATCACCCACCCTCTCTATTTAAAAAAAAGTTTCCAAGTAGCACCTGTTGCCTGGTTTCCGCTATTTGAGAGACTCGCCTTCATCAGCAATTGATCATCCTTTAGCCCGTTGGAAGGATAGGCGGAAACGGCGCTAAGTAGCCCAATGAATCAGAGCCAGAGTTAGTCAGCGTGGAGAGTTAAACGTTACGTGACTCCTCTAGAACAGGAATGAGTCACCAACCGAGCCCGGCGGACAAGGCGGACCAGAACGGAGAAATTAGGATGAATCGGCGACCTATCGCCGATAGCATTTTGTCTTCATAAAGAGGTCGCGGCCACGCTAATCCCCTTACACTCACCTACTTGTCTTTTAATATGCCGCTTGCGCTAAACCCCTTTTGGACGGAAAGACCTCTTCCCCACCGCGTAAATGTTAGGTCGAAAAGAGACGCTGCCTGGAAATAATGGAGCGCCTGACCTTTTTCCTTTTGGCTCGCCGGGAACCATCGCATTTTTTGGATGAAAGGAGATATACCGGCGAGGTGGATGACCGGCTCCCGGGGGACAAGGAGAAAATGTCAGAACGGAGACATGGAGCCAGCACGTTACCCCATTCTGGACATTCCTTCTTTTTCTTTCTTTCCCAGGCCGGGTGAAATACACTGCAGGGGAAAAATAAAGCAAGTTGACAACAGTTTGCTTAGAACAGGCTGTGATTAGTCTCCTTCCAGCCATGTTATTGTATACTCAAGCACTATTAACTCTCCTTTTTATGACTCAAACTACCGTGGCGGGGAGCCGGCCTTCACTTCAATGACTCGGCGACATTCGCCATTCGGATTTGCCATTCCAATTCGGATTGGAGACTAAAAAGTGGACCCAAAGCTTGATAAAGGTCTGAATTTGTTCAGAGTTCAAGCATCAGAGACAGATGGGCTGCCCGAGAGGTACGCGGGCCGGGCTTGCAACGTGTCCCAGCCTACGTAGGGGTCAGCGGTTGCTTGGCAGCGGCCCAGGAGCCCGGGGGCAGCGATGTGGTCACGAGATCAACGTGTCCACCCCGGCCAGAAGACCACCAGAAGCACCTGACCCAATTAGCTCTATGAATAATCGGCGCACTAGCTGGGATTCCACCTTTTCTGTGTCGACTAAAGCGCAACCTTCCTAGACCTTCGTGTTCGACACTACCCCGTTTGGTAATTAGCCTCATTAGCATATACAACAACTCCAATCTAATGGGGTCCAATTCATTTCATCCTGTAGCAAAATGGCACCTCACAGGAAGATTAATGCTTGGTTTCCATTTCATTTTCAACAATAACCCACCTACAGCCACAATGGCCAAGTATTTTTCATGGAGTATGTTAACTCCATCACCGATTTCTAAAAAGGACTACACAATGTTGAAATCATCATCCAAACGACTGGCCTCAAGTCGAAAAACCAAAGTCGCGCGGCGGACTCATAAATCAAGGTCCAACTGTAATTTAGCTGCTAATTTGAGGGTGGCGGTGTACCTAATGAAATGTCCAACGTCCTCTAAGGTTGTATTGATTTTGGAGTTAGGCGGAGGAGGGATCACGGCTCTCCGTCTTCCATTAAGGTAATGAGGCTGCTCTATCGCCGCCTCGCACACCTTTTGTGGCCCCCTGAATGGTTGTAAGAGCAAATAATTGAGTTGCCCTTTAATGCCAAGCTCAAACAAGCCAGTGGCGAGGCCCAGGGAGGAGACGGCGGGCTCTTTCCGCCATCAGTTAAAGTGCAGCCTGGCCCTACAGACCTTACCGTTTTCCCCGCGTGCCAACCGAGAGAGAGAGAGAGAGAGCAGACGCTTTGGTAACGCCGCCCCAAAGTTGACACGGCGAGCCCCACCACCCCGTGGTCTCGGCCGCCCGGGGCCTCCTCGGAGGACCCGTTTTGTAGCGCGCTAGTCGCTATTAGCATTTTCATAAAGGGCAATCGAGTCAGCGCGTCAGAAAACAGAGAAAAGGTCAGCGGGTTTCCTGAAGCTTAAAGCCGTCTGGCGCGTACGCCGGCGCACTCCATCACCTGGCCCGCTGCCACGGGCCGCTTCTTGCCAAATTGAGGGATTGCCCATTTTTCTCCTCGCTGACATTAAGGAGGCTCATTTAGCAACGGCTCTGGCGACCCCGATAGGCCCCGACTACACCCGGCTTTCCATACAAAGTCAATGTAATGGCGCGTGGAGGGACGATAAGCGGCGGGCCACTTCAAATGTTGCATTTTTCCTCAAACTATGCCGGTCCAATCCTAGAATTCGCGGCGAGATCTCCGGAGACGCACTGGTCGGGGTTCGGCGAACTACAAATACGAGTGTCGTCAAAGCGTAATGATTTGACGCCGGAGATTTGTGTTGTTTTCAAAGTCTCCTCACTTCAACTGGAGCCGGTGGCTCTTATCACCGACCGGCGTGTTATCATCACCTCGGCAGTCGTCCTTCCTCGCTCGCTACCGCCTTTCTTCCCTTTCTCATTACCTATCCTCTGTCCTTTTATTCCTCCGATTCTCTTTTTTTCTTCTCTTTTTTTTCTTACCAAGCTGGTAAATAAATCACCTAGCGGCCCGGGAGGAGATAACGAGGCGACGGGGGATACTTTCTGCTCGCCCGCAGATGTGCGCACATGCTTTTTGCCTAGCAGGTCAGAGCGATACAATACTGTTATCTGCAAGCGTGTTAAAAAGGGCCTGCAAAAATAGATGTGAGAGCTACTATTTAACTGTAAATAACCTTTAACATGACTGAGCGGCAAGTACATACATTGTGTGAAAATTATTTAAGCATGATTCTGCAACGGACTTCCTTCCCTGTAATGATTTCAATATTTTTCATGTAAAAAATCTAAACAGCTGTGTTCTTGACAAGACCAGAAAATAGCATGCCAGCTTTTACACGTTCCCAAGATAAAAGGAATGACAAGAATACTAGCAATGTAACAAACATGGACACGGGCTAAGCGTCAAATGGACAAGCTAACATGTCTTTGCTAGTAGTATGCTATTGTTACTCATCATTGTACGGATGGATTTCCGAGTACAACCTATCAAATAGCATTGAAGATTACGCAATGTTTTTGTTGACTTGAACCCTCTGGAGGAGTGACGCCAAAGAATCAGAAGCTCTTTTGTTCGTAGTGAAACGCCTCCACTCCAACCGCCATCTTTTCCACTTTGTGAATCAGCGGCCGACCGGCCATTGGTTCTTCTTTCATGAGACAACCCACACCTAGCGTTTCTGCCATGAAAGCAAACCCACACACAGACGTACGCACTGTCAAAATAGAGTCAAGCTTCACTCTCCGAAAATGTTCCACTGACGTCACATTGGTTATAACTTTTGACTATTTGAACAAAGAATCAATCATCAGTAGACGGGTAACACGTTCTCTGCACTTTCTAGCATTTGGCATAGCTGGAATAGGCTCCAGCACCCTCCGCCACCCATGTGAGGATAAGCGGAACGGTCCGTGACTGTGGGGCGCCTGCGTACCAGTAAGCCCACTCAAAGAGATGGTAAGAAAAGGTTACAAAGAGGCTTGTCGTCGCCGCGGTTGGGGTCGTTATTGCAATAAAGAAAGATGTGGCGATGGTGACGGTAGGGAGGCATTAATATTAAAAGAAATGAGGCGTGAAGAAGGACTTTTATGAGGCTTTTTTCCCTCCGTGTGTGCTCTGCGGGGGCTCTATAATTCTGTGATTGCTGTGTACTAGAGGGGGCGATGATTACCCGCTTCCAAGCAGCGCTCGCCGCGCTAACGACGGAATTAGGTGCGAGCCAAGGTGCGAGCTAGAGGTCACATTGTCATTGTGTCGTACCTTTGCCGAGTGATTGCGCACGGAGGCAATCACGCGTTTGAGTGCGCCACTTGTGTCGCCTGCGTTATTGCTGTTGGGAAGCTGAAGCTAAGGCCCTTCCTCGGCCAGTCGTGTGCGAGGAGGCGGAGGTTACCACAGCACAGAAAGGAGGGCGACTTTATTGACGGGTGTTTGCGTAGCGGGCGCCAGTCAACGGATAGGTTACGTTGGTGAAAACGCAGTCAAGTGGGCTTTTTTTGGGGGGTGTCAACGATAAGATGTTCAAACGATAAACGCGGATAACAAGGTACAAAATTGCTAAGTACAGGGGTAGAAATATAATACAATACTCACAAGTGGTGACATTTTTTGAAAGGATTGGGGGTCACTACTCATGATAAACTCATTGAAATTTATAGAATGAGGAAAAAAAAGGTTGTACCAGATTGAGCAGTACCGCTAGCTAAAGTTACATTGGGACTAGCCCTGTAGCATTACTTGTAAGAAGCTGCAATCTACGAGTACTTCAGAAATAGATCTAGCCGCACGGTGCTTACCTTGACAAGAGCCACGGTGCGCTGAAGACTTATTGGGATTTTTTTCTTGGCGCAAAGCCGGCGCTCCTCAATAGACATCATTCATTGCAAGATGAAATGAAGGAATATCATCATCATCATGATGGAGATGCTGTAAAAAAGAAATATGGCATTAGCGTTCTGGAGGCTGCTTTCATTAATGCTCTAATCTACATAGAAATGTCTATCTTTGTGTAATTCCAATCTACTTTGTTTACATTGGGAGCCATCGCATTTTTAACGACACACCAATTGAAATATGTCTGTCAGGTGTTTACTTCAGTCCAAGTAGATTTTTGTTCTTGTTGTTTTTTTACTTACCGATCCAACGGGCATATTTCTCGACTAGTACAAATAAAAAGGTAACATATAATACAAGTAAATGACAAATCATTTTTTTGACGATTTCTCAATTGGGAGCAATCCCAGCATAATGTGGGTGTACTTAATGTTATGTCCTGGGCTCCAAAAACAATGGCGCCTCTCCCCGTGGACGTTGCACAAAAAAGCCTTTTGTCTGGTCCATGTTTCTCTGAACCATAGACAAAGCGAGGAGGACGAAGAGGGAAAAACTTGGCACTTTCCCGCGCTTTCTCATCCAAAAATATCCCAGCGAAGGTTGCCTCGGCGCATCATGCCGGCAGCTATACTTGTGTGAGATGAACAATGAAAACCCAGGAGGCCATTCTCCACTACTACAATCCAGAATCTGGAGCAGTGTGCAATTTAATATCCATTACGCCGACTCCTACTCTATGTACGTATATTTTTCAATGAGGACAATGCCGCGGAAATGTCGTATCGGCCACTTGCTAACAATTGTTGATCAAGCTAACGTTTGAAGCCCGGCCTTGACAGCTATGTTTAATAACCAGCTTTGTGTCGACAGTTAAGAGCACAAAAGGGCAAATTCTAATTTTACTCTGGCGCACCAATCACTGTTTGTTACCTGGTCTCATGTCAAGTGCATTTCATTGTTTGCCTGCGCGAATGCCATCTCCAAAGTAGATGTGTGCGCAAGCATTTGAATGATTGTGTTTGTTGTTTTATTTGAAACATAGATGTTTACATCATATGTGACCAATATGACCAATTTACATCAACGCAGGCGAGATAGTTTTGGCTTGCTGAGTTTGATCTGTCGTGGAACTATTCGCAGCCAATGAGCAAGCACCTTCACATTCTCTTTCATTGCAGCACGCTGTGAATTTCAAAATAGAACATTTGTTAAGAGCGACAACGCATGAATTCATTGATTTCAACAGGGATTTATGGTTCAAGTTTTTAACATGCACTGTGTATAGTACATAGTGTAACGATGTCATTTGCAGAACTTTGGAATCGGGTAAAAAGTTTTTAAGATGTACTTTAAATTATGAAAAGTATTATAGACGTGAGAGGTTTCCAATGAATTTTGACTGGTAAGCCGTAAGCATTCATTGGATTGGTCAATTGGCGTCTTCCCTAGTTGAAATTGATTCGATGTGTATTACAATAAAATGGCGGTGAGTGAGTTTAAGTATTTGAATAGACGTGTGGCTAATATGTTATGTATAAAGCGTGTGTGGTCGTTGCGCACTTGTGTGTGCGTGTGTGTGTGCGTGTTTGCGTATTCTTCTGGAGATGTCATTCAAACAGCACGCAACTCTGTGGGGCCGCGATAAGCGGAAAGATCCAGATTCGGTCTTCTGCGCCCGGGCTAATTTTCATAATTAATTAAAGCGGCTGGTAAACATTCGCGTCACGCCGACTGATAAGCTTCCCCCGTTGTTCTCGCCCGTCGGCGGCGAATTCATCAGGCGTTTGAGTTTGGCGAAACGGACGTTACGACTTGTTTCGGTCGCCCGTGACGGCTTGGCAATCAAAGTGATGGGCCTCAAGTTGCCTTGGCGACAGGCGCAATCGCTCGCCTGATGTTCTTAAAAGTGGCGGGGATGTCTTCAGAAGCATCTTTTAAAAGACGCTTTGTCTATGGCGGAGTTGTCCAAACTTTTCGGTCGCTTTCAGACAAATTCAACAGAGAATCGAGCAAAGACAACTAATTTGCAAAAAAATAATTGTTTTTGCTCATTTACATTCTTATATGGCTTTAACAATAGATCCCCAACCCAATCAGCCCATAAATAATAGTTTTTTTTTTGGGAATGAAAGGTGAAAGGTTAAAAATGTAAAGTGTAAAGGGATCTTTTTCTCCTGCCTTCATGCTTACCTGTATCTGGCCCACTTTTCCACTTAAACGCTCCCGGGACAGAGAGGCCTGCAAAGTCCTGAAAGGAATTGTAAATCTTAGCACAAGGAGGGATGCAGAAAATTGCGGGTGAAAGAGACAAATGTAAGAAACTAAGAGGATCCATCCTTTCACACACGGTGAAAGCGCTCCGACAAACTCTGAGACCCATTGCGAGCGGACCTTTTTATTAAACGAAAAGAAAGACGTACCAGGCGGGAGGTAGATGGTGTGTGTCACCACAAATTTGATTATGAAGCAGACCGGAACGGCGTTGGGAGGCAGAGTGCTGTAAAAGAGAGAAAAAAAAAGGAAGGGAGGCAATGAGGCTGGAATAAGAGAAAAGGTGTCGCGATGATTGAACGGCTTGAGGAAAGCAACGGAAATAGAAGCAATGTCAGCAAAGAGGAGAGACGGAGGACGCTTCGTTGACTACTTTGCTTTAGGTTATAAGCAATATACAAGTCAAGAAAATCACAAATGTAATGGATTTGTCGACTGTAACTGGAAATGAATGAGTTAATGCCTACTAGCAACAACAACTAATATCCTGAATAGAATGTAGCGAAAAATACGTATACAAGACTATACTGTATATATTTATAATTACACCAGCAAAACAAACTTTGTAGAGCAAAGAGAGTATAAAAGTCAACATTACGATCAGAATTTATCATATTGAACAAAATGATGAACATTTTTTGCGTTTGTATTTAATGCTAAATCGGTTTTTTTCCTTTAATGTCTAGCCAAACTAATCGCAACGTCATTCTGAGCAACGATTATGTATAACTCCGCTTACTTTTTACAATACTGACGGGTTAATAAAATTAAGTACATTAAAAATACATCCTGATATGGTTTCCAAAATGTTTTTACCAAATTTTCTTGTGATTTCTGTCTTAATAACAACGTTCTACTCAAAAGAGTATAATTCGCTAATTACACCACCTGGGTCAATTGGAGTCGACGTCGCAGCTAATCTGACGTCACCTCATGCTGCATTCACAACAGTGGGATTTTGGAATGTCAATATCGAAATGTCCATTTCACCCCATTTCACCGGATCAATTTGTTTTTACAATTTATTTATTCACTTACACAGGCAGACACATACACACGTACAAACGCATTATATACATATATGTATAATATATGCACCTTCTCCGTCATTATACAAGTACAACGAGATTCACCTTAAATTGCAGACATAATAAGTCGCACTTGGCCCTTTAATGAGCCTTTTCCTTACAATTGGGCCCATTAAGCTTCCTTGCCTCCACGGGGGATTAAACGCACAAAACTCACAATAACGATCTCTTGATACGCAAGAAAAGTAATCGGCCAGTCCATATCATTAGCCAATCTCCCGGCGATGTCGTTACGCCGCGATAGAAACACGCCGAGGCGTTTTATGGTTTAACGACGGCGGCGCGGCGAGGTGAGCGAGGGTCGCCCGAAACACCCAAGCACGCGTCAACGTCACCGCGCCGGCCATTAGCGTTTGCGTATCCGTCTTCGAGGCTCATTTACGCGCAATCATTTTACATCAAAGACCTGGACTTGGACTCACGTCGATACGCCAGCCAATGAGTGAGTGAGGCCTTTGGTGCACTCTGCCTCATTATTGGCGCCAACGTCACTTTAGTCTAGCGCAATTAGCTCAAGGCTTTAATGAAGGCGCGTTGTAATTCAATATGGGGAAAAGCTTTCTCTAGCGGCTATTTATATTGTTATGGTGGGAACGTGTTGATGCTCCTTATATTGTTATTGTCAACCATTTTGCGCTCATTCTAGCTCCAAAATGGTCCAAAAATGGACACACATGGTACAGATTTGCATTTACAAAAGCATTTCTTGTCTATATCATACCTTAATCCAGTTCCTTACTACATTAATGTTTGACTTCCCAATTTTACTACATTACAGACTTTTAACTCAAATCGTCTGAACTCACGTATTGATTTGCATTTCCAAAACAAACCTGGACTTTTGACAGTTTGTCTAGCATGCTTAAGATAGCGCTTTTGGCTGGATAATTGAGACTCACGACGCGAGTCCCGCCTTGAACACCCTAATATCATATCGACCCGGCGGGCCTTGTTTATGTCGCATTTGACGGCGCGTGATCAATCGGGCCTGGGCGCTTTGATTGATCACCAATATTCTGTCACTGGCATTGATGGTGGGGGGACGTCTGTGCTTGGAATAATGTTCCCTAAGCGGGCCTGGGATGAAGAACAAAGTGCTGAGGTGGTGGTGCTGGTGCTGGTGTTATTACCACGGCGGATAAAGTCAGCCTCTGGCGCTTCCTTTGGTGCCACACTTCTTCCTGTCTCTGCTCATTATCCTACCCAGACTTCTTGACTTGTCTTTTTTTTCCCCTTCTGTGCATTGCGTCTTCAATGTATATGTGTGTGTGTGTGGGTGTGTGTAGGGTGTGTGTATTTGTGCCCTGGTAGCGGCTGGTGCTTCACTCCATCCATCTTTGTCTGAGTGCAGACACACACACACACACACACACACATATATATACGCCTGCCTTATTCATATCCTCCCGGCCGTCTCCGCCACAAGCGAGTTTCTCCTTGACCCGCGTTGCAATGTATGGTATCAGAGAATACCTTTTTTTTTTTTTTTTTGCATTTCTATCTTATAATATAACGGTGTGATTTTTCGAGGGGATACGAGCAGCTCCCCAGTAAAATAAACCAATTCCACATGGCTGTTCATCAAAGCGTGGAAAGGTGCTGTGAAATAAGATCATTCTTTACCGATTCCCCATCGAGGAAATTGTGCTGTTGCAAAAGCACAAGTAGTCAGAGGTAGAGAAGAAGTCTATCAAAGAATTTATGCGCAAACAACAACAAATACACTGTATTATATGGAGTATAAGCCGCTTTCCCCCCCTATTTTAGCTGGGCCTACCACTTATACTCCAGTTCCATCCAAAAAAACTGTTAATATATTTCATTACTGTTTCCTGTTATTCCATAATATTTCATTATGACTTCAAAGTATGTTGGGTCTTTGTTCCCGATAAAAATGTCTTTTCCTAAAAATGCAATTTATACACAAGCACGACTTATAAAAACAATTTCCTTTGACCGAATGTGGAGATCAAATATTTGGACTATCTCGGGCCACCCAGCTGACATCTTAGAAAGTGGGGCTGCTTTATTTTCAAGCGCTTTTTTCTTCCTCTGCACACGTCTTGCTTCCTTCAGAGCTTCAGAGGAGGGCCAATTAAAGCGCTGGGCTCCAGCCGGACTCTCTCCGGGGCCGCTAATTAAACAGGAGTCTTCCCCCGCCGCCGTCCCGCCGTCCGTCTCCATCTGCCAGCTCTTCCCTACGTCCTCCTCGGCCGGGGAACTTTACGTTAGTATGGTGTCAACTTGACTAAAGTTGTAGTTTAGAGAAAGCAAACGCGGAGGTGAGTTGACCAATGGGCAAGGCCCAAATGAGGCAATTATCTTTGAAGCGAGACAGCCTGCTTGAGCCAGCCGTGCGAGTATTGTCAAGGAGACGACGATGACGACGATGGCGGCGGTTCTGACAGCTAATTCAAAAAGAGAAGAGGCTAAAAGCATTAAACGGCCAGATAACCGCAGCTTGTCATCGCTCGGGAGAACACGGCAACAGCGGCGGCGGCGACGACGTGTCACCCGTGTCAGAAAAGATTACAGTTTTTACGCACATGCCTTCCATCTCGCCGCTGATGTTTCTCCCATAAGCGGAGACATTTGGCCTTATTTTACTTTTTTTTTCCTCCCGTTGCTTTTCTTGTTTAAAAGAGGCAAAAGACTTTTTGTTTTAGCTCATTAGTTTCACGATATTTAGTGATCCGACAATCTCATTTTAAATGATAGATTTTGCATCATTTTTAACCAATAGGGACTAAGATAATATGATAAAAAGATGTATAAAAGATGAAAAATGTAGCGTTGGCAACATGGCGACAAACGTGTCTGACAAGTGCAACAATGGACAAGGATGAATGTCGGACATGTTGCTATGCATTATTCATCTCTACCATTTGACAAGCGTCACACTCAAATGTGTTTGTGGATTACAAGCGCTAGAAATTCTGTGGCTGTGGAGAGGGCTGCTTATAGCGCCTATCTCACACGCAAAAGAGCCTCTTTAGCAACACCAGGGAAGGAAGAGCTTTTGGTTAGGTTAGTAAGCTCCACTTCGCAACGTGAAACCGTCCCGGGGGAGGAGGCTAAGTAGCCTGGCCGGTGGTCAATATGTCAGACGGCGGCGTAATCCGCCATGATGAATCTACACGGCCCGGACAATTAATAACGCCGGGCTCGTTAGCGCCCGTGCCATTGATCGCCTTAATTTCAAGGAGGCGTCGCCGCCTGCTGATCGATAGCAGTCGTCCATGGGCCCCCCTCTACGCAATAGAACCACCTTTGGGTTTTTATATTTTAATATTTGCTAAATTGGGAATGATGCTCATTGACCACACCCTCAGAGCGATCGGTGTAGCTGAGCGGCGACACTGCTAAACATGTTGCGGACACGCTGATCGATGACGGGACCATTAGGGAGTTGTGTGTGTGTGTTTTTGTTGTTGTTGTCGTTTTTTTATCAGGAAAAGTGCTTGTCCAAGGCTGCCTGATGCTTAGTGAGGCACTTAAACGGATGAAGTCACCAAAGACATGTCAAGGATGGAATCCAAAATGCTGTGTGAGAAGATACGCCTGACCGGGGAGCCACCTCATCACAATTTCACTTTAACTCTTGTGCTCCATATTGTTTTTAACCCCTTCACTATCAACAATGAGCCATTCTATAGCACGACAAGTAGGTTCACGAGAAATAGTTTGACAAGCGAAACTACACTGGAAGCATTACCCCAAATACCCCGACGGAAACCCACGAGAAATTTGACAGTCAACGTAGGCGTCGCTTTTAAGCCTGGCGCACGCTTGGCATTCTTTGACATTTTCTACCTTAATCCAAGATGCAAAAGTGTGAAGCCGGACGACGTGTTTACCGGAGGCCAGACTTTGAGACGTGGCTAACTAGCCGGCGCGAAAGGTCACCCGCTACATAGTAAACGGCCCCATTTTGCCGCTCTTTGAGATTCCGTAAACATACCCACGGCGTTATCGTCCGCCCGTACGGCGGCGACTGGAAGCAATTTTGGCAGACCATTGGTAGATATACGGCGGACGCAGGCGTACGCTTTTTTCACCCCGCCGTCACACCTTCAAGGATGGAAAGATTGCCCGCGTGAAACTCAGCGGGGGCCAGCCGGCAGCTGCGATTAGCTCAGCAACATTTTGTGGGGATCGTCAAACGGGCCCGGGCTCCTTTTTTGCTCCATTAGATTTGACCCCGCCGACTGAAGCAAAGTCAAAGTCGGCTGGGCTTTTGTTTTTGTTTGCGCGGCGCATTAAAAGGGCGGATGTTTTTTTTTCTCCCTTGCAAATTGAATGCACACAAGAAAATTGGAAGCGGCTTAGAGGACAAATAATGGGCCTAAAAGTGTAGGAAATTCAGATGGCTAGAAGCGGTGCTTGTGTTTTACCGCCCTCTTGTGGTGAACTACCCTCAGTTTACATAGTGACTTTTTTCTTTTATGTGGGGAATTATTTTTGATGATTTGTTTGTTGGGTAGCTGTTATTTGATATTTTTATGCCCATTCTTATACAAATTTTACTTCTAATTGCAACTTAAAAAACGAAAGCATTTCTCAATATATTTGACATTTATTTCAGATATGGCAATCAAATCATAAATACCTCATGGCAATGGGCTCATGCGCTCAATAAGCCGAGGTTTCATGGTCGTGTTCTCTCACATAATTTTTTTAGGCAATTCCTTTCAGAAAAGTAGCTTTACGTGCACATGACAAAAATAAGTGATGTTAATTTCCATCCAGCAGCGACATGTCACTCAAAGCCACACATCTATGTTGTTTTTGGGGGGATATGAGCCAAACATGTGGCTTTTTTGTTTCTTCCGAGCATAACCGAGTATTGACAAGTTTACAAAAAAAAAGAAAAAGATTAGACAAGTAAACGTGCAGAAGTCTTTTTCCCGTCAAAAGTGAGGCAAGTCTTTTCTTCCATCCTTTTGAGTCCACGATATCCCACACAAGGCGAGAGGTTTGTAATCCAAAAGCATGACAACGACTGTACGTACATTTAAGAGCGAGGCGTCACTTGAGTAGGATCCCAGGTGGGCTCCTCTTTTTTCCCCTCTCACCGCCATCTTTATTTTTGATTGGCAAGAGGCCTTCTGAAGAGCAAAATGTGTGGCTCTGTCGAAAGACAAAAAGGGACATCATTTACAAACAATATTTTTAAGAGGCACTTAAGTGGGTCGTCCACAGTAGCTTTGGGCGTCAACCCTTCACACTTTGGCTTACTATTACCTAAGCTAAATAAACAATGGTCATTCACTATTCTGTTTACTTGATATGAGCACTTACAATTATTGTAGTGACCACACACAAGGAAGACTATAACATTTACATAAATTAGGCTATATCAAAATATCTGGATCGACCCACAGGAACAAGTGATCAATATTTGTAGGCATAACATTGTCATTCCAAAAGCTGTGTGTGTGTGTATGTGTGTGTTACCTGGCTGGTGGATCATGTAATGCACCCATCCTTGACTCTGTTGGACGCCAAGGTTCCGCCATTCGGACTCTGACATTAAATGTGTCTTTGGCACACGCTTGGCAATATCCTTGGGCAGCATGACATGCCTATATATGCCAGGAAATGGGACAAAAAAATTAAAATGTATTCTCCAAAACCTGCTTTTGCCTCTTAGGTTTCAAACTTCGAACTTTGGGAAACTTGTTAATTATACAAAAACGTACAAACATACCCTTATATTTGGACAAAATATAAATGAGTCAGCTATACATACCTGTATTCGTATTTTTCATCGTCATATTTATCAGAGTAGTATATCTGCTTTTGCGACATGGTGGCAACCTGGTGGAGAAATACAAGTTTCAGACGAATTCAAGGACAAGTTTGTGAATACATATATACAGTTAATGCACATGTCAACATGAAATGTGCATTTTTTTTAGCATTTGGGTAGGTCAGCTAGGCTAACCGCTGCAAACTCGAATGAATAGCTTGATTTAAGGACTAAAAGAAGTAGTAATTGTTCACGAAAGCACTCGAAATACTAAAGTTACCTTGAACGATTCCTCGACAATGTATAGGTGGAATTTATTTGTTGTTTTTTCGGCGTGGCCCACTTCAGTGACGATAATACTATCAGCCCACTAGTGAAATGCGACCAAGAGCCCGCTTTTCACCATTCAAATGTATCTCGCCTCCTCTTATTGGTTGACATGACTATAGCATGTTCGGCTCCAATTGGTCCAGCTAATCCGTCGCTTTCGAATGACGTACCAAAACCATGACTTCCAGTTGGACCCGGCCGTATTTTGGTTTTGTTATGTAACAATAATAGATATTCTTCGCACTTTGTTGTTGTGCAAAATTTATTGTTAGTTCTTATTTTACTAATTCATGGTTTTATAAGCCTTTTCCTGTCTCAAAAGTGTCCCTGTGCCATGTGCTTTTTTCTTGTTGCTGTCATATTGTGTTTTTGCAGCATTTTCATATGTACAGGAAGATTATTTCCCAGAAAGTTACTATCCAAAAATGTTCTATACGACGTCGGTGTATCCTTTGACGATGATGAAATAAATGAGCAGACTGAGCAACTGAACATTCTGTAAATCCCCCCCTCGGTCAAATATAGCCGTGCAGACGTGTCATTGAGTGGCTGGTCCACGTCTACCTCCTTCTCGTATATAAATACATGCGCTCAGTCGCATGTGTGCTAAAAAAAATTGCATTGGACGCGTCCTGAGGTCGCCATCACCTGCCAGCCATCAATCAATGCTAAACTATGGGTCACTTTTGCCTGCGCCAGATTTTTTTATGATTGGCGAAAAACAGCCGAAGAGTCGATTCATCTCAAATCCTATTGGTCAAAATGTATCCTCGTGCCGATTGGTGCAAAGTCAGCCAGGCTGCTAACACATGGGAGCCCATTCTAGAAGGCAATTGGTCGAAAATCTAGCGAACTAACGTGACGCAGTAAAGAATTCCCGAAGTTCCCAAATTCGGGGGGACGTTTCGAGGGGACTAAGTGGATATTCTGTTGGAATTTTTTCACCAGGTGAATATTTGATGTCCTTTGTGTCCGGAGGAGTTACGTTGGGTCTTTCGTGCATCTTGTTTTGCAGTGCATGGACGCGGAAGTCATCCGACATCCTTTGTTTACCATCACAAAGCTCGGGGAACGTGTTGCTTTACTCATTCATGTCACCCCTGTGTGCGTAAAAAAAATGCCAAATAATACACGCAAGATCCGCAATTTAAACTGACGTGTGGCGAAGAGCGTGACCTCACAGCCAATATTGTCCTTTTTGGGCCATTTCGCCGAGCGGATTCGTCATTCATACGATGGGGATGTTATTATAACAGCAGGACTTGCGTCGTTACGTAACCTCTATTGCGGCTTTAATCCGTATTTTGTTTTTTTTCTCTTTTTTTTCTTATCCCGTGCGTACGCGAGTCACGGCTGCTCTCGTCCGCGCAGTCCATGTTAGTCGAAGCACAAGGGACACTTCTTGTCGTGTTGAACTTGGACTGTTTTCTGCAGAAATCCCCCCGAAAAGGAGAGACAAGTGTCCTGTGCGCTGTGCAAGAGGCGCCTATAGGTGGCAATGTCGGACCACAGCAGCAGCACTGGAAGCAGCGGCTCGTCCACCAACAGCTGGACGCTTCTCACCCCTGAGGTCAGGCCTGGAGATTCCACAACACACTCTCTTTGTCTCCATAAAGGAACACAATCCGTTGTGTCAAGGGAAATAGAATTAAGGTGTGGGTGCAGCTACAGAGATCAAGTTCTGTAGAAGGAGTTATTCTAGGAAAACAAAAGAGGCATTGACTCTTTTTGGGGTGCTTATTAGAGGATTTTGGAATAAAAAACAACTATGTGCTGATGACATCAGTAGTGTCTTTGGCTTTGAAAGGTAAACATCATCATCAGCATTTGCTTTTAACAGTTTGAAAGCGGTACACGCCTTGAAGTTGGACTAAATGGAGGTTGACACATGAAAGTTAACATTAGCATAGTGGGAGTCTTGAACTGGATTGTTCTTTTTTTTTGCAACCAACTTGAGAATTGAGGACCTTGGCTTTTGTCTCCAATGGCACAGGAAGCGGCGGCGGAAAACGCCGGGCAGCTGGACGACGGCACCGAGAGCTTGGGCGACGCCCCCAGCCTGTCGGACGAACTGGTGACAGGTAGCAAAAGAGCAAAGACGTCAATGTCGGATGTTGATGTTTTAAAGTGACCTGCTGGTGTTATTTTGCAGCTGCCGTGGCGGAAATCAAGCCCATTGACGTTCCTGCGCAGTGTCTCTTATCAGAAGAAGGCCACCAGGTTAGTTAGTTACTTGGTTTTAGTTAGTACGTCATCAAACACAATAAGATGTGATCTTCTAGAAAGTCCTTTTTCAAATCCAACTAAACCAGAGAAAGTGTTTTTCATTGTAAAAATAATACCTTTCAGGTATGCCAAGAGACGGCCCCCGAATCCGGAGATGGCCCCGCCCTCTGCTGCCCCCTCCAACCCGACGAGCCCGAAACCGCCGACTCGGAGAGTCGGGCCCCGGTCATCGTCGATATGGTGACCAGTTCGCCCGGCGACGACGAGCCCCCGGATGCGGCCTTCGTCTCTAGCGCCCTTTTCACGGGGCTGCCGGGCGAAGTCGCCGAGTGCGACGAGGTGGGCCGGGAAGCCGTGGCGGACCAACCGGAGCCGGCCGTCGCCGCCGATGAACCCAAAGACGTGGCGGAGAAGCCGAGGGATTCAATCCATCTTGGAGTGCCGGAGGTCATTGGGTCATCGGTAGAGGAAGAGATTTCCACTGTGGGGGAGGAGCAAGAGGAAGAGGAGGAAGAGAAAGAGGAGGAGCCATCTGTGTTAGAGGCGCAAGATGAGCAGAGAGAAGGTACTTGAAGTCAAAACATTTTTAGGACTATTGTAATAAGCTCTTTTCTTTGGCCCACAGAAAGTCCCGCTAGTTGCCATGACGACGGACTTCGCCATAGGAAAAGCGCCCCCACACCCGGCTCCAAAACATCGGACGAGGAAGAAGAAGAAGACGAAGAGGAGGAGGAGGAGGAGGAAGAGGAGCTGGAGATGGAGTTCAAACTGCCGGAAAAAAAGCAAGGCAAAATGGCCTGGTCGGTCAAGAAGTGCATGGTGGGCGTGGCCGTGTTGCTCTTCCTGGGCGCCCTCTTCCTATCTGGTGGGTCTGGTGGGTTTTTTCTTAATGAACCACATTTCATGCGCCAAGATTGACGGCTTGTCCTTGTGCCTGTCGACAGGTGACTTGGACCCCGTTGATCCCGTCCAGGTTGCCGTTGAAGAAAGCCAGGTAGTTTGCCTTGTTCCTGACACACATACACATCTAATGTTGACTACAGTATAGCTTGCACATCTAAATCTAGTCCATCCTTTTGGTTAAAAGGTCACCGACGACACGGCAGAAAATAGCCAACCCTCGCTGGGAGGGAGAATGTCGTCAGGTGGGTCTCCCCTTTGACTTTTTCCAGTGTGTCTCGGTTTTGAGCACCCTTTTCCTCGGTCCAGATTTCCAGGCCGTGTTGGATCTCTTTGACAGCAATGGCAGCGGAGACCTCAGCCAGCAAGAGATCGACGCCGTCGTGAGGATGCTGGGAAAAAACCCTTTGGGGGACGTCTTAGATTCCATCGTCAAGGAAATGAAGGCAGACGGTGAGGATGCCCCCGTCAAAGAAGCCCACCAAAGGAGATTCTGGGAGCACCTGGAGAAGATCCGGCGGGAGAGCGCCACGGCGGGGGCTGCCGACGGCCCCAAAAGCCAGCGGGGCAGAGGCCACCAGAGAAAGGAGGAGCAGAAGCGGCGGGCCGAGTGGGAGAGCCGCAAGCCGGAGCGTCTGCGCCAGCGGCAGGAGAGGAGAAGGTCCGAGCCCTGGAAGGCCCACCACCACCACCACCAGAAGCAGCAGCACGCCAAGGACATGGCCCACTTTTGGCTGGCGCGGGAGCAGAAGTTGCGGCGCCCGGCGCGCCCCCACCACCCCTGCGCCACCGTGGAAGAGTGCGCCGCTCGGGAGGGCCTCTTCCCCGTGGAGCTGTCCGAGTTCCAGGAGCTCCTGGAGGGCTACCTGGGCAAGCTGGAGGCCTCGCCCGGGGAGAGCAAGGACTTCCTGCGTTGGCTGGTGGCCGACTCCTTTGGCGGCAAAGTCTTCCCGCATCAGCGCCGGGCCTTCGTCGACTTTGCCCGAGACGTGGCCGACGTCCTGGAGGACATGGCGGACGCGGCCCAGGGCGCCGACCGCGGCCTGGAGGACGCCATGGAGGAGTTTGAGAGGGAAGCCCTCTGGAAGTTTGCCAACATGGAAGAACAATGAGCCCCCCCCCCATAACCCCTCATCCCCACCCCACCCAGAGATGGTAGCACCCGGGGAGTTGTTTGTCGCCAAGTATTAAGTGTTCCCAGCAGGCCTGACACATTATTTGCGTTGCTAACAAAATGGCGGCAGCACCTGCCAAAGCACCGCCGGCCAAATTGCCACCAAGTCTGGTTCCAGTTCCAAAATTGGTGTCGCTAGGGACTGAATGTTTGTGGCGTTTGGCTTGATGATACTTCTCCGTGTCCCGTGCAAGAATGTTGACCTGTCCTATTTATTTTTTATTTTTTGCGTTTGAAAGATGCATATGCTGACGACGTGCCTTTACATTGTAAAAAGACGAAAAAGCCAGTGGGAATGTTGTGCTAAAAACACTCTTTTTAAGAAGGATGTTTTGGACAGTATTTGTTTGGGAAGGTTGGCGGCCGGGTTGCCAGATTGGTGGCCTGGCGCCCCATTTGCTCCAATGTGAAGTCCAATAAATCATAAAAACTGAGGAAATTGCATCATGTGTTTTCATTTTGACCAAAGAACATCAAAGAGTTTTGGAGTCTTCTTCAGCCATTTTGAAATGGGAACGCTGGCCGCTCGCCATGTGATGTTTTGCCGTAAACTCCATACTGCTTAGATAGGCTCCATCCGGCCGTTATCTGTCCGTCTTCACCTTACGCCATCAGCACTTTTAAATGCGGGCCGCCGTCTTTTCCGCTGACCCCTGCAGACCCTGGCCGCGTTTATATAGACTGGCGGAGGTGGAGAGCGGCGTTCCTGCCTGAGCGCATCACGCCATACGGTGAGTCGTACGTTTGATGGTCGGGATCTGCGACTCCTAAAAAAAATCTGGGCTTTTCTTCCTTTCTGGCAGTTCCAAAGAAAGCAACATGGAGGCCGCCATCATGACTTTGGTCAACCAGTTCAAGACGTACGCCGGCAACGACGGCCGCGCCGGCACGCTGAGTCGGGACGAGTTCCACCGATTGGTCGCCGAGCAGCTGCCCAACTTCGTCAAGGTAACAAAAGCCAACGTTGACGCCAATGGACGTTTCGACTCAGTCTTTTTTCTTCGCAGGGCGGCGATTCGGGCGCCGTGGACCGTCTCATGTCGTCACTGGACCAGAATTCGGACGGCGAGCTGACCTTTGACGAGTTCTGGCAGTTGTTGGGCAAACTGGCCAGCCAGCGCGCCGCTTAGCGCCAAACCGTCTTCCTGCTTTTTGTTCCCGGTTGACCAGATTAGCATTCATTCATTCATTCGCTGCACTTGGCCCCGCCTCCATCAGTGGCCCGCTGTAACAAAATCAAGCAAATCAATAAATCTGAATGTTAACAAGTAGTTTTGTTCAATCCTACACAAAATTTTGATTCACATTTTTTTCTCTATTAGCAATGTATAAACATTTCATCAGAGAAAGTGTGTAAAAGTACAAATACAAATCTTGAAATTGTAGAACCCAAATAGTGAGAACATTAAAAACAGTGGGCTAATCCCACATTTATCAATTTTTACTAAGAACTGCAACGCAACCTGTTTCACATATCATCCCATCTTTGGGTGCGTGCGTTTAAAACAAAAACAAATGGTTGTGTTTTTACATAGAAAGGCAGTTATAGTTAGTTCTATGGAAGTTGCCCAGCTGTTCCCGAATCCTTCCTATCCACCCCCGGCCGGCCCTCCCTCTCCGTTCGTGTCCTATGCCAGGTACACGCCCTTTTCACTTGTCAGTGGGGGGAAAAGTTGGAAGGGAAGCAAAAAGAAAAAAAGAAAATCACGGAAGAGACTTTAGCAGTTGTACGAGTTTGGCAAGTTGCGTGGACTCGAAGCGAGCGTCGTTTGCAGCAACTTGGGTGAAAACAACCCAAAAAGAGATCCACAACAACACTTTTTTTGCGCCTATTTTCACGCTCGGACCGACGTTTTACGGTGAGTGAGTGAGTGGGCGGATTTGTCTTGGTTAAAGTTTGCCTCGTCGTTTTTGTGCCACGTTTCGAAGTCCGTCCAACGATGGAGAAAGTTATCCGCCACTTTTTCCACGGGTTTTTTGGATGCATTCACTGACTATCTAAAAGGGGGAACTTTCCATTTTTATTCGCTAACGTATTTATTTCAACTTTTTCCTCTATACTTTCTCTTTCATTTAGCTCGCTTTTTATTTATTTGCTTGGAATTGCACATAATAAGCATCAAAAGTGCGCAAAAAGCAAGTGTCTTCCGCGCCTAGAACGATCGATTGGCATTTTTCCGAGCTGTGTACACCCACCCAAAATGGAAGGGTGTGGAACGTGAGGCCCGTGGGCCATTACACGTTATCTGATGCAACTGGGAAAACTGGAAAGACGCTCCTGAGAATAGGCAACAAAACTATAATTGTCACATACAGAGTAATTTAGATAAAAATACATAACATACAAACTGGTAGATGTTTTTCGTCAGAAAATATGTTTTAAATTAGTTTTAAGGAAATATTTCCCAAAGGAAAAAAAGTAGCAGGGGCCTTGTTCTTAAGAAATTAAAGACATTTTTTGGGTTGTTGTAATATTAGTTGCTCTTCGCAGAGGATGAAGAATATACGCCCAAATATATTCTTTCCAGCCCGTTTCAAATGAGAAGGACGTTGACGGTCAATGTTTGACGTCATGCGCGGGTTGTTTTTTTTCTTTGGAAAGGCAACACTGGCGTTGCCTTCGGGTGCAGGGAAAGGGGAAACCTCCCGTCTTAAGGCGTCCAATTACATGAGCTGGACAGGGAGTTGTCTTTGAGGGCTTTGAGGACAAATAAAGCGGATTAACGGCTGATGCAAGTCTCGCGAGGTTCAATCATTTATTAGGAGGATGCACTTTGGGCTCGTCTTGGCACCCCCTAGAGGCAGGAGAAGGACGCACAATGACAAGGTGAATGCCAGACGTTTAACCTTTGACCTGCCGTCCACATTTTTCTCAGAAACTACATCATGTACAAAGATAATTAAATAAGAAAATAAAAATGCATGCCTTGTAAGAATTTAGGTTTTAGGAGGTTAAAGTTGAATTAAAAATGTATATCATTTTCTTTTTTCTCTGTTATTAGTGGCTATTTTATCTTTTTTTTAAGGCTATCTTGAGGCGTTATGAGCGTTATCTTTGTGGTTTTAAAGCCTGCGTGTGAAAACTTTTAGTACCTCATGACAAAGCGCATTTTGGCACAAAAAAGAGCAACGCCAATTGACAGCTCGTTAATTGTTTGCAGCTTGACGCGCCGCTCGTTTGGCGCCACGCTGGCTCCGCTCGAGGATGGAAACGAGAACGCTTGCGCTCCAGTACGAGGAGACAAGCTCCAAAAAGTCCCCAAAAATCTCTTTCTATTGCGTCTTTGACCAATTCTTAAAAGTTGTTTTGCTTTTTCCGGATTCCAATTTTGTTTGGGGACCATTAAAGGCATCATCATAGCTGTCATTGCATTTGAAGCTTCGCTATGGTGCTTTGGGGCAAAAGCAAGAAGGAGCGGACAGGTCGGCCGGCCTGTAAATTCCTGCCGTGCAAAACAGCCGTGAATGAAATTCCTGTGAAAAGAGCTCACCCGCAAGCAGGTCATGGGGCCAATGGGGAACAAAAACTAGCCAGATAAGAATAAAATGATTGTTTTTTAATAAATAGGACTGAAGTGTAACTTTAATTTGATCATGGGCTGACCTGTTGAGCTCGGAAAAAGGTCAGCCCAATGCGTCCGAGTAAGGGAGAGTGGACGGGAGACGCCAAACAAGCGCGGCGAGTAATCGGAAGCCGAGCGTGGCGGAGGAAGCCTCGTCCTATCGGGTGACCTATCAAAGATCGCGACGACCATTGTGTCTCTCCGTCAAAAAGGCGCCGCTTCTCTACCGCGTCACTCCAAATTATATTTTGATGATTATTAGACGCTTTCAAATGTTGTCTCACCTCTGATCTTTTCGTGACCCGTGTCTCCAGAGAGGGGAGTCATGGAGGACGCCATTCAGACAGTGGTCAAGGTCTTCCTGAAGTCCGGCAAAGGGAAGGACACGTTGGGAGCCAAAGACTTTGAGAACATGGTCAAGAGCCAACTCAGCAACGTCCTAACGGTCAGGAAAGCAAAACCAAAATTCATAATCGTCTCCTTGTTCTATCTTCAAGCACCTTTACATATTACATATATAAACACGTGGCGCATTGTTTCCGTAGGACACGGTCAACAAGGAGGCCGTCCAGAACATGCGCAAAGGCCTGGACTCGGACAAGGACGGCAAAGTGGGCTTCGAGGAGTACATGGTGCTAGTGGGCTACCTGGCTAACTCCGTCAGCGAGCAACGCTGCCGCTCCAACGACGGCCAACCCGCCCAGAACGCCGCCGCCGACAACGCCCCGCCCAAAAACCAGGAAAACCAGGAAGTCAAGCCGGAGGCCGAGGCCGCTGAAAAGGAGACCAAAGCGGAAGAGGAGAAAAAGCCCGCCGGGGTGACCGTAGCGGGTATGAAGGTGACCTCGTCGGGCGTGGAGGTGGTGGCACCGAGTCTCGACGTGACGGTGCCGAGTCTCGACGTGACGGCGCCGAGTCTCGACGTGACGGCGCCGAGTCTCGACGTGACGGCGCCGAGCCTCGACGTGACGGCGCCGAGCCTCGACGTGACGGCGCCGAGCCTCGACGTGACCTCACCCAGCGTGGATGTGACCTCAGCGATCGTCAACGTGACCCCGCCCGCCGTGGAGGTGACCGCCGCGGAAGCGGCCAAGGAGGAGAGCGCGGAGGCGGCGGCGGAGAAGACGGCCAACGCAGTGGAGGAAGAAGTGGAGAAGAAGGCCGAAGAATCGGCCGCCTCGTAGGGGACAATCCGCTAACGCTAGTGATGATACAAATGATAAGAATTCCCCCTACATCGACACTAAGAGCCACTATGCTTGAAGACCACTAGCTATCTTACTATTGATCATCTCCAGGTAGTTTGGAGCTACCTAGCTAACTCGCTAATTTAGCACGTGAATCTGTGGGTTTAGCTAACAACCAACAGCATTGACCCAGCAAACTATTCATTTAAATGTCTTTCTATATCCGAATATCTGGCCCTGACAGCACTGGACATCCAATCTATTTTGATTGGAACGTTTATTTCTACTCCAAACAGATTGGACGTCTAGTGCTGTCAATGGGAGACAGTGACTTTGCATATTTGGCCAAAAATGAACTGATCTGCCCCACAAACCTGACTTTGACACCCCTGTGCTAGAAATATATGCTTGCTAGTTCACTAACTACCACTAAACCAGTGATAAGGCAGATATGACCCAGCATTTTATCCGATTAGCTTGAACTAACTGATCACTAAATACGACCCAATAAAATACCTTTTGGCTTTAGCTAGCTTTAACTGCCAGACCACTAGCTTCTCTAACATGTACATTTAAATTGGCTAGCCTATCATGTGAATTTTAGGATTTTAATATGTTGTTTTTATCCAAAACCCCAGTATGCTAACAAACTAGCTAGCGAGTAGACTCAATAGCAAAGTGGCTAGCGAGCAGAAAGTCCCAAGTTTATGATTCCACAAAATATGAGCGCAATGAAACTATGAAATATGGATCTTTGTGGTGTTAAGCAAGCTAGCTTAACGCCATACCACTGCGAGCGTGTGCATGCCACTAACAGAGCACATTTACTTAATGTCATGTGAAAAAATGACCACATTCCTAATCCTTTATGTCATCATACATCCTCTCATCGACATTGGAATTGACTGCATGGGGGAACTAAACCCATTTTGTCCAAAGTTTGTTGTCAAGTATTTATTCTTCTAATACGAGCATTTTTTTTTTACATCTTTTCAATTGCAATCTCAAAGTTCCTCCATTTTCCTTTTATTTTTTAACCAATGTGACTCATTCCGGTAGGGTGACAAATTGGGTTTATTTCCCTTTTCATTCCTACTTTTATTACTCACAAATGGCTTGTTTTGTGCTTAAAATAAATAAATGTGTTCGCACTAATCCAACTCTACTAATTTGCTGCTCCTCCTCCTTCGTTCTCTTGTTTCTCCTTCATCTTTTTATATCCACACTTCACCTGAAAACGACATGAAACCCCCCCACGGCTACAATTAGACAGAGATCAGGTGTACTGATTAATAATTAACAATCAAGGAGGAATCCAAACCCATCCTCAGCAGGTGCGAGATGGGAGGCCATGGAAATAGAGTGCCTTTCAATTGCTCTTCAACAATTGTCATTTCTTTCTTTCACGGGACGTTTAAAGCCAAAAATCAAGTATATTAACACTCAATTTCAAAGTGGAAATGAAAATAAAAATCCTAATGACATTAAAAAGCCAAAGTACATTTTAGCAAACCTAAATTCATCTCCCAATTGTATATCAAATTCCACTGGCGCTTGTTTGAAAAACATTGGCGGCCTTGTTTTTACTTGGCGTCCCTCATTTAGTCTAAAAGGCCCCGTTTGACCTGCCATCGGATCTCTCCGCCCCGACCGAGTTAGACAACACACACCCTTGGGATACACACACCATTTCCTGAAAGCTATCCCTCCCGTCTTATTTGTCTAGCACGCCGACCCGGCGGAAAAACAACACACACAAAAACAAAACCACTACCCTAACATATGCTGACTCTGCCACGTATTCGCATGCAAAGCTCGGCCTTTGTCGATTACGATTTAATGCTTTGTAAATTGTCACGTCGTCAATAATTCAAGCCCCAGGAAAAAAAGGCTCCGGTTGCAGTGTTGGCGAGGCCTCCAAAAAAAAAGAAAAGCGTTGGGCAAATAAAAGTGTTCCTGGCACTCCCATTGTAAATATTTTGCACTCTGTTCACATTTTATATTCTCTTTTTTATATCTTTACACTACATTGGCTAACATGTTGGGCAATTGGGCCTTGTTTTGATTTGTTTTTATATGATATAGAATATAGATTAACCTAAAGACGGTGAATTCCGCTTATTTACAACTTGGGAGTTTGCAGTGTTCTTTTTTAAAGGTACTTTTTGTAACTAATAACGACATATCCATCTTAAAAGGTGCTATTAAATATTAAAGCAAGTGACATAGAATGATATTGGAGTATGTTCTATCCAAACTAATGCAAATTGGCAATTTGGGATCATTTTCTGACATGCTGACCATTTTATAGCACCTTTAAGCTTCCTGTGTACATAAGGCGTGAATGTGAGTGTGTGTGTGTGTGAACAGATGTCAAATGTGATCTTTAGTCCGTTACGGGCAGAGAAAAAAAAAGGGAAAACTTGACTGGTGTACTGAGCGTGAACTTCATAACTCAGCCTGGAAACATCTCATTTTGTCTTTTTGGTCATTTGCTTTGGGAGGGAGTGTTAGCAAACATGTTGGAAATCAAGAGAAGAGAGATATAGTGTGTTTGCTGTCTCGTTAAGTGTCTAAGTGTGGGTGTGTGTTAATCACCTATTGTCCCTTGCATCCTATAAACCGGGGGTTGCCAAGTCTGGTCCTGGAGAGCCCCCATTCAGTCTTTTTTCCACGTCTTCTTCCTTTAGCACAACGGAATCAAAAGATCAACTCATCAGCAGCTGTCCTGAAGCTTGCTAACGACCAATCTTGATGATTTAATTGGTTGGGGGCTCTGGAGGACTAGACTTGGCCAACCCTGACCTAAGCAATCCAGCCTTGTGTAAAAGCTGTGTATCATTTTAAAGCTTCATAAACATGTTATCGCTATTAATGGAAAATAAAACTGTGACAACCTAGCCCAAAAATGTTGCAGTGTTTGTTTCTGTCAAAGATAAAAACAGTTTTGGGTACCTAGATATTTAATACACATAGAATGTTATTATACATGGAAATATGCAGGAACCAATACATTAAAGATGGAAAAATGACACAGGAGGTAACGGATACTTGGAAAGGTTCATCGACAAACAAACGCATGAACGCCGAGACGCTACACGGGTAGATAAGTGGTCAATACATGAATAGCTAAGGAGCGACATACTGTAGTACACATGTACGATAGATGGATAGCGACATGTTGTTTATTCATGAAGAGGTCAATGGAGGCCATTTCCATCTGCTTTTTTTTCCATTCTTAAATGCAAAGGAGAAAAGGGCGGCAACAAAGAGGGCACCGGTCGGGTGAAGGACTTTTGGGGGTGAAGACTAGAAGGAGGAGGAGCAGGAATGAGGTGATATTTAAGCCACTGTCCTGCACTCACCTCATCCATCTTTGCCTTGGCTCGCTTCCTCTCTATCTTGTCCAGCTCTTAGGAGGCCACACCCCCCGCCAGGTAAGACTTATTATACAAGAGGGTCAAGAATTTAAAAAAAAATGTAGAATTGCTGTTCAGATTTTCAGATGTGTTTTTTATCTCATCAGAAAAAAGGCCTACATTTGTGACTCAAGAGGTGGAATTGTTTAAATAGACAGAAAAAGGCGGCCTTGGAAAAAGGGCCTGGGATTTTTTGAGACTTGTGAGAAGCTCCTGTTTGAACGGGGGTTGTCTTGCTCTTAACGAGCAGCAGAAAAAAAACATAACGAGCAACATCAGCTTTCATGTTGAGGAATTTGTGCTCCCTAAAATGAAGCATATTTTCCAAACTAGCAGTCGCAATTTTCCATATATTTACCAAATATGACTTTTACTTATTTTACACCAACAACTTGTTATATGGTGTTTTTTAGGGAATAGTTATCCAAAAAAATCTTTAATGTAACACATTCTTTTGTCTGTTGTTCCCAGTTTTACTATTAATTGACCGTATAATATGATATTACTCGTGGTTTGGGTTAAATTAAAAAACTGCGCTCCCAAAAATGCAACTTTCACTCCAGTGCGACTTATATAGCGTGGAGGCCCCAGGTCTCATGGAGCACCTCAGGTTACCCGGCCTCTTACCCGGTCCCAATTACCAGCTGGGGTTTGTGTTTCACTGCGGGTGTCCATTTTGGATAATTACACGGCGCAATTTGATCCTTGAGTTATTTTTATGCGCTTGTTTTAAAAGTCCTCCTTCAGAGTTCCGTCGGTGTGTGTGTGTGTGTGTGTGCCAAGATGCCCTGTTTTGTGTCCGCATTTGATTGACGGCGACTTGTCTGCGTGTCTTTGCCGTCTCCACAGCGTCGCCGTAGCAGCCCAAGCGCCGAGATGCCTGACACAATGTGTGTAAGATGGACGGGAAGCCTTTCCCCCCCGAAATAAGCTGACCTCTTTGCACCTTTACACCGCCACGAACCCACACAAACACCCGGGGGAATCCTGAACTAGCTATTAGCTAAGCAGAAAATAATAGCCCTGATTTACGCTCCCCATCGAGTGATGCTTTAAACAGACACCGGAAATGCAGTAACCTTCGCAAAGTCTTGAGTTTTCCGTGATTTACGGCCGCCACGCCGACCTCGAAACCCACAGATGTCAAACACGGGGCCCAAAATCCAAATAGTTTGGTTTAAGGGTGTCTCTTAAAGCTATTTCCTTGCAAATTGTGTTTTAACAGCACATTTTTACTAGATTTTAATGATGAGGGAAGGAAAAAACAACAATCTAAGGCGGCTATTTTGCTTTCATTGGTTGTACACATTTCGTTTTAGGGTCCGGATTTCTTAGCACAAGCTAGCTCTTTAGCTAACTTTAAGCTAGCTCCTTCCTTCACCTTCTTCTTCTTCTCACGGTGGCTTCGGACCCGGCACCCTGGCTCGCTCATGTGCACGCACATGCGAGCTAGCCGCGTCGGGGCTCGTAGCGGGCGTGCTAGCAGCCGGGCCTGACTTTTTTTCCGTAACTTTTTACCGCAGCATGTCCAAGGAACCCACTTCCAACCTGGAAAGCGCCATGCAGATGCTGATCAAAACCTTCCACAAGTATTCGGGCAAGGAGGGCGACAAGTATACGCTGAGTCGGGGCGAGCTGAAAGAACTGCTGTTGGAGGAGCTGGGAAGCTACTTGGGGGTAAGGGCGGCCGGCCGCCTTCACGCTTTTACGCCAGGTATGCGCCGACGTGCGCAGACAGGCCGCGGGAGGAGAGCATAAAAAAAAAGGCCCGCCTTCTCTTCGTTTTGGCAGAACTCCAAAGACAATGAGGCGGTGGAGAAGGTCATGAACGACTTGGACGCCAACAACGACGGCGAGGTGGACTTCACCGAGTTCATCATCCTGATGGGCGCCCTCACCGTGGCCTGCAACGACTTCTTCCTGGAGTTCAAGACGGACGACAAGCCCAAGGGCGACCAGTCGGCCGAGTAGGAGGCAAGAAGGAATGGAATGGAATGGAATGGGGAAGGAATGGCTTGGAAATCACAGGCCGTGAGGAGCAGTTTTTTTTTCTTTTTTTAGGGTCTTGCGCAATCTTTGAAGCGCATACATACAGTACTGTGCAAAACTTGACTGTACTTTCCCCCTTTAAATAGGTCAATATGTTTTTAATGTCAATTGTATTCTTTTGCTAACTGCCACAGCACATATACTTCGACGACTAAACACATACTTGGCCCATCCGCAAAAGAGTTAAGTCAATATTATCAGATGCTGGAATAACAAAACTCTTTTGCATAGTACTGTAGTATCATTGAAATGTGTGGTTTCCCACTTCATTTGTGGGTTTTTGCAACGTGTGTGTTTTACTTCTCAAAACACAGCTTGTTTTGAAGGTTTCTCGCGCACCCAAAGGGCCTAAAACGCATTGCACGTGACTGGAATGTGAACATAATATTGAATTATTGCTGATTATATTATTGCGTTGAGCACTGGAATGTTTTCCCCCTCTTCTGCGCCTATTTTGTAATTTGTTTCATTTTTTTTCTTTTTTTGGTAATGAGTCATGCATTCTTTCCAATCATTAAATGTGATATTTAACCAAATGACTGTCACTTTTTTATATTTTTTTTAACATTGTTGTTTCTTTTAAGAGGTATAACTGTGTGTGTGTGTGTGTGTGTGTTGGGGAATCCCATTGAGCATTCCCACATCCTGCCAACAATATCCTGCAAATAATGTAGCGCCTAAGCTGACCCAGATGTCCGAGTCGGAGTCACGTGGAAAGATTTTGACGAAGTCGGGGGATGCGAGGGGGACGGAAAGGAAGAAGAGATGGGGGGAAAAAAATTGTGTGCGCCTCTGAGTGTGTGTGAGTGAGTCAAGTCAATTTATGGCGTACAGCAGACAAGAATGTAGCTTGGAAGCCAGTGCTATAATCATGCAGGAATGTACAAAACACACACACTCGAGTGAAAATGCCATTTTTTTTAAGTTGCATGTCAATGGCATAAGTAAAGATGGTCTCAAAATAAGTCTTTGCATCTTAAGGAAAGGGATTGTATCATAATTTGAGGTAAATTAGATATTTTTTTATGAGAAACTGGACATGTTTATGGTCGGACAGATTATTTTAGAATATGTTTTGGGCATAGAAAATAAAAAGTGCCTTCAAAAATAAATGTGGGATATTAATAGTTTTGCCATTCAATCACAGAAAGATAAGAAAAAAAAGGTGGTATATATTAAAATTGGTCTGGAATAAATCTATTCTGGAATGGAATTTGCACACAAAAGTCACCGCAGTGGCATAAATTATGAATTAAAAAAAAAAGAGCAGGCAGAGAAATCTTGATTTTCTTGCTGTCATCATTTAGGCGGAGTTCATTTTTCAAGCCTTCTCTGATTGGTTGGTTTCAAAGTATGACATTTGATACTTTTTGTGTGCAGATTATTCTGTTAAAATCTGTTGTGGCCTAAAGGGGAAGAATTTGGCCTGTCATTGTTTGTACTTTTTGTTACTTCAAGCGCTCAGATAAATATTGTAGTCGTGTGAATAGGCGTTTTCAGGTGTTTTGCTGTCAAAAATAATTGATTGACAATTAGACTTAATTACATATGCGGTACATGAGGTGAATACAAACAATACAGACTACAATCATGTGGTGTTCCCTTAGAAAAACAAATGTCTATTAGGTATGATTAAATCTTTTTTGGGGGGGTTATTTATCATTTACATTTCTTTTCTATCTAATTTAGTAAAGTAGTGAACCTTTAAGGTCAGCTTCCGTTGACCCATCATGGCCGCCAAGGTGAAACAACAAGCACTACTTTGGGCTAATATTAATGCGTCTCGCACCAGTGAAAAGGTGCTCATTAAATGACGTGTTGGGGTGTAGAGTGTAGCCGGCGGCCCCATTAACATATTTGAAATAAAAAGCAGATATATCAGATAACAAGTGGCGATGGGCTCCTTTTCCCAGTGGCGCTCTCGGCCTGGAATCGGAGACGCTTTCATGACTCGGGTTCATGAAATGCATCTCGGCGCAATGGAAAGGACAATTTAAGGACTCTCTGGATGATTGTTATTCATAAAGAGGACAACCAATAAAAGCCAGAGTCAATCTTGACTTGAAAATGTCGGGATACGACAGCATCTGCGATCCATCCGCTAGGCCTCGGCCAAAAACGACAATCCGGTTTCCTTTCGTGGATGGCGCTCGGCCAATGTGATGCAACTTGATTTATGTCCTTCTTTTTTTTTTCTTGTTGGCCTCATGGTAAAGCTTTCTATGGTTCGCTTAAAGGTCAACTATTTCAATTCCATTCCACTTTGCATTATAAGGAAAAAATAAACACCATATTTTTTATGCTTCATGGTACTCCAGGGAATCGTCAATCGCTGTTATCTTATCTCAAAGTGCTATGACAGGCGTTTTATTCATGGCTTTTTTGGGGGCCTGCTGGAAGAACACAAACAGTTCTTTGTTGTTGGTTAATGTAGTGTAGTGATGCTGCACTGCCACCGGAGGGAACCAAAGGGACAGTTTAATTTGCAACGCTTGGTTAAAAGGTAAACATGTCACATCATATGAAGGCAAAATAAGCTGTTAGATTTACAAATATAGAATTGATTGGAAGCTAAGATAATTTATTCGTTTTAATAATGGTGGGCCGTGACATGTAATGTTTACAAAGCAAATACTATTAAGGTATTAATTGGCTGTGTTTCTAGTCTTTAATTAAGCATTTATGTAGGCTGTTCCAATCGGGATGTCTCGCAGCAGTGGGTAAATATCAAATGATCTATATAAGAAAATAGAAATAGACAATGACACTGCCCCTACCCCCCTACTTAGAATAATTTAAATTCAGGATAGAAAAAAATGTTAGCTTTGAATTTGTTTTTATTCGTGACTAATAAGTTCAACACCCCCATTTTATGCGCATCTTGTACTCGTCCGAGTTTCAGGCTACTCCTGCTCGTCCCTCTTTGTCCAGTGGCGAGAAAGCGAAGGCCACCTTCGCGTTTTTCCTCCCCAATTCGAGTTAAATGCTGGACCAGCGAGCGAGGACCGGTTTCCCGGCCGTGACCCTCTGGGGACTTTGAATTCAAAACGGGACGAGCGGCGTGAGCAACGGAGAACGGTACCGGTTTTTTTTTTTTTGCTTCCCCAAATGGCTAGCTTTTAGCTCATACGCTAACTCGAGCGCAGGGCACCAGATTTTGGCCCGCTAAAAACGGGTTTCGTGAGCTTTCGTTTTTATTTTGGCGTGTGTGATGAACAACTGTATTAGGTCACAATTACGGAATTTTATTGGGGCATTTGTGGCATAGAAACGCGACTACGCGTTATCCACTTTGGGGTAACGTGGCTAGTTAGCCACTTAGCACATCTGTAAATGTTCCATTTTGGCCAAACGACGGTGCGACTAATTGGTTTAAACTGCAATTTAGAGAGCAAACTGTGTTAGCGCTCTTTATAGTCCTTCATTTTTGTTACCACTATACACGTATTTATTACTTGGTCGTAAATTTGGAGACCAAATCCCGGCGTGACAGACCTGGGCCAGTCACCCAAGCAGAACTCGTATATCGTTGTGACATGTCTCCGAGGTGGTAGACGTTGTCTTCCTCGTCACCGTGGTCGTTATTAACCCCTTTTTCTCTTTCATATGAACGGTGACACACCACCTCACCGGCAGTAGTGTTAGCTAAATGGCTGCCGAATCGGGGAGACTACTGGCGGGACAAGGAAAACGAGGCAAAGGTAGGAAATGGACTTTCACCCCCTCATCTCCCCTTTCTCAAAAGAACAAAATTCCAATGGATTCACCTAATGACCCAGAGAGAGAGAGAGAGAGAAAAAGCGGATCCACTCTGTCACTAAGGGATATCGGCCAATCCAAATGTGGCGCTCCTCTCAAATGGTGGTCTGCCGACCTCTTGATAATCTATGTCCCATATTTCCACCCCTCTCTCGCAGCCTCACAAATGAAGAGCCCGGAGAAGAAGAAGGCGAGGAAATCCACCTCACAGGTTAGCTTTATTTGATGACCACAGTCAAAATCACGTCAACACAGTTGAGTTTAAAATCTTGCATTCTTTTCTCGTCAAATTTAGGCGTCGGGGTTCTCGCATCTCACAGAGTTTGCACCCCCGCCCACGCCCATGGTGGACCACCTGGTGGCCTCCAACCCCTTTGATGATGACTTCGGGCCGCCATCTCGACCGGGTGGAGGAGGAGGGCCGGGGGGCGCCCCATTTCTGGCCAGTCCGGGACCGGGCGGAAGCAGCGGCTACGGCGGCGGTGGCCGAATGGGAGGCGGAGGTATGGGTTTCATGGGTGGACCGGGTGGCGGGCAGCCGGGACGCAGACCACCGTTTGGACCTCCGTCCAACGCCGGACCACCTCACCACCAGCTAGGTTTTGGAGGGATGCCCGGTTTTGGAGGTGGGGGCGGAGGTGGAGGAGGAGGGGGCGGCGGCGGTGGTGGTGGCTTTCCTCAGTTCAATATACCACCAAACTTCAGCCCTCCGATGCACCCCGGCTCAGGCTTTAACCCCATGCTGTCTCCAGGCGGTATGGGCGGTCCCGGGGGAGGGGGTCCGCCCCATCCACGATTCGGCATGCCACCGCAACAGCAACACGGACAAGGAGGGCACCCGTTTAACAGCCCTCCGTTACCTGGTGGCGGAGGGCCCAGGGGGCCGCCACACGGGCCCATGCCTCCCATGGGTGGAATGGGGCCCGGTCAGGGGATGAACATGATGAGTGGAATGGGTGGCGGTCCTGCGGGAAATATGTTGGGGGGTTTACAAGGCATACCCCCTCAAGGACAGTTCCCTCCTTCGCAGGACGGGCCCTATCCCGGTCCCAGCCCACCGGGACCGGGCAACGAGGACGGGAAGAACTTTGTGGGGGGTGGAGGACCCCCACCCGGAGCTCAGCAGCAGCAGCAGCAGCAACAGCAGCTTAACCTCAACCCCAACGGGCCTCCTCCCCCTAATAACGTCACCCCCGGGCCACCTCCCAACTCCGGTCCGCCTCAGCCCGGAGACTTCCCGGGCCACCCCGACGTCCAGCAGCCCAATGCCGGCACGGCGGGCCAGCAGCCATCTTCGACGCAGCCGCAAGCCAACCCCAACTCTTCCCCCGGCGGCCCCCTAAACGGATCGGGCCAGCCCCAGCACCCGCCTCCCAACAACGGCAACACCCCGAACTCGAACAACTCTGCCCAGCTGCAGCAGCAGCAGTCCACTCCGCCCAACTCTGCCCCCGGCTCGGTCTCGCACAGCCAACAAAACAACACTCCCGGTGGCGGCAGCGGCGGCCCCATGCCCAACCCAGCCCCCAACTCTGCTCAGAACAACATGTCCAACAACAACGGAGGCAGCACCCCCGGCGGCAACCCCAACCCGCCCTCCAACTCCACGTCCACGCCGAACACGCAGTCGCCCCTTCCCCCCGGCCCGTCGGCCCCCTCGGCGGGGCCCGGCTCCGGCCCGGGCAAGCTGGGCGGGCCCGGAATGGTCTTCCCCTGCGGCCTGTGCATGTCGGAGGTACACGACGACCAGGACGCCATCCTGTGCGAGGCCTCGTGCCAGCGCTGGTTCCACCGCGACTGCACGGGCCTGACGGAGCCAGCCTACGGGTTGCTCACTCGGGAGAGCGCCGCCGTGTGGGCCTGCGACTTCTGCATCAAAACCAAGGAAATTCAGGCCGTGTTTGTGCGCCAAGGGCTGGGCCAGCTGGTGGCTGCCAATGAGAGCTGAGGATTCTGGAGAAAGAAAGCAAACAAAAAACATTTGACAAGCCCTTTACTCATTCACTACATGACATCCACAGATACCTAAAAAAAATAGCACTTTGAGTGACAAAAAAAAATGCCCCTCCACCACAGAATAGAAAATAAGATATGAATGTTAACAGACACACACTCTTTTTCGGACAACCAGCACTGACACCAACACACTACCTCACACACACACTGGCTGGGACGCAAGCTCCCATGCTGATTTTTAATTTATTATTATTTTTAAACTTTAGATGCCCCCAACACAATAAAATGATAGAAAGTTCAGTCACCCTTAAATCAGAACAACTTGTATTTATAGATATCACACAAAGAGTGCCTGAATTTATCAATTGTCTTTTTAATGATCCAGTCATCATGTTCTTTCATACCTCACCGAACAGATATCATTGTAAATAATAGCATTTTAACACAAAAAAGCCGACTGACAAATCCCAAGTTGGATTTAAAAAAGAGAAAAATGTACAAGTCAGCCATTTTGTCTCTGAATTGTAAACTCAGTCCTTTTCAGATGCAGCGAGCAAAGCAGTAACTGTCCCCTGTCGATAGCCCTGCATTTCTGGAGACACCAAATGATAAAAGTGTGGAAATTTTTCTTATTGGTATTGTCCCTTCCTGATTCAATGTCCAAGTTGCCTTCTTTTTCTGTTTCTTCTGATTGTTTTTTTTTGTTGTTAAGCTTTTTGTACCAGCTCATACTTATGTTGTGCTTTGGAGCCTTCTAGCGTGTGCCGAGGGAATTACAACTGGTTGGGGGGGATGTGGCGAATATACGGTATGTGTGGGCGGGGGTATTGATTATTGAAGTAAAGACATTTCTTTTGTACATTTGCCTGACGGTTTTTCATTTCCACATTTCATTTTATTACAACGTAAAACATTTTTGAGGTTATATTGATAAACAATGGGTGTCTAACATGACTTATTTCTAACATTTTAGGATGCTGTTGAACGAACGGGTCACAATGTGCCCGCCCCCTCAGAGGCTGCCCCCACCCCTTCCCGGCGGGGGCGTGGTCAGAGCTGGCAGGCGTGTTTGGCAACAGGTTGCTCCGGCAGCGAGGAGGAGCAGCAGCTAAACATCCCCCCGCCCCGATTCTCATCCCACCAGGACACATTTCCGCGCAGGTAAATGTCCTCTTCATTTCATATTTAAAGTGTCTTTCTCGTTGTCTTGCGTCGTCATCGCGCGTAATAACGGGCTTCCCCCGTTAATTGGATCTGCTGTCGTTGCGTAAACTAGGATAAGTCTTGTTATTATAGCCACCCTAAGCTTCAAATAGGATACGACGGTTCTTAATGACTGTTTACTTGTCGCTTGTGGTTTCGACGTGCACCGATACCGAAGTACCAGACAGGTGGGTGTGACGCAATAGATAAAACAAACACCTTTTTGGTGACTTTGGTCTGTTCTTAGAGCCCTAAATAGATCCCCTTATTCAGAAAAGTTGTACAGTTGCTTGACTTTGAGTAGATATTTAATGAAGGGCAATTTATGTGGCTGCACTTTTCCACAAGGTGAACCTCTGCACACAAATACCAATGGAATACTATAAATAAGCCAGCCTATCTTTTTCAAAGTGGCCTTTTGCCTTTTAATTGGGCAACACATAAACTATCAACACGACAGCTTATGGTTTTTTGGACTTGATCTAAATAGGCAATCACTTTGCTGTGTGGTTATCCGACACGTTAACCGCATTCATGTCTCTTAATAATTGATGCCCATCTGAGATACGGATCTATCCCAATTCATGAATCATACAAAGCGTGCAATCTATTCAAAACCTCGATAACATGACCATCAGTTAGCAGTCAGCCAGCTGTCTACTTTCTCTTCCCCTGTTGGATATTCCAAAGTACGTAGAGTCAAACGGTTGAAAGGTGGGGGGCAGCTTGGCCTGTTTGTCAACATTCCCGCGTCGGATCAGGCAGTTGTCGCGGTGCCGGTAGTCCATCAAGAACACAAGCCGTCTCCGTACCTATCTGTCTCTCCGTCGTCTCCCTGCTAATCCACCCATCCACCCATCCTTCCCATTTGTGAAGGTGCAGCCCCCTCAGTGGCTGCCGTTTCCTCTTAATCACTTCATATTACATCCAAAGGCAAAGCACGTGCCACGCCGTGTGTAAATGGACTGTCAGGAATCTGAGGAATGTTTTGTTTTTTTCCACACAGGGAAACAAAGGCTACTTTGATTCCCAAGGTAATGTGCGTTACTGGATAACAGGGCAGTGACAGGAGGTTTCACTTCAATTTTTACTGAGGAAACTTAGAAGAAAATCTCATCTCCTCCATAGACTCTTATCATCATAAATTTCATCTTAACTTTGCAGTGGATTATTGTCATAGCAATAATTGATTACAAAAAAAAGTAAATAATTGAACTCCTTGGCTATCATTGACACTGATAGCTAACTCCGAGTTGCTCTACTAACGAGCTGTTCTGCAGTCATTTTGGCGAGAGTAGTCATTCCCCAGCTGGGGCTCACTCTCCTCGATATTTCCACCTTCGTTAGATTAATTAGACTTCACTAAAGCAAAAAGTTTCCGTAGGGCGATTATGAGGATGAAAATATTGGAAGCACTGAAAGTCAACACGATGCGCCTGACTGACTGCTTGGATAAGAGTCTGGCAAAAGGCGAGGGGCGGCCCAATGCGGACATAGAGCCTTTTTTGTTTTACGCTCCGCCGAATCTGGACAATAGGGAGAAGTATTCCCCCGACCTGGTTCTATTCTCCTAAAACACTGCCATGAGTGCCACCTGTTTGCTAGAAAATAAACACGCGACGGTCTTTAGATGAGCAGGTTATGTCAGAATTTTTCAATGAGATGGTGGAGAAAACTTTTCAACTCCTGCTGTGCAGAAACCTCATTAATTTCATTAGTGATGTGAATCAAGTCTTGTGAAAGTCTTGAAGGCCTCCCTAGACAGTTTAAGCGTTGGCGCCGCTGGAAACAAGTGGCCTATCTAAATAGCATTTTTGTTTGTGTTTGCGTGCTTGTGTGTGTGTGTGTGTTTGTCATGCCTACAGGAGAAATGTATATACGCAATTCAGATTGTTTTGCCGTCTGCTTAGAACTCGGCCCGAAGGGGCGGAAGAAAGGATCAAGTCGCACCAACACAAAACATTCCCATCGCGAAGGAATTTGAACCGATACTTTAGAGCAGTGCTTTCCAACATAGGGTGCGCGAGTTGAAGATCTGGTCTCTGTTCTTTGGCCTGAAATCACCTCACCACTAAAGTCCAAGTGCTGTTTGCCTTATTTGCATTTCCCACCAGGCTGCCCTGAAGAAGTGGACATGAGCACCCTCTCCGGTGACCGGAAGCCTCCGGTGGACTATGGCGTTCAGATCCGCTTCATCAAAGACCTCCACGAGGGCGGTGGCGCTCCAGCGGACCGGTCCAAAATGGCCAACGCCACCTCGCCCCAGCCCGCCAGTAAGTACGGAGTGGCCGTGCGAGTTCAGGGGATCTCCGGGCAACCCTACGTGGTGCTGAACGATGGCGCCAAGGGCGACTCTTACGGAGTCCAGATCAACACCCCACCTGCCGGCGCGCCAGAGTTTTCCACATCCACCGTTCCGAGTCAAGCGCACTCGCCTGACGAGGAGGAGGCCGCAATCTACCGCAGCCCCCTGAGAAGACCTCCCGGGGACGGTCAGGCGGGGAGTCACGGGGACGAAGAGTCTAGGAATGCCCAACCGCAAGTCAAAACGGCAGCAGAGCCCAAATCGACTGGTAAGGATGACGACGAGTACAACGAAGCCGGTTTGAAACCCGTCAAGGTCAACGGGGGCGGACCCAGAGGCTACAAATGCAACGGTTCCACGGGGTCCCCTTCCAAATACGTCAACGCCAAGGTCCCGGAATCTCCCGCCGATCCTCCGCCGTCCGCCGAAGAGAAGCCCATCGACACCGATTCCCTGGCGCCCATCAACAAGCTCATCAGTAAATTTAATAACAGAACGGCGGGCGGCCCACCCCAAGCCCGCGGGCGCAGCGCCGCCCGGCAGCAGCTCCGGTTCGAGGAAAGGAAGCGCTCCAAGAGCCTGGACGCCCGGAAGGAACCTTCCACGCCTTCGCCGACGTTCAATCCCTACGCTTCTCCTCTGGCCTCCCAACGGTCCGATCCCGAGCTGGAAACTCGGCAGACGAGCTTCGCGTCGCCGCGGAGGCCGCCCACCAGAGAGTTTTCGCTCAAAAAACCCGTAAGTGCAAGTAAGATGGCGATAATTAAAACTATAGGAAATGCTTTTTCACTGACGTCTCTCTCTCTCTTGCTTTTTTTGTTCAAGGAGATAATGCCCAGGAACCAAAAAGGCGGCGGTGGCGGTGGTGCGGAGAAGGCTCAAGCCAAGCAAGCTATTTACAATGGACCCAAAGAAGGGTGAGTAAGTCTACATGTACAAAGTCACAGGGATCAGACTCGGAGCGTATAATCAGATAAAGCGTAATCCTCTCCATCTGGTCATCTCCCATCAGCACCAGTGAGAATGAAGCATCCCTGCAGTGTAAAACCAACCGTGGCATTGAAACTAGCAGCAACCTCAAGGTACATCTTCAATTTTACAAGTAAAAAAAAGTGAGTAAGGGAAAATGCCCTATGGTATTTATTTTTTCCTCATGGAAAATGAACTCCACATCATTAATGGTTATCACTTCACAGCTAATGATTAGCTCGCCGGTGAATTTTAATTTTTTTTTGCATTTGGGTCAGAGAGGGTGTTCTGTAGTGTTAGGTTAACGTAGCAAAAAATGGCTGCTAAAGTGTGGTCCTTGGTGACAATGTGAAGCGAGGCTATGCGCACCATTTTACTCGGTTAGGCCGTTTTTTTTTTTCTTTGTTTTTTCTTTCTTTTAGATAAACCTCACCGCCCCTCTTCAAACCGTTCCAGCTTTGCGCATAAATCTCCATGAAAAGCCGGCCACGATTATACTGGCGATGGCCTTGTTGTGTTGTGGCGCGGTTGCATGGCAACCACGTAAATGCCCGGTCATTGAGAGCCATTAATATTTGAACGTTTGATTGGAACCTTGCACTGGCCCAGGTGGGGGGGCATTTTCTTACCACACGGAGGTCTTTTGAGTGGCCCGCTCTTCAGTTTTTGCATTTTTAATGCACCTTTTGTGCTAATTACAGAAAGGAAGAAGCGGCCATTTGCGTTACTTTCTGCAATGTTAATCTTAAATTCCTTTTTTGTGCCTCTTTTGTTTGCTGCAACGTTATGTCATGGACGCCGTGGTTTATATTTGCCTTTTTTTTTTAGTGATGCCAGAGTGTCGGCTTACACAACCCGTTGGCTTTTGTCACCGTGCTGTGACATGGTGCTTATGGCGGTGGAAAAATAACATGATCTCAACCAGAGTTTTCCTCTATTGTAAATCAGCTAGTGCTGGTTCATGCGGGGGTTGGGTTAGTTTCGGTGGGGGTAGTAGCTTTTGGTTCAAGTCATACAGCATTGACCGACCGACCGAGCGAACTTGAAGCAACGGGGGTTGGGCTGAAACAAGCACCTGACGGCAATCCACTGATTGCACCCACAGGACACTTAGTATTGCGGAAAGCTTTCGTCTATAGATGTTGAAACCAAAGCATTATAGATCTCAAACAATATTTATTTGAGCTTTTTTAAAATATATTTTTCGATGTTACAAAATGATTTTTGAACTAAAAACACAGAAAAATGGATTAAAAAATCACAATTATTGATTGAAAAGGGGGAAATCAGGAACTTTAAAATATACATCTATACTTTATCTATACTTTTGTCTCCGTGCTGTGACATGGTGCTTATAGCGGTGGAAAAATAACATGATCTCAACCAGAGTTTTCCTCTATTGTAAATCAGCTAGTGGTGGTTCATGCGGGGGTTGGGTCGCTGTGGGTGGGGGTAGTAGCTTTTGGTTCAAGTCATACAGCATTAACCGACCGACCGACCGACTGAGCTGACTGGCAAACTTGAACCTGCGGGGGTTGGGCTGCAAGAAGCACCTGACGCCACTCCATTGATTGCAGTCGCAGGACACTTAGTATTGCGGAATGCTTTCCTCTTCATGAAAAGCTACACATTGTGGAATAGTTTGAAATGAAAGCCTACTATTATGGGATGCCACACTTTTATATCAAATTAAAAGCCTTTACAATACTATATACTATATTGTCATCATTATAGTATAATGAAATGGGTGAAAATATCATTTATAAAAGGTGCTCTTAAATGAGTCAAAATGGTCAAAAGGCTTTGATGGCCAACGTTTTCAAAAGATCCATGAAAAAGTCTTGAATTGGATCTTGGCAGTTTATAGCAGGCAAGGTGGCTTTGCAAACGTGACATAGGCACATACATAGGTGAAAAAGTGGAATGGACGGGGGTTGGGTCACTGTGGGTGGAGGAGGGGAGCAGCTTTTGCTTCAAGCCATCGTCCAGCACCGACCGACCGACCGAGTTGAGAAAGTTGAAGCAACGGGGGTTGGGTTGCAAGAAGCACCTGACGACAATCCACTGATTGCACCCACAGGACACTTAGTATTGCGGAAAGCTTTCGTCTATAGATGTTGAAACCAAAGCATTATAGATCTCAAACAATATTTATTTGAGCTTTTTTTAAGTATATTTTTAGATGTTACAAAATGATTTTTGAACTAAAAACACAGAAAAAATGGATTAAAAAATGACAATTATTGATTCAAAAGGGGGAAAATCTGGAACTTTAATATACATATATACTCTTCATTTTAATTTGATGCTAAAACAGAAAGTCGGCACTCATGATTTACTTTCCTGAACACATTCACAACACGCCGCCGGTTTGACTGGTTTTCCGCAAGACGTTCAGAGAAAGTAGGGCACAGAAAAAAGTCAACTGGGGTTGTCTCCAGAGCGTATTTTGTGTATTATGATATTGTGGCTCCATTCAATATTGTGATAAGTGCAATAAGGAGGAAAATGTCCCCTTTGCCCCCAATTTCATCAAAGCCATCTAATATTAAAGCCATTACTTAATACTAAAAACCACATCTGTTTCTTTGCAGAAGGATGGAAATCAGAAAACGTTGGGTCCGGAGGAGCAATTGACTCTCTGCAGGAAACAACTCCAACGAGCCCACGACGAGTAAGTACTGGCGTCGAGAAACTCTTATTGGCCCGCGGCTACTAACTCCAATCACTCCGGGCAGGTTGGCCGAGGAGCGCATGGGTCGAGAGATGGCCGAGGCCCGCCTGCGTCTTCAAGAAGATCACCTGGCCGAACTCCAGGAAGAGCTGAGGAGATTCTCGGAAACATCGGCACATCCCGACTCGCCCCAGACGGTACTCTCTGCTTTTCCCGGGTTCCAGGACGACCCATCTCATACTTTGCATTGCATCAGGACGTGGCCAGCCTGCAGGCGGAACTGGCCGAGGCCACCTTGCGACTCCGCCGCCAGGAAGAGATGCTGCGGCAGCGCGAGCGGGAGCTGACGGCCCTGAAGGGGGCGCTCAAGGAGGAGGTGGAGTGTCACGACCGGGAGATGGAGACCCTCAGGGAGCAGTACGGCGTGGACATGGGCAACCTCAGGAAGACCATGGAACAACTGGCACAGGTAGCAGGATTTTGTTTGGAAAAACTTTTCCCAATTCTGCTGCCGGGGGATTTTTTTTGGACTTTAAGCTCTATTTCTGTAAGCTAGGTTTGAAGGCTGTGTTGGGTAAATGCGGGAGGCGGATGTTTTTTTTTTATCTCGGTGTTTTATTTTTATTTTTTAACATAAGACAGTAGAGGAAGCCAGCAGACGCCTGTGGAAGGAACATCAAGCGGAGACTGGATTTTCTTTTTTTTAAGTCTGCTTTTGGGTGCCAAGTAAAGTGGGGGCTCCTTAATGAGGTATATTATTGGTTTTTCTTGGTAAGCTGACAGGGATTGAAGTAACAATAGTAAATGTTGTATTCATTTGAAATATATCTAATCATTATTATTTTTTGAATACCCCGTTGTATTTTTTTGTTGTATTTAATGCTCCTATTTGATGCACTTTTCCAGTCACAGGAGCAGATTGAAGAGGAGCGCCAACGCGTCAACGCCTCGCTGGTCAGCCTGGAGGAGGAACTGGACTGCTGTCGGGATCGAGGAGATCAGTGGAAGTCGCAACTGGACGCCGCCTCGCAAGACCTCCGCCAATCGCAAGAAAAGTGAGTCCTGATGAAAGGAGCAATTTCCTTTTCCTTCCTCCTTCAAGTCACCAGCTCTTAATACTATAGTTCTTCTTCACTAAAAATCTCATTCATTCTGGTTGTGATGTCATAACCAGAATTGCTGGTAAAAAAAAGGTCTAAAAATCCATAAGTCCATATTTTCTCATAAATACTAAATGATCCATCATCCATCCCGTTCCCTATTCCGTGTTATCTTTCTTTCTTTACATTTGCTGTTTACTTGTTCGGTGAGATTGTCATCATTCATTGCAGCCTTGGCCCGACATCAAGAGACCCTTCCATTTGATGTTTTTGTTGTCGTCGTCCATTTTTAATAGCCCGCGGTTCAAAGCGGCAAGAAGTAGAGATGTTCTTTTCCACTTTTATTCCAGTCTAGTACTTCAATGCACCTCTATTTTTAACGCCTGCACTTTTCATCCGGCAGGATGGGGGGGACGCACTCCGGCACCCACAAGTGAGAAGAGTGTGTGTGTGTGTGTGTGTGTGTGTTTGGATTTTATTTTCGCCTAGATATAGATTCCAATTATGCCACTAGTCATTTTAGGGATGTTTTTTTTTAGTGTTGACACTTTTTGACCCTACTAACTGCATTCCTAAACCCTAAATCAGATAAATTGTAACCCCTTGTGGCATCAATAAAAAAAATGGAGTTCAAAAGGGAAAAAAAAAGATATCAGGGGTGTCAAAAAATGCTAATCTAACATTTTAGTCCAAAAATCAAATCATTGAAAAGAAAACTAAATTAATATATTTAAATAAAAGGAGAATATTTATATTTCCCTTTGTTTTATATGAATAAATAATGAAGAATATCTTCAAATAATTTTGACAGCCCCTTTCCGCTTTCTCCTTTTGTGCTGCACTTTGAAAAATTTCCTCCTTTTTTGCCATGACATGACTTGAAATCCTGGATGTTTGTCTAAGTAAACTTAGCAAGTCCATTTTAAATATAAATAAGGATTTTTTTGCAGTGCCTCGTAGTATTTCTGTTTATTATTCCAGGTTGTCACGCATAACCACGTTGTCGCCCTCCCGTTTCTCCGCAGGCTCCTCCAGTGTCAATCGGAGAAGGACCAGTTGGAAATCCAGCTTAAGGAAGTCCAGGACTCGTTACCCGACGTGCGCCAGCAACGCTCATCGGCCGAGGTTTTACAGTACTTTCACAAAATGCAAATATTCTTGCCGTCCGTCCATGTAAAAAAAATCCATTAAAAAAATGTGACCTCAGAGCGAGGCTCTCGAAGCCCTGAAGAGAGAAAACGGCGAGCGCGAGGCCCGTCTCCTGGCACAGATAGACGCCGTGAAGGCGCAAAAGGCCGAGCTGGAGAAAGCCCTGAGCGAAGCCAAAGAGGTGACACGCTCTCTTGAAAATTCATTCCTTCATTTTCTGAACTGCTTCTCCTCACCAATATGGCTGTTTTGCATGCAGGCGTCATCGCGTCCCTCTTCGGCGGATCACGACGCTAACCTGGAGCTCCAAGAAAGCAACACTCGCCTCAGAGAGCGGATTGCCCGCATGGTACGAAATGGCAGAATATGCCGATATTGATGAACACACAATCTTTACTCAAAAACCCAATTTCTCTCCAGAGGCTGCAGTCGAGCGCCACCAGGAATTGGGAAGCCGAGGAGGCCGTGGAGGCCCAGGAGGAGGAGAACCGTGCCCTGAAATCGCAACTGGAGGAAGCCAAGCGTGGGGCCTCGCGCCTGGCCAAGGAGCGCGAAGAGCTGAGCCGCCGTCTGGGGGAGCGCGACCTGGAGCGCGAGGCCCTGCGGCGGGGCAAGGCCGACCTGGAGGAGCAGAAGAGGCTCCTGGACCGAGCGCTAGAGAAGATGAACAAAGAGGTGGGTTTCGCCCTTGCCGTCTCCCTTTTCGGGCCTCGGCACGGACGACTTTTGCGACCCCTTAGATGGAGGCGGTCATGGGCGATTCGCGCCAGTCGGTGGGCGCCCTGCAGTCGCAGCTGGACGAGTACAAGGAGCGCTCCAGGAAGGACTTGCAGGAGGCCCAGCGCAACAACAAGGACCGCATGGCCGAGCTGCAGCGGGCCCAAGCCAACCTCAAGACCCAGCAGGACGAGGTGGGCTTTAAGATAGGAGGACAAATGACAAAATGGGAGATTCCAACCCCGGCTAATTTTCCCCATGGCAGGTGTCCCGCCTGAAGAAAGAGCTGCTGAGCTGCAGCGAGGAGCGAGACGGCGCTCAGCTGGAGCGAGACCTCCTCAGCAACCGCCTCAAGCACTTGGAGGGCGAGCTGGAGTCGCAGAAAGGAACGCATAGCGACCGCAACCGAGAGATCAGGGGGTTGGAGGTGGGTTCCGAGGTCCCCGCCCCAAGACGCTATCCGGCGTGGCCTCACGGCGTGCTCCCTTCGCCAGGATAAAATCAAGACCCTCGAGATCGAGCTGGACGAGGAGAGGAGCAGCGTGGAGCTTTTGAACGATCGCATCACACGCGCTCGAGACCAGGTCAAAGAAATGAAAGTTGGATTTATTTGATAGTCCACTTATTGACACGCACTTTCAGGTGGACCAGCTGCGCTCCGAGTTGATGCAGGAGCGCTCGGCTCGACACGACCTGGAAATGGACAAAAGTGCCATTGAGCGACAGGTGAAAGCCAAAAGATAGCCTAGCCTACCCTGGTCTGGTCTTTGGCTGAGCTTTTTCCACCTCCGTTTTGAACTTTGCCAAGGTCAAGGAGCTGAAGTCGCGCGTGGCCGACATGGAAGGACAAGCTCGGCCTTCTGCCGGCATGGCTGTGCTGGAAGGCAAAATTCAGGAGCTGGAGGAGCGACTTCGCAGTGAAGAACGGTAACAAATCTTCATTCTTTTTTTTTTTAAATCACATTGTTGTGCTCACCTCACGTTTTTTTATGCTTTCAGGGAAAAGAATAGCATTCAGGCCTCTCAGAGACGGACCGAGCGGAAACTCAAGGAGGTCAACGCCACTCTAGACCAGGAGAGGATCCAGCATGTGGAACAGAAGGACCAGGTGAGCCCAGTGGACGCCTTCAAATTATGGAGGAAAAAAAACAACTGGGTTTACCATTTTCCAGCTGACCCTGCGCGTGAAGGCTCTGAAGAGGAAGGTGGACGAGAGCGAGGGGGAAGTGGAGCGCCTGGAAGGCGTCCGGAGGAAGGTCTTGAGGGAGCTGGAGGAGCAGCAGGAGCTCCAGGAGGCGCTGCAGGCCAAAGTCACCGCGCTGGAATCGGAATTCAAGTGAGTAGCGCTCGTCCTCTCGCCGCTGCTTGTCTTATTGATTTATTTTTTTCTGAACATCAGACGAAAGGCGCAGCATTCGCATCGCAGCGCTTTGGCCGCCTTGAGCTCCGAGGATGACGACACCTTCTATGATGTGAGCGTGGCCGCCATTTTGAATGAGGCCCACAATCAAGGCTCCAACTGTTAATCACAAAGGTTTTTTTCTCTGCCGTCGCTTTCTCACTGTTCTTTTTCTACACTTATTTTTTAACGGAAAGACAAGTCCTCCCCCAACTTTTCTTTGTCCTGTAAATTGTGTTTTCTGTAACACACTATTTTCCTAGTAAGCAATTTAGGTGACTACTTTTTAGGAGTTATTGTCGCTTGGTAGTGTTAGCGCCTCTTAACGTTGTGTTTGTATTAAAAGCGTTTTATTTTATTTTACAATTTGAATGTACTGGGCCTTTTTAATAATCTGAGCCCAAACTGAATTGTGTATTTGGCCGTGTTTGTTATTCAAGACAATCACACGAAACTGTGAAGCGAATTCTATTTTTTTGACCCAAATATAAACAAGGTTTTCAATGGAATTCCCAAGAAGTGATGGACTTTATTTTCTGCATGCTGCTTCTTCTATGTTGCATCTGCTCGCATATTTTTGTAGGCCATCCGAGAAAGAATCTTATGAAGACTTTAAAAAGTAGAGAGAAAAAGCTCACTAGTGCTAGACAAGAGCTTACGTCATGTTTTTTCTCACTTTGGCTCTTTCGCCCAGTCCACTCTGCTTGTAATCCTTAATTAGCTTTACGGTAATTACTCAAGACATGTAGCTCAGGGTTGTCCAAACTATAGCCTACTGCCCTTTTCCCTTTTTTTAGCCTGCAGTAAATGATGAAAATGTCCTTAAATATAACCCACAAAGCAATGTTTACATATGTTCTGCTGCATGACTCTTTTTTACCACTAGAGGGAGCTTGGCTCATTAACTGTATCTTTTTGTTATTCCTAATCATGTAGAAGACTAGAATTTCAGTATTTTGTTTTCTTCGACTTAGATATACAGTACAATAACCCTTACATGAGAAAAAAAGTACATTTTAGAGCTTTTGTGACATCGAGAGAGGAAAAAGAGGAAGAAAATAAGCAACATTTCCCTAACATTTCATCATTTGTCTTGAGTTTAAACATCCTACAGGTGCATTCATCTTAGAAGGAAAAACGACTTTTCTTTTTCCTGGAGTGGACAACTTTTTAACAAGAACATGAAGTAAATGAACTGAACATGGAGTAAAAGACTGGAGGTAAACAAGTAGAACACTCGTGAGGTAAATAAAGCTGAATGTCAACCCTTATCCTATTTACAGGTGGCCATACGGAATTAAGTCGACTGGAATGAAGTGGACCAAGGCGTCGTTGCTCTTGCTGTGGAAAAATGTGACTAACAGTCGCTGAAAAAAAATCGACTGCCGAGGCCATGGAGACACTTTGGAGCAGATTGAGACCGTGGAGTAAAAGGCGGCGCAAATGTTTGACCCATGCGACCCACGGCAACGTCTCAAAGGTCAGAACCTTTCCTTCTAATTTGTCCAAATAGCTAAAAGCAAATGTTTGTGTTATATCTGACTTTTAATCAGGGGTGCAGTCAATGTAAAAAAAAATGTTGCCTTTTCATGAAAATTAGATGAAGGAAAGTGAGGTGGTGCTTGCTTTTTCCAAACGATGCCAAAAATGCAAAAAATTCAAAGTGATGTGACCGCAAGGACATTTAAATCAAGGTGTGGCTTTTATTTTGCACAACAGGTGTGGCAAGTTAATGATAATATATAAGCAGACCAAAATAGCAAGTTGATAATACTTTTTCCTTCACTCGCCTGAAATGGCGTGCAGTTATTCATACTAAAAAAAAGAGTATTATTTGGCATGGTTTTTTATAATTTTTTAAATTTCATTAATGGATTTTATCACTAGAATTTAAGTGACACGCACCTGTCATAGAAAAATATAATAAACTCATCTAGTTGAAAAGAATTCACTCCATTCTGTGGTTAAATTACGGTCACGAGAGGTCTGGTTGCCGTGGCAACTTGAGTGGGGGGAAAAAAAAGAACAGGTGCAAGGTCAGCCTCGTAACGTAGACACACTTCTGTGCTAATCTGTCATTCGTTTGTGTTTTGTCTACGCTCTTTCTCTCCAACAAGATGTCAGGAGGGACGACGCAAGGCGACCTGCGCTTCACCGTAAGTACAATTTCAATCAAATTGAACTTTGCAATATGCTCATATTTTCCACTATTTTCTTGTGTGAACACAGAGAAGCCAAAACAATAGTTTTATGCCCTTTGTCTAATTATGCACATTAATTATACTTTTGATGCTACCGGCTGGGCAAGAATGTTGTCATTAGTGTTAATGAGCTAATTTTTCCAATGACGTCGTAGCCACTTGGCTATCTTTTTAATTGTTTTCCATTTTATTGTCAAAATTAAGCTTTTAGTCAAAGGTCCATTGACTGGAACCTATTTGTTGATGCAGCCTTGTTGTATAATCTTAGTTAATGATGAACTAACTGACGACGCGTCACTCTCTGTACTGTATGCACTGTCCTGTACTCAAATACTACTTAAAGTCCATGTCAACTTCAAAACTGCAGTTTTTTTTTCAAGTTCAAAATGTTAGTGTAATTGTGTTTGCATTGCGTTTAAGCCCTCGAGCCATTTAAAACTCCAAATATTTAGAGTGGCATGCAACTCCACAATTTTTTGGCCCTATGATTGAGCACATCAACCTTGACTCCATGTTTTCTTTTTCCGTTTAGTCAAAAGACACTTTGCCATGCCGCTTCGTCAATGTGTTCCGCCAGCGTGAATGAACAGATTAGAAAGAATCCGCGGAGCGAAAAAGAGCACACTGTCGAGCCCCGACAAATACCGTGGCGTCACGGAGGGTTTTGCCGGGAGGGCCAAACGTTCTAGGAACTCCCTTAGCCTCAATTGCCCTTTTTGTATTTTCTCTGCCTTTTTGCGCTTTGACATCTCTTAAAGGACTCCAAAATATTGTTTGGTGTCAACAAACATTAGCCTAGCTTGCGGCTTATATACACTCATTTGTTTTGAGAATACAAATTCCTCCTTTGTTGTATTGACTAAAAACACTTGGCAAGAAAGTGGGTGTGTTGACACTGTCACACTTTGTGTGTGTGTGTGTCGGACTCTTGATTAATCTTCCTTACGTAAGACATTGAACACAATGCCACCATTGCCACAACGTCGTCTTGCGAGTCGATAATTCATTCCGTACTATAACAACAAAGGATGAATGTGCTTTGCATTGAGTTTGGCCATCATGGTAGCCCAGTAGGAGGCGTTAGAGCAGATGTAGTTTGATGTGTTAGTTGAATCATCCTGAGGAAACAGGGTAGGGCAGCAGCCTCACCCAGCCATTTAAGGCAAACGTGCTTCCCACGCTCTGACTCTCTCTCACACAGACGTACACACACACACACACATACACATGCCGGCTGTCTGGATGCCAGTTGATGCCGGGAAGACCACCTTGGTAGTCATCTCTGAGCAGGTAGATATCGCTACAATGCGTTTGTTTTACCCTGTTTATAGCCGGCAATTGTAATTGAGTCAGAAATGCTGGCTGTGACTCTTCTAACATCATATTTGGAATAAATCTTTGTCGTAGCCGAGTAGCCATTAGCTCGTTTGACAATTATAACCTGTGTGATCTTGGTTGGATGTTAGATTTTGACTTGATTAAGAGGCTCAATTGTCAAAAAAAACTGAAAGTGGTACAAAAATGACCAACCAAAAACTCATTTTATAGATGCTTTTTTCCACACCAGATGATTAAACCTAATTGTTTCCTGCTAACTCTCCCTTTGCGTTCTTCTTGCGAATTTGAGCCCAAAATTTCTCAATTGGAAAGACGCCAAGCTCCAGACGTCATTATACCATTTCTTGCTAATCGTTTAACTGGCTGTTATTTGTTTTGTGGAGTTGCTGCGCTACAAAAAAAAACTCTTGGAATTCACGTGCCACCGGCAACCCGCCAATGTCACAAATTTTGATGTACGGCCCGCCAACCTGGACGCCACATTTGCAACAACCATGTTAAAAAGCACACTTTCCTCAGGGTTGGGCTGGTTGGCTCTATTTTTCTTGGACGCGTTTGGACGTGTCAAAATATCCGATTTGGTTCTAGAACGGCATTTTCACTGACTCGGTAGTAGTTGTTGTTTGTCAATGGGAATTCGCTAATAGCGCTTTCCTCACGTGATGGCAAAATTAAGAACAAGTATTTCCACTTATTTTTGGCTCATTATCTCATCTTGCCTTGTGCTTAGTGAGGGCAGAACATGCCCTGATAAGAACACCAATTTGTTTAAAATCTTGTCAAATATAGTTATTATTTTCCCAAAAGTACTGTTTATTATTTCATTAGAATGTATGTTACACCGTTATAATCGTAATTAGCTGCTTTCCTCTACGTCTTGTCCTTTCACGGCTAATTAGTCTTAGCCTAGCTCGCGCCCAAATTTGCGACGTTTCCATTGGAAATTAACGACCCAACGCGACATGCTGGGAATGTGTCATTGAGAAGCGTCGGTGGTGATTTAGTGTACGGCGCCATGGTGCCAAATCGCCTTGTGCTGACATTTCCAGCCGTCTGGCGGACGGACGCACGCACGCACGCTAGGCCTTCTGGGAGTTTACCAGCCGAGCGCTAAATAGCCACGTGCTAACTCCACAACAGAACATTTTTAATTGAAACGTATGGCTGAAATAAGGTGACTTGTTTTTTCAAATTTGATAATGTAGTACTACTACTACTACTAACTGATAATACCATATTGTGTTAGTAAATCAGGTGTATAGAAACACTTTCCTGTTTTTCTTGGACGTGGTTATGACCCGAGTTGACCTTTCCCCTCTTCTTACATAACATGTCGCTTCCACGGCAAGTTTTGTTAGCGCTTTCAAGAGAAAAGCCGCCGTTAAGTCGTTAAGGCTAGCTATTCTTCAACGGGATTAGCCACCTTCGCCGTGTAAATACATTTAGAAAAAGGCCTCAGTGAGGGAAAAACAATATTTTGATGAGTCACGACGCTAACCAGATTTTTTCCCTTAGAAAAACATGCAAAATACTTCCCTGAGGTTTGGAGGCTTGTTTAGAAAATGGTTTCAAAATACAACAAAACCAAAACAACCCGCCCGTGTATTTCCTCTGAAATTCTCTGCTAACACGCTTCCTCCTGCAGTGTGTTTACTGGTATTTTCCCCCGTTGCCATGGTAAATGGTGTTTGGTGGTTTGGATGATTGTTTTTCCTCTCGTGACGCTGCCCAGGGGGTGTGACGTGACCTTCACGCGGGTTGCCGGGCAGCCATTGGCCACGGCGCAAAACTTTGGGGCCATCGTGCGTATTATAGCCACGCCCCCAGTTTTTTTTCTTATTTTGTATTCTCTGAGGTCCACTTATCTGGCACATCTGCCACGCAGGGCAGCAGTGTGGCGTCGGCCAGGAATCCGGAGCAGCAGCGAGGAACGGCACACATCGTCTCCCTCCCGGAGGAAAGCGTGGAAGTCGTCAAAGTGCGTGAGGCCTTTTTACCAACCCAACTGATTGCGAGGTGACATTGACGCGGCGGCGTGTGGCAGGTTTACTTGGACAATCGACCCGAGACGACGGACAGCGTCAAGATGTTGACGGACGAGGTGTCGCAGATCCAAGAGGTGAGCATGTCGCCACTCGGAAGTATTATGTAGTAATATAGCATATATTTGTTTTTTTGAATGGCCAGGTGAGGTACTGTCTGAAGACTTTGAGAGAGCAGATGGCAGCCAGACAAAATAATAATGTCAAGAAGGTAAGTGGGCCAAAAAAAAGTGAATGCTCAAAATGATGGAAAAAAATCAAATAAAACAAAAATAAAGCCCTTTTTTTTCCTTCTTTTTTTCAGTATCCGGCCAACAGCTACGCAGTCCACAACACGGCACCCATTGTTAACGGAAACAACAATTGCAACAACTACGCTGACCACAACGTGAGCTCACTTTTTTATTTTCACCGCTGTGTTTGTTTGGGTGTGTTTTTAGGCATGTACCATTGTCTTCATATATTTGGGTAGATTTTATCTGGCTCTATCAAAGTTATTCTGAAATTGATTCATTGATACCCAACATACTTATTCACTCATTTATGCATATTTTGGGATAAATTGGATTTTGCATTTCTCTAATAATGATAACGGGACATTTTGCATTTTTTTTTCATTTTATTGATTGTTGCCTGCCATCTGCATTGACAGGCTTTTTAAAAGAATTATTTTCTCCTCAGGAGGATGTCGATAATCACGTTCAGAACTTGCGAGAGGAAAGCAAGCGCCTCCACGCCCAGATAAAGGCCATGGAGAGTCGGCACCGGGAAGAGCGCCATCGACTGCAGGTGCGTGCGCGTTCCTTCATTTAGTCCAATTCCTCGAAGGATGCTCGGCAAACGGATCCAGTCAAAATGGACTTGACTTCTCCACAGGCGGAGTCGGAGCAGCGCCGAGCCGATCTTGCCGCGCAGTCGGAGCGTCTCCGGCGGGCGGAGGCGGAGTCCGCCGAGCGAGGCCGCCGCGTGGAAGAGCTGCAGGGGCTGCTGGGAAACACGGAGGCCGAGAGCGGCCTCCTGCGGGACCGTGTGGCCGCCGAACGGGCCGAGCTACTGCGGCTCCGGGCCCAAGGCCAAGGCGGGGAAGGGAAAGAAGAAGAGGATAGGTGGGTGACTGAGGATTCAACAGTCGTCGGGTCTTTGGCCGGGCCAAGTACCAGTGCAAACCTGGCCTATGTGTCCGCAGGTGTAGCCAGTTGCAGACTGAAGTGGTCCTGCACAAGGAGAAGATTCACCACCTGGACGATATGCTAAAGAGTCAGCAGAGGAAAGTGCGACACATGATCGAGCAGGTACCTTCCTGAGCTGGACAGGCCATCCCACAATAAAAGCCGGCCTGACTTTTGCACCTTTTGTGTCTGGCAGCTGCAGAACTCCCGCACCGTCCTGCAAGAGCGAGATCGAACCCTCGGGGATCTGGAGGAGAAAGTGGCCTTCCTGGAAGCAGAGGTCAGTTGCCTTTAAATGGTGACATTCCTGACTTGAAATGTCTTCAAATGATGGATGTGTGCGCACAGAACCGGGAGTTGCACGCCCACATGGAGCACTTGCTGTCTGGCCAAGAGCCCCCACCGCTCAAGTGTGCAGAGAACAAGCCGGTAGTCATCTACAGGTGGGTTTACGCTTCCTCTTCGTTGGCCAACAGGACACCCTATTATAGTTGAAAAAGTAGACTGACAGCACCGTGAGAGTTGAACTTTTCCGCTTTTTTTCTTTATATTAGCAAACCTCTGACGCCATCCACGCACGGCAACAAGCCCCTCCCTTTCATCAAAGTCATCGAGATCAAGTCATAAACGACTGCATTTCGAGGTCCTCGAGAGCATTTTTGTCCCCAATGCCAAATTAAGTGCGTATAAGACTGCGTAGATGTGATACGGCCATCGCAAGTGACTACTGATTTGGAGTGGATGTTTATTTAAATGTAGATAGATACTGTATATGTGCACCGACGGTTTGTGTTCGAAATCGGTGAATAAATTGGATTTACACGATCTGATTTTATCTTTTGAACTGAAAAGCAGAATATGTAGAATGCAAGTTATAGTTATCTTACACTACCCTCTTGTGGCCCAAGACAGACACTACATGGAGGACTTCAGTTGAATACATACACTGACCAAACACCAACACTTTTGTACACAAATCAACATTTTAATCTGACCCACCCATAAAAAAAACTATTTACAGAAACACACAATAATAAACAGCTTCAATAATAGTAAGACTTTTAAAAAAATAATCACAAAGTGCTCTCCAGTGTATTATAGTTGTCTTTGAAACTCTTGAGCTCCAGGAAGTGTTTGGGCCTCTTGCTGCGTGGGCCGCTGGACGGCAGGTACGTCACTTGGATGGTGGACGGAGCGCCGCGGGCCGGAGAAGCCGTCAGATCCATGGCCGCGCGCTGGTGTTGCTCCTCCGCGTTGCTGTTGCCCAAGTACGCCTTCACGCTAAAAGCACCAACAAAGAAACGGATTAAGATGGCGCCGTTGGATTCCCAGCTCCGGAACACAACCAAAATGAACTTACGTGTCTGCCAATTCGTCCAGCGCCTGCTGATATTGAAGAAATTCGGCCTCTCCGAACACCTGAAAGGGAAGCAAACGATGAGGTCCCGGGGCCCCGAAAGCGGACCGCCGCCAAAGCCGAAGCCGCACCCCGGTGCCGTGGCGGGCGCTGTCGTATCCCTCCAGCAGGCGATCGATGAGGGTGCCGCGGCTGCTCTTGATCAACGAGTGCGAGTTGCGGACCTCCAGCAGCCAGCTTCGGAAACATCGGCCCGTGAAGGCGTTGGGGCTGCTGCATATCTCCTCCATCGGGATGCCTGATAGCAAAAGGAGAGCAAATGGAGCAAATGTGAAGGGGCGCCAATGTTGATGTCTTCTCGCTCACCTGAATCCCGAATGGCATCCAGGGCTTTCATCCTGTAGAGGTAATTGTAACAGCCTGTGAAAGAAACTCATTGAGAATTATGCTTCTTTTGCCATTGATTTCAAGGAAGGGTCACAGGAACTCACTGAGCTGCGATCCACGCCTCAGCCTGACGTCTCTTTCGTGAAGGAGACGGGGTTCAAAGCGGATCTCGTGAACTTTCGACAATCGAGAGTCGATGTCTTCTCGTAAACCCTGTAAAAAAACATAACTGATTAGCTGACATTGATGGTAACAGATTGGACGTCTATTGCTGTCATTGGCAAGTGATTGGCTAAATCTCAACAAGACAAAGCTGGTCATACGCACTTTTGGAGCATTATGGCCGATGGGTGCGTGGGGGCCCCTCCGAGATCTCATGGCGAAACGCATAATTTGCCTCTTGACGAAAATGAAGAGCAGCACGAACACCTGTCAAAATGAAAGCAACGTCAGCGTAGACACGACGACAGCAAGGTAAATGTATGTATTTAATTTACCAAGCTTCCGTAGGCCATTACCAGCACCACATTAACACCAGACAGCGGCGGCGAGTCCGCCATTTGACACCAGTGTTGAGAAATGTTGTTGTACTTTACCAGCTAGCTCCAGCTAGCTCCCTCGTTATCAGGTTGCAAAAGCAGCACTCTAGCGCAAAACCGAGGCTAGGTTATAATAGTGTGTTACGTGACGCATAACTGAGAGAGCGTATCTTTTTTAAATACTGTTTTAGCAATGTAATGTAGCGAAAGTTGGCTCACTTTTCGGCTAAAGCAGCTAGCTTGACCCGGCGTTGTCGTCTTCATCACAATTACCGTAAACGACAGTAACAAAGAGCACTAAGAAACATAATTATTATGAATGGAATTCTCCATGTTAGTGTATTACAGTTAAAACACATTACTGTATCGGGGGTTTTATGTAAATAGTATTTTTTCACCTTTTTTTTTTACAGGAGTGATGTGATGCTTTTCATGGTATTTACAAATGCCAAATCTATGCAATGTGTGTGTTGACATTTAAAAAAAAATCTATTTTTATTTTATTCTTTTAAACGACACTCGTATTTGCATTCGCCGGCACATGCTACCTTTGATGCGCACTAGTCGCAATGACATGTCACGGACCCGGAGTAAAAAAAATAATAATGCTTTATTAGTTAGTGATCACATGTTTGTTTGTCCAGTTTCCTCCGAGCTCTGTGCGGTGTTAGACCACATGACACAGCTCTCGGTGGTGTCAGAGTGGCAGAGAAACAGGTAAACGGCGGTTGTTGATGTCGCGCGTGTGGGAGGAAAAAGTCCAGACTTTCGTGCGTCAGTTATTTTTCACCCCCCACTTTGCGATAATGTTTATCGTGTCCGAAAAGCGTCTCGCAAGGTCGGGCTACTAGACCACTTGTCGGCCGGTGTGTGTAGTCCGGAGCCGGTTTTTTGGTCAGTGTCGTGCTCTTTGTCAATTGTGTGTGTGAAGAGGGTGAATAAGGATGACCAGCGGCCCAATCTTTAAATCTTTTTAACACTGTTTACTGCCAGCAACGCGAAGAATGATTATCGATATTTGTGACGGGGTGTTCTTTAATATAGCTCCGAGCTAACTAGTTAGCCTTAGCCGTTAGCCACGTCCAGTTAGTTGTTCACCTAGCGTGGCTAAATCGTTAGCATCTCACTACCGGGGAAATGTTTTGATGTCGAGCAACGCCAAGACTTGTATTATCACACCCGAGTGGTGCATTGAATAGTTTTTGAGCTCACGTGATACATGTGGTGAATTGACAGGTAAATGCGGTATTAATCGTCACTCGCCAGGTAGCGTTAGCTTCGTGCTAAAAGTTAGCTTCGTCGCCATGAGGTGTAGCCGCTTGAGGCGGAAACCCACCAACACTTCAAAGATGGATCTTTTTTCGCCCATTGCTTCCTTCCTAACCCCACCTATATCATGCTTTCTCTATTTTTGAAGCTCAAATGAATTGTTCGATTTGATGGGCAGGCCTAGTCGTCGGGCATGTTTGTTTGTGTGTCAGTCCAAGCCGATCTTTTTACGTAACGTTCGAGATTAAGCATTCGTTTTCGACAACGAGTGGGAGAGTACATTAAAAACGTAAAAAATGGCACTCCTCTGGCTAGACAAGACCTTTCCCCCTTGTGTGCCAGCCTAGTTTACCCCCCATTGCGATGTTGTTTCAACTTCGCCCAGTGTTCCAGCTAGCATTGGGTTTACTTTCATTTTTGACTTGATGTTTTTGACCTGGAATCTAGTCGTTGTCGCTGTTGTACCTTGGAACTGTTATCTCGTGTGCCCACACCTCTCGCTCGCTATGTGTTGTGTTCCTGGAAGTGTGTAATGGGGTCACTCAGATGTGGACATTCTCTCTTCTCAGGTGTGATTCCTTGTAAATAACTTGTTTGTATATACTGTAAATGATGACGTCCATGGGCGGAAACCGAGCCCGGGGCAGCTGGGAACAAACGCAGCCAGGCCAGACGCAGAGCCAGACACAGCACAAGCAAAGGCCTCAGGTAAGAATGTCAACCTTATTAAAGTGGAATGTGCCATGTCAAAACTGCCCCATCATGTGAAATGGAGTGCACTTTATTGACAGTATGGAGGTGCTCAATGTGCACTGCTCGAGATTGTTGTCGTCTTTTGAAGCTGAAATGTGCGTGCGTTTTGTGCCAACAGGCTACGGCAGAGCAAATCCGACTGGCGCAGATGATTTCAGACCACAACGATGCAGACTTTGAGGCAAAGGTCAAACAGGTGAGAAGGGGGGTCGTTGCATTTTGCCCGATTTTGCGTCAGGGCGCCAGGACCTCGATGAGCGATGGCGAGATGACACGGCGACTCTTTCCCTTTTCTAGCTGATCGACATCACGGGCAAAGACCAGGATGAGTCTATGATCGCACTGCACGACTGCAATGGGGACGTTAACAGAGCCATCAACGTCCTACTGGAGGGTAGCCTAGACACCGTGAGTCACCATTTTTGACATCACCCGAGACTGTGGTTCATCTCATTGTGGGATGCTGCGTCACTGTTTCCATTTTGGGAGAGCGTCCTCCGCACGTCTCCCCGTGTGGTCATTTTAAAGATGGAAGATAAGAGTCTCTTTGATCTCAGGAATCGTGGGAGATGGTGGGGAAGAAAAAGGGCGTGTCGGGCCAGAAGGAGGTCATCCGGCCGGAGATCGCAGACGACGGGAAAGAGAGCCGGGAGAAAGCGGAGAGGGACATGGCGCGTCGGCGAGGGGTCGGCCCCCGCCGGGGCCGCGGAGCCGTCCGAGGCAGAGAGTGTACGTCTTGTCGTTCCAGCTCGTTTCTTTCCTCCACATCTGATTCCCTCTTTGGCCGCTGTAGTTCGGAGTCAAGAAAACGGCTTGGAGGCGGGCAAGCTGGCCCTGGTGGGCCGGGGCACGGAACGAGGCAGGAGAGGGCGCGGGCGAGGACGAGGCACGCTCGGTGAGTTGCGGCCGCTCGAGTCCCCTTCGGCGTGCCCAGTCTGGAGCCGTGCTTTGTCTTGCGCCCCCCTCCCAGGAGTTTCGGGCCGGCGAGGAGGCCGATTCTCGGCGCAGGGCATGGGGTAAGGAGAGAACACCTGCATATCCTTAAAGCACCAGAGAGGGCTTCTTTTGTTCCACTCTTACCTGTTGCCATGGTCACAGGCGTCGTACCAAGAATCTATTGTTTCGTCTTAATCCACATTAGAGTTGGACGCCGCTCAAGTCGTCGAACAAAAGGCCGCAGACTCTCCAGATCATAAAAACCAAAAGGACGAGCCCAGTTAGGGTGTCGTGTCGTAAAAAAAAAAAATCTGAGGCGAGTTGTCCTTGAAATGCTTAAGGGGAGAGATACAATTGTTGAGATTTTTTGGCCATGTGCGATGACATTCCTTCAAAAGAACACAACTCCCGACCGACTCGAGGCCTTGTCACCACAAGCCAATGAGCGGTCAAGTTTTTGACCAAAATAAATGCTTTGTTTATTCCTCAGAACATTCAACCCTGCCGATTACGCCGAGCCTAACCAGACGGACGAAAACTACGGCGGCGGTAGCACCTGGAACAACACGGGGGGCGCCGAGACGGAAGAAGGAGCCGGTAAGGACCACGACGATCCTTACTTTATACGGTGGACATTTATTAAAAGTAAGGACTTTTCTTTCTTCAGGATTGGAGTACGCCCAGGGAGATGGAATGACTTATCCGCCCAAATTTGAGTCCGGCCAAGGTAAACCCTCGAGACGTTTTGCCTTTTGACTGGGCAAATCAAATTGAATTCTGTAAACACCCTCACTGAGAAAATGCGCCCTCTGCTGGACTTCTGAATATATTCCGCAAAAGAAAATGGTTCAGAATTGCTGCAAATAATGAAGTGTCAGTGTCGGTGACCTACTTCTCGAGCCTGTCACTGGTGCTGAACAGATTTATGCCTCTACTCAAAGGTGCCTGGAGGACGCCCACAGAGGAATGGGGAACTGAGGACTGGAATGAGGATGTGAGTGCCCCATTTTCCCCCTCCGAATATGGAAATTCAGGTGGAAATTGAAATCTAATTTCCTAACTTTTCTGGCGCTGCAGTTGTCCGAGACCAAAATATTCACCGCTTCTAGCGTGGCGACCGTTCCACCGCCGCCAGAGAACGTCACCATCACCAAAGGACAGAGGTGTGGGAAAATCCACCCCGGGCCAAATCCTTCCCGATGCTAATTTTTGCGGGTACGCTGTCGTTTCCGTAGGATTGACCTGGCGGTGCTCTTGGGAAAGACTCCCCCGCCTTCCTCGTCGGAAACGGAAGCCCAACCCGTGGCCGAGGCCGCCCAGCCCTCCTCCGCCTTACCCCAGTCGCTGGTTTTCAGCAACACCAAGCAAGGCCCCCCTCTCTCCCAAGCCACTTCCAACCCGGCTTACACTCAGCACAGCATGGTGAGTGACAAGCGGGACTTGTGGTCTGGCCGCACGTGGTGACTTAACGCGCCCTTTTGACGGCAGGTCAGCATGCTGAACAAGAGTTTTGGGGACGTCGCGGAGCAGAAGGGAAGCAGCGGCGGGACCACGGGCTCCCAATTCCTGGAGCAGTATAAGACGGCCCAGGCGCTGGCTCAGCTGGCCGCCCAGCATTCCCAAACGGCCGCTCCCGCTACCAACCCTCCATCTTGGGACGGCGGCGTCAACTCCAGGGCACAATACGGTGAGAGCAGGGCGAGCGAGCGCGTCCGACTCAAAATGGAATCTCAACCCGGTCCTTCTCCCGGCGCAGATATGAAGTCTCAAGCTGAGTCGGCCATCCACGTGCCCTTTGCCAAGCGGCCGCCCTTCCAGGCCGCCACGGCAACCACGTCGTCCGTGTTGGAAGCTTTCCTGCCTCCCGCCGTCGCCTCGTCCGCTTCTTCCTTGCCGGCTCAAACCACCGTCTCCTCGCTCCCCAAAATGGCGGCGATGACCACGGCGGCGGCGGTTCAGCGGCTTTCGCCGAGTCCCTCGGACGCGCAGGCTTGCAGTCCGCTGCCTCTGCAGCAACACAAACTCCGACAGCAGAAGAAGAGGACTTCCATTCCGACAAAGGTAGAGCGGACGAAATGGCCAGAAACATTTTTCAGCTCCAATTGCTAATCTTGCGCTTGTTTGCATCAGATTCCGTCAATGGCGGTGGAAATGCCCGGTTCGGCGGACATCTCCGGCCTTAACCTTCAATTTGGAGCGCTGCAGTTTGGCTCGGAACCGACGCTGCCCGAGTACGAGTCGGCTGCCAACGCGACGCCCGCCACCCCCATGCAGAACAGCCTCTACTCTGCCCCCAACAAGTAAGCGGAGCCATAGAGCTGCCTCTGGCGCGGCTCACGTAAAAGTGGGTTAACGGAAGGCGCAGTGAGTCAACTCTGGCTCTTTTTCCAACTTCAGCCAGATGGATATGTACGAGCAGAGAGGGCCTCCGACGCGACGCTACGCGCCCTCCGTCTCCTCTTCCCCGCAGAAGGACTTGCAGCCAAAGGTAGGCCAGATGTCGCCACGCCCGGAATATTCAAGCCCGTTGCCATAGAAACCGGTGGGCTGACGCGTTGTCGCTTTTGCAGAATGGCTACACTTCGCTACAGGCGGGGCAATCTGTGGAAGGCAAGTCGTTTGGATTCTCCTTGAGGGGTGGGGAGGGGGTACTCCTTTTCAATTGTTATTTGATCAATATTCCACTTGTTTTGCCTTTCCTTTCATAGCTGCAGCAGGTTCTGCAGTCAAACCCGCGTCGGACTCGGTCGCGCCACCACCGGCGACGGCCAGCCTTTCGGACGCCGGCCCGGGTCCGGCCTCACTGCTGATGACCTCCAATCAGACGTCAATGGGCTTGATGGGCCAAGGCGAAGAACTACCACCGAGTACCATGCCGCCACCTCCGCACAACAGGTGATGACGCTAGCATCCAAGACTGGCAGATTTGAAAATAACCCGATTCAAGCGTTTTTTTTTTGTTTTTTTCATTTTTCCAGTGCACTCTCGTCACAGCAGAACAGCCTGGCTCCATCTTCGGGTCGGACCCCCAACTCAAGCCTAATGGTAAAATCAGCGCAGCCGTCGTCGGTCCAAGTCATTTGAGTCGCAGAGTCTTGAGAGCAGATCTTTTCTTGCGCAGAACTCCAACATGGACGGCGATTCTAGCCTCCACTCCTCCTCCTTCCCCTCCGCCTCGGCCGCCGTGTCGTCGGCGCCCCCCACGTCGGCGCCCGCCGCGACGCAGGTTTCCCTGGGGGGCCCCGCACCGGTGTCGGTCCCGTCCGGCCTGGGCCCCCCCAACAACATGTCCATGGGGCTGTGCGCGCCATCCGTGGGGGTGCAGGGCATGGCCCCGTCGCCCGCCGCCATTTCCATCTCTGCCGCAGCGGCCTCCAACGCTCCTCCCTCGGTGACATCCTTATCATCGCGCAGCTCCGCAGTATCCTCAGGTAAGGCATATATTCATCACTGTTTTTCAGTCAGATTGACTGGATTTGACCTTTTTATTGGCATTAAGAGCACTTGGAACAAAACATATAAGTGGTAGCTAATGGTAGCTAAAAATCCAAAACACATTTCCTAGGCTTTCAGTGTGACATCTAATTTTTTTCCCCCTGTCCAATGTAGGGAAAGCACCTCCAAACTTGCCCCCCGGAGTTCCCCCTCTACTCCCCAATCCTTACATCATGGCCCCGGGACTGCTACATCCCTATCCAGTGAGTGCGCCGCCGTTTGTAAAAGCGCAATTCATTGCACGTACGTGGCGGCGCGTAATAACAAAAGCACGTGTCAGACTCAGGTGTACGGCTACGACGACCTGCAGATGCTGCAGACCAGAATTCCGTTGGTAAGTTGGAATTCCTGGCCAAGTGTTGGGTGGTTTCCCACCAAATGTTGTCATTCTCTTTGCGTGGCTGCAGGATTACTACGGGTTTGGATTTGCCACCCCTACGACAGCACTGACGAGCAGAGACGCCGGGTTAACCAATAACCCGTATTCTGGTGAGACGTTATTTAAAAATCACATTCATTCATTCAGAAGCATTTTTTCTTAACGGAGCATCTCCTGCTTAGGCGACTTATCAAAGTTTGGTCGAGGCGACGCATCCTCGCCGGCCCCCGCCACCACTTTGGCGCAGAATCAGCAGCAAAACCAGACGCAGGCGCACCATTCCACCCAGCAGCCCTTCCTGAATCCGGCGCTGCCCCCCGGCTACAGTTACACCAGCCTGCCCTATTACACGGGCATGCCGGGGCTGCCCAACACCTTCCAGTACGGCCCCGCCGTCTTCCCGGTAAGGCTCGGACTGGGAGGGGGCGAAAAAAGTCAACAAAACCAAGAAAATGTTCCCCGCTGCATTCACGGGATTCTTTCAGGTGGCGCCTACCTCGTCAAAGCAGCACGGCGTGAATGTCGGCGCGGCGGCCACACCCTTCCAACAGGCTAGCGGCTACGGTTCCCATGGATACAGCACTGGTAGGCCTACGTGCAGGTTTTTGCGGCTAACCTTAGTGAAGTAGAACACAGCCTTTACCCCATCTCATTTGTTTTTATATAGAACAGTATCAACATTTATAATTGATCATGACTCTTATTCTTTTTAAATCACACAAAAAACATTTCTCACTCCAACCCATTTAGTAAAACTAAATAAAAATGGGAAGAATAGGAGTCATGAATAAGAGCCATTTTGGATGTTCTCTTATCCCCAATCCGCCCTTCTAACGCTTTCCCTCCAGCAACTTTTTTGGGTTGCTGCTTTGCCGCTTCCTGCCGTGAGTCAAGCTGACTTTCCACCTCCCCTCAGCCCAGCTTCCCGCTTTCCTCCCCCTCACATAGCACTTGCTAACAATACTAATCATATGCCCAAAGGTGGTCAGTTGGCAAGTGCTCTCTGGGGCCGGTGGGTCTAACGCTGCGGGTCGCGGCTGTGTCTTGACTCTTGCAGGCTATGAGGATGTGGGTCAGGCTTCAGGGAGTGGGGATTTCTGTAAGGGCGGATACGGCAACGCCGTGGCCGCAGCTGCGGCCGCCGCTGCTGCAGCCGCTGCCGCCGCCGCGCAAAACAAACCGGCCAACAATGTCAGCGGGCCCGGAGTAGGTGAGTGGTGGTGCTGCTACAATTTCCAGAAGCTGTGTGGTGGATTCACACAAATTGTTTCCCAGTCATTTGCTCTGCCCTGTTGTTTTCCACATTTCCCGTGATTGATTGCTTTTTTTTCCCCCTCGCCTTCCCCAGGAGTTTCTGTGACCTCGAGTAACACGGGAGTACCGGATATTTCCGGTTCTGTTTACACAAAGACGCAGGCAAGTCCAATACCTTAAAATTCACTGAGTATTTCTCCAAAGTTGATTGATGAAAGGAAATATAAGTATACAATTTAGCCGCACTGGTTAAGGAGTGTAGCTTCCTCCTGCTCTAAACCTAAATGAGTCTGTCATGAATGTAATAAGTCTTGAATGCCTTTTCTTTCTTTGGTCCTTCCAGCAGTCGTTTGAGAAGCAGGGTTTCCACGCCGGCACGCCCACGGCATCGTTCAGCCTCCCCTCGGCTCTGGGTAGCGGCGGTCCCATCAACGCCCCCGCCCCTGCGGGCTACGCCCCGGGCCCTTTTATGCATATCCTGGCACCGCACCAGCAGCCCCACAACCAGATCTTACACCACCACCTGCAGCAGGACGCCCAGGTGAGATGTCTTTTCACTTTTTTTTAGTTTTTTCATCCGCTTTTCCCGTTCTCACCTTTTTCTCCTGTCCGCACATTTGCACAGAGCGGCAGCGGCCAGCGCAATCCGACTGCGTCCATTCAGCAAAAGTCTCAGATCAACAAGTCTGCGTACAACAGCTACAACTGGGGGGCCAACTAACACCCGAGGTCAGAGCCCCGGATCCCCTGGAATACCCATCTCCGTATCGAAGGTTAACTCCTGCTGAATTTCCCGGCGCGTCTGCCGGGGAGAATGAATGGTTAGAAAAACATGAGGTGACACGGCGCCTTTCGCGGAATTGGTGAACTTGGCACCGCCCCCTTTTACTCGCGTATGTCACATTTATTTCTTTAAAAGAATGTTTCCCGTATGGTTCTGTATGTTGATGTATTCTCTGCAGTCTACACCCTACACTTTTTGTTGTTGTTGGGAGGATTGAAGTAGTAATGCAGGATGGTGGTGATGGAGAAGGCCTCTTTTCTCTTTTCTCTTCCGCAAACTATTCCATTGCTTGATTGACCTTTTTGGTTTCTCCCCCAGGCCCTATTTTATGTCCCTTTTTTTAAGTTGGAAGAAGCAATTCGCAAAAATTTGTTAGAGTTGTGAAGTTTATTTTTTACTAAATATAGATATATATAAATATATAAGCGAGCTGGCTTGGAGTGAGGATGTTTGTCATGTGGTTGCGTGCATGTTTGTACACATAAGACAAGTTGGGGGGCGAGATGGGGTTACTGTGCTTTTGTTTTTTGCCTAGCACAGAATTTTCATAGTGTATAAAACATATGTACAGTTACTGTTACCATTTGAATATTATGGCTGGTTATCCAAGAATCCTTCCCAAAACCAATCCGCCTTCCGATGTTAATAATCCAGTAATGTCTCGAGTTAAGTAGACCTCTCCATGCGCCGCCACCCTTTCCTGCACATTTGAAAGGAAACCTTCCAGCATCCAATACTGATGGACAGACTTGTACTTTATGGGTTTTGTTTGTTTTTGTCAGTGATTCTTTTTTTTGTACTGTGCATTAAAAAACACAATTGTAAATGGAAAAACTTGTCTTGTACATACAAACAAAAAAAAAGTACTGTAGTGCCTGTTTGTTCGCTTTGCTCCGCTGATTCCATGCAGATCTTATTAGAGATTTTGTTTCCTTTTTTATTTTGTAAAAATATATAAATATTAATAAACAAGGACAAAGACATTTTCATCATTTTGGGGATGTGAATGACTTAAAGTCTCCCGGTTTTGTTTACTGTGGTCTAGTTAAATTCTACTGAGAAATGACAACACAGTCGTCTTATGTGATTTTTCGTCGTAAAAGTAAAGTGAGTGAAACGAGAATCTGGTCTACAACAGCCTCTTGCTGTCATTACGGTAAAACAAAACACTTTACGGCAGTGAAGTTTTCTGATCAGTAATCAGTGGCACCTGCGTTGTTTACATTCCACGCACTTTGCCGCCAGCACGTTTTAATAATGTTATCGTTTTTATCGTGAACCAAGCCCAAATGAGCGTTTTTGATTTATTTCGTGGTTTCTTCGGGGTCCCCAGTGGTCGCTTTGGTGGCCGAAGGTGAGTAAAAACGAGGCTAAAGTAACATTTGCTATCTAGCTTTTAGCTAGCAAGTGTATCGTGTTGAAGTGGGCTGTTTTACAGATTAACGTGACGTGCATTTAATGCCGTGGTGTATTTTACATGATAAATATTGTTTCCCAGCCATATAATTATGAGTGAAATATAATTTAGGCAGACTATTCGCGCCTGACGTAACATTACAAACTCCAAATATAAAGTTAGCTAATGCGGTGAATGGTGAGTTAATTCACCGTTGTATGTTCGTTATTTTTTCCTTTACTCAAATTTGCCTTTATCAAATGTAACTGCACGCCCTCATAAATTCAAATAAAACATTTGTGAATTTTCTACTTGGCTTATCATTAGAGAGCAACTTTAATATTTTTCCATTTAATAGGGAGCCATTCTTCGATGCCATGACCCGGGAAGAGGAAGACGATGACGAAGACGACGGCTTTTACTTTGACAGTTTCCAGGGGGACGCTCAGGACCCCTTTGATAGCGCCTGGAAGTTCGGTTTCAGCTTCAGTCCTGACGGGATGAGAATCCAAGAACCTCCCATGTTTGGACACATCTTCAGGGAGATGGAGGAGATTTTTTCCCATCTTGGTGGCTGGGATTCACATTCAGGTAAATGCAGAATGCCACCTAGGAAATTGTGGGCTGCGTGATGTGACGCCATCTTGTGCCGTAGGTGTTCCCAGTCTCGCACCACCACCCCGTCCGGAGGGAAGACACGGGAACCCCCTTCGAGACTTCATGCTCAAATCTCCCGATAGTGAAGGACGGGGTAGAAACGATTCCCATCATCCGTCTTACGAGTCGCCGCAATTCCCGAGCTCCTCCCCCTTTTCAAAGGTAAATGAAATGTCAGCGATATCCAATTTCATGTGGCAATATGTCAATGACTCTTTTTGCCTTTTTTAGTTCAATGATGTCTGGAGAGAAAAGCTACCAAAAACGGCAAAAGACGAGCGTAAAGAAGACGGAGGTGGGGGATAATTGACTTTTGGTGCTTGGGAAAAGTCATTCTAATTCTTGTTTCCATCTTCATTTTCCTAGATCTGGATTCTGCAGTGTCCTCTGGCGGTCTGGATCAGATTCTGACAGTACCCGACGAGCTAGTGCCGAGTCGGCAGCCCCGGGGGCCCAGGTCCTTCTTTCACTCGGTCACTGTCACCAAAGTGCTGAAACCTGACGGGGTATGTCCATTTCTCTCACTCTATAATACTTCTTTTTTATTTTCATCTACAAAATAAAATGAAAGCAGTTACAAAAATTGCAAGGCTGAAGGTAGTATGCCAAAGTTAGTGTGCTCAGTGTAAAAAGATGAGATTTTTGCCTTTCTGATTCTTTGGTAAGCCTTTTTTTAACCACAAAGTATAAGCATATTTTAATTTGTATCTCTCGACAAGACTTTAGAAGAGCGGCGCACGGTCCGAGACGGCCAAGGAAACCAGGAAACCACCGTTACTCGCTCGGGAGGCCACGGAGGTGGAGAGGGAGCGCAAGATCAAATGGGTCAGTACACGCCACCTACGTTTTTGCACATTGCGCCTGCCTACTTTAGCAAAAAGTGTACTGTGGATTTTAGCATATTGCTGTATTTTTCCCGTGCTAATTCAGTCCATGTGCTTCTTTCAGGTCCTCACTTCTCAGGCATGCGGGACGATGATGGCGACTTCTTCACAAAGATTTTTGGAGGTTTTAAGTGACCTTGGTCATAAAAAGCCCACATTTAATTGATCTTGTAGGTTTGTCAATTGCAAGGTGAGGTAATAATACTGAATGAGCCCGGCGTATTTATTTTTGTATGGCCCCCATAGTGCTGGTTGAATGAAAATAAAGGAACATTGATGTTTGTGATGTGAAACATTTTGCCTTTTTGACGTTTTGAAATTGTTTTTAAAATTTGCACGGCAGGTGGATTGACTCGCGCTGCAGGTTAGCCATTCGCCTGCGTTAGCACAAACAAGGCAGGTTTCGAGCAATGAAAATGGAGCACATACGGTAGGTCTATCCTTCTTTAAACAGTCAGTCGGACATGTTTTTTTATCGTCACAAAATGGCAGGTTAAACAGTCTCATTTTAACATTTATTTGAAAACCGCACAAAAGTGTATGCATGGCATTTTTAGCAAGCAGATCACAACCATGGAAAAAAAGAACAAATGTTCCACTATTGTCAGCTATATAAATATGGTATGACGTATATAAAAAGAAATATAAACAAAAGCGTTTTTTTTCTTTTTCTTTAAACGTTATAAAAGAAACGCGAGTATCGATACACATTGATTTCCTCCTAGTGGAGTGCTCGTTTGATACTTGAAATAAAAAGGAACAGTACAAGTACAAAGACTACACATATTCACATTATCATAGCAAGATTTGTTTTTTCTTGTAGTGTCATTATTTATTTACAAAAAAAAGAAAGGGAAAAAATAAGCAGGCACTAGCCATCCCTCTATTGTCATCACAAACACCAAAGTCACTAATTATCCTGGCCATCTCGCAGACGCGTTCAATATAAATAAATAATGTAAGAACAAATCCAAATTCCGGGGAAATCGGTAAAATGACGGTCGTGCAGCGGTAAAGTTTCACTTAAAAGGGAGGGTGTCCAGACATGCATTAAACACGGAGATGGTATAAATATTCTAGAGCAAGTAGTTCTCAAGTCAAAGTTGCCGTTTGATTCATACACATTTTTGATATACCTCCAACTGAAGGTATCCTAATAACTCCCATACTTCATCTCAGGGCCAACAAAATCCTTTGTTAAGTACTCCGTTATTAGTATTTTTTGTGCTTAAAAAAATTAAAGTTGAAGTCATATCTCAACTAAGTGGCAAAAAAATAGTCATTTTCGTAAAATGAGCATAAAATTATGTGTTTGGGCCTGATATTTTTTACTATATTTACTGTTTACATAATCATAAGTAATGACAAGCTATTGATGGGCATGGATTTGTCAGTTTTCTGCCACATGTCACAAATAACGGCTTAAAATACTAATACACAGAATCCTAAAGAGTAACTTTCAAAGGAACTTATAGTACATCATTTTCTGTTATTCAGTGAAAAACTCCAAACGTACCGTCGAATAAAGTAGTGCTTTTCTGCCATCTTGTGGCTCAAATAGGAAGTTCGGAAATAACTCGATTTTTGCTTTTGGCCTCGAGTTGACTGTATTATTCCCTTAATTGTTTTCAAGTACATTTCAATGACTTATTAACTTTCTTCTGAACAGGTCAGTATTTTGCTCGAAAACCCGGTTAATGGGATGGCGGCTCACCCGGAGTCCAACAGTTCCAGAACCCTTGCTTGGTCACCCCCTACTGGGGTTTGTCCGTCTTGTGCGCCGTGAGGAAGGCCATGCCGTGGGTCCGGAAGTGGGTGTTGAGGTCCGACGCCTTGTCGAAGCGCTGTCCGCACACCCTGCAGATCAGGTTGCCGTCGGCGTCCTCGCCCCCGGCCTGAGGAGAGGCGGCGCCGGCACCCAGCCGGGGCGAGCCGTCCGGGGATGCCCGCCCCGGCCCGCGGTCGGCCTCGCCCTGGGCGTCCCTCACTCGATGAGTGATGAAGCGATGTCGCCCCAGCGAGCCGGCCGAGGCGAAGCAGATGCCGCACTGCAGGCACTGGAAGGAGGCGGCGTCGGCGCGGTGCTGCGGGATGTGGCGCTGGAACTCGGCGCCGTCTTCCGTGGAGAAGCCGCACGGCACGCAGCGGAACCCCGCGCCGCCGCTCTCGTCTTCCGGCTCGGCCGAGGCGCGGCTCCTCTTGGCGGGGGCGGTGCCCCCGTCCTCCGAGTCTTCCGGGGCGTCCTCGTCCGCAGGCGCCGCGCCCTCGCCGTCCTGTTCCGGAGGGCCGCCGGGAGCTTCCGTCCCCGTGGCGGCGCGCTTCCGGGTCATAGGGGCCGCCTGAACAAAAAAAGGTGAGGAGGAACCCAATCACTTATTTTTCTATCTTGCAAACAGATTGCTAAAAGCGTTCCATTTTTTTTCAGCCGATGCTATCCCAATATCGTCCGGGAGGTCACCCACCGAGGTCATGAGACGAAAAGGAGGAGACGCCACTCACCTGCCCGTCCGCACTCTTGTGCTTGAGCCGGATGTGTTTGTCCAGCAGGAAGCGGCTGCCGAAGGTACGTTTGCCCTCCGTGCAATACCTGACACAACATCAATTCGCCGTTAGTCGTGCACGTATCGTCATAGAAACGCAAACGTCAGTGAGTGTAGGCCGTGCAATTGTTTCTTACTGGCAATGGAAAACCCTCTTGTTGCCCTCGTGAATGACTCTCTCGTGGCGCCTGAGGCTGGACGATGTGCTAAAGTTGCCCCCGCAAATGCGACAAGGGAACTGGGACAAAAAGATAGAGTAGGGTTATCACCACATTTTTTTGACAAAAAGTCGACGGAAGTCACCTTGCCGTGCTCCATTTTGACGTGGCTGAGATAGTCGTCATTGTCGGTGAAAGTGCTCTGGCACTGCGGGCAAGTCCACTCCGCGGGGGCCCCGGCCGTCGGCCCCGCCGAGCCGGGACCCTCGTAGTCTTCGTCCCCGTCGTCGTCCTCTTCCTCCTCCTCTTCATCGTCCTCCTCGTTGTCTCGCCCCCAGTCCTCGCCGTCCGAGTTGTCGGGCTTGGGTGGGGGCTTGGCCTTGGGGGCGGACACCGGGGCGGGGGCGGTGGCCATCGCCGCGGGGGGCTCGGAGGCGGATTCTTGTTTCGCCGCCGAGCCTCTGTGTGCCGTCTGATGGCAAAAGCCGGGTGGGGGTTTTAGCGAGGAGAGCGGGCCGTCGGAAAGGAATTTCGCGGCCCGGCTCGCCCTACCTTGATGTGTTCCATCATGGAGCCCTTCTGCGCGTAAAGCTTGGTGCAATCGGGACACTTGAAGACGTGCACCTTCTGCTTGGCCAGATGCGTGTCAAAGTGCATGTAGAGCAAGGGCTTCTGGGTGAAAACCGTGTCGCACATCACGCACTTGTAGATCATCCTGCCCGGACAAAACAGCGCCGTGTTAGACGGCGGAGAGGACGCCGCCCGTCGGCGGGCACGCCCGTACTTGGCCTGTCCGCCGGTCAGCGTCGGGTGCTGCGTGCCGATGTGGCTCTGGGCGCTGGGCGCCGACTTGAAAGCCATGGGGCAGCTGGGGCATTTGTGGAAAACCTCGCAGTGGGCCGTCTGGATGTGGGACTTGATGGAGTTCAAGCCGCCGAACACCACCTGGCAACTCGAGCACCTTCCCACGGACACGCGCACAAAGGCTCAGAAAAGACGCCGAGCTCGGGCTTTCCCGAAGCTCCGCCCTCACCTGTAGCCGATGCGTCTGGCAAAGTGCAGGCAAGCCTCGTCCAGGTGAGTCTGGAAGGCGGCTTGCCGGGCCACGCCCCCGCACTCGGGGCACACGTGGGGGGCCTTGTGCTTGTGGATCCGCTGGTGGGCCGACACGGCGCACGAGTTGGGCAGCATCATGGGCGGGGAGCACTGGGAGCACGTCTGCCGGAAAAGGGAGGGAGGCCCCAGTTAGCCAAGGAGACGGTGGAGCCGGCGGGAAAACTCTCACCGAGTTGGACGCCGCCCTGATCTGCTGGAAGTGCGTGACCATGGCCGCCTTGCTGGAAAACTGCGTCTGGCACTCGGGACACTTGTAGTTGTTGTACTGCAGGCCCTCGGCCTTCTTGCACGGCAGCGGCATCAGAGCCTGCGGGCCCTGGGGGGCGCGCCGCACCTGCCGGGGCGGACCCCCGCCGTCCTTCATGGGGCTGGAGGCGGAGCCGGAACCCGAGGCGGCGGCGGAGGGGGACGAAGAGGAGAGCAAGCCCGCTAGAAGAAAAAGAGCAGTCAGTCGGGTGGAGGCGAAGGCCGACCAGTTAGCCGGTCTTGCTAAATAGCACGTGAGCGCTTACCGCCCACCGGCGTCACGTCCTGCTGCCCGATCATCTGCTCCACGGTGACGGGCCTCATGACCAGGTGCGAGCACTGCATGACCAGGCCCCGCTCCTTGTGCTCGCGGGCGTGCAGCAGCAGGCTACACTTGTTGAAGAACGCCAGCCGCTTGGCGCAGTGGTTGCACGTCACCTCGATGCGCAGCGAGCGCCGGTCGTAGTGGCGCGCCAGGCTGCGCTCCAGGGCGAAGGCGTCGCCGCACTCCAGGCAGCGGTAGCCGGAGGCCGGCAGCGGCAGCCCCCACTCGGGGGGCGGCGGCGCCGACAGGTCCGGCTTGTAGCTGGGCAGCAGGTTCTTGCTGTTGAGGATCTTGTTGAAGGCCTCCACCAGGCTGGACTGGCTGCGCGAGATGACGGCGCCCGCGCTGTTGACGATGGAGGCCGGCTTGCCCGAGTGGGGGGCGCCGCCCGCGCCGTTGGGCGACCCCTTGGCGGCCGAGCGGGCCCCAAATTTGCCCGACGGGCCCACGCCGGGGGCGGCGGGCAGGGCCGCCGATTTGGTCACGTTGACGGCCGTGACGGAAACCTTGGCCTTGTCCGAGGCCGCCAATTTGTTCTGCACTTTGGTGGCGGCGGCCAGCATCACGCTGCTGGCGGCGAGCGTGGACACGGGGAGGGCGTTCAGGGCGCTGGCGTTCCCTTGCTGCTCCGATTTTAGACCTTTGCTCACCAACACCTTCCCTTTGGGGTCCAGGCCTTTGCCGCCCAGGGCGCCTTTGGGGGCCACCCTGGTCACCGTCCTGGTGATGCCCCCCGTCGAAGTCTTGATGGTCTTTATTCGGACTTTGAGGGGCCGGGAGGGGGCCCCGGGCACGGCGGGGGCCGCGGTGGGGGGGACGGCTTTGGCCTTGCTCTCCTCCACCACCGTCTTCTCCTCGCCGCCGTCTTCCGGCTTGTCGGCGGCGGCGTCCGCCGCCTTGTCCGTTGCGTTCCCCACCTCCATCTCTTCCTCTTCCTCCTTGGGTTCCCGTAGCTCGGAAGACGGCGGCGTGGAGGCCGCGGCGGGGCTGGAGCACCTCTTGGCGTGTGGCGCTTGAGCGCCGGCCTTAGGCGCCTCCGGTTCCGGGCTCTCCGGCGAGTCCCTCTCCTCGATGACGTGCTCCGGGTGCTTCTCCTCGGGTTGCGGAGTCTCGACCCCGGCGGACGCCGAGCGCGGGCTCGGCGACGCCTCTTGGGGGGCGTAGCCCGGCTTGGGCTGAGGAGGAGCGCCGGGTGCCGGCTGGGTTATATCCTTGTAGCGACGATTCATCTGAGCGGAAATGGGCGAGTCCGGGCTCTCCTGGATGACCAGCGGACTGTCCAAATCTGCGTCCGAGTCCTCGTCCTCTTCCTCCTCCATCGGCCGGTAGTCCGCCATCTTGGGGGCGCCGTTAAAAGGCTTGACGTGCGACAAGAGGGTGCCGGGCGGGGCCGGAAGAGCTTTGGAGGGTGGGAAGTAAGTCGGCGTCAATCCCGCCGAAGACGCGGAGGGCAGCGCGGCTTTCAGGCCGTCCGCTCTGTCCTGTCCCGCGTCCTGCTGCTGTTGCAGAAGCTGCATCTTCCTGGCCCGGCCCACCGGATCTCCGGAAGCGGGGCCCAGAAGAGGCTTGAGTCTGTTGAATATGTTCCCTCCCTGCTTGGCGGACTTGGTGGTGGCCGAAATCTCCGCCGGAGGTTTCGGCGCGCTCAAGGGCCAAGGGGCGCCGTTGGACTGGCCCACGGCCAGCGGGACGGCAACGCCCGACATCCCAAAACCGTTGTGATTGAGAGCGTCCGATTCCACCATCCCGCCGAGACGAGGGCCGGCGTCCGCCCCGGCACGGGCGATGACGTGGATGGCGTCCGGCTGGGCGTCTCCCTCGTCGTCGTCGGCCGCCGCCGTCTCGGCGTGCACTTTGTTTTTGACGATGACGCTGACGATGGACGTGTCCCCCTGCACGTCCGAGGGGCTGAGAGACCCCGCCCCATTGTCGGGCTTCCCCAGAGCTGCCCCGCCGGGCCCGTGGGGCGCTCCCTCCGCCTCATCTGGCGCCGACTGGATGGCCTCCTTGGCGTCGATGTCCGGAATGTCGAACGCTGCCAGCAGGTCGTCAAAATCTGGGGTCTTCATGTCCCCCATTACGGGTGTGACACCTGAAACAAAACAATTTGACTGCATGGGTCACCACAATTTGAACTCTCTCCTTACTAAAATCAGGATTGCTGTTCCCGTCCCAAAAACTTGGGACTGCTCACCCGCCAGCCTCAGACCACAGGCAGTGTCCCGAGAAAAAAACCGAAATGTCAAGCACGGGGGATTCGAACCCAGAACATTTAGCTGCGAGACAAACGTCCTAACCACTATATCGCTGTCAAACGCATTTATTATTTTTTACTTTTCAGCATGAATAACACTGACGTTTTTAATAGGGACAAATAATACGTGATTTTTTTCCCCCTTGAGGCCAGAGTGCAACATCGTTTAGCATTAGCTGGCTAGCCCGCTAGCCTCCAAACCCCTCCTCGTAAAATATTTAATCATGAACGGGGAGCAAATGAGGCTTATTTTGTGGTTGTAATGCGTGACTGACATGATGGTAATAAGTGACGCACAAGACGTCCGAGCATCCCCGTCTTTCCCGACGGCGACATCGGCTCTGCAAAGCCCGAAGGATCGCCCCCCCTTCTCTAGTCTCTCCCCGACGGAGGGCGGCTGGCTGGCTGGCTAGCTGGCCAGGGAGACTGGAGAAGAAGGGGGTCACCGAGCTAACAGGCTAGTCTTTGGCATTTGGAGAGAGATCGGATGAAGATGAAGCAGGGGATGGGACGTGTTTACAAGACGTCCACGACGGCGCAAAAGTGGGTCGGCCTGGCCGAGGGCGATCGAGTTCACAATAGAAGCGTTTTTGATTGTTTACCTGTCTGCGCGATTTCCGAATATCCTTAGCTCTGCTTGCAGCTGAAAATGCATTGGCTTCCCGTCACGTGACCGCTCATCTCCAATCCAGGCCCACAAACTGCAGCGAACCGCATTGTTTGGACTCTCAAAATAGACCTCTACTGTACTCCTCTACTTGCTCAATTAGCTCACGTCACCAATTATTTTGACACATATAGATGTAAAATTAGGAGTCCTATCCTTGGTTTAAATGAACCTATGGACAACATAACAATTTAATCTGATGCAATATTAGTCTGAAAAACAATTGTATTAATAGATAACCTGTTTGGATTATCTCCAGTAAAGTGTGACCCACATTTAAAAAATCAGTCCAAATTGTACCCCATCTTCCGCAGACGGTTAGCTGGGAAAACATCCAGTTCATAGAATACCCCGAATAAGGACAGGCAATGTGAAAAGAAATGAACGTATTGTTGTTTATTGGGATGCTTTTAGATGTCAGAAAAATGGTGGGAAAGAACATTGTCATATTTAATTGTCATTGTTTGACATATAAAGTTTGTTTTCATTTTTTCTTCTCCTCATCTTTTTTGCCTTCAGGCTTGTTGCCCGTTTGAGAAGCCAGGGAGCCCATGGCATTGCGGATGGCTTCGTTGTTGGGGTCCACGCCGGGCAGGTTCTCCAACACGCTTTGCAGGAACTCGGGGTCCTGCATCACGTCGTAGTCGTCTTCCTCCTTGGGTAAGAAAAGGCGATTAACTCTTTGGCACGGGACAGAAAATGCTTAGTTTATTTTTACCTTCACAGAATCCGATGCTTCCATAGGAACACCAGTGTCCATTTCACTGTACTCTGAATTGACAAAGTAGGAAAAAAAAAAGGGTGAGCATTCCTGGAACATTACAAATGGCGGCTGACGTGGAGCCCACCTCCTCCGGCCAGGGACATCTGCATGGCGTAGGCAATCTGCTCCTCCTCGGTCATGCTGCTGAAATCGGGTATGACGGCGGCGCCCGTCTCAGGCTGAGAGACGGACATCTTCAACAAAGCCTCCTCAGATTCTAAAAAGGATACAATTATTTCAGGTGCTGCTTTTCCAACTAGGAAGTGGCGAGGGCGGGCCACGCCTACCATCCACAGCAGGCATGGGCACGCTGCCTTCCGCCACTGACGCCGCCGCGGCTCTTCGGGTCTCCTCTTCCTGCCTCTGGCGCTGCTCTTCCATGGACACACGCAAAGCCTACAAACACAGGTAAGACCTGATCACCTGACTGGAATTTGTTGAGTCCAAAAAAAAATAACACTGCACTTTATTCAATAGGCTACTGATGTCACATCCGTGCGGGTAGACTTACCAGGGCGAGCTCCGGGTCGGCGCTGGGGTCGACCCCAAACTCAAAGTCGCTAGCGCCGAGACCCATCATGGAGCCTCCTTCGCCGGCCAGGATGGGAGAAGAGAGCAGGGCGTCGGCCAAGCTGGGACCCGGTGGCACCGTCACCAGGTGAGAGCCCGCACCCTCCTTGCCGTTGAGCGTATTGATGAAGGCGGTCAGTTTCTCCGTATTCAATTCCTGAGGCCAAACCATCACGTAGCAAGTTAGGCACATTTTGGGCTTGATTTTGAGTATCCAACAGGCAGGAAAGAAAATGTTTTGCTTACCTCTTCTCCAAAGTTAATGATATCCACATTCACTTTCTCTTTTTTCAAGCGTTTAGCCATTTTGACAAGCTGTAGCACAAAAACAAATTAAGAGTCAAGTTATGCTGTTAAAAAAAAAGTAAATAAGAGGCTAGCCTAGAACTCACTTCCTTTTCATTGTCCTCCACGGGACTTCCCACAAAGGCAATGATCCTCATCTTGTGGTTTTTGCCTTGGCGATGCTTTAAAGCCAGCTACGTTAGAAAAGACGCATTAATTCCACTGCACACGTTGTCGTCAAATTCTAAAAGTACTCACGTGAGCCACTCGAATGCCCGTGCAGAAGCAGATATTTCCTCTGGGTTGGACGGCGTGAAGCTTGGACAAAATGCGCCCAGAGTCTGGCGTCAGGGTAGTCAGCACCTCACAGTTACTTGGAAAAAATAATAGTGGAGTAAACTCTACACACCTCGATTTAAACAAAATGCGATTTTAAATAGATAGTAGGTAGAAGACAACTAGTTTATTTAATATGGCTGAAAATGTCATACTTAGCCATAGTGATGAGGCCCACGTTATTCTCGGGGTTGCTGCGTGTTTTGGAGTGACACACAATGTTGACAGCGTCTTGCTGGGCTTGAAGCCTTGTCGGGAGAAAGTCGCCATTTCGCATGTATTCACTGTTGTCCACGCTGTTGACAAAAACAAACAAATATACATTTAAACATCGGGGATTCAACATAGGGTCAACACCTCCCCAAAAATTTAAACATGTAAGCCATTCTAATAATAATGCGGGAATGGGTTTTCCAAATCAAGTAAACGACGAAAATTCAATATGATACATTAAAAGATACGTGTATTTTGACAGTAGCGTAATGTTAGCTGGTAGCATGAGCTAAATGACTCAGCCACCGCTAGTCATCAGAGTGTGAGATACTATTTTCCAAACTCAGCTATTCGGATCCAAACGCCCCGTTTATTACCAGGTACCTTGATCTAAAACGTTTAGTGTCATAAGAACGAAAGACAGAAAAAAACGCGTTAAAATGAAGAAAAGTTCTCCTTACCAGACCATAGTACTTTCGAGCACCATTTTGGAAAAATCTTGTAGCTATCCAGCATTGGTTTTTACAAACTCACACCCAATTGGTCTTTATTAAGCAACACCGCCTCTGATAGGTCGTAGTTTCTTCTCCTTTGTCTGTGGTTGGTGAATATGTTTTTTTAACAACGTCACTGGTCTCCACTAAAACGAATCATCTGATTGGCCCGGTCTCACCATCTTATCCGTGATAGGAGGAGCTTAGACGTCACTCGTTTTAACTGATTGTTGTAAAAATATTCTAATATAGTATTAAACAAATATAAATTGTCATTTAGTTTGTATAGATTTAAAACAATTCAAAAGATAAGCAATTCATATCACATAAAAAAGCGATTTATTTACAAAAATATGGTTAATATGCAAAATAGCATACAGTAACACACTATCACATATACATTAACCTTTTAGGTCCATGTATTAGATTTTGAAAGATAAGTTATTAATCGCCCCATATATTGATTATTCTAGCTAGATCTCAATGTATTGCACCCCTTGCAAAGCATGTAAATATACAAAACATTGCATTGTAACTCTCATAAATAACTAACTCATTCACATTCTTACTGTTGGCACAGTATACCGTTTAAGACCAGAGTATTACAATTGTAAACACATGCTGGAGTAAAAGCTACAAAAAAATAGAAATGGGAAATTAGCATACATTATTTTCAACGTTGAGATAATTGTGGATTGGCACTGAATCCACTACAGGCTGAGCCATTTCGTGTCCCAAAGCGATTAAATAAGTCTTTCAATGAGACTAAATAACGCTAAACTGGAGGTTAAAAAACATCTTTGGTTGCCGGGAAATGCGTTCCCGATGAGACGTCTCATCATCACAAAGGCAGTATTTTTTGGCACCATTTCAATGACAGGTCGTCATCCAGTGTTTCCATTCACCACTTCAGAGTTCGTTTTTTCCTGAGCTCCTGCCCAATTAAAAAAAAATCATTTAACTCTATGTACCACAAACGTTTACTAATGACTATCCAGTGTAATGCACTTTTACACCACTAGAGGGAAAACCCCAATCATTGCACTAGAACACAGATGCCAAACTACATGAAACATTTCAGTTCTTACCATTATCTTTCTCTGACTCCTCTTTGCCTTCCGAGCTTTTGTCAGCCTTGGCAACTGTCTCTGAATTCTGATTCTGGTTCTGATTTCCGCTCTGTTCTGGTGCGCCACTCTCGGACTTCTTTAAACTACTGTGGCGCCTCTTGGATGGTGATGTTTTCACTAAAACGCAAAGTTTGAAGGAAACCATAATACAATTTGAAGCGGTGTCAATATACCGATTTGCAGTTCATTCTTACATTGGGCCTTTTTGAAAACCGTGTTGCACATGAACCTTTGGAATCGGTCGGCGTAGAAATCGGGTCTGTGCACGGACACCGTGTCCTGAAAGAGTCGTCACAACTGGTTTAGGAGTCATTCGTCGACTTTTTTATGCGTAAACGTACCCCGTCTTGAACTAGTGATTTCCAGGTGTGCTCCAGCATCTTAATGAATCTGCGAGATAAAGCATAAACTTAAAAAAAGGTCTGAGCACTCAATATTTAAAGAGCATTGAAAGCACTGTATACCTGTAGGACTGCAGAATGTCAATGATGCCAATATATACCAGCAGTCTTTGTCCTTTGGAGTTTCGTGCTGGGATTCCTCCCGTGCTGCAGGGTCAGAATTTCAAGATGGACATTTGGCAAAATGCATTTGAATGGTACACAAGGATATCATTATTTGTTTTGTAGGAAATGTCCCAAGGCAAAGACTGGAGCGGAGCGGACACTCACGGGTCGTGACTTCCCGGCGATCCTCCGTCCCTGGCTTTGGCCTGAATGGCCTCCATGGGCGTGCTGTACAGAAACTTCTGGTTATGCGGCTTCCTCCTTTCGGCCGCCTGCTCCGTCTCTTCCCCGGCCCGGTCCACCTCGTGAATCCCCAGCAGAAGACTGTAGTCCATGATCTTGAAACTCTGCAGCACCTGATCCAAAAGAAAGAAGAAAAAAAACAAGTTTGATGTCTTTACTGGAAGTGTTCCACCAATTTCTACAAGCCCCAGTACAGCATTGGACTCTCACCAGGCAGTCCCGCTGTACCGTCTTGCAGAAGGCGTTGTACATGTCGGCGTCCAGCAGCATCCCGTCCGACATGTCTTGAAGAAAGTCCAGGTCCTTGAAGGTGGGCGACGTTTTGGCCCGCTCTTTAGTGGAGGCCCGGCGGTTGTACGTGGAGCCCTTCAGGTCGAACTTGAGGTGCAGTTGAACCGTGGAGGGCAGCAGGTTATTCATGACCACCATGCGGATGTTCTTGCCATTGGCTTGGATGCAGTACAGGCCGTAGAACTTGGGTAGGAGGGTCCGCTTGTTCTGGTTCAAGTTCTGGATGAAAGATTGGGGGGGGGGGGAAACAAGTTAAGCAAGTGGCATTTTCTATACCTTTCCTTTAGGGCCTACCATGAAGTATCCGGGAAGCAGCTTCTGCAAAAATTCGGCTTCCTTGCGTTGCACCGTTTTGATGATGAACTGGTCGTCGTTGGAGAGGTAGAAGAGCGAGCCGCTGGCTCCCGGATTGGACAGCTCGATCAGGTCCTCGCTGCACAGAGAACACTTGAAGGAGAAGACACCGGGCCCGTTAGCTGTTTTACAAGAGAAATGCCCACCCTCCTCCAAAAAAAAAACCCAAAATGTACCATGTAGTCGTCGGGCTGGATGCAAAACATATCCCTGAAGTAGCGAAAGGCGATGGGAGCGTACGTCTTGAAGCGGAAATCTCCATAGTGGTGCGCTGGCGTGTGGCTGCTGCCTTCCCTGCAAAGGACATTCCTTTTGTTAGACGACTGCTTTTTCTAAGTATCCAATTCTGGCCAAGTCCGAAGAAGGTGGACTGCACCCACCCCGGAAAGTAGATGCTCTCCACCTCTTCGAAGTCCTGCAGCAGCACATCTCGCTCGGTTTTCTGGACCAAGCTGCAAACCGTGTGCGTGATTCCCAACTGGATGGACCCTTGGACCGCCCACGACGGAGTCTAGTGAGTACAGCACAAAAGTACTAATTAGCAAAATAACGCGGGGTCGAGCGCTCGCTCGTCTCACCTTTTTGTAAACGGTCTCCCCGGTCTGACCCACTCCGCGGTGACCGATTGTTTTCTTCACCACCGTAGGTGGACTCGTGCCGGGAATCTAGCGGTAAATGTACGGTAAATGTTAATGACTGGAAATACAATTCATCTGGTCACCGCAAAGAAGTGTAAAGTATGCTTTAGTGAAAGGGAAAAAGTACACATTTTGAGCTTGTATCTCAAGGGCAAGGCTCTTATCTTCTAACCCATTGAGAGACACTAAAGTACATATCTTACCTCTTTTCTGGCTTCAGTGGAAGCTGGAAAAAATGAGGAGATCTTGTCAAAAAGTATTGATAGAAATGAAGACATTGAAAAAAAATAGTTTTAAGGCTGCTGGGCCAAGGCTTGACACACCTTGTAAAGCCGCTCAACAACTTTCAACAGTATTGATTTTGGAAATAACTTTCCAGGAGACATTTTCTTAACCGTTTTATTACATGGTTTAATCATCGTACGTTGACATAAATACGTTTTTGTGAAAAAGACAGGTTCTCGGTGTTTATGATGACGTCAGACTTACTTCCAGGGAGGGTCTGCAGCTCCTCCGAAGCTGTGGCCATTCCAAGTTGGGCTAAGTTTTTACTTTTTATTAAATCGCCGGTGACATCAAATTAACTAAAACAAGACGAAAAACTAATCCATGCCGACAAAAAAGTCATGTTTTACGGTCTAAAACCATGCCTCTGTTTTCTCGTTCATAAATAAGAATGTAACGCGGAAGTGGTTAGCGTTTGTCTAACAATAAAATGAGAACCTAAATTCAAGCTGACGTTTTTCTATTTTTCAAAGTAAAAGTAATCAACTATAAAAGTGGCCTAAATCGACCTGGGAGACTCATTTCGAGATAGAAAGTATGGAAGAAATGCGTGGAATGGATATAAGTGTGTTAAAATATTATTTTTAATGTGTGTATCTTGTTCAAAGGCATGGAAGTAGGCTAATGAGATTTTTGTTTTGAAAGTAAAACGCTGACATAAGGGAAGTGTGCGTACACTTCTTTATTTGACGATCATTCAACGTTTGTGAAACAACTTGTCAGAGTGGAAATGTGTTGTTATTATGTTTTGAGGTACAAATATCCATATGTTGTTGTGTATTTGAAAATAAGTAGAGACACATGGCAAGGTAAACAAAAATGAAACAGTTTATTATTGTGAATATATGTTGAATTACAGTGAGGATACCTTTTATTTATATAAAAAATCTGCTAAAATGTACAGTGATCAATTAATTAACAGGAATGAGTAGCAAAGAACTGAAAGGGAAAAAACAGTGAGATTAATACTCCTTTACGTGATACAAGAAAGTTTCTTTGATTAGATTTTGTAAATGCATGATGGTATCTAAGCACTTCAATTTGGTATGTCCTCATCTGGAATATTTTTACTACCTTTAGCAAGCACCCACGTCAAAGACAAAGCCGGGTTCGGCAGGCATCGCGGGAGCGCTGTAGCCCGGCGTGGCTTCATAGTTGGGGTTGGGCAGCTCGCTGTCAAAGCAGGTCCAACGCTCCTGCCCGTCCTTTCGGCAGCACTCGTAATGGGCCGTCATGGTGCCGAACTCTTCCATGCAGAATTGGCCCAGGGCCTCCTTCCACTGAGCGCCAACCACACAAAACGTAGGAAATGAGCACTTAACCCGACTTGAACCCTATTGAAAATGGTCATTGCCTTATTTATTTATTTATTTATTTTGTTTTTGGGACTCACAGCTTGCCTGGCGCAACAGAGAGCGGCCGCTTCCCAGTTGTCCTCCGGCAGACCACAGCAGCCCACGTACCAGGACTCCAGGCGGTTGATGGCCTTGGCGCGCCGCTTCAAGGTTCCCGCCCCCGACCTGGGGAAGAAGCCTTCGGCGTACCTGGGTCGACCTTGACCCCGGCTGCAGATGTTGGCCAAGTTATGGGCCACGGGTCGGGCCGGCGGGAACGGCACGTCGAGGGACTCGGCTGGAGAAACGGAACGGACGGGTGGACCTTCATGGAGGTACATTTTGCATTGTGTAATGATCCTTACCGAGGAAGACAATCAGGAGAATTCCAAACGCTTGAACAAGTCCCATCCGAGCCATGGTTGAATTGAGCGAGGGGGATTTTGGGTCGCTCTCGATGATACGGAGACGTGCAGAGTGTAACGAGTTGCCGAGGAGGCGGCCCTTATGAGCCTGGGGGCGTGGGAGTCTTGCGGTGGAGGGGGGGGGGGGGGAGGGCGCCAATGTCAGTGTGTGTTAATGAGGGCAAAGTTGAGCACTCATTTCATCAGTTTATATTTTAAAAAGTACATTAGAAAAATGTAATGAGTATAAAAATACCAGAGTGAAACAATTATTTAACTATTTTGAAATGTTTCATGCCAGTTGCCTTAAAAGGCAACTTTTTATCAAGTGACTCCCAAAAAATGTGCTGACGGCCCCAAACAAGGAGGCAAAAAACAAGTCCTCCCGTGGTTGCGAAAGCGATCCTTCCTCCTCCCAAACAAGGTCACGTTAAACACACCCGAAACATGCCAACATTGTCTTTTTCTTCCTCCAAAATGAGTCAGCGTGTACTGCCAGATGCTTTGTTTTTACAATGTATCCTAAGAGGATTGATGGTGTACTACTGCACTTTCCCTGGGCTACAACCCAGTATTGACTCTCTCGATTGGCCGGGGTAACTCAAGCAAGTGTGTTTTGGGATCGGAGTACGTCTAAAGTAGGTCGGAATGTGATCTCCCATCCCGGGTCCCATTCAAAGTTATGGATGAATGGTCGGCGACGGGCGTCTGATCCGTTTGACCGACAAAATGGATGGCTCGGTGGTCCGCGGCTTACGACTTAAGTGGGTCGCCCCCTAATGAGTAATTGATGCCCGGATGGGTACGGCCCGACCAGAAGGTCTGGGCAATTTGACCTGCGGACGCCTGGCCGCTCGCGTTAGAGGGAGGGGGGCGCGAGGGGGAGGGATGCCGGCAAGCCGATTATTCAAGGCTACTTGATGAGCTCCTGCCCGCCCGGCAATTTGCGTCCGTCCCGAGCCCGCCGTCAGACAATCGCCAGACTTTTCTTAACCCCCCCCCGCCCTTTTTTTTTCTTCTCTCCCAGGCAGTGAAGAATGACAGGCGGCGTATTGTGGAGGTAAAAAGACACCTGTCCCATCACCATGAGCAGCCCATCCAGGAGCCCCGGCCTGGCCGAGCACGGAGGCGAGGCGGCGCGTTTCCGCAGCTGGAGCGCCCTGCGCCTGTCCCGCTGGAGGAGCGGATCCGGGAAGGCCGGGCGAGCCGGGACGCCTCCCGACAGGCGCGCCGACGTCAGCCAGACGCTCTTTTCCTTGGTCAAGACTCACAACGACGACTACGCCGCCGACCCCGACGGAGAGCTGGACCCCAGCGGGGCTGAAGGCGACGGGGAAGAGGACGACGGGCAGGGCGCTCGGGCCGAACGGACGGCCGGCGCCTTCCTGCGACGGCGCCTGGGGGCCATGCTGGAGCCCGGCGTCAACAAGTTCTCCTTGCGCGTGTTCGGCAGCCAGAGGGGCGTCGCCGCCGAGCAGGCCAGGGTCAAGTCTTTCGGGGTGTGGATCATCCATCCCTACAGTGACTTCAGGTGAGCACAAAAAAAAAGTTTTTTTGCTCAACTTTTAAGTGAACTCATGTATTATTATTAGTATTTTCCCTTTAGAAAAGGTAATATAATAGAGAGTGCGCGCTTCTAGTGATACCGTCACCTGTTAAAATGCAGTCATACTATCTAAAATCCTACAAAACTTGAAAAGCAAATACTACTGCAAAAATTCCTCTTTACTGACTTAAGCGAGCCAAACGAGCCCCAAAAGCAAAACTTGTCCCAACAGGTCCGAGTAGATTCAGAGTGTGCTATAAGGCGATGAAGGGATTTGATTAGTGATACAGTATATAGGACAAGATCATCTGGATTATTGAAGCCTCGTGATGAACAACCCCAGCACCCCCCCAACCCACCACCCGGGCACCGACACCGACTCCCACCGCTCCTTCATTTCCGCCTCCGGATTTTTTTTTTGTTGCCAGGATTGGCCAAAATCTCATGGCCCTCCGGTGTAGTACTCGCTAATAATAGCCGCTAATTGAAAGTAGGGTGGGTCAGCATGGTGGAAAATAAGAATGATTCCAATCTGGCTTTATTACGCAATGGGACGTACGCAGACAGCTGCGCCGGGGATTATTGGGCCGGCGTTTGCCTTATGCCGCAAACTTGACGCTAAAGTGGAGCCGCCGGTCAGATGGCGCCGCGCCTTCGTTTGGCCTTCATCCAGAGGTGCGCGGAGGACAATGGCAAATGGGAAATTGGGGCCGCCCCACGAGGGAAATGAAATGAAAAGTGGCCACCCGGCAGGGATTTTTTTTTTACATGCCAATCTGACAAATTGCCTTTATCTTGGCAAACCAAATATTTGATTATCTTCATAAAAGCACCATTTATACCCATAATCTAGTCATTTTACAACTTGAGAAGTATATACATATATATTTCCTTCATATAGTCGACTAAAAAAATCATACATCAGACATATTCATACTACAAATATTATTATTATGATAATTATTCAAGCTTCTTTATTCCACAGTCTTGATATGTCAATAGAAGGCGAATTTATTTTTGGGCTCACGCTTGAGCGGCTACGAAAGACAGACGTCTTGGTGATCTCTGGCAACCGGACGCCGAAAACATCCAGACGTTAACCACCACGCTGTCCGTCACGTCCTCTTTTGTCAATGGCCCGACGTCAAATGAAAAAAGATTCTTCGCCACGTCAGTTTGACGGCTGGAAAAAGAATCTGGGAAGGAAAAGCGGGGAAACTGGAAACCGTTTGCGCGAGTTACCGGAGACGTGGACGGGCACTTGTAGGACATGTTGCGGTGTCGCGTGTTTGCATTTGTTGACACCGGGCCAATGGGCAAAATGACTGGCGCTCGGACAGGTGGAACGGCCACCGCGCTTTCACATCCACCGATTGTACTGCTAACCAAAAGCGCTCCTTTCCAGGTTCTACTGGGACCTGGTGATGCTGATCCTGATGATGAGCAACCTGGTCATCCTGCCCTGGGGCATCACCTTCTTCGAGGACCAGAATACGGTCCCGTGGATCACCTTCAACGTGCTCTCCGACACGCTCTTCCTCATGGACCTGGTGTTCAACTTCCGCACGGGCATCCAGGGCGAGGACAGCCACATCGTGCTGGACCCCAAACGCATCCGTGTGCAATACTTGCGCTCCTGGTTCCTGGTGGACTTTGTCTCCTCCATCCCGGTGGACTACATCTTCCTGGTGGTGGACCTGGAGTCCCTGCAGGACTCGTCCGACGTGTACCGGACGGCCCGGGCGCTGAGAATCGTGCGCTTCACCAAGATCCTGAGCCTGCTGCGACTCTTGCGCCTGTCCCGCCTCATCCGCTACGTCCACCAGTGGGAGGAGGTAAGGTCGGCCATCTTTGGGAGCAACCATCTCCTCTTAATCCTCTTCCTCTTTCTCCAGATGTTCAACATGACATACGACCTGGCCAGCGCGGTGGTCCGCATCGTCAACCTGATCGGGATGATGCTGCTCCTGTGCCACTGGGATGGTTGCCTGACCTTCATGGTGCCCATGCTGCAGGACTTCCCCACCGACTGCTGGGTGTCCAAGAACGACATGGTGGTCAGTACATGGATGTAGAAGTGCAAACCATTGAATGGCTCTATTGTCATTATACAATGAGATTAAAGTAGTCCTAAAATGATGGATGTACAATAAAAATGAAGTTAAAAAAATAGGCTAAAGTGGTTAGCAGCACTTGATAAAAATATACTCATTATTATTTCCTAAACTTTGGTTGTCAATTGTGTTTCAGTCTGACCGAGTGTATTTTTGTCTATTTTAGAACGCCACATGGCACATCCAGTACTCATACTCCCTGTTCATGGCCATGAGTCACATGCTATGCATCGGCTACGGCGCCCACCCTCCGGAGGGCCTGAGCGACGTGTGGCTGACCATGATCAGCATGGTGGTGGGCGCCACCTGCTACGCCATGTTTTTGGGCCACGCCGCCAACCTGGTGCAGTCTTTGGATGCCTCCCATCGCCAGTACCAGGAGAAGGTGATGTTGTCAGATTTGGCAGGCTTTAAGCTTTCTTCTCACTTTAAAAAATATATATCTTTTCTTCCAGTATAAGCAAGTGGAGCAGTACATGTCCTTCCACAAGCTGCCTTCAGACGTCAGGCAGAGGATCCACGACTATTATGAGCAGAGATTCCAAGGCAAGATGTTTGATGAAGACAGTATTCTGGGAGAGCTGAGCGATCCATTGAAAGAGGTGAGACATTTTTTTAGGGGCAGGGGGGTCTTATAAGTTCAATTTTTCCATGCACACCTGCTAGAAACCCCTCAGTTGCCTTCAAATAATTTTTGTTTTACTTTAATCAATAAACCTATGAATAACTCCAAATAATGCTCAATGAAATTGCAATATTCCTAACTGTGCAGGAAATTGTCAGCTACAACTGCCGCGGCCTGGTAGCCAACATGCCCCTCTTCGCCAACACCGACCCTCACTTTGTCACCGTCATTCTCACCAAGCTGCGCTTCGAGGTCTTCCAGCCCGGCGACTACATCGTCCGGGAGGGAACGCTGGGTCGCAAAATGTACTTCATCCAGCACGGCACCGTGGTGGTCACGCCGCGAGGCAGCAAGGACGTCCGACTCAACGACGGGGCCTATTTCGGGGGTAACCGCTTGGCTTCCAGCGGGGACAATTTTCCCAGCGCTGCCATCGACCGTTCTTTTTTTTCTTCTTCTTTCCCCCTTCGCAGAAATCTGCCTGCTGACTCAAGGTCGACGCACGGCTAGCGTGTTAGCCGAGACGTATTGTCGTCTATACTCCCTGAGCGTGGACAGCTTTAACGAAGTGCTGGAGGAGCACCCGCTCATGAGGCGGGCCTTCGAGAGCGTGGCCGTGGACCGACTGGGTCGGGTCGCCAGGAGGCCCAGTCACCAACCTAACCCAACTAACGAACCCATTCCTTCCCTTTGAATCATAGAGAGGAAAAAAAGGAGCAACAAAACCAAGCAGACTCGTGAGCAGTGTGGTAAAAATACGTCATTACTATTCTAGTGATTCATTTTCATTACCTTTTAATATTCACTTTTTCTTGTTATTTTATTGCCCCAAAACCCATCCTACTATATTTGCCCTTGTGTAAATAGAGTCCAGTATTGATTAAAATATGGTCTTGAATTCAAGTCCATGGTGTAAATAAACTATGATACTTCTGCAAGTCCTGATGCAGACATTTTTTTATGTAAATATAGGTTGGCTAGGATGTTGGCAGCAGCTCATGTCACTTTCTGTCTGGAGGAGGAAAACTTTATTTAAAAAACAAGTAGCTCTTACGGTCAAGAGCAGGTGCTTGTTATTTATATTATTGTGTAATATTAGAAGAAAGTCAAACTGAGCTCCGTAACGGGAGCAGGGCGTGGAATTTAATGTAATTACAAAAAGTAGTATACTTGGTCAATTACTGAAAGCATTTAAAAAAAAACACACGCCTCCGTCATCAAATGACTACATCCGGAATGTGAGCACTTCCTGCGTGGATTTCATAAACGGGACGAAGAACAGGTACGTCATGTTTTGCAAAGACAAACCTAGAGTATTCCCATTTTCTATGCTTTAATATCACTATATTGATTTAAAAACAACGTGCTCGTTTCCTATGAATGTTTGAACACTTGGCCGCGATTTTTCCCGTTTTGACTCGCGCAAGGTTATAAAAAGAGTCCGGCTAGTATCATGGGCTAGCGCTAGCTGCGCTGTTGTGGAGGTCACTGTCATATGCCAATATAATACATGTAACACAAATTGTGGATATGATTACAATGCCGAAGCGGACTGTAATTGCTAATACAGCTGGCGTCAAAGTCAGGAGTGGAAATGCACCTGGTAAATGTTGTTTTTTAAGCTCACCTGTGTCATAACAAATGTAGATGGGTTTTGTAACATTGACATGGTGAATGAAAACTTCCAATGATGGGGGACCTCAATGAACTGATAATCATGCCTTGACAAATTATATTAAGATTTGTGATTTAACCGCAAAGTTGTCATTTTTTTTAATGTTCCTTAGGATGCTGTCGTTGTCTCGGGCTGTTGCAAGCGGGGTAGCCCGCGCCCCAGCGGCCCTCAGTCAAGGGCTCGTGGTCCGATTCAACAGCACTGCCCAGGTACCTTCCGTGTTTATACAAACATGAAGACAATATCTCAATCTTTGTTGTGGTTTCCCCCCAGAGTCCTCCCAAGAAAACCACCTTCGGGCCACTGGCAGATGAGGACCGAATTTTCACCAACCTCTATGGCCGCCACGACTGGCAGTGCGCACTTTTGCCAAATTCTCTTTCCATATTGTTATTGGGTTGCACTGACGCTCATCTGCTTCAGGTTGAACGGCGCCATGAAGCGAGGCGACTGGTACAAGACCAAGGAGATCCTCCTTAAGGGCGTGGACTGGATTCTCAACGAGATCAAAGTGTCGGGCTTACGTGGGAGGGGCGGCGCCGGATTCCCCACTGGTATGAAGTGGAGTTTTATGAACAAGCCCAGTGATGGCAGGTGGGAAAGTCGCACCGTATTTTCAGTACGCCATTCATAAAATGAAAAAATAATATTATTATTTCTCCTCCCTCAGGCCAAAGTATCTGGTCGTGAACGCTGACGAAGGGGAACCGGGCACATGCAAAGACCGGGAGATCATGAGAAACGACCCCCACAAACTGGTGGAGGGTTGCCTGGTGGCCGGCAAGGCCATGGGGGCGCGTGCCGCCTACATCTACATCCGGGGGGAGTTCTACAACGAGTCGTCCAACTTACAGGTTTGTTCGTACGAAATGACACTATTTCTGCGACTTTCTAACCTCCCCTTGTTCAGGTGGCCATCAACGAGGCCTACGCGGCGGGGCTCATCGGCAGGAATGCCTGCGGCTCGGGCTACGACTTTGACGTCTTCGTCATGCGCGGCGCCGGCGCCTACATCTGCGGCGAGGAGACGGCGCTCATTGAGTCCCTGGAGGGGAAGCAGGGCAAGCCGCGGCTCAAGCCCCCCTTTCCCGCCGACGTGGGTTCGTATCCGGACGGACCGCCGTGCCGGAGAAAGCCGAGCGAGCGTCCATCGAATGTTCCTTTCCCGTTCCTCGAAGGTGTGTTTGGCTGCCCGACGACGGTCGCCAACGTAGAAACGGTGGCCGTGGCGCCCACCATCTGTCGCCGAGGCGGCTCCTGGTTTCTGGGCTTCGGCCGGGAGAGAAACTCGGGCACCAAACTTTTCAACATCTCCGGCCACGTCAACCACCCGTGCACCGTGGAGGAGGAGATGTCCATCCCGCTGAAAGAACTCATCGAAAGGCACGCGGGTACGTCCTGCGCTCGCCCTCTTCCAACCCTTGAAGTTTTGGGTAAACCTCTCCATTTTGCGATACAGGCGGCGTTCGAGGGGGCTGGGACAACCTGCTGGCCGTCATCCCCGGCGGTTCGTCCACGCCTCTCATTCCCAAAAAGGTGTGCGAAGAGGTGCTGATGGACTTTGACGGCCTCCTCCAGGCTCAGACCGGCCTGGGCACGGCCGCCCTCATCGTCATGGACAAATCGGTACGTCCGGTCGGCGTTCTGATGCTCCTGTTCCATTTCTAAATGTCTTTTTTGCTGCCTTTTTAGACGGACATTATTCGAGCCATCGCCCGCCTGATTGAATTCTACAAGCACGAGAGCTGTGGCCAATGCACGCCATGCAGAGAAGGTCCCGGTTGCCATTCTACTTATGCAGTCTATTGGCCAAAAGCTAAATTAGCGACTCACTGGCGGTCAATGAGGAATTGGCGCTACGTTTTGTGTCGGGCTAAAATGTCTTTTCCGCTCGTGAAGGGGTGGACTGGATGAACAACATGATGTGGCGCTTCGTTCAAGGCGACGCGCGCCAGTCCGAGATCGACATGATCTGGGAGATCAGCAAGCAGATCGAAGGTCACACCATCTGTGCCCTGGGAGACGGCGCCGCCTGGCCCGTTCAGGTCTGAGTTACTGTCTGGGCGTCTTTATTCGGGGCGCTCGCTTTTCAAACGCCACGTTCTCCTCTCATTCCAGGGACTGATCCGACACTTCAGGCCCATCATGGAGAGCCGGATTGCCCAATTCAAGCAGCAGAAGCAGGCCAGCGCTTAAAAAGTCTGCTGGCTCTCTATATCCTTTGCCTCACTTGCTCAAGAGCCCAATGCTTGTGTTGTTCACGGCGTATTTACAAAGAAACAACATTCTTTTTGTTGTCCTTGTTATCCCATGGGAATGTCAATAAAGTTTTATGAACCTTAATTTCACTCTCATATTGTATGTAATCGAGCTTTCTTACTTTATATGACTATTAATGCTGTTTTTGCTTCCCAAAACATGTTAAAGCTATGGGAAAAACAAGTGCGCCTATAAATCGACTTCTATTGTGTCATGGCTTTCATATGTCGTCATAACATTTAGGCAGATATCTCGCGACATTTCCCTGCACGAGTTGACGGTGTTAAGCGTCACGTGACCCGGATGAACAACACTTGGTGCCGCCGCTTGACAGCGGTAGGAACACAATCAATGTTTTTCCCATTTTTACCTGTTATATCTCGCCAGTTGAATTGCAAGTGAATGAACCTTATATGCTGACTCGTCCAAATGGTTCATTTGATAAAATAACAATGCGCTTTTCTATCTGTTCGTTAATTACGGGTTTCAACTAGCCATGTCCACCTGCTTTCACGACTTGCTAGTTGCTAATGTGCTCATGTATTGTTTAATGTTGACTTTAATCTACACTTGAAGCGGATAAAACCATGGACGTGTTGGAGAAAGCTGTCGTAAGCAAAAGGAACCCGGGCATCAAGTCGGAACCTTCTGCGACGCCCGTGATGAAATTCCGTAAGTAGACAACCACACTCCATCAATAGGAACGTACTCAAATTTGAAGATGAGATGTCCTTTCAATAAACAAGCTTCATTTGAATGCATAACTCGTCACAGTGACCTCGACGTCATTCCCAACTACTGCGTAATGAACAAAGGAATGGTGGTGAACACATCCACAGAAGCAGATGCTCCTTCAAAAACATTTAATGTGCATTTTACAGCGAGTTGTGCATAATTGACCGTGGACTGCTGTGTGTGCTTCAGCTTCAGCGGAAGATTTGCACTGCCCACAATGCTTCATCACCTTCAGCAGCAAAAAGTTACTACAGACCCACGTGAAGAGGACTCACCCGGAGCAATACACCTCGCAGCTGATCCAGGTACATTTCTCCATTGGGGAACTGTCGTGCTATCGGCGACCGCTCCGTCTTTCCGCAGAGCCACACGCTATTCTCGTGTTACAAGTGCGATGGGAATTATGCCTCCCCCGAGGAACTCGCCGCCCACAGGGAGATAGCCCACCAGGGTGACAACGTGCCCCTCTGCCCCACCTGCAACGAAGTCTTTCCCAACTACACTTGGGTAAGAGCCATGATACATTTAGACATTCATTTGTGGGCTGATGATGTCTTTTTGGCCGCAGCTCTACAAACACAAACGGCACGGCTGCACGGGAGAGTGGGAGTGCGCCGACTGCGACGTGCACTGCCACGCCCTCCTGGAATTTCACCTGCACTGCATCCAGGAGCACGATGGCGAGGTGGCGGAGGAGACAGAAAGCGACGGGCACTCGTGCTCCGTCTGCTGGCACCGCTTCCGTACCGACGAGGCACTGCTGAGACACTTAGAGAGGGTGGAGCGATGCCGGGTCCGGCACGTCTCGAAACCCCGTGGTGCCAAGAGGAGGAGGAAAATTGAGGAAGACGATGATGAGGACGATGATTGCGAGGATAGCCAAGTGCAGCAGGGAGAAGAAGTAGAAAAAGAGCAGCTGAAGATCCCATGTCCCCACGAAGACTGCCACCTGACGTTCCCGAGCATCAACGCTCTCAGGGCACACAAGAAGTCTTGGCATCCCCCCAAAAAGTGACCACTCCCGGACATGGTTTGCGTTCCACTCTCCCACTTTATTTACCCAGCATTATTTAATTTCATCTGTCGTTTTTTTCCAGAAATTTTGAAATTATTATTTGATTGACCAGGTTATTCACAGGTATTGACAACAGCTATTTGTCTTTATTATTAAACTGTTTACCTGAAAATATTGCTTAGTGCATGAAAATTTGTTAACCAATATCCCACCACTCACTTTTTGGGATATTTTCTTTTTCTTAATTAGTTGACTGCAATTTCTAATGGATTTTGCAATTGACATATTTTATATTAGGTTGTTTTTGTCAAAATAATTTTAAAAAACAATGATATATCTAAGGGGAAACGTACATATAGTATAAACAGTACTTTAAATAAATACCGCATTCCCAATTTTTGGAAAGTTTGGCAAAAAAATAGTCAAGCTAAATGGAACGCGGTACGCGCTTACAAAACAAACAGCAGCGAGAAGTGTATTTTTTCCCATGATGCACTGGTCCGCCCTTCCTATCTGGCGCCTTCTGGCTGTGAGCGGTCCAGTTCCATCTTGCTTGTTCGTGTCGTCGGCTAACGCGCCCCTCTTCTTCTCGCTGTCGTCGTAGTCAGTAATGGCGGCGTCCGGAGGCGGAACGCCGTCGTCGTCCGCCAGCGTCGCCGTGGCGTCGAGCGGGCAGACGGCCGCCCGAGCTCGCTTCCCCGGCCGCCCGTGTGCGAGACGCGTCGGTCGTCTGCGGCCGGGGAGGCGAAGCAAACGCGGAAGGCTCTGCTTGGACGACGGCGAGGCGTCCGACGGAGGGCCGAGGCCCGTCAACACCGGCCTCGCGTTGAGCGACGACCCGGCGTTGATGCGCCTGCTCTTGTGGACCGACAAGTACGGCCGGCGGAGGGAAGTGGGATTCGACTCTAGCGAAGAGGTAAGTGAGCATGTTAGTGAAGCCGCCCGGTTACAAAGAAGAAGAAAAAAACATTGAAACGCGTAAGAAATGGCGCTAGGGTGCACTTGTTGTTGAGGAATTACAAAGGATGTGGAAGCCCCCCCGCTTCCATTATTAGCACTCGTGTAGCTTTAGCTTTGGCTCCAAACACGGACGCCCACTCTGCCACGGTCATGTTCCGGGGTTCAAATGGCAATTTAAGAATGGATATGGGTGTATTTTGAACGAATATCAGTCCCCGTCTACCTCCACTAGGCGGGAACTTCAGACGTTTAGGGGAGCTGTTTCATGTAAACGAGTGCTAGCTGCTAAACTTCCTCTCTTTCTTTAAGCTAAAATATCAAAAGGGGCATAGCCTCTATAACCCGTCATTTTCCTAATTATGTACGAATCATGGGCATAACGTTACAACGCCAAGTTGATTATCACACTGCCCACGTTGAAGCAGTCAGCTGATTCCAGGAGGGACGCGGCTATCTTTGATAAGCACCTTCAGTCATTTGTTACCATTGACAGCTATAGACATCAAATCCAACATTTGAATTGAATGCTCGTGATTCAGTGAAATTAGCGACCATTCATTTCTCCTTGGGCCCTTCCACTCCAAATGGATTGAGCGTCTCCCGTCGTCAATGGCAGAGAACGAGGACCATTTACACGTGGACTGATTTGCCAGATTTGGCATCCTTGTGCGAGGTTTAGATGATTGGGTATCATCAAGGTCATAAAATCGATTCACATGAAAGCAGCAAACTCTTAAGTGGCATGTCGGCCATAACATTAGGTACACAACAACATGGGAACAATAAGGTATTTTCCCAGGAAAGTCTGTGTCTGGTGGATCAATAAAGTAGCATTCAACATTCTACTCTGGCTAATCAATTGCCCCCATTTTGGATACTGGGCACAAAATCAGACATTATTAGGCGTACGTTCAATCGCCCGAATCCCCCAAAAATCTAGTTGTAATAGGA